>NC_090327.1:52304651-52946348 GCF_035084215.1 Heptranchias perlo
TGAACACAAATACGGGGGGGGAGAACACAAATACGGGGGGGGAGAACACAAATACGGGGGGGGAGAACACGAACACAAATACGGGGGGGGAGAACACAAATACGGGGGGGGAGAACACAAATACGGGGGGGGAGAACACAAATACGGGGGGGGAGAACACAAATACGGGGGGGGAGAACACAAATACGGGGGGGGAGAACACAAATACGGGGGGGGAGAACACAAATACGGGGGGGGAGAACACAAATACGGGGGGGGAGAACACAAATACGGGGGGGGAGAACACAAATACGGGGGGGGAGAACACAAATACGGGGGGGGAGAACACAAATACGGGGGGGGAGAACACAAATACGGGGGGGGAGAACACAAATACGGGGGGGGAGAACACAAATACGGGGGGGGAGAACACAAACACGGGGGGGGGAGAACACAAACACGGGGGGGGAGAACACAAACACGGGGGGGGAGAACACAAACACGGGGGGGGAGAACACAAACACGGGGGGGGAGAACACAAACACGGGGGGGGGAGAACACAAATACGGGGGGGGGGGAGAACACAAATACGGGGGGGGGGAGAACACAAATACGGGGGGGGGAGAACACAAATACGGGGGGGGAGAACACGAATACGGGGGGGGAGAACACGAATACGGGGGGGGGAGAACACAAATACGGGGGGGGAGAACACAAATACGGGGGGGGAGAACACAAATACGGGGGGGGGAGAACACAAATACGGGGGGGGAGAACACAAATACGGGGGGGGAGAACACAAATACGGGGGGGGAGAACACAAATACGGGGGGGGGAGAACACAAATACGGGGGGGGAGAACACAAATACGGGGGGGGAGAACACAAATACGGCGGGGGAGAACACAAATACGGGGGGGGAGAACACAAATACGGGGGGGGGAGAACACAAATACGGGGGGGGGAGAACACAAATACGGGGGGGGAGAACACAAATACGGGGGGGGAGAACACAAATACGGGGGGGGGAGAACACAAATACGGGGGGGGAGAACACGAATACGGGGGGGGAGAACACGAATACGGGGGGGGACGAGAACACGAATACGGGGGGGGAGAACACAAATACGGGGGGGGAGAACACAAATACGGGGGGGGGAGAACACAAATACGGGGGGGGAGAACACAAATACGGGGGGGGAGAACACAAATACGGGGGGGGAGAACACAAATACGGGGGGGGAGAACACAAATACGGGGGGGGAGAACACAAATACGGGGGGGGAGAACACAAATACGGGGGGGGGAGAACACAAATACGGGGGGGGAGAACACAAATACGGGGGGGGAGAACACAAATACGGGGGGGGAGAACACAAATACGGGGGGGGAGAACACAAATACGGGGGGGGAGAACACAAATACGGGGGGGGAGAACACAAATACGGGGGGGGAGAACACAAATACGGGGGGGGGAGAACACAAATACGGGGGGGGAGAACACAAATACGGGGGGGGAGAACACAAATACGGGGGGGGGAGAACACAAATACGGGGGGGGAGAACACAAATACGGGGGGGGGGGGGGGAGAACACAAATACGGGGGGGGAGAACACAAATACGGGGGGGGAGAACACAAATACGGGGGGGGAGAACACAAATACGGGGGGGGAGAACACAAATACGGGGGGGGAGAACACAAATACGGGGGGGGAGAACACAAATACGGGGGGGGAGAACACAAATACGGGGGGGGAGAACACAAATACGGGGGGGGAGAACACAAATACGGGGGGGGAGAACACAAATACGGGGGGGGAGAACACAAATACGGGGGGGGAGAACACAAATACGGGGGGGGAGAACACAAATACGGGGGGGGGAGAACACAAATACGGGGGGGGGAGAACACAAATACGGGGGGGGAGAACACAAATACGGGGGGGGAGAACACAAATACGGGGGGGGAGAACACAAATACGGGGGGGGAGAACACAAATACGGGGGGGGGAGAACACAAATACGGGGGGGGAGAACACAAATACGGGGGGGGGAGAACACAAATACGGGGGGGGGAGAACACAAATACGGGGGGGGAGAACACAAATACGGGGGGGGAGAACACAAATACGGGGGGGGAGAACACAAATACGGGGGGGGAGAACACAAATACGGGGGGGGAGAACACAAATACGGGGGGGGAGAACACAAATACGGGGGGGGGAGAACACAAATACGGGGGGGGGAGAACACAAATACGGGGGGGGAGAACACAAATACGGGGGGGGAGAACACAAATACGGGGGGGGAGAACACAAATACGGGGGGGGAGAACACAAATACGGGGGGGGGAGAACACAAATACGGGGGGGGGAGAACACAAATACGGGGGGGGAGAACACAAATACGGGGGGGGAGAACACAAACACGGGGGGGGAGAACACAAACACGGGGGGGGAGAACACAAACACGGGGGGGGGAGAACACAAACACGGGGGGGGAGAACACAAACACGGGGGGGGGGGGGGGGAGAACACAAACACGGGGGGGGAGAACACAAACACGGGGGGGGGGGGGGGGGGGAGAACACAAACACGGGGGGGGGGGGGGGGAGAACACAAACACGGGGGGGGGGGGGGGGAGAACACAAACACGGGGGGGGGGGGGGAGAACACAAACACGGGGGGGGGGGGGGGAGAACACAAATACGGGGGGGGGGGGGGGGAGAACACAAATACGGGGGGGGGGGGGGGAGAACACAAATACGGGGGGGGGGGGGGAGAACACAAATACGGGGGGGGGGGGGAGAACACAAATACGGGGGGGGGGGGGGGAGAACACAAATACGGGGGGGGGGGGGGAGAACACAAATACGGGGGGGGGGGGGAGAACACAAATACGGGGGGGGGGGGGGGGAGAACACAAATACGGGGGGGGGGGAGGAGAACACAAATACGGGGGGGGGGGAGGAGAACACAAATACGGGGGGGGGGAGGAGAACACAAATACGGGGGGGGGGGAGGAGAACACAAATACGGGGGGGGGGGGGGAGGAGAACACAAATACGGGGGGGGGGGGAGGAGAACACAAATACGGGGGGGGGAGGAGAACACAAATACGGGGGGGGGGGGGGAGAGAACACAAATACGGGGGGGGGGGGGAGAACACAAATACGGGGGGGGGGGGAGAACACAAATACGGGGGGGGGGGGAGAACACAAATACGGGGGGGGGGAGAACACAAATACGGGGGGGGGGGGGGAGAACACAAATACGGGGGGGGGGAGAACACAAATACGGGGGGGGGGGAGAACACAAATACGGGGGGGGGGGGGAGAACACAAATACGGGGGGGGGGGGGGGGGAGAACACAAATACGGGGGGGGGGGGGGAGAACACAAATACGGGGGGGGGGGGGGGGGAGAACACAAATACGGGGGGGGGGGGGGAGAACACAAATACGGGGGGGGGGGGGGGGGAGAACACAAATACGGGGGGGGGGGGGGGGAGAACACAAATACGGGGGGGGGGGGGGGAGAACACAAATACGGGGGGGGGGGGGGAGAACACAAATACGGGGGGGGGGGGGGAGAACACAAATACGGGGGGGGGGGGGAGAACACAAATACGGGGGGGGGGGGGAGAACACAAATACGGGGGGGGGGGGGGGAGAACACAAATACGGGGGGGGGGGGGGAGAACACAAATACGGGGGGGGGGGGGGGAGAACACAAATACGGGGGGGGGGGGAGGAGAACACAAATACGGGGGGGGGGGGGAGGAGAACACAAATACGGGGGGGGGGGGGAGGAGAACACAAATACGGGGGGGGGGGGGGGGGAGAACACAAATACGGGGGGGGGGGGGGAGAACACAAATACGGGGGGGGGGGGGGGAGAACACAAATACGGGGGGGGGGGGGAGAACACAAATACGGGGGGGGGGGGGGGAGAACACAAATACGGGGGGGGGGGTTGAACACAAATACGGGGGGGGGGGGGGGAGAACACAAATACGGGGGGGGGGGGGAGAACACAAATACGGGGGGGGGGGGGGAGAACACAAATACGGGGGGGGGGGGGGGGGAGAACACAAATACGGGGGGGGGGGGGGAGGAGAACACAAATTCCTACGCCGCGTTGACGCCTGCTGACAGTTTGAAATAGATAACCATGGACGAGCTAAATCGCGCACCCCCCCCCCCCCCCCGGAGACCCTGGTCCCTCCACTCTCATCCCCATGTGCTGATTGTTGGGGGAGGTGACCCGAACCGTTAAGTAAAGGACCGCAGTGCGGGCTGCGCACTCGAGGCTCCCGCGGTTGCTCGGGGCCTGGATAGCGCGCCAACTCCTCACCTCCATCTTAAAGTTGCGCAATGTCGCCCGTTCAGCCCGCCCCGTCGGCGGATAATTAAAACAAGTTCAATTCAAAATTGTGGCGGAACATCCCCGCCGACCGGCCCGGACCTCTCGTTTACACCTGTGGAGGTGAAACCCCTCCACGAGCCGCAGAGCTCGAGCTCGGGCCGGGCCGGGCCCTTGCTTCCCGGGAGCGCTGGGTCTGACGACGCTCCGGTGAGTGCGGAGGCCGCCTCTGGTGGTAGTGGTCCCCTGGTCGCCCCCAATCTCCTTACCTGACAGACGGCGCTCTTGAACTCCGCGTACGTGCTCCAGTTGCTGAGGTCCAAACATTTCTCGGAAGAGTCTCCGAGGCGACGATCGAAGATGAAAACCATCTTCTTTCTGTTCCTGTCCTTGTCCGCGTTGCCACCGGCCGTGGAATGCGAAGCCACCACCTGCCGCTGCTCTCCCGCTCCTCCGCTCTCGACCGCTACCGCCGCCATTTTCACAGACGTCGAGCTCAAATCCAGCACCCGGCGCCTGGTTTGAAGGAGGCTGTTGCGTCACTTCCGCCACAACACCGCCTCTGATTCCGGCTGCGTCCGCTGCCACCACTATGGTGGCAGTAGAATGTGTTATTGGCACCGACAGGTTGTGCGACCAGATTACTCAACCAACCCTTTGTCTGGAATGTGTCATTTGTACTCTGCTGCAGAGTAATTCAAATTCTCTGGCATGTGTAATTTGATCCTGTCATTGTCAGGCAGGCTACAGAGCTCAGACAAGGCACAGCGCTGACACTGCCGGGTTCAGAGAGCGCACAGCGCTGACACTGCCGGGTTCAGAGAGCGCACAGCGCTGACACTGCCGGGTTCAGAGAGCGCACAGCGCTGACACTGCCGGGTTCAGAGAGCGCACAGCGCTGACACTGCCGGGTTCAGAGAGCGCACAGCGCTGACACTGCCGGGTTCAGAGAGCGCACAGCGCTGACACTACCGGGTTGAGAGAATGCACAGCGTTGACACTACCAAGTTCAGAAAATGCACAGCACTGACACTACCGGGTTCAGAGAGCACACAGCACTGACACTACCAGGTTCAGAGAGCACACAGCACTGACACTACCAGGTTCAGAGAACGCACAGCACTGACACTACCAGGTTCAGAAAACGCACAGCACTGACACTACCGGGTTCAGAGAACGCACAGCACTGACACTACCAGGTTCAGAGAACACAAAGCACTGACACTACCGGGTTCAGAGAACACAGAGCACTAACACTACCGGGTTCAGAGAACACAGAGCACTGACACTACCGGGTTCAGAGAACACAGAGCACTGACACTACCGGGTTCAGAGAACACAGAGCACTGACACTACCGGGTTCAGAGAACGCACAGCACTGACACTACCAGGTTCAGAGAACACAGAGCACTGACACTACCGGGTTCAGAGAACACAGAGCACTGACACTACCGGGTTCAGAGAACACAGTGCACTGACACTACCGGGTTCAGAGAACACAGTGCACTGACACTACCAGGTTCAGAGAACGCACAGCACTGACACTACCAGGTTCAGAGAACGCACAGCACTGACACTACCGGGTTCAGAGAACACAGAGCACTGACACTACCAGGTTCAGAGAACGCACAGCACTGACACTACCAGGTTCAGAGAACGCACAGCACTGACACTACCGGGTTCAGAGAACACAAAGCACTGACACTACCGGGTTCAGAGAACACAGAGCACTGACACTACCGGGTTCAGAGAACACAGAGCACTGACACTACTGGGTTCAGAGAACACAGAGCACTGACACTACCGGGTTCAGAGAACACAGAGCACTGACACTACCGGGTTCAGAGAACGCACAGCACTGACACTACCAGGTTCAGAGAACACAGAGCACTGACACTACCGGGTTCAGAGAACACAGAGCACTGACACTACCGGGTTCAGAGAACACAGTGCACTGACACTACCGGGTTCAGAGAACACAGTGCACTGACACTACCAGGTTCAGAGAACGCACAGCACTGACACTACCAGGTTCAGAGAACGCACAGCACTGACACTACCGGGTTCAGAGAACACAGAGCACTGACACTACCAGGTTCAGAGAACGCACAGCACTGACACTACCAGGTTCAGAGAACGCACAGCACTGACACTACCGGGTTCAGAGAACACAAAGCACTGACACTACCGGGTTCAGAGAACACAGAGCACTGACACTACCGGGTTCAGAGAACACAGAGCACTGACACTACTGGGTTCAGAGAACACAGAGCACTGACACTACCGGGTTCAGAGAACGCACAGCCCTGACACTACCATGTCCAGATAGGAAGATGTGAAGCCATGGAGGGATTTGAACATGAGGATGAGAATTTTAAAATCAAGGTTTTGATGGACTGGAAGCCAATGTAGGTCAGCGAGCACAGGGGTGATGGGTGAACAAGACTTGCTGCGAGTTAGGAAATGTGCAGCACAGTTTTGGATGAGCTCAAGTATATTGAGGGTGGAAGATGGGAGGCCGGCCAGGAGAGCAGTGGGATAGTCAAGTCTAGAGTAACAAAGGCACGGATGAGGGTTTCAGCAGCAGAGGAGCTGAGGCAGGGGCGGAGATGTGCATTGTTACGGAGGTGGAATTAGGATGTCTTGGTGATGGAGCGGATATTTGGTCGGAAGCTCATCTCTGTCAAATAGGACACCAAGATCGCGAACGATCTGGTTCAACCTCAGACCAGGGGGAGGATAGAGTTGGTGGCTAGGGAACAGAGTTTGTAGCGGAGACTGAAGACAATGGCTTCAGTCTTCCCAATATTTAGTTGGAGGAAATTTTTGCTCATCCAGTACTGAGTGTCGGACAAGCAGTGTGACAAATGCGAGATGGTAGAGGGGTCAAGGGAGGTGGTGGTGAGGTAGAGCTAGTTGTCGTCAGTGTACATGTGGAACCTGACCGTGTTTTCGGATGATGTTGGCGATGGGCAGCATGTAGATGAGAAATAGGAGGGGGCCTAGGGTAGCTCCTTGGGGGACTCCAGAGGTAACAGTGCAGGAATGGGAATGAGAAGCCATTGCAGGTGATTCTGTGACTACGATTGGATAGATAAGGATGGAACCAGGCGAGCGCAGTCTCATCCAGCTGGACGACGGAGGAGAGGCATTGGAGGAGGATGGTGTGGTCAACCGTGTCAAAGACTGCAGACAGGTCGAGAAGAATGAGACAGGATAGTTTACCACGGTCACAGTCACTTGGGATGGCATTTGTCACTTTGATAAGGGCCGTTTCAGTACTGTGGCAGGGGCAGAAACCTGATTGGAGGGATTCAAACATGCATGAAAGATGGGCATGGATTTGGGAGGTGACAACATGTTTAAGGACTTTGGAAAGGAAAGGGAGGTTGGAGATGGGGCGGTAGTTTGCAAAGATGGGGGATCAAGGGTGGGTTTTTGAGGAGGGAGTGATGACGGCAGATTTAAAGGGGAGGGGGACAGTACCTGAGGTGAGGGAACTGTTAAAAATATCAGCTAACATGGGGGCCAGGAAGGGAAATTGGGTGGTCAGCAGTTTGGTGGGAATAGGGTCGAGTGAGCAGGAGGTGGGTATCATGGTCAAGATGAGCTTGGAGAGGGCATGAGGTGAGATAGGAGAGAAACTAGAGAAAGATGCCAGTTCAGGGCTAGGGCAGGGGGGAACCACAGGGGAAGGTTGGCTTGATGGGCTAGGGGAAGGGAGGAAAGCGGCAGAGGCAGCTGAACAGATTGTCTCAATCTTAGTGACAAAGTAGTCCATGAGGTCCTCACATTTGTTGTTGGAGGTGAGAGTGGAGGAGGCAGGGGAGAGGGGTTTAATAAGACAGTTTGTAGTGGAGAAGAGAAACCGGGATTATCTTTGCATTCCAGGATGGTCCTAGAATAGCGAGCAGTTTTGGCAGAGGAGATCAGGACCCAATAGTGCTTTATATGATCCTGCCAGATCTGGCAATGAATGGCTAAACCAGTTGTCTACCACAAACATTCAAGTCTGCATCCTTTGGACTTAAGGGAGCGGAGAAGAGGGCCATACGAGGTGGAACGACCAAAGTGAAAGAGAGGGTTTTAATTGGGACAAGGGCATCAAAAGTGGAGGTGAGGGTGTGATTGAGCAGATCAGTAGCTGCAGAAATGTGGTGAATGGAGGGCCAAAGGCTAGACAGTTGGGAATTTGAAAGTACCGTTATAAGTGACTTGGGGGAGAGTTTTTTTCCAGGGAGATACAGAAGGAAGTGGGGTTGGAGAGTGGATGTGGGTGGAGAGGGATACAAGGAAGTGATCAGGGAGTGCCTTAGCTGTGATTGACACAATGGGAGTAGAGAGGCCACATGAGATGGCAAGGTCAAGGGGGTGGCTATGAATATGGGTAGGGGAGTTTATATGGAGGGAGAGATTAAGGAAGGATAGGAGGGCAGTGAACTCAGAGCAAAGAGAGCATGATCAGTTGAGATGGAGGTTGAAGTCACCAAGGATGAGAAGTTGCTCAGTGCAGAGGCTGAGGGAGGAAAGCAGTGAAGGCATTTCGGTGAGAAATTTGGCGTGGTACTTGGGTGGGCGGTAGAGAACGAGGATTTTAAAGGAGAGGTGAGAGGGATGGAACAAGGTGAGATGCTCACCATGGTTATATAATGGACAGGCAGCTGAGACCCATTGCCTGCAATTCCTGCACCATGTGGGAACTTCAGGATGCTTCACATGCAGGAAATGCCTCCAGTTGCTTGAGCACAAGCTGAGAATTTCTGAGCTTGAGGGGTGGCTGGAGTCACTGCAGGGCATAAAGGAGGCTGAAGGTTTCCTGGTTCGTACGTTCCAGGAGTTGGCCGCCCCGCAGTCACAGAGAGTTCAGGATAGCAAGTGTGCGGCCATCCGAAAGACTAAGAAGAGGCAGGCAGTGCAGGAATCTTCTGGGTGTGTGGCACTCTCAAATCGGTATTCAGCGTTAAATACCAGTGAGGGTGACGTCACCTCAAAGGAGTGCATGGCACCATGGAGCAAAGGACTGTACAGGGGGGCACAGTGAAGTGTAAAAATGCAGTAGTCGTAGGGGATTCGATAATCAGGGGGACAGACAGGCGTTTCTGTGACCGCTGACGTGAGTCCCACATGGTGTGTTGCCTCCCTGGTGCCAGGGTAAAGGACATCACTGAGAGAGTGCAGAACATTCTGCGGGGGGAAGGGGAATAGCCAGAAGTCGTGGTCTATGTGGGTACCAATGACATAGGAAAGGAAAGGGATGAGGTCCTGCGGCTAGAGTTTCAGGAGCTAGGGAGGAAGTTAAAAAGCAGGACCTCAAAGGTAGTAATCTCTGGATTACTCCCAATGCCACGTGCTAGTGAATATAGAAATAGGAAGATAAAGCAGGTTAATGCGTGGCTAGAGATATGGTGCAAGAGGGAGGGCTTCAGATTCTTGGGGCAGCGGGAGCAGTTTTGGGGCAGGTTGAACCTGTTCAAGATGGACCGGTTGCACCTCAGCAGAGCTGGGACCAATGTCCTTGCGGGGAGGTTCATTAGTGCTGTGGGGGAGGGTTTAAACTAATTTGGCGGGGGTTGGGCACCAGGATGTATCATTGGAAAGGAGAAACAAGGTGCACAAAGGATTGGGAGAGACAGATCGCACTAGAATAACAAATAGTACAATATTAGGTGGAATCAGACTAAGAGAGAATACAAGAAGGTCTAAGATAGGTTTAGAGTGCATGTGTGCAAACGCACAAAATGTAGTAAATAAGGTTGATGAGCAGCAGGCGCAAATAGCCACATGGGAATATGATGTAGTGGTAATAACGGTGAATTGGCTCAAAAAAGGGCAGGACTGGGTACTAAATATTCCTGGATACAAGGTGTTCAGGAAATATAGGGAAGGAAAAAAGGAGAAGGGGGTGGCAGTATTGATTAAGGAGAATATTGCAGTGTTGGAAAGAGATGATGTCGTTGAGGGGTCAAAGATAGAATCTATTTGGTTAGAGTTAAGAAACAATAGAGGTGCCATTACACTACTGGGTGTATTAAATCGGCCACTAGTGGGAAGGATATAGAGGAGTAAATTTGCAGGGAAATTACAGAGAAGTACAAGAACTATAGAGCAGTGATAATGGGGGACTTCAACTATCCTAATATAGACATGGATAGTAACAGTGTAAAGGGCAAAGAGGGGGAGGAATTTCTGAAATGTGTTCAGGATAACTTTCTTGATCAGTATGTTTCCAGCTGAATGAGGAAGGAGGGATTTCTGGATCGAGTTCTGGGGAATGAGGTGGGTCAAGTGGAGCAAATGTCAGTGGGGGAACATTTAGTGAACAATGATCATACTATCATAAGGTTTAGATTAGTTATGGAAAAGGACAAGGAGCAATCTAGAGTAACAATACCTAATTGGAGGAGAGCCAATTTCAGTGGGTTGAGAATGGATCTGGCCCGGGTAAATTGGAATTAAAGATTGGCAGTCAAAACTGTAATTGAACAATGGGCGGCCTTTAAAGAGGAGATGGTTCAGGTACAGTCTAGATACATTCTCACAAGGGAGCCAGAGCTCCATGGATGAGGAGATTTACAAGGATGTTGCTAGGAAGGGAGAATTTTAGCTATGAGGAAAGTTTGGATAGGCTGGGGTTGTTTTCTTTGGAACAGAGGAGGCTGAGGGGTTATTTAATTGAGGCGTATAAAATTATGAGGGGCCTAGATAGAGTGGATAGGAAGGACCTATTTCCCTTAGCAGAAAGGTCAATAACCAGGGGCATTGATTTAAAGTAATTGGTAGAAGGATTAGGGGGGACTTGAGGAGAAATTTTTTCACCTAGAGGGTGGTAGGGATCTGGAACTCACTGCCTGAAAGAGTGGTAGAGGCAGAAACCCTCATGGTATTTAAAAAGTACTTGGATATGCATTTGAAGTGCCATGACCTACAGGGCTACGGACTGAAAAGTGGGATTACGCTGGGTAGTTCTTTTTCAGCTGGCACAGACACGATGGGCCAAATGGTATCGTTCTGTGCCTTTAATTTCTATGATTCTGTGAAAGAGATAGAGAGTAGGATGAAGGAGAAAAAGGGGGTGTATGACAGAGTCAGAGTGATAATACAAGTGAGAATCAGGCTGAATAATGAAAGTAGAGAGCAGAAGTGAAAAAGGAAATAAGAGGGGCAAACAGAGAGTATGAGAATAGACTGGTGGCAAACATAAAAGGGAACCCAAAAGTCTTCTATATGCATATAAATAGTAAATGGGTAGTAAGAGGAGGGGTGGAGCCAATTAGGGACCAAAAAGGAGATCTGTGCATGGAGGCAGAGGGCAAGGCTGAGGTAATAAATGAATACTTTACCAAAGAAGAAGATGCTGTCAAAGTCACAGTAAAAGAGGAAGTAGTTGAGATACTGGATGGGCTAAAAATTGGTTTAAAGGAGGTAGTAGAAAGGCAGGCTGTACTTAAAGTAGATAAGTCACCTGGTCCAGATGGGATGAAGTAAGGGTGGGAATTGCAGGGGAGCTGGCCATAATCTTCCAATCCTCCTTAGATACGGGGGGTGGTGCCAGAGGACTGAAGAATCGCAAATGTTACACCCTTGTGCAAAAAAAGGTATAAGGATAAACTCGGCAACTACAGGCCAGTTAGTTTAACTTCGGTGGTGGGGAAGCTTTTAGAAACGATAATCCGGGACAAAATTAATAGTCACTTGGACAAGTGTGGATTAATAAAGAAAAGCCAGCATGGATTTGTTAAAGGCAAATTGTGTTTAATTAACTTGATTGAGTTTTTTGATGAGGTAACAGAGAGGGTTGATGAGGGTAATGCGGTTGATGTTGTGTATATGGACTTTCAAAATAAAGTGCCACATAACAGGCTTATCAGCAAAATTGAAGCCCATGGAATAAAAGAGGCAGTGGCAGCATGAAGACGAAATTGGCCAAGTGACAGGAAACAGAGAGTAGTGTTGAACGGTTGTTTCTTGGGCTGGATGAAGATATATAGTGGTGTTCCCCAAGGGTCGGTACTAGGACCACTGCTTTTTTTGATATAAGTTAATGACCTGGGCTTAGGTATAAAGGGCACAATTTCAAAATTTGCAGATGACACAAAACTTGGAAGTGTAGTAAACAGTGAGAAGGACATTAAAGACTTCAAGAGGACATAAATAGGCTGGTGGAATGGGTGGACACATGGCAGATGAAATTTAATGCAGAGAAGTGTGAAGTGATACATTTTGGCAGGAATCATAGAATCATAGAAAACTTACGGCACAGGAGGCCATTCGGCCCATCGTGTCCATGCCAGCCGAAAATGAGCTACCCAGCCTAATCCCACTTTCCAGCACTTGGTCCATAGCCATGAAGGTCTCGGCACTTCAGGTGCACATCCAGGTACATTTTAAATGAGTTGAGGGTTTCTGCCTCTACCACCCTTTCAGGCAGTGAGTTTCAGACCCCCACCACCCTCTGGGTGAAAAATATTTTCCTCAGCTCCCCTCTAATCCTTCCACTAATCACTTTAAATCTATGCCCCCTGGTTAGTGACCTCTCTGATAAGGTCCTTCCTATCCACTCTATCTATTCCCCTCATAATTTTATACACCTCAATCAAATCACCCCTCAGCCTTCTCTGTTCCAAGGAAAACAACCCCAGCCTATCCAATCTTTCTTCATAGCTGAAATTCTCCCATCCTGGCAACATCCTCGTAAATCTCCTCTGCACCCTCTCTAATGCAATCACATCTTTCCTGTAATGTGATGACCAGAACTGTACGCAGTACTCAAGCTGTGGCCTAACTAGTTAGTGTTTTATACAGTTCTAGCATAACCTCCCTGCTCTTATATTCTATGCCTCGGCTAATAAAGGAAAGTATTCCATATGCCTTCTTAACCACCTTATCTACTTTTCCTGCTACCTTCAGGAATCTGTGGACATGCACTCCAAGGTCCCATTGTTCCTCTACACATCTCAGTATCCTCCCATTTATTGTGTATTCCCTTGCCTTGTTTGCCCTCCCCAAATGCATCATCTCACATTTCTCTGGATTGAATTCCATTTGCCACTTTTCTGCCCACCTAACCAATCCATTGATATGCAATCCATTGCAGTCTACAGCTTTCCTCCTCACTATCAAACACACGGCCAATTTTTGTATCATTTGCAAACATCTTAATCATGCCCCCTACATTTAAGTCCAAAACATTAATATATACCACAAAAAGCAAGAGACCTAGTACTGAGCCCTGCGGAACCCCACTGGAAACATCCTTGTCAATAGCCTTGCTAAAATCCATGTAGACTACATCAAATGTACTACCCTCATCGACCCTCCTTGTTACCTCCTCAAAAAATTCAATCAAGTTAATCAGACATGACTTTTCCTTAACAAATCCATGCTGACTGTCCTTAATTACTCCCTGTTCCTCAGAATTGATTCCAATAATTTGCCCAACACCAATGTTAGACTGACTGGCCTGTAATTACTCAGTCTATCCCTCGGTCCCTTTTTAAACAACGGTACAACATTAGCAGTCCTCCAATCCTCTGGCACCATGCCTGTATCCAGTGAGGATTGGAAAATGATGCTCAGAGCCTCCACTATTTCCTCTCTTGCTTCTTCTAACAGCCTGGGATACATTTCATCCGGCCCTGGTGAATTATCTACTTTCAAAGATGCCAATCCCCTTAATACTTCCTCTCTCACTATGTTTATCCAATTCATTATTTCACACTTCTCCTCCTTAACTACAATGTCTGCACCGTCCCTCTCTTTTATGAAGACAGACGCAAAATATTCATTAAGAACCATGCCAACATCTTCCGCCTCCACATATAGTTTACCTTTTTGGTCTCTAATAGGCCCTACTCTTTCCTTAGTTATCCTCTTGCTCTTAATGCATTTATAAAACAACTTTGGGTTTTCCTTGATTTTACTTGCCAATATTTTTTCATGCCCTCTCTTTGTTTTCCAAATTTCCTTTATAATTTCACCCCTGCACTTTCTATACTCCTCTAGGCTTTCTGCAGTATTGAGCTCTTGGTGTCTGACATAAGCTTTCCTTTTCTGCCTTTTCTTACCCTGTATGCTCTTTGACATCCAGGGGGCTCTAGAATTGGCAGTCCCACGCTTTTTCTTTGTGGGAACATGTTTACTCTGAGCGTCTTGAATCTCCCTTATGAATACCCCCCACTGCTCTGACATTGATTTACCTTCAAGTAGCTGTTTCCAGTCCATTTTTGCTAAATCACTTCTCAGCTTAATAAAATTGGCCTTTCCCCAATTGAGAACTTTAACTTCTGTTCTAAATTTGTCCTTTTCCATAACTATGCTAAAACTAACAGAATTATGATCACTACCACCAAAATGCTCTCCCACTGTTACTCTTTCCAACTGCCCAGTTTCCTAAAACTAAATCCAGAACTGCCCCCTCTCTTGTTGGGCTTGCTACGTATTGGCTAAAAAAATTCTCCTGAATGCAATTTAAGAATTTTATGCCCTCTATGCCCTTCACACTGTTTGTGTCCCAGTTAATATTAGGGTAGTTGAAATCCCCTACTATTATTGCCCTATTGTTTTTGCACTTCTCAGAAATTTGCCTACATATTTACTCTTCTATCTCCCTCTGACTGTTTGGGGGTCTATAGTACACTCTCAGCAGTGTGACTGCTCCTTTTTTGTTCCTTAGCTCAACCCATATGGCCTCATTTGATGATCCTTCTAACATATCATCCCTCCTCACAGCTGTAATTGTTTCTTTAACCAAAATTGCCACCCCCATCCTTTTTTATCCCCGCTCTATCTCATCTGAAAACCCTGTAACCAGGAACGTTGAGCTGCCATTCCTGCCCCTCTTTAAGCCATGTTTCTGTAATAGCTAAAATATCATACTGCCACATGTCTATCTGTGCCCTCGTCTGCCTTATTCACTATACTTCTTGCATTGAGGTTTATACCTATAAGCACTGCCAAATTCCTTTGTTGTTTACTTGTTTATTATAGGAAGAATGAGGAGTAGCAATATAAACTAAATGGTGCAATTCTAAAGGCGGTGCAGGAACAGAGAGACCTGGGGGCGTATGTGCACAAATCTTTGAAGGAGTAAGAACAGATTGAGAAAGTGGTTAAAAAGACGTATGGGATCCTGGGCTTTATAAGTAGAGGCATAAAGTACGAAAGCAAAGAAGTTATATGGAATGCACTGCCAGAGGGGATGGTGGAATGCACTGCCAGAATGGGTGGTAGAGGCAGATTCAATCATGGCTTTCAAAAGGGTACTTGAAAGGAAAAAATTTGCAGGGCTACGGGGATGGGGCGGGGGAGTGGGACTAGCTGGATTGCTCTTGCATAGTGCCAGCATGGACTCGATGGGTCAAACAGCCTCCTTCCGTGCTGTAACCTTTTTATGATTATATGTTGAACCTTTACAAAACACTGGTTCGGCCACAGCTGGAGTATTGTGTCCAATTCTGGGCAACGCACTTTAGGAAGGATGTGAAGGCCTTAGAGATGGTGCAGAAAAGATTTATTAGAATGGTTCCAGGGATGAGGGACTTCAGTTACGTGGATAGACTGGAGAAGCAGGGATTGTCCTCCTTAGAACAGAGGAGATTTGATAGAAGTGGTCAAAATCATGAAGGGTTTCGGTAAATAAATAGAGAGGTTGTTCCCATTGGCGGAAGGATTGAGAACCAGGACACAGATTTAAGGTGATAGGCAAAAGAACCAAAGGCGACATGAGGAAAAGCTTTTTTACACAGCAAGTAGTTATTATCTGGAATGCGTTGCCTGAAAGGGTGGTGGAAGCAGATTCAATCATGGCTTTCAAAATGGAATTGGATAAATACTTTAAGGGAAAAAAATTGCGGGGGAATGAGGGAATGGGACTAACTGGATTGTTCTTACAAAGCACGGGCTCGATGAACTGAATGGCCTCCTTTTGTGTTGTAACCATTCTACGATTCTATGATATGCTGAAAGTGCCAGAGGAGTAGGGGGACAGACCCCAAGGTGTGATTTGGTGATAAGGACCACACTGCCACTGCAAAGGTCTGCACGAGGAAAGTGGTGGAAGATATAGTCAGGCAGGGAGGCTTCATTAAGGAGGAAGGTGTCATCACCCATCAACCAGGTTTCCATCAAGGCTATGATGTCAATACAGTCATCCACAATAAGTTCATGGATGGCAGGGGCCTTGTTCACATTTGAATGGACATCCTGGAGGGAGGTGTGGAGTGGGCCGGTGATAGCTGATCCGCTGGCAGAGACCACAGCGTCAGTGCTGGGAGGGGTTAGTGGGATGGGATGGAGATAGGTAAGATTAGCCCCCATCAGGCACGCTGAGCGGGAAAGTCGGTGAGAGAGTAGGATGGGGCAGTTGGGGTTGCTGCTCCTAAGGAGGCAGCGATGAGTGCCTCAATGGGCCCTTTGGAGGATGCCAAGAGAGGCTCAGAGGAAAGTTGCAGGCTCATCTAAGAGCGAGTCAAGCCTGGGATGGTGGCAGGAGAGTAGGGAGGTCGAGGAGTGCTGAAGGGTTAGGGTAGGGATTTGGGGGCAGAGTGCTCAAGAGGGGAAAAATGAAAGGAGGCATGACAACAGGAGAGAGGGGCCTAGGAGGGGTAAAGAGAAAAGAAGAGAAAAAGGGAAATAGAAGTGATGGGCTCGTGTCTGGATCGGCAACCAAAACGTGCACGCGAACGGACACGGGGAAACTCAAGTTACATAGGCGTGGTTACATAGCAAGATTAGGATAGATATGTCCTGGTAATAAATAGGGAATAGAGAGGAGACAGAAGTAGAGAGTCCAAAGTTAAAGTCAGAGGTCCTGTGGTGGAATAAGGTTGACGTAGATAGGGCGGAGTCAGCTTGGAGCATCGACGAACTGATGTCCGGGTTTGGAGACAGGTGTGGAGGGCAAGCCAACAGGTTGCCTTCAATTCCACTGCTCTCATTTTTGTTAACAGTCTCTTATGTGGAATCTTGTCGAGTGCTATCACCATGATCTGGAAAACCCCCCACCAAACTCCCATCTGCTGGAGGAGTGAGGCCTCCACATTGAGCAGCCTCCCACCTTGCTTTGACTCTGAAAACACTCCACACCAGGCCAACACAGCAATTGATTTGTGGGCCCCTTCAAATATCTGGCTCCATGAACAGGCACTGCAAGATCATGCAGGGGGCTGTAGCTGTTTCTCTGAGTTGAATTTGACAAATCCACAGCATTGACTATTTCACATAATTTGAGCTTTAAGGTTGGTTTAGTGGGGGCGCATTTCATTCAACGAGAACGGGTGAGGGTGACATCATTGGAAGTGACATCACTAGCGGAGCCGTGGATTTTTAGCATGCACTGAGTGACGTCATTGGGTGGCCCAGCACTTGTGCAGGACGTCACGTGTTGATCGAAAACCGGAAGTACCCACACTGTCACTAATCACTCCGTCAAACTAAACACATTGAGAGAGAGCTGCGGTGACTGATGGGGCATTGTGTGTGGGTCATGGATTGTTTTCAGGTTTATTGGGTAGAAAGTGGGGGTGGGTGTCACCTTTTACATTACAAAGTGAATAGTGACACTACGTCCGATGACGTCACTTGCCGTGTATGTGCTGGGCTTTCTGAGAAATCAACTCGTTGCTGTTCATGCTCAAGAGCGTGATCCAGGTCTAATGGGGGGAGGAGGAGGAGAACGTGATCCAGGTTCAACAGGGGGAGGAGCACAGTGTGATCCAGGTCTAACAGAGGGAGGAGGAGGAGAGTGTGATCCAGGCCTAACAGGGGGAGGAGGAGAGTGTGATCCAGGCCTAACAGGGGGAGGAGGAGAGTGTGATCCAGGTCCAACAATGGGGAGGGGGAGAATGTGATCCAGGTCCAACAGGGGGAGGAGGAGAGCGTGATCCATCTCCCCATCTGGACCACGTTCTCCCTCTCTTAACCCTCCCCCCCACCTTAGACCTGGATCATATTCTCTCCCCTCCCCCCCTCCACCCGTGTACTCTGTTCCCTCCGAGCTCCTCCCTTCCCCTGTTGCTTCTGCTTCCCCCTACTCCCCGTGCTGTTTCTGCTCCCCCCTTCTGCCCTGCTTCTGCTCCTCCCATTCCCCCTTCCCCTTCCCACGCTTTCTGCTCCCCTTTCCTCCAGGCTCTGCTCTTCTGGTTTCCCCCCGCATGCTCAGCCGCAGCACGAGTGTGCATGCGCTAATTGGTAGCAATAATCACTGGGATGCTGGGTTGGATGTTGAGCTTACTCATGCTGCTTTGCAACATTGCAGAATGCAGAAATGAGATGTCAGCTCAGACTGATTCCTCTTCATTTAAAACATTACAATATTAAAATATACCGGTTCTTAGTTTGACACCTTAGCTGTATTCAAGTTTTCTCTTCCACGCAAAATAATCTGGCCAATTCCGCGCACATTAACGTCTGACTGCTAGCGCCAAGTGGCATACCCAGTGCCTCCCTTTATGCCAGAAGAAATCCATCAGTTTCTTTTGGAGCTCGACAATAAATTCAGCAGGAGGGACCAGCAGGTATCAAATCATGACAGTCACCGACTGGTTCATGAGCAACACCCTACCCCTGTGGCAAATCATTCCAAGCAATCCTGCCCAGTGTCCAAGGTGAGCAGAGACTAAGGTCAGAGCATGTGGAGTTACAGGACAAGTAGCAGAATGGATAGCAAGCTGGCCACACCAGAAAAGAGAGTAGGGGTTAAAGGTAGTTACTCAGACTGGCAACAGGTCGGAAGTGGTGTTCCACAAGGATCGATGCTGGGACCACTGTTGTTCACCATTTACATAAATGATTTGGACTCAGGAATCAGAAGTACAATTTCAAAATTTGCGGACAACACCAAATTGGGGAGTATAGTTAATACTGAGGAGGACTTCGACAAAATACAGGAAGACATTAATAAACTTGCAGAATGGGTGTGTAGTTGGCAAATCAATTTTAATATAGATAAGTGTGAAGTATTACATTTTGGTAGGAAGAATAAGGGGGTCACATATTGCTTGGATAATAAGAATGTAAATGGGGTAGAGGAGTAGAGGGATCTGAAGGTACAGATACACAAATCACTAAAAGTAGTGATGCAGGTTAATAAGGTCATTAAAAAAAGCAAGCCACAGGGGTTCATTTCTAGAGAGATAGAATTGAAAAGCAGAGAAGTTATGTCAAACTTGTATAGGACCTTGATTAGACCACACTTGGAGTATCGTGAACAGTTCTGGTCTCCACACTATAAAAAGGATATAGAGGCACTGGAGAAGGTGCAAAAAGACTTACTAGGATGATACCAGAACTGAGAGGTCACACCTATCAGGAAAGATTGAGCAGGCTGGGGCTCTTTTCTCTAGAAAAGAGAAGACTGCGGGGTGACCTGATAGAGGCCTTTAAGATTATGAAAGGGTTTGATAGGATAGATGTAGAGAAGATGTTTCCACTTATGGGGGAGACCAGAACTAGGGGCCATAAATATAAGATAGTCACTAATAAATCCAATTGGGAATTCAGGAGAAACTTCTTTACCCAGAGAGTGGGTAGAATGTGGAACTCACTACCTCAAGGAGTAGTTGAGGCGACTAGCATAGATGTATTTAAAGGGAAGCTAGATAAACACATGAGGAGGAAGAAAGGAGTAGAAGGATATGCTGATAGGGTTAGATGAAGTAGGGACGGAGGAGGCTCGTGTGGAGCATAAACACCGGCATGGATCTGTTGGGCCAAATGGCTTGTTATTGTGCTGTACATTCTATGTAATTTTGTCTCCAGCTTGATCCAGTTTGCTGGCAAGGCATTCTCTGGAGCTCAGGTCAACTCCCAGGTACAACAGATGGGTGGTGCTCCAGTTGAAAGCATGAAGCTCCTCTTGTAGACACTCTGTCACTGGCCTACTCAAAATCAGCACTTATCCCAATACATTCTTGTGGAGAATGTGGCACAGTACACTTGCTGATATTTGCTCATCCTCCATTAGTCAGCAGGATCCCTTAACATGAGGGGCACATCATCAGTATATAGTGAAAGACAGTCTCCACACCCAACCCACACAGAGCCAGTCATAACAGCCTCTGGTGCAGTGGTATAATTGTCAAGAACTGTGTTTTATTTTAGCTGTCTGGTTATCCAAGTTTTTTTTTAAATAGAAAATTGGGATAAATATTAAATTGTTGCTTTCAATGATGTCTTGACAGTGCAAATTTTAAATATGACTGATTTATAATCCTCTGGAATGTATACATTATTTTTAGTCTTAATCAGAAAATAACAGTGATATTGATCATGATCATTATGATATAAATGACGACAATTAAGAAATATGTTAAAAGATTGTAACCTTCATTAATGGTACTCCCTGTAGATGAATTCCTTATGACTGAAAACAGACAAATTTATACCCCTGTGTATAACTTCTGCCACTGATGCATTTTAATTTAAAATTCAGTTTCACCACTTGTAGTGAGGAATGGGAAAAAGGGAGATAAAAAGTATTAAATATACTGTACAATTTTACTGATGCAAAGTATGATTTCCTTCCTGATATAAATCAAAGAAAATCAAATTTGAACAGTTTATTGAATAGGAATATATTCAGAATTTTGCACAAATTTGCAAATGTACTTGCAAAACAAAATGTTATCAATTTTAAATGCAGCCTAAAATGTTTTCAAGATTCTACTAATTTCTGGAAGAAAATATTTATGTTTCATTACAAAAGTATTCAATTCATCCAGACCAATAGGTGTACAGAAATTCAAACAGGGCTTTTGATATTAAATTGCACCAGTCTTCTCCAAACATCAAAGTTTCTATCATTGGATAGCTTTAAGTACCTTAAAGCCTCATTAATTATATGTGATATTTGATGATAAAATAAATCTCTTTTTAATGCCTTTCCCAAATATTTCAGCAGAAATGCATGGCTGGAGCAATGGTGCAGGAGGGAGGGCTTCAGATTCCTGGGGCATTGGGACCAGTTTGTAATAAATTGGATAGCCAGGTGGTGAAGGATAGAATACTAGAGCCTAGTCTTCAGTTGCTTCCAAGCCTTTATTCACAGAGCTCCACATTACACCCCCTCCACACCCCAGATCAGCTCTCTTATAAATGGATACAAGAGAGTTCCCAGTTGATACGCACCACCTGAGTATAATTAACACTAATTGATATAAATCACATGGATACAATTAACACGGTTCTGGGGCAGGAGGGATCGGTTCAAAATGGACGGGTTACACCTCAACAGAGCTGGGACCAATGGCCTCGTGGGGAAGTTAACTAGTGCTGCGGGGGAGGGTTTAAACTAATTTGGCAGGGGGTTGGGCACCAGGATGAAACATTAGAGAGGAGAAACAAGGTGCACAGAGGACTGGGAGGGATACATAGTACTAGAGTGAAGAATAGTTCAGAAATAGGAGGGATCAGACAGGGAACAAATGCGAGGCAGTCTAAGATGAGGTTGGAGTGCATGTGTGTAAATGCATGTAGCGTGGTAAATAAGGTTAGTGAGCTGCGGGAACAAGTTGCCACATGGGACTATGATATAGTGGCAATAACAGAGACCTGGCTCAAAGAAGGGGAGGATTGGGTACTTAATATTCCTGATTACAAGGTATTCAAGAAAGAAAGGAGGGGTGGCAGTGTTGATTAAAGAAACTATTATAGCACTAGAAAGGGATGATGTAGTTGAGGGGTCAAAGACAGAATCTATTTGGTTAGAATTAAGGAACAATAGAGGAGCTATTACACTATTGGGTGTACACTATAGGCCACCAAATAGTGAACATTTGCAAGCAAATTACAGAAAGATACAAGAACTATAGAGCAATGATAATGGGGGGCTTCAATTATCCCAATACAGACTGGGACAGTAACAGTGTAAAGGGCAAAGCGGGGAGGAATTCCTGAAATGTGTTCAAGAGAACTTTCTGGAACATTGTGTTTCCAGTCCAACCAGGAAGGAAACAGTGCTGGATCTGATTCTCGGGAATGAAGTGGGGCAGGTGGAGCATGTTTCAGTGGGGAAGCATTTGGGGAACAGTTATCATAATATCATCAGGTTTAAAATATTTATGGAAAAGGACAAGGAAAAAGCAAATGTGAAAATGCTTAACTGGAGGAGGGCAAATTTCAATGAGTTAAAAAGGGATTTTGCCCAGGTAGATTGGAATCAAAACTTGGTAGGCAAAACAGTAATTGAGCAATGGGAGGCCTTCAAGGAGGAGTTGGTTCCAGTACAGAGTAGACACACCTCCATGAGGGAGAAAGGAAGGGCATCCAAAGCTCGAGCTTCCTAGAAGACTAAAGATAAAGAGATTTTAATGAAATGGATAAAGGAGGCTTATGATGAATGTAAGGTTTATAATACAGTAGAGAACCAGGCTGAATACAGAAAGTACAGAGGAGATCAAAAAAAGGGACTAAAAGGGGCAAAGAGAGAGTATGAGAATAGATTAGCAGTTAACATAAAAGGGAACCGAAAAGTCTTTTATAAACATATAAATAGTAAAAAAGAGTATTCAAAGGAAGCATGGGACAAATTTGGGACAAAAAAGGAGATCTTTTTGTGGAGGCAGAAGGCATGGCTGAGGCACTAAATGAATACTTCGCATCTGTCTTCACTAGAGAAGAGGATGCTGCCATTGTAGCAGTAAACATTGCAGGATCTGATTTTAGTTGAACACAACCTATTTTCAGCAAAACAGATCTCACCGAAAAGTACCATATCCTTGAAGCATCATTCAGGCCATAGACGCAATTGTTTAGTTTCCATAGTTTTCCTTCCACATCTGCTGCCTCTTTAGGCGGTTTCAGAAACACTTCTCTGAAAAGTATTGCCCTGCAGAAATGTGGCTTTTATGTCAATTGATCTACATGCCCATGAAAATGTTACCAAAAGAGCCAAAAAGATTTTTAAGATTACTTTTCCAGCAGTGGGAGAATCCACTCGATCATCTGTATCACCCAGTTTCTCTTCAAAACCCCTGGCTACCAATCTCGCTTTAGCCTTATAAGTCCCATCTGCAAGGACTTTTTCAAACCTATCTATATGACAAAGTTGGTTGCCCCTTATCTGTTACCTCAGAATAAACTCCAAATTCTTTCCAACTATCCAACTCCCTTTTTTTCCCCTCTCTTACTTGTTTATCCTCAAGTTTATTGGCAGCCACCAAAACTTCATGATCATGAGGACTTCTGCTTCTGGGTCTGCTACGAGACTGTTCTGTGGTCTTTGTTTCATTGTCTGATCTAGTCAATATACGTCGTCTACTTCCACTTGTATGTCTGTAGGGACTGCTACTGAGATCTCCCTCTTTCAGCTCTAATTCGTGATAGTTTTCTGATGTAAGATTCACTTCCGGACTCCCTATCACTACTTGTACTCCACTTTTGCACTCTTCGCTCTCTTAACCCATTCTGCCAATCCATGGACCTCGCTTCATGGCCATCATCCTGAACATTCAACCAAAATTTAAACCTACCAGTAGCTTTGCCTGTACATCCCAAAATTGTTGCATCCCTCCATTCGTTAGTCCCTCTGGAACATATGTCACTCGTGTACCTACTTTGGGTAATTGTTCAATGGATGTGATAGCTCTGTCATTTGTTACTTGATCACTGAATTACCTCTGTCCAGCCCTTGATCTACCTCATTCTGTTCCTCAGGAACATCATCAAAAAAAATCCTCGTTTACTTCTATCAACCGCTCAGTCGGAGATTTTACAATTAATTTCAATTAATCGTGAGGAATGTACCGTAACAGTTTGATTACCATGTTGGACAAGTACTGCCTTACCATCACAACCTATTACCTTACTAGGCCTTTCCATTCCCTATGACCCTCTCTTTTATAGTATACCAAATCTCCTGAATTGATCTCTGTCTCAAATGGTCTAATACGATGCCTCAATGCTCTACGAATTTTCTCTGATACCTCAGCCTTGATAAAAGCCTGTCTCCCTGCATGCATAGCATTTAAATACTCAGAAAAATTGGCACTAATTGTAGTACCTTCTAGAGCAGGAGCACTGATTCCTGAGATGGCAGGACTGTCATATGAGGAGAGATTGGGTCGACTAGGCCTGTATTCACTAGAGTTTAGAAGAATGAGATGGGATCTCATTGAAATGTATAAAATTCTGACAGGGCTAGACAGACTGGATGCAGGGAGGATGTCTCCCCTGGCTGGGGGGTCCAGAACGTGGGGTCACAGTCTCAGGATATGGGGTAGGACATTTAGGACTGAGATGAGGAGAAATTTCTTCACTCAGAGAGAGGGTGGTGAACCTGTGGAATTCTCTACCACAGAAGGCTGTGGAGACCAAGTCACTGAATATATTTAAGAAGGAGCTAGATAGATTTCTAGACACAAAAGGCATCAAGGAGTATGGGGAGAGAGCGGGAATATGTTATTGAGATAGAGAATCAGCCATGATCATATTGAATGGCGGAGCAGGTTTGAAGGGCCAAATGGCCTACTCCTGCTCCTATCTTCTATGTTTCTATGATTATCACAAAGAGCAGAAGGTAATTTGGGATTGTGCCCATAGACTAGTTGGTAAGGACTATATCCTCCAACCACCTGAAGAGAATTCTTTGCATGAACTGCTCATGCTAGGGCAGTTAACAATTTACACTCTGTTCGATCAGCCAAAGTTTTATGCACCATGCTATCAATCGCAGCATGATTCCTTTCACAAAGACCATTGCTAAAAGGGCTCTCAACTGCTGTATTCATGACAATTACATTTATATTCTTACACATATCTCTGAACTCCACGTTAGCGAATTCACCTCCATTATCGGTCAAAAACTTTGCTGGTGTCCCAATTCACTTCCGGACTTCCTATCACTATTTGTACTCCACTTTCGTGCTCTCCACTCTTTTACCCATTCTGCCAGTCCATGGACCTCACTTCATCCAGGCCATCATCCTGAACATTCAAGCAAAATTTAAACCTACCAGTAGCTTTGGAGCAGAAAGGCACGGGTTAATCAAGGTCAGTCAGCATGGATTTGTTAAGGGAAGGTCGTGTCTGACTAACTTGATTGGATTTTTTGAGGCGGTAACAAGGAGGGTCGATGAGGGTAACGCGTTTGATGTAGTGTACATGGATTTTAGCAAGGCTTTTGACAAGGTCCCACATGGCAGACTGGTCAAAAAAGTAAAAGCCCATGGGATCCAAGGGAAAGTGGCTAGTTGGATCCAAAATTGGCTCAGTGGCAGGAAGCAAAGGGTAATGGTTGACGGGTATTTTTGCGACTGGAAGGCTGTTTCCAGTGGGGCCCTGCAAGGCTTAGTACTAGGTCCCTTGCTTTTTGTGGTATATATTAATGATTTGAATCTGGGGAGATTGATCAAGAAATTTGCAGATGATACAAAAATTGGCCGTGTGGTTGATAGTGAGTCGGAAAGCTGTAGACTGCAGGAAGATATTAATAGACTGGTCAGGTGGGCAGAAAAGTGGAAAATGGAATTCAATACAGAGAAGTGTGAGGTAATGCATTTGGGAAGGGCAAACAAGGCAAGGGAGTACACAATAAATGGAAGGATACTGAGAGGTGTAGAGGAACTGAGGGACCTTGGAGTGCATGTCCACAGATCCCTGAAGGTAGCAGGACAGGTAGATAAGGTGGCTAAAAAGGCATACGGGATACTTTCCTTTATTAGCCGAAGCAATAGAATATAAGAGCAGGGAGGTTATGCTGGAACTGTATAAAACATTGGTTCGGCCACAGCTTGAGTACTGTGTACAGTTCTGGTCACCAGATTACAGAAAAGGTGTGATTGCACTAGAGAGGGTACAGAGGAGATTTACGAGGATGTGGCCAGGGCTGGAGAATTTTAACTATGAGAAAAGATTAGATAGGCTGGGGTTTTTTTCTTTGGATCAAAGGAGGCTGAGGGAAGATTTAATTGAGGTATATAAAATTATGATGGGACTAGGTAGAGTGGATTTGAAGGACCTATTTCCCTTAGCAGAGGGGTCAGTGATCGGGGGCATCGATTTAAAGTAATTGGTAGAAGGATTAGAGAGGAGCTGAGGAGAAATCTTTTCACCCATAGGGTGGTGGGTGTCTGGAACTCACTGTCTGAAAGGGTGGCAGAGGCAGAAACCCTCAACTCGTTTAAAAAGTACTTGGATGTGCACTTAAAGTGCCATAACCTATAGGGCTACGGACCATGTGCTGGAAAGTGGGATTAAGCTGGATAGCTCTTTTTCGGCCGGCATGGACACGATGGGCCGAATAACCTCCTTCTGTGCCGTAACTTTCTATGATTCTATGAGGTCCGGTCCTTATCCATTTTCCATAATTTTATCTAGAATAACCTTCTTCTCCTTACTATAGATTAGTGTAGAAATACTAAATCTCGTTGCCAGGTCAACAAAATGTAAACTGAAAACATTTCTTTCTTTGTCCCATACCTTTAGATCCATGGTAACTACCTCGTTAAAGTCACGTGCTAATGGAATACTTACAATTTGACATGGGTTGACCCATCTATACTTTTTACAGATTTCACAGTTCTCTCTAATCTCTTCTATGAGCCTCATATACTCATCAACTACACCTGTATCTTTTTGCAGGAACTTTAAACGTTGACAAGTAGGGTGGGCAAATTGTCTATGTAACTTTAAGACAATTTTTTTTTCTCTCTTATCCTTATCATCTGATGCCATTAATACTTACTTAACACACTGATGAGAAATATCAGGTTTCATTAAAGGAATACAATAATGCCCTGATTGGGTAAACTGCAGATCAACTGATTTGTCAAAAACGATTGCCTCATCAAGGTCCATGTCAAGTTTCATTTTTGCCTTTTTCATGGAAGGTTTACCCAAAAGCTAGAAACTACATCCGTACTTATAGCTGGAGTAAGCCATTTTATCTTACATGGAATTACCACTCTCCAGAGTGACCTCAAGGTGTTGTAATCTCCAAACCTAAAACATGTAGAACTTTTATATTCCTTAACCTTGGTTTGATCCTCACTACTTAGTGAATCAAAATAACCTTTTAACCAATCTACCCCCCATACAGTTGAAGTACATGCACTATCTAACACCGCACAATTAAAGGAATCTGTAACTAATACATTCATCAAAGGATTAAAACTCCTTGTGACCAGTATAATTTATTCATGTTCATTATCTTCATCCTTTTCCTCAGAACTACTTTCTTCATGCATCATTTCAAAGACCTTGCATCTTCGCTCTGGGCTATTCACCTCATGATGACACTTAGAGTCACATCTAAAGCATCTCCTGATTTTTCCTTGGGCAATCCTAGAATTCATTCGCCCGTTATCACTGTCCCAATTTTGTCTTCTGTTGATATAACTGGATCTGCTGTACCTGCTTTCATTATCAATCTGGCTGTCTTCAATCCTTCCGTCATATTGACGCCTGCGTCTGTTTTCTTGAAAATTTTGAAACCTGGACTGGCGCCTAAGTTTAGTATCTGGAACATCTCGAAACCTGGTAACCATCGAATCTTCTATTCTTTGTGTCACAGCAGAAAGCGCCATTTGTTCCATGAAGGCTGAAGGGAATGACTCTTTCCCCAGGAATTTCTTTAAGGCAGCAGGCATTTGATCCAACAGAGTCTCCTTTTCCAGGAACTGGACGCCAGTTAGGATCAGTTGCCTGTCCACATGAGACACCTTAGATCTAGTAATTTAAACACTACTAACAGGGATTCCCAATTTGAACTTGGTCAACCTTTTGTACAATTTGTTAAAGTCTATGATATACTCGTCCATTGAATGTCCTTCTGTTTTCCAAAATCTATCGAATGCTGACCAGGCTTCATAAGCACTTCACAGGTCACCTTTCTTGTAGATTTTATTCAGAAATTCTAGTAGAAAGGTAAAACCTTCGTCATAATCCAAAAGATCTGCATGCATCTCAGAAAATACTTCTGATTTTACTTCGCTCAGGAAGCGACAACACCAAGGCCATGCCTTGTTTTCTCTTTGGTAGAGTAGTAATCCGTGCCCACATATCAACCCCATTCTTCCACTGGTCATACTGTTCAAACTCCGAGAACATCAGAGGAAAATCAAACCTCAACGCTTTAAACTTGTTTTCTGCCATTTTCCACAATGGCCACTAGGCTTTCAAGTTTTGCTTTTATGTCCAAAAAAAAATCGTAGTTTCCAATCTCCACCTTTAGGCAACCATCCTCTGCTACCATGTTAAAAACTGGATAGCCATGTGGTGAAGGATAGAATACTAGAGCCTGGTCTTTGGTTGTTTTCAAGCCTTTATGCACAGAGCTTCTCCTTATAGACCCCACACCCTAGATAAGCTGTCCTATAAAAAGGATACGCACAGGTCAAGGTTGGTCGTGGCCCGTGGGGGCGGTCGCTCGGACTGTCTGCCTCTTTTCCGCGGAATTCTCCGCGCCCGGGTGGCTGTGGAGATGGAGCACGCGTTGTCTGCCGGAACGCTTAAGGCTTTTCGCGACCGGTGGGCACCGCAGGGACTAGAGTGCATCCTGGACAAGAATAATAAAATTATAATTTGAACTTGTTTAAAAGAAAAAAAAAGATTAAAAAAAATAAAAAGGATACGAGAAAGTCCCGAGTTGATAACCACCTGAATACAATTAACGCTCATTGATATAAATCATACAATTAACAGTAATGATCTGGAATGCACTGCCAGAAAGGGTGGTGGAAGCAGATTCAATGTTAACTTTCAAAGGGGACTTGTTTTGGTTTTCTTTGGGTTTTTCTATACATAAACAAAAAAGAAAAAAAACTTTCAAAGGGGAGTTGGATAAATACTCAAAGAGAAAAATTTCCAGGCCTATGGGGAAAGAGCGGGAGTGGGACTGGTTGGATAGCTCTTTCAGAGAGCCGGCACAGGCACGATGGGCCGAATAGCCTCCACCTGTGCTGTACCTACTTTGAAACTGTGATGCTATGAAGTGTGCACAGCCTAACTCCACATTGTAATGATAAACAATATTTACATCAATCCTAAATTCAATTGAGGACATTTTTTATTAACAGCTGATTACGTTTTCATGTTATGGCTCCTTTTTAGCTTACTATGATAAATGTATTTTTTTTTCGTTCATGGGATGTGGGCGTTGCTGGCGAGGCCAGCATTTATTGCCCATCCCTAATTGCCCTCGAGAAGGTGGTGGCGAGCTGCCTTTTGAACTGCTGCAGTCCGTCTGGTGAAGGTTCTCCCACAGTGCTGTAAGGAAGGGAGTTCCAGGATTTTGACCCAGCGACGATGAAGGAACAGCGATATATTTCCAAGTCGGGATGATGTGTGACTTGGAGGGGAATGTGCAGGTGGTGTTGTTCCCATGTGCCTGCTGCCCTTGTCCTTCTAGGTGGTAGAGGTCGCGGGTTTGGGAGGTGCTGTCGAAGAAGCCTTGGTGAGTTGCTGCAGTGCATCCTGTGGATGGTACACACTGCAGCCACAGTGCGTCAGTGAGCAGTGATGAAGGGAATGAATATTTAGGGCAGTGGATGGGGTGTCAGTCAAGCAGGCTGCTTTGTCCTGGATGGTGTCGAACTTCTTGAGTGTTGTTGGAGC
Organism: Heptranchias perlo; assembly: GCF_035084215.1. Taxonomy (NCBI): domain Eukaryota; kingdom Metazoa; phylum Chordata; class Chondrichthyes; order Hexanchiformes; family Hexanchidae; genus Heptranchias; species Heptranchias perlo. Next base: position 52,334,542 of record NC_090327.1, read on the forward strand.
TGCACTCATCCAGGCAAGTGGAGAGTATTCCATCACACTCCTGACTTGTGCCTTGTAGATGGTGGAAAGGCTTTGGGGAGTCAGGAGGTGAGTCACTTACCGCAGAATACCCAGCCTCTGACCTGCTCTTGTAGCCACAGTATTTATATGGCTGGTCCAGTTAAGTTTCTGGTCAATGGTGACCCGCAGGATGTTGATGGTGGGGGATTCGACGATGGTAATGCCGTTGAATGTCAAGGGGAGGTGGTTAGACTCTGTCTTGTTGGAGGTGGTCATTGCCTGGCACTTGTCTGGCGCGAATGTTACTTGCCACTTATCAGCCCAAGCCTGGATGTTGTCCAGGTCTTGCTGCATGTGGGCTCAGACTGCTTCATTATTTGAGGGGTTGCGAATGGAACTGAACAATGTGCAATCATCAGCGAACATCCCAATTTCTGACCTTATGTTGGAGGGAAGGTCATTGATGAAGCAGCTGAAGATGGTTGGGCCTAGGACACTGCCCTGAGGAACTCCTGCAGCAATGTCCTGGGGCTGAGATGATTGGCCTCCAACAACCACTACCATCTTCCTTTGTGCTAGGTATGACTCCAGCCACCGGAGAGTTTTCCCCCTGATTCCCATTGACTTCAATTTTACTAGGGCTCCTTGGTGCCACACTTGTTCAAATGCTGCCTTGCTATATGGGTGTTAATGCGTTGTATAGAATAAGTAATATTAAGTTTCCACAGATTACACCCTGCACCTGTGGGAAGCCAGCCACAGTGTGGAATCACACTGCCCTCTCTGTCTGGCTGAGGTCATCCATGGGGAAGTTGATATTGTACGAGGTCCTGCGAAACAAGCCGTCGGTGACCTGCCTTATGCACGTATGCCGACGACTGAGAGACCCCGCCTATGTCCCTGGTGGCACGCTGGAACGATTTGGAGGCGAAGAAGTTGAGGGCAGTGGTGACTTTGACAGCGACAGGTAAGAAGATGCTACTCAGGCCAGCCGGGATGAAGGAGGCTGCAGATGTCCACGACTGCTTGGCGACTGACTCTGAGCCTCCGTATGCACTGCTCCTCAAAGAGGTCCAGGAAGCTGAGCCTCGGTCTGTGGACCCTGTGGCGAGGGTAGTGCCTCCTGCGATGCCGCTCTCTCTGTTGTTGCCCTCCCTGCTATTGTGCAGGTGCCTGTGGTGCAGCACTGTGTTGTGGAGCTCTACGTGGTGGACATGGACTGCATGCCTGCGAGGCTGGTGATGTTGCTCGTCCTCGGATGAAGTGATGAATGCAGCCATGGTGCCCCCCATCCTGACGGTGTGAGTTTGAGGGGGTCCGCAAAGTAGGTAAATGTGTTTGCACAGTAGAGTTTAGGGTATAAATTAATAATTTTGAGTGGAAAGACAAAGGTGTTGCAGCCAAAACTTTGTCTGAAGTGACAGAGTGCCCTGCTGCAATAAATTTAGGTATTCCCCCCACCTGTCAAATAATCCTTTGCACCTCCCACTGGCTGCTGACTGAAACACGTCTGTTGCAACAGGGAGTTTTTCCCGCAGCACGGGAAACACGCTGAGGATCCTTCAAAATTGCACCCCTGCCACTCAATAAGGTCTGTCAAGTACCTCAACTAGCTAAATAACTATCTAAATTATCATCCCGCCGGCTTTAATTGCCGGTGGGAGTCCCGCCTGCGGGAACTGTGCGTGCACCCGAATGCGTCATTGAGGAACCCGGAAGTGAGCAGGTTGGAGCCGGGCTCCGAACCCGCTCTGGGATTCTGCCATTTTCGGAGCCCTCCTGCCCCCAACGCACCCGCTCGGCCATCCGAAAATCGGCCTCAATCGCTCCTTACGCTCCTGTGAAGCGCCTTGTAATATTTTACTACATTATAGGCACTATATAAAAGCAAGTTGTTGTTTTGTTGTTGTTGGGATGCTGCCAAATTCAGATCTCAGATAAATAAATTTCACTGCTGAAATTACGCATCATAAGCATATCCTGAAGTAATGAAAGAAAAAATGCTTTCTCTTGTAACACAATAGAAAGTAATATGCAGCTGCAAATCTGCAGAATAAGCCTCTGTCAGTGGACAGTGCACTTGCATTTGTCATTTCTCCAGGAAACCACAGAGCATGGCTTCAAAGAATATTGGGGGAGGAGTGATACTTCTGATGTGAGTTGGCTTTTTGCGATAAAGGCAAGAATTTTCATTTAGTTCTTCCTCTTGTTCTCTCCTTTTGGCCTTTAGTCTCATATTCAAATACCCTTTAATTGGGCTTTAGGAATCGACATTATTTTTAAATAGCTATCTCATTTTATCTGGAGCATTTTTAATGGCCTGTATTTTTTGCTGTTTAATTTTGTTCATTTGGTCACAAAGTTTATTGCCAAATTGACCATTTTTAGGTCAATATTAAATTATCTTGGGTGTGAAATTTATGAATGAATCTATCTAATGAAATTAAATACACTGGGGGGAATTTTAACCCCCCCATCCCATAACGGGCAGGAGAGGGTTGGGGTGTTGGGGTCAAATTGGTAAAAATATGAAACCTGACCCCAATCCGCTGCAAACGCGCCTACTTCCGGTTTAACAGCGGCGAGTTTGGGGGTGTCTGAGTAACCCGCTCTGGAGAGGTAGGTCCGTGATTATAATATCTAAATGAGGCTCTGTTCCTCAGATTTTGGGAGCCATTTGAATTTAACGGCTGTGGGCTAGGTTTCCCAGAGCTCAGGAAACCCGAGAGCTAAAGGGAAGCGGGAGCTGTCACATCCAGCAGGTAAGTATCTTTCCAGCACTGCTTGTGGACCAGGAGGAGCAGGAGTGCTCCCCCTGGCCCCTCAAGCAAATCTTCTGCCGTGATCTGCCTCCCTCCCTGCGACTTCTCTCACCCCAAGATCTCTCCCCCCCTCGTGCTCTCTCCCTGTAATCTCTCCCGCCCCACAATCTCTTCCCTGTTCGATCTCTCCCCTGCGGTCAGCCGACCCTCCCCCGGTCTCTCCCTCCCCGCGATCTCTCCCCCATGTGATCTCTCTCACCCGCTACCTCTCCCAACAGCTATCTGTCCCCCCTGCGATCTGTCCCTTCCCACAGTCTCTCCCCCACCGCGATCTCTCCCTCCCCACGATCTCCCCCCCCAACCCCGGCGATCTCTCCCCACACCCACAATCTCGCCCTCCCTCCCTCCTCTCCATTCCCCAGCTTCTGCCTTCTACTGCTGGCTTTCTCACCTTTCAATCTGGCCGGCTGCTGGGTGTGAAACAGAGTAAAAAAATGTTACTGAGGTCTTGCCATTAAATTCGACTGGACAACATCATCAACAACAACAACGTGCATTTATATAATGCCTTAAACGCCCCAAGGCGCTTCACACGAATGTTATTAAGCAAAATTTGACACCGAGCCACATAAGGAGATATTAGGACAGGTGACCAAAAGCTATATAGGGGGTGGACTCCAAATATTTACACACAACCGAAAGTAATCACACCAGACTCTTTGGTACTGGAAATAATCAAAGACAGTTATTCACTATACTACCTCTCCCCATCCCCTCATTTTGAGGGCATCATTCTATCAGACCACTCCCTGTGATGACCTAAACCTATCCATAGAAATATCTCATCTTCTATCTATCAGGGCAATTGAATAAGTCTCTCCCAAAAACAATGGGCCAAATCTTGCTAGAAAAGTAACTGTGTTAATGACACGAGCCGTTATTAATGTGCAAAATCGGCCAGCAAGTTCAGGGGATTAAGAGATATCACGTGAGTTATGAATCTCCAGAACCTGCTGGTCAATTTACGCCGCTCCACCATTTGCTTCACACAAACGACATCTCGCCCTTAGCCTCCCCATTATTTTTAAGAATTTGCTGGATTTGCACATTAATTGCCCATTAAACTCGCCGCAGAAAGTTAAGCCTTGTAATTAAGAGCACAAGTACCTTTTCAATGACATGATAATTGCTATCGCAATGCCAATCAACCTCTCAGGCCCAGAAAGGGAACGATTTAAACCATGGAGTCTCATTCCTTCAGGTGGTAAATTGTTCTTAGAGATTTAAAACATTTTAAACGTTTAAAAAAAATTTCTTACTCTTCCTTTCTGTCTCTTTTTTCTCTCTCTTAATCTAGTCGTTCTTTCCCTCTCTTTATTTCTCTCTCTGTATCTAATTTGACTCTAAATCATTCTATTTCCTTCTCTGTCAATCCTCAGTTTCTTTCGCAATCCTTAAGCATCATTGGTTAAGGAGATACACTGTTGGTCCTGCCATTCACTTAAGTCCCAGATACCCCGTTGCCATGGCTGCACCATTATCAGCTCACATTTCCAGCAAGTTACGGTGCAAAAAATTTTCATGCAGAAGGGTGCAGGTTTTACTCCAGATATTTTGTTCTCCCAAAAAACTCAGGGTGACTAATCTGACCCATGACCTAAGATCCTTGAACCTGGCAAGAGACAAATGTTCGACATGAAGTTTCCCTAGGTCCTCCTCCCTGCCTCCCCACTGCCCCTGGCCAGACCCTGAAACTTTCAACAACTAAAGAAACTTCCTTCATTGGTTGGGGAGCTCATCTCTAAAACAACTGTATACAGGGAAAATGGACTTCATCACTGTCCAACTGCCTGAAAATGAAGGCTGTACAGTTAGCTCTGAAATACTTCCAGCCTTTTATTCAAGTAAAACTGATATGTGTCAATACTTACAATGTGATGGTGGGTTCACTATCTGGTGGAAAACACTTACAAACATTGTACCTTATTACACTTATTCATTGGCAATTGAATTGACACATAACCATGTATACTCACCACTTGGTAGCGCAGGTAACACAGCAGTGGATATGCTCAGCTCCTTCACCATCGAACTACACGAATGGACACTCCAACAACAATAACGTGCATTTATATAGCACCTTTAACATAGTAAAACGTCCCAAAGTACTTCACAGGAGCGTTATCAAACAAAATTTGACCACCAAGCCACATAAGGAGGTATTAGGACAAATGACCAAAAGCTTGGTCAAAGAGGTAGGTTTTAAGGAGTGTCTTAAAGGAGGAGAGAGAAGTAGAGAGGTGGAGCGGTTTAAGGAGGGAATTCCATAGCTTAGAGACTAGGCAGCTGGAGGCATGGCTGCTGATGGTAGAGCGATTAAAATTGGGGATGCGCAAGAGGCAATAATTGGAGGAGTGCAGAGATTGTGCAGAGATCTCAGAGAGTTGTAGGCATGGAGGAGGTTACAGAGATAAGGAGGGGCGAGGCCATGGAAGGATTTGAAAACAAGGATGGGAATTTTAAAATCGAGGCATTCCCGGACCAGGAGCCAACGTAGGTCAGCCAGCACAGGGGTGATGAGAGAACAGGACTTGGTGCAAGTTAGGATACGGCAGCAGAGTTTTGGATGAATTCAAGTCTCTGGAGGGTGGAAGATTGGAGGCCAGCCAGGAGAGCATTGGAATAGTTCAGTCTAGAGGTAACAAAGGCTTGAATGAGGGTTTCAGCAGCAGATGTGCTGAGGAAGGGGTGGAGATGGGCAATGTTAGGGAGGTGGAAGTAGGCGATCTTGGTGATGGAGCGGTTATGTGGTCGGAAGCTCATCTCCGAGCCCAATAGGATGCAAAGGTTATGAACGGTCTGGTTCAGCCTCAGACAGCGGCCAGGGAGAGGGATGGAGTTGATGGCTAGGGAACGGAGTTTGCGGCGGGGACCAAAGGCAATGGCTTGGGTCTTCCCAATATTTAGTTGGAGGAAATATTTGCTCATCCAGTATTGGAACTATATCTGGATATTGTGTATAGAACTGGGGATTTTCAGAGATAGATCTTTTTGCTTCTCCATAGAGCAAGTAGTTCCCCCACGCCCATACCGGAATGAGAACCTCAACCTGGATGATTGGCAGCCTCTCTATCTTTATGCTTTTCCACGCTTCTCTCTAATGCCACAAATAATTGAGAAAATTTTAACACATGGATGAGCCCTAATCCTAATAACCATTTATTGGCCACACAAGACGTAGCTTTCTAACACTCTTTCCTTTGCACAGGATTTTTTCCTCTTCCCAACAAGAGAGACATGCTGTCCCAAATTCGCAGTCAAATTCTCCAACCAAATCCAACCACAGTGTACTTAATGGCTTGGCTATTGAGAAGCATTGTTTGATCCAATATGGCCTTTCATCTCAGATATGTAGATACAATACTCAACTTCGATAGGAATTGAATAATCAAAGCAGGTGACACTTAGTGGAAGAGATTTGTTCTGTGGTGCTCCACACAATCAATCAATCATATTTCTTGTAATGTTACTTATATATTACATTTTCTCCAATTTGTCTCCTTATTAATGAACAGCAAATCACTTGGGACCAGCTCCTCAAGTCCACTATCTACAGTCTCTCAGGCTTGTGCAGCTGTGCTGATGCATACAAAGATGGTGCCTAGCAGGGTGGTGTGAGGTGTTGGCTTGCTTAGGGACACTGAACTGGGGAATCAGGAAATGGCAGTTGCGTTAAACAAATATTTTGTATCTGTCTTCACAGTAGAAGACACAAAAAGCATACCAAAATAGTGGGGAACCAAGGGGTAAATGAGAGTGAGGAACTTAAAGTAATTAATATCACTAGAGAAAACGTATTGGATAAACTAATGGGACTAAAAGCCGACAAATCCCCTGGACCTGATGGCCTACATCCGAGGGTTCTAAAAGAAGTAGCTACAGAGATAGTGAATGCTTTGGTTATGATCCTCCAAAATTCCCTAGATTCTGGAATGGTCCCAGTGGATTGGAAGGTAGCAAATATAACCCCACTATTCAAGAAGGGAGGGAGAGAGAAAACAGGGAACTACAGGCCAGTTAGCCTGACATCGGTTGTCGGGAAAATGCTGGAATCCATTATTAAGGAAGTGGTAACAGGGCACTTAGAAAATCATAATATGATTAGGCAGAGTCAACATAGTTTTATGAAAGGGAAATCATGTTTGACAATTTATTAGAGTCTTTTAAGGATGTAACTAGCAGGGTAGATAAAGGAGAACTAGTGGATGTAGTATATTTGGATTTTCAAAAGGCATTTGATAAGGTGCCACATAAAAGGTTGTTACACAAGGTAAAGGCTCATGCGGTTGGGGGTAATATATTAGCATGGATAGAGGATTGGTTAAAGGACAGAAAATAGAGAGTAGGGATAAATGGGTCATTCTCAGGTTGGCAGTCTGTAACTAGTGGGGTGCCGCAAGGATTGGTGCTTGGGCCTCAGCTATTTACAATCTATATTAATGACTTGGATGAAGAGACCGAGTGTAATGTATCCAAATTTGCTGACGATACAAAACTAGGTGGGAAAGTAAGCTGTGAGGAGGACACAAAGAGTCTGCAAAGGGATATAGACAGGTTAAGTGAGTGGGCAAGAATTTGGCAGATGGAGTATAATGTGGGGGAATGTGAGGTTATTCACTTTTTTTTTAGGAAGAATAGAAAAACAGAATATTTTTTAAATGGTGAGAAACTATTAAGAGTTGGTGTCCAGAAAGACTAGGGTGTCCTCGTTCAAGAAACACAAAAAGTTAGTATGCAGGTACAGCAAGCAATTAGGAAAGCAAATGATATGTTGGCCTTTATTGCAAGGGGGTTGGAGTACAAGAATAAGGAAGCCTTACTACAGTTGTACAGGGCATTGATAAGATCTCACCTGGAGTATTACGTACAGTTTTGGTCTCCTTATCTAAGGAAGGATATACTTGCCTTACAGGCGATGCAATGAAGGTTCACTAGATTAATTCCTGGGATGAGAGGGTTGTCCTATGAAGAGAGGTTGAGTAGCATGGGCCTATAATCTCTGGAGTTTAGAAGAATGAGAGGTGATCTCATTGAAACATAAGACTATGAGGGGACTTGACAGGGTAGATGCTGAGAGATTGTTTCCCCTGGCTAGAGAGTCTAGAACTAGTGGGCATAGTCGCAGGATAAGGGGTCAGCCATTTAAGACTGAGATAAGGAGGAATTTCTTCATGCAGAGGGTTGTGAATCTTTGGCATTCTCTAAGGGATATGGGGATTGGGAGGGCAAGTATAATTGAGGTCGAAGATCAGCCATAATCATCTGATTGAATGGCGGAGCAGGCTCAAGGGGCCATATGGCCTATTCCTGCTTCTATTTCTTATGTTCTTATGTTAATGATCTAAGGATCAGCCTGATAGTTCTCCCAAAAACTTTTAGGAACCCATTCTTAACCCTTATTATCACACCAACAGTTATATCTCAGTTTACATGTTGAGAACAAAATAATTTTCATGGGTGTGAGATCTTTTGACAGTAGGAAAAAAATCCAGCTTAATGGGGCAGAACTCGCTCCCGAAATAATGGAGGAGCTCAATAGTGCTCTCAGTTTTTAGTGGTGAATCGAAGGAGAAAGTTCCCGTGTTTGCACATGCGCAGTAAAACGGTAAAATCATGAATTTGCTCCTAGTGGTGAGCGGGCAATATGACAGCTTCGAATTAAAGGGCCATCGCACGCTGCAATCAGGGTTGATAGAGTGTAAACTTGCTCATCTGCCCAGCTGGAAAGTAACTAATTATGTCACCAAACAGGTACGCTTAAAAATACCACGTCTAAACTAACTTTTAACATCGCGGATAGTCTTAATGACTGCCAAACAACTAAAAATTAACTTTTAAAAATGTGGAATCTCATATTACTCCTTATTTTAATAGTTTTTGGTCATTAAAAAAAAACTTTAAAAATTAAAATATTATTTTTTTTTTTACTTTTCCCTTCTGTCTCTAATTTAATTTAATTATTTATTTTAATTTTTATTTACAATGACATACAGAATAACTAACTTTAAATGAATGAAGTCTGCTTGCCTGCTTGAGCAATGACACCCTGAATCTGTGGGCATGACTTCTTTTTCTGACAGATTTTGTGGGCATGTCTTCTATTCTCACAGACTGTTCCATGCGTGCCAACTCACGCTGCTCAGAGGCTGAGTTGATAGCGCACAATTTTTTAAAAGTTCAAAATCAAGCAAGTCAATGCTCCAGAGCCCACAGTAAGTACTTTCGATAATTTAATTTGCAGGAGTTGAGGCGAGCGTTGCCTTGTCATTCTGCGCGAGTTCTGGCCCAATATTGTGCAGTGTGTTATGTAGAGGGCACTGTTTGCATCTTGGTTTCTTTACAAGTAATGGCAAAAACAATCACAAAAATTATGGAAATAAAATAAAAATGAAACTCTTAAAACTGAACTTCAGATTCTATTTAAAACAATGCAGTTTGGCAGTGCAGCAACCAAAGTAGACCTGTGAACCACTGAAGCAACATAAAATATAAAGATTAAAATGAAACAGAAAAAGGAGGTTTATGATGAATGTAAGGCTCATAATACAGTAGAGAACCAGACTGAATACATAAAGCACAGAGCAGATCTAAAAAAGGGAATAAGAGGGGCAAAGAGAGAGTATGAGAATAGATTAGCGACTAACATGAATGGAACCCAAAAGTCTTTCATAAACATATAAATAGTAAAAGGGTAGTCAAAGGAAGCATGGGACCGATTAGGGACAAAAAAGATCTCCTTGTGGAAGCAGAGGGTATGGCTGAGGTACTAAATGAATACTTCGCATCCGTCTTCACTAGAGAAAATGATGCTGCCATTGTAGCAGTAAAGGAGGAGGTAGTAGCGATATTGGATAGGATAAAAATAGATAAAGAGGAGGTACTTAAAAGATTGACATTACTCAAAGTAGAAAAGTCACCCGGTCCAGATGGGATGCATCCTAGGTTACGGAGGGAAGTAAGGGTAGAAATTGCAGAGGCTCTGACCACAATCTTCCAATCCTCCTTAGATGTGGGGATGGTGTCAGAGGACTGGAGGATTGCAAATGTTACACCCCTGTTCAAAAAAGGAGATAGGGATAAACCCGGCAATTACAGGCCAGTCAGCCTAATGTCGGTGGTGGGGATATTTTTAGAGACAATAATCCAGAATAAAATTAATTGACACCTGGAAAAGTATGGGCTAATAAATGAAAGTCAGTATGGATTTGTTAAAGGAAAATCGTGTTTGACCAACTTGATTGAGTTCTTTGATGAAGTAACGTAGAGGGTTGATGAGGGTAGTGCGGTTGAAGTCGTGTATATAGACTTTCAAAAGGCATTTGCTAAAGTGCCACATAATAGACTTGTTAGCAAAATTAAAGCGTATGGGAGTAAATGGCAGCGTGGATACAAAATTGACTAGGGACAGAAAGCAGAGAGTAGTGGTGAACAGTTGTTTTTCAGACTGGAGGGAAGTATATAGTGGTGTTCCCCAGGGATCAGTATTAGGACCGCTGCTCTTTTTGATATATATTAATGACCTGGACTTGATTATAGAGGGTATAATTTCAAAGTTTGCAGATGACATTAAGCTCGGAAATGTAGTAAACAATGTGGAGGCTAGTAACTGACTTCAAGAGGATGTAGACAGACTGGTGAAATGGGCAGGCACATGGCAGATGAAATCTAACGCAGAGAAGTGTGAAGTGATGCATTTTGGTAGGAAGAATGAGGAGAGGCAATATAAAATAAATGGTACAATTTTAAGGCGGGGTGCAGGAACAGAGAGACCTGGGTGTGCACATACACAAATTTTTGAAGGTGGCAGGACAAGTTGAGAAGGCTATTAAAAAAGCATATGGGATCCTGGGCTTTATTAATAGAGGCATAGAGGGTGGAATTTAACTTCTAGCCTTCAGGAACATATAAGCATAACTTTGTGCTATATTTTGAATTCGGAGGCACTTCATCAGTTATAGTACAAATGGAGAGAGGGTAAAGGTGGCAAAATATGGGAGGGAAAAGAACACTCTTGATTTGTGCTGAAGACCAGTTATTTTATCCTTGCATCTTCTATAGAATACTCTTTCAGGAAAGACATAGCAATTGATTTCAGGTATGGCATTTTAAATGAGTTCCAACAACCTGAGGTTGTTAAGAATGATGTGGAGATGCCGGTGATGGACTGGGGTTGACAACTGTAAACAATTTTACAACACCAAGTTATAGTCCAGCAATTTTATTTTAAATTCACAAGCTTTCAGAGGCTTCCTCCTTCCTCAGGTTCCAACAACGTTCACCTGAGGAAGGAGGAAGCCTCCGAAAGCTTGTGAATTTAAAATAAAATTGCTGGACTATAACTTGTTAAGAATGTGACAGTAGAATTATGGTTCAATAGAAATCAACAATAAATATCCTAGTGTTCATTGTGAAAAAAACAAGATGACTATTTGGATATACATGTGTGCGTGGGGAGGGGTTTCTAGAAATTAAGTAGGTTGGCTCATATCCCATGAGGGCATTGAGAATCAATCACAAAAGTTAAGTAAAAATGTTATTTTACGTCATGATGTGGAGTCAGAAGGAGCACAGCTTCACAGCACTCCCGAGGGCTGCTGTAGGCCCGTGATCGACCTCCTTCCTTCCCCTCCTTCCTGGGACTTAACTGAGGGCCACTGTCCAAAATTGATCTCTTGGAAATGGGAAAGCTAGTGCTGGCAGCTCACCCAAACTATTCAAATGAGACCCCAAGCTCAATTTAGGTTGAGCCTCTGGCCTCTTTGTTCAGACCGTTGATTATGTGCCTGAAATGGGCAATAACTAATTTCTACCACATTGAGTTATATGAATGACACAATCAGCCACACCAAGGCAGGAAGCCATCTTTCTATTCTGACTGGGCTAACCAAAATATTTTCAATTACAATTATTCTAATATAAACTAAATCATTTTAGTCTGTACCACCATATCCAGTGTGGATTCTTTGGTTCACACTCAATTCTTCAGCTTTGAACAGGTCCAGAGACCAGCAAATTAGAAAACTGGATGTGACACTCTTATTACCACCGCAAACACAAAACCTTCAGTGCTACTGGCCTCTGCAGCAGCAAAGAGGTCTGATGGTGTGAAGTAATGATGCTGCTTGGATGTATGAGACAAAGGCCATGGCCTAGAAATCAGATTGCGCCTGAAAATGGGCACACGGGGCAGGGCGCAGACTACCCACGCCAGTTAATGTCAATGCAGGCAGCATACAATATTCAGGCGATATCAGGAGTCCATAACGCTACTTAAAGGCAGCCAGCATCTATTGAAAGAACACAATCATACTTTCTTTACAGTCACTTCTTTGATGATACCTGCTATTCCAGGATTGTTCATTGTCAAACTGTGCAAACATTCCCAACAGAAGATGATTCCTATTCTAATTGAGTTACCTGAGCTATTGTATCTCTTGCAACACTAGAATTCTTTCTAAATTCTTTGTTTAATGTTGTCGCATTTCCATGTAAGGCAACCAACTCTGTTCATAAATTTGCAAAAGATTTAAAAACACCAGCATTGATAACTTGACCCTTTATCTCCTTACCTAAGACTGCTAATAAATCCTCCTTGATGGAGGCAGCTACCAATGCAACAGGTGCTGGCCTGCAAGCCATTTTAGAAATTCTGCTTATGGAGTTTGTAGAACCCATCATTGCATTTATTGAAAACTCATTTCACCTCCATCCTGATTTCAAAACACTCAAATTCACAATAAAATGAATGTACTGAATTTTAAGAGCCCATACAAAACAGATTACATGAAAGACAGTTAAAGCTCAAAGAAATTAAAGTTAGTTTCAAAGACACCGAATCCATTTAGATCCTTGTGGGAGTGACTGCAAAATGGAGGGGAGCAGTAGCAAGGTGAAATGACTCAGCATTGGCAGCAACAAAATCAAAGATTAACATTACCTCAATCTTATACTATCAAGAGGATGGCCTGGAAGCATATGGATGGATGTTTGCAAAATCAGGCAATTTGTTTTTTTAACAGTTTGGCAATATCCAACAGCCAAAGAAGAGCTTGGTAACCTAGGCAGAACATAAAGAAGCACTACTATGAGTAGTCAGACAAACAAGAACCAGTATGGCATACTGGATTGTCCTGACCCACCTAACTACCATCTTGCATAATCCGGAGATAAAGGGTAAGATTTTCTCCCCTATTTGTATTCAATGGAGCAACATCAATAATTTTGACTGTATGTGATAGTGTAAAACAGATGATAGCGAATCAGCAGCCTGTTTAACATTTCTTTAGATTTTTATTTCAATTGACTTCAAATTTACCCCCATATGTTAATGAGGACCCCTTCAAAAAAATTTGGCAGCGCTGATGAGGCTTTCCATCGTTTGCTGCAGCCAAACCAATTGCCACAAACAAACAGGTAAGTTTTTATTTTTAAAACTTACTTTTAATGTGGAGCCAGGAGAAGCAGGGGTGCCGGTGCGTTCTAACTCCCCTTCCATTCTCCATCTCCCCTTTCTAGGACTTACTTGAGTGTCGCTGCTAGCGAGGTAGCCGGCCCAAATTGGAGGCCAGTACACCAGCAAACTGCCTCTGGAGGAAAGTCATGTGCTGCAACTCACCGGAAATATGCTGATAAGGTCCAAGGCCCAATTTTGCATGAACCATGGGCCTTCAGCTTCTGGGTTGCGCACGAAAACGGGCCCAAAACAATTTCTAGCCCAGTGATTCAACATAACCACAAACGTATGAATTTATCTATTTATAAACTCATTTAAAACTCTTCTTCATTCAGTACTACCTTATAGTACACTTGGTAAAGTAAGAAGTCCTTCAGTAAAATAATGATGCGACTTTAATTACCTTAATTGTAGTTCTGTATGTTAACCAATAGAAGGTTTAAGGATTACAGCCTCAATCAATAGATTGGATAGGGATATTTTGAGGGCCCAGTTAGTTCTAATTTCAACTCAATCCTGAAGGCTCAAAACTGTTTGTAGTTAGGCAAGTGTTTGATAGATGCCAAGACAGAGTCAGGCACTTGGATAAAAGATGCTCATGTCCTCTGGACTGCATGTGAAAGAATGAATAATACTGGGCTGAATTCGTAGCCCTTCCACCTGGCGGAAATGAGGCGGTAGCACCTCAAAAATGGGACCAATGGCCTTCCACCCATTGCAGCTATAGTCGCGGCAGTATTCACTGGGGCCCATTACTGGGAGGTCGGAGTTAGGAAGCAGGCCTATATAAAATGGAAATTGGGGTCTAGGACATTAATAGGACCTCAATTACCATTACAAAACCCTGGTTAGACCGCACCTGGAGTACTGTGAGCAGTTCTGGGCACCGCACCTTCAGAAGGACATATTGGTCTTGGAGGGAGTGCAGCGTAGGTTTACTAGAATGATACCGGACTTCAAGGGTTAAGTTATGAGGAGAGATTACACAAATTGGGATTGTATTCTCGAGAGTTTAGAAGGTTAAGGGGTGATCTGATCGAAGTTTATAAGATATTAAGGGGAACAGATAGGGTGGATAGAGAGAAACTATTTCCGCTGGTTGGGGATTCTAGGAATAGGGGGCACAGTCTAAAAATTAGAGCCAGACCTTTCAGGAGCGAGATTAGAAAACATTTCTACACACAAAGGGTGGTAGAAGTTTGGAACTCTCTTCCGCAAACGGCAATTGGTACTAGCTCAATTGCTAAATTTAAATGTGAGATAGATAGCTTTTTGGCAACCAAAGGTATTAAGGGATATGGGCCAAAGGTGGGTATATGGAGTTAGATCACAGATCAGCCATGATCTTATCAAATGGCGGAACAGGTACGAGGGGCTGAATGGCCTACTCCTGTTCCTATGTTAATTACCATTTTTGTACAAATCTGGCTGGAGCATGTGTTGTGTATCAGTGGTGGTCTGACCAGAAAGGTGAGTTCCTCTTCATTTGTTTGGGACTGAGAGGAACAGGAGTGCTTCTCCCAGCCACGCAAACCCAGCCTAGGCTGCTGCCACTCCAGCCACCCCACCCCCCCACCCCCCGGAGACCTATCTTCCTCCAGTCTGGATGCTGGCTGGGCCTCCCAATATTGCGGCGCTTGGTTTTCAGAGGCAGCTGCCCTGATATCGCTCTGGGGGAAAGTCCACCCCACTGTAATTATCTAGCTCTCAGAAATAAAGAAATCGATTAATCCATTCTATGCGGGAAGCAAAGGTGGGGAGAGGGAGGGGGGGGGGGAGTGGAATTCAGATCCATTCAAGGAGATAAAGCTCCAGTGAAAAAACAATTGCAGCAATTAATAAAATGGGCAAGCAATGGTGATAATTTGGGGTAGACACGCCTCAGAAAGCCGAATAGTCTAATTTGCAGTCGTGAAATGGCAAGATTGCTTTTCATCCTTGTCCTTGATTTATTAGTAGTTAAATTTTCACTGTGTACCTGTCCCCTGCACTTGATAGTACCACAGTCAACTGATGGCCACTTTAAAGTGAGAAAAATATTTGATGTGCTGTATATTGGATTATTATACATCAATTAAAATCCTGTGTAGTATATATCTGATATGTAAATTATGGGGCAGGAGGGAGGGGAAAAGGACTGCGAGAATTACTATCTATTCCTTAAGACTGTAGGAAGTTGGCTTTATTCAAGTGACAGGCATGGCACTACCAGCTGTCGACCAGCAGGGAGAGAGAGAAGCTAGGCTGCCCGGGGTCGCAGGGTCACCATGAGACGGTGGGAACGGGGAAGGGGTTTCATTGAGGAGTTAATCCCAACCAACAACCGTAGACCTTAAACCCACCCACATCTCTTGGCAAGAGACATTCACTTATCCTGTTTACTGCTATATATTCATTTTGATAGGAAGAAAGGGAAAAAATTGCAGGGCTATGGGGAAAGAGCTAGTGAGTGGAACTAATTGGATAGCTCTTCCAAAGAGTGGGCACAGGCATGATGGGCCAAATGGCCTCCTTCTCTGCTGTAACATACTATGATACTAAATCTTGTTGCCATGACAACAGAACTGAAAACTTAAATTCTTTCTCCTGGTATTTAGTTTACATCCATCTGTGCCTCAGTAGTCTTGCTGTTATAGTGACTAATATTGAGCAGTACTTTCCAAGATTAGATATGCCTGAATGCCCTCTGTTGGTTCTAACAGCTGAACTACACTGACAGTATTACAGTACCACTATGATTCATTATTAAAAGGAGGTTGATCAGATATAAGCAATTAATTAGTTGTTGATGGTAACAGATAGGAGGGGACAGATCTTCCCCTCAAGTTTTTCCTGCTCCTTGGAATAATTCAGGCGGGAAGCCATTCCACTGGCTCCTCTTCACCCAAAGCCATTTCTGGGATTTTCCACTGTCACTTCAGAAATATCCTACCAAAAGTGATGGGTTTTTGATACATCTGCCCGAATGTGGATAGGTATAATGGAATAAGGTGCAAATGACAGGAATACATGATGTTACGTAATTACTGTTATTTGCACCAATGCTGGACACAAGAATGCTTACATTATTGGTATACAGCATTATTATGGGATACAGAGGGGGATTTAAATTTCAAATTCCCCCTCGCCTTCTGGAAGGTAATTGATTTCAGGGCACTGATTACACTCACTCTGGTCCCAATTTTTAAAATGAATGAAAAAAATTAAATTTTGTTTGGCAGCAGCCAGTGTAGTTTTTGGAAGAGAAGTGAATGGTTCGAAACCGACACCAATACGGTTATAGTGGTTCTTTATTGTCAACAAGTAAAAGATCAATGCATGCAAGCATTTAAGCGATAGTTAACAGAACTGTGCAATGAATTGATATTACCCGCCCCACCCCAGGTACGAACCCATGCCTCATTCGCCAACTCGTCCCATCAAGTTGAGCCTTCCTCCGTCGCTTTGATTCAACCTCCACATGGACGTGACTCCAAGCGTGGTTGTGTTTTTAAACTCATAGGACACAGAAATTGCACCACACCAATCAGGTTTTTCCACAGTTGTTCTTCTCTCTGCAGAGCCAATTAGTAGGGGTACAATTCACTCTAGCTATTAATGTCATCACTGCACCCCCGTGGGTGACATGACTGCCGTCTGATCACGTACAAGGAGGTGTGTGCATAATAGCCATCCTGCTTGATTAGCTGCCAATGAATTTCACCTGATGTTTTCCTGTCTGCCAGCAATAGATAATGACCATCCAGTCTGTTCAACTGCTAATCGATTTAACCTGTCTGGCATTTCAAAAGATAATGAGATGCCTTAGACCCATCCCAAAGAAGTTAATGTGATTTCGGGACTGGTCTATCCACTGGTTCCTGTCCTCCCATTGTTCTGGCTAATCTCTGACATTAACACCTCACAGCAGAAGATGGGATGCCTTCCACACACAATGTGGACTGGTGCCTGTCTGTTGGTTAATATGGCCAAGCAGGAGATGTCCATTTTACTCCTGTCCAATGTTTCACATCGTTCACCTGAGGAAGGAGGAAGCCTCCGAAAGCTTGTGAATTTAAAATAAAATTGCTGGACTATAACTTGGTGTTGTAAAATTGTTTACAATGTTCTTACAGACTGCCCTGGTTTCAAGTGCGCGCGGTGGCCGTGATCACCCAGAACTCACATACAACAGTATCAAGCAAAAGCTATATTGTTTTGGCTCTGCACGTAGGCACATATACAGGTTTAAACATAATGTTCTGGACATTTTACATTATAATGATCATTCAATACTTGCAGCAAACCTGTATATTCGTACACCAGGGAGCTAAGCTTCTGTAGGCTCCTGAGACTTGTAACAACAATTTCCACCTGCCCTCCAAATAGGCTGGAATTCCACTGGGGCCCTGCTAAATTTATTAGAGCTTAAACTCAGAAAATCAGCTGGGGTCAGCAGTGTAGTCATGGGGCAGTTGAAAATCCTGACCTGCCAAAGTTGCATTGGCTGCAGGATTATTTGCAATTGCAGTGAGATATGTTAGCAATTTTGGGGCTGTGCCTGCCTGTGATGCAGGTATATCTGCGGGCAACAGGGAGAACTGACCTTGATGAAAATTATGAAGCTATAGACTCCCAGTACATATCTCAAAAATGGGCACTGAGAGCTCAGCCCAGCACTCAATAATATTTCAGGTAAAGAAAGTAGGAAATATACAAAAATAACAGTCTTCAACTTTTATAAAACACTGGTTTGGCCACAACTGGAATATTGTGTCCGGTTCTGGGCACCACACTTTAGGAATGATGTGTAGGCCTTTGAGAGGGTGCAGAAGAGATTTACTAGAATGATTCCAGGGCTTTAGTTACATGGATAGACTGGAGAAGCTGGGGTTGTTCCCCTTGGAACAGAGACGGTTGCGAGGAGATTTGATAGAGGTATTCAAAATCATGAAAGGTCTAGACAGAGTAGATAGAGAGAAACTGTTCCCATTGGCGGAAGGGTCAAGAACCAGAGGACATAGATTTAAGGTGATTGGCAAAAGAACCAAAGGTCACATGTGGAAAAGCTTTTTTACACAGCGAGTGGTTAGGATCTGGAATGCACTGCCCGAGGGAGACAGATTCTATCATGGCCTTCAAAAGGGAACTGAATAAGCACTTGAAAGGAAAAAATTTGGAGGGCTACAGGGATTGGGCGGGGAGTGCGACTAGTTGGGTTGCTCTTGCATAGAGCCGGCATGGACTCGATTGGCCGAATGGCCTCCTTCCGTGCTGTAACCTTTCTATGATTCTATGATTCACATCAGCTTGCAGGAAACAAATTGCAATTAAATATCTCTGCTTCCACCAAAACAAACACAACTTTTGAATGTACTTTCAGAACAGAAAGGTAGCTTTAAAGACCAACTACAGCAGGTCACGTTACTGGCTTACTAATTTTACATGATTTTTCTTGGGATATGGATGACACAGGCAAGCCAAATTTATTGTCTATCCTTGGTTGCCCTGATAACGTTGACTTTCTTCTAGCAAATGACTACTTCAGAGGGCATTGAGAATCAACCACATGTTATGGGACTGGAGTCATTTGTAGGTCAGACCAGATGGACGGAGCAGGTTTCCTTCCCTGGAGGACATTAGTGAACCAGTTGGGCTTTTAATGACAACCCAGCAGCTTTCATGGTCTTTTCTTTTTCTAGCACAAGCCCACAAACCACCAGATATATTGGATTCAGTTTCATGACTTGCTATTGTGGGATTTGAACTCATGACTTCTGGGTTTCTAGTCCAGTATCATAGTCACTACATTGTTGTACCCTTTTTATCCAGGTGCAGAAAGCACGAGGGACAGAGCTTGCCCAGATAATGGCCCAGAAATTGCTTTTAAAATAATGGTGAGCCTGACAGCATTCACCGTTGTTAATGGTGAAATCGAAGAGCAAGCTCCAGCGACCGCACATGCGCAGTCAAATGCAGAAATCCGGAACTTGCTCTTTCTGGTTCGCCAGCGATGTGACAGCTTCACCTTAAAGGGATATCGCCGACTGCAATCAATGGAATCAATGAACGAGCACCAACTTGCTCTCCTACTCAGCTGGAAACGAACAAATCTCGTCACAAAACAGCTGCGCTCAGTTTTTTAAGTCTAAACTAAGTCTTAACAGCATGGTAAGCCTTATGACTGCCAAACAACCTCTCTGGCACTAAAAATTAATTTAAAAAATCTGGGGTCTCATTACTTCCAATTTTATAGTTTTAATTAAAAAATGTAAAAATGTTTTTTTTACTTTTTCCTTCTGCCTCTTTTATCTCAGTCTTTTAATCTTATCCTCTCTTTATTTTGCTTTCTCTGTGTCATTTTATAATACCTTATCGGGCACATTCAGGTTTTCATATGATAGAATTCTTCATTAAGTTTGAAAGTAGTTCAATCCGAAACTATGGTCCTAAATCTAAACAAAGGAAACTATGAAGGTATGAGGCGCAAGTTGGCTGTGGTTGATTGGGGAATTACATTAAAAGGTATGACGGTAGACAGGCAATGGCTAGCATTTAAAGAATTAATACATAATTTGCAACATATATATTCCTTTAAGGCACAAAAACCCAACAGTAAAAGTGGTCCAACCGTGGTTAACAAGAGAAATTGAAGATAGCATTAAATCAAAGAGGCATATAAAGTTGCCAGAAAAAGCAGTAAGCCTGAGGATTGGGAGTGTTTTAGAATTCAGCAAAGGAGGACCAAGAAATTGATAAAGAAAGGGAAAATAGAATATGAGAGTAAACAGACTGTAAAAGCTTCTATAGGTATGTAAAAAGGAAAAGGCTGGCGAAGGCAAATGTGGGTCCCTTACAGACAGAGACGGGAGAATTTATAATGGGGAATAAGGAAATGGCAGAGAAATTGAACAAATACTTTGGGGCCAATTTTGGGTTGACAGAGCGGGTGTGTTGGGGGAGGAGGGGCACGTAAAATGGCAGAATCCCAGAGCTGGTTCGGAGCCCGGCTCCAACCCACTGACTTCCGGGTTTCCCAGTGACGCAGTCGGGTGCGTGCGCATCTCCCGAATGTGGGACTCCCACTGGCAATTAAAGCCGGCGGGATGCTGCTTTAGATAGTTAGGTAGATAGTTGAGGTACTTGAGAGACCTCATTGAGTGGAGATTTTGGCAGGGGTGCAATTTTGAAAGATCCTCAGCATGTTTCCCGTGCTGTGGGAAACACTCCCAGTTGCAACAGACGTGTTTCAGCCAGCAGCCAGTGGGAGATGCAAAGGATTATTTGACAGGTGGGGGGAAAGCCTCATTTATTGCAGCAGGGCACTCTGTCACTTCAGACAAAGTTTTGGCTGCAACACCTTTGTCTTTCCACTCAAAATTCTTAATTTACACCCTAACTCTGCTGTGCAAATGCATTTGACTACTTTGCGGACCCCCTCAAACTCACACCATCAGGATGGGGAGCGCCATGGCTGCATTCATCACTTCATCCGAGGACGAGCAACATCACCAGCCTCGCCAGGCAAGCCGTCCACCTCCGCCACGTGGAGCTCCACAACACAGTGCTGCGTCATAGGCACCTGCACAATAGCAGGGAGGGCAACAACAGAGAGAGCAACGTTGCAGGAGGCAAGACCTTTGCAACAGGGTCTATGGGTTCAGCTTCCTGGACCTCTCTGAGGAGCAGTGCATACGGAGGCTCAGATTCAGTCACCTGGTAGTCGCAGACATCTGCGGCCTCCTTCATGCCGAGCTGCTCCCGGCTGGCCCGAGCAGCATCTCCTTACCTGTCGCTGTCAAAGTCACCACTGCCCTCAACTTCTTCATCTCCGGATCATTCCTGCGTGCCACCGGGGACATCGCTGGGGTTCTCCTAACATCCGACAGGGTGAAGAGTCCAGTCCTCACCACCTGGACAGAGCAGCGGCCACACCAGCAACCCCCCCCCCCCCGCGCCCCGCTTCCTGCACAAAACAGTCCTGCAACAACAAATACACCTGCTGTAGAGTGACCCAATGGGTGGCATCAAGTGTGGGTGTTCATGGTGAACCTCATGAATGGGACTTATTCCACAAGCCAGTCGAGAATGGCCAAGACGTGACAGTAGTGGTGACAATAATAGTATTTAATGTGCCATCAACAAAAATTAAATATAAATAAAAAACATGACAAACCGTCAAACACCCTTGTGCATCCCCTTTGTGCTTATAAAACCTTTGCCTTACGCTTCCGACTACTCCTACGTGGTGCTTCCCCTGTGGATGCAGCAGAGGTAGTGGCAGGTTGCTCTTGTTCATGCCCTGACCGATTAGATGCTTTGGGCCTACTCCTTCTACCCATGAGGGCCCCTCCAAAGACTGCTCCACCTGCACCTGTGCAGGGGCAGACTTGGCCACCTGGAGAGGGGGCAGCATTGCAGGTACTGATTGAGAGAGGGGCAACGGGTGAGATGTGGGGGCACTTTGAGTGGCGTCCCCACTTCCATGTTCCCTTTCGCCATCTTCCCTCTCCTGGGCCAGGCCCACACCACTCCTAACACTCTGCTGGACGACAATTTGGAGGACATGTGTGAAGCCTTGTAAGGACAGTGCCAGAGTATTTGCCTGCCTGTTTAAGGTGGCAGAATGTTGTTCACCCTGAGTCTGAAGGGCCGTTGTCAGGGCCTCAATGGACTCATTGGTGAACGGTGGTTGAAGCTCCATGGAGGCTAGCACTCCCTCCGTCACAGATATTCCCGCACTTACCCGCGACACTATCTCAGAGATGCCCACACGTCCCTGTGACAGTATCTCAGAGATGCCCTCCCTTACCTGTGCCACCATTCCACTCATGCAGGAGTTGGACTCCTCCATCCTCTGCGCGATTATGGAGAATGCGCATGGCACCTGTTCCAGCACCTCGCAAATGTGCTGCTGCCCCTCGATCATTCTCCTTTTCATGGATGTCCCCCAGGGTTCAGCATCTGTGTCCATCTGAGCAGAGCCTGGAGAAGAATGCTCCCACCGATGTGGACTCTCCACAGCTGCCCCTGCCACCAGTGTCTGCTCGTGCTCACGTGTGTGTGGTGACTCACCATGTGTGACCCCAACTAAGTGAGGACGGGGACCCACCGAGGTGTGTATATCTGCGCTGGTGGATGGCTCGCTCAGATGTGACGGTGCCCCCTCAGAGGCCAGCAGGTCCTCTGAGGAATCGCCCTCCGCCGTCACGGCGGTTGCTGAAGGCCCTGCAGGAGAACAGAAGGCAATATTAAGCAAGATGACAGATGTTGAGGTGCTGAAGATGGCAAGGCATGTTGACATCATTTGCTATTGTGCGTGCTGAATATTAAAGTTCTGTCACCAGCCGTTTGTCGGGTGCCAGTCTCGGCGGGTTACCCACGCGCCCAGTCGCCCCCCCCCCCCCCCCCGCCAGCTGCCATCCCACCTCCCGGTAATATCGGAGCCTTTGTTTCTGTCTCCACGGAAGAAGACACAAAAAAACCTCCCAGAAATTATAGAGAACCAAGGATCTGGCGAGAATGAGGAACTGAAAGAAATTAGTATTAGTAAAAAAATAGTACTAGAGAAATTAATGGGACTGAAAGTTGATAAATCCCAAGGACCTGATGATCTGCATCCCAGGATTTTGAAAGAGGTGGCTATAGAGATAGTGGATGCATTGGTTGTCATCGTCCAAAATTCTATAGATTCTGGAACGGTTCCTGCAAATTGGAGGGTAGCAAATGTAACCCCACTATTTAAGAAAGGAGGGAGAGAGAAAACAGGGAACTACAGACCTGTTAGCCTGACATCAGTAGTAGGGAAAATGCTAGAATCTATTATAAAGGATGTGATAACAGGACAGTTACAAAATAATAATAGGATTTGGCAGAGTCAACATGGATTTATGAAAGGGAAATATGTTTGACAAACCTATTGGAGTTCTTTGAGGACGTAACTAGTAGAATAGATAAGGGGGAACCAGTGGATATGGTGTATTTGGATTTTCAGAAGGCTATCAATAAGGTCCCACAGAGGAGTTTGGTGAACAAAGTTAGAGCACGTGGAATTGGGGGCAATATACTGGCATGGATTGAGAATTGGTTAACAGACAGAAATCAGAGAGTAAGAATAAACGGATCTTTTTCAGGTTGGCAGACTGTGACTAGTGGGGTACCGCAGGGATCAGTGCTTGGGCCCCAGCTATTCACAATCTATATCAATTATTTGGGTGAGGGGATCAAATGTAATATTTCCAAGTTTGCTGATGACACAAAACTAGGTGGGAATGTGAGTTATGAGGAGGATGCAAAGAGGCTTCAAGTGGATGTAGACAGGCTAATTGAATGGGTAAGAACATGGCAGATGGAATATAATGTGGAAAAATGTGAAGTTATCCACTTTGGTAGGAAAAACAGAAATGCAGAGTATTTTTTAAATGGTGAGAGATTGGGAAATGTTGATGTTCAAAGGGACCTGGGTGTTCTTGTACCTGAGTCACTGAAAGCTAACATGCAGATGCAGCAAGCAATTCGGAAGGCAAATGGTATGTTGGCCTTTATTACAAGAGGATTTGAGTACAGGAGTAAAGATGCCTTACTGCAATTATATAGGGCCTTGGTGAGACCGCACCCGGACTATTGTGTACAATTTTGGTCTTTTTACCTAAGAAAGGATATACTTGCCATGGAGGGAGTGCAACGAAGGTTCACCAGACTGATTCCTGGGATGGCGGGATTGTCGTATGAGGAGAGATTGAGTAGACTAGGCCTGTATTCTTTAGAGTTTAGAAGAATGAGAGGTGATCTCATTGAAACGTACAAAATTCTTACAGGGCTCGACAGGGTTGATGCAAGAAGGTTGTTTCCCCTGGCTGGGGAATCTAGAACCAGGGGTCACTGTCCCAGAATAAGGGGTAGGCCGTTTAGGACTGAGATGAGGAAATATTTCTTCACTCAGAGGGTGGTGAATCTTTGGAATTCTCTACTCCAAGGGACTATGGAGGCTCAGTCACTGAGTATATTCAAAACAGAGATTGATAGAATTCTAGATATTAAAGGCATCAAGGGATATGGGAATGGTGTAGGAAAATGGCGTTGAGGTAGAAGATCAGCCATGATCTTGTTGAATGGCGGAGCAGGCTCGAGGGGCAGGATGGCCTACTCCTGCTCCTATTTCTTATGTTCTTAGTCTGTGCTGTTTTTGAATGAACTGCACTTCCTGGTTCTCACCGCGTGGCTTGTTTCAAGCTGATTGGTTGAGGGGGACTTAGAGATCCTTTCACCACTCACACAGCCCAGGAAAGAACGCTGATGTTATTTGAACTCGGAGTTCAAGGAAGTTGTCGCCAAAAAGAATGCAGTAACTTAGTGGGTGAATTTAAACCTAATGAACGGCGAACCAGCTGTTCTCGCCATTCATTAGATTTAATGAGCGGCGAGCACTGCTGGTTCGCCGTTCAGAGCAATTTCTGGCCCATTATGAAGTTTGGCATGGGACCTCATTACCATAAGAAGGAGACCTAGGCCAGCAGAGCAGAGACTCTTGGTTTCCTTTTTTTCCTGACATGGATTGTGGTGCACTGTGACTCATGCACATGCCCAAATGCTTGACAAGTGCTGGCCCACAGTTAGGCCCTGCACTGCCAGTGGAACCTCACAGTTTTGGTGCTATTCTATTTCTCCATTTTGCTGATATTTTAAAATCAATCTAAGGTTCAAAAAGGAACTTTTTTGGGCCTAGTGGCCTTTTCCTGTTCTTAAAAATTCAAATGAGTCAAATTTATATTATTAAAATGTTTTTTGCAGTCTTATAACAAAAGCAAATATACCTGATTGGCAGCAGGCAAGTAAAGTAAATTTGATAAAATTAATTTTACCACTCATTTGGTCACCACTTACTGGTTCTATGTGGTAGGAGTTTTATAGGAAGCTTTACCTTGCATCTCGCTTCTGCTGTAACTGTCCAGGGGACTGACTGATGCTGACACTGGGTACAGAAAGTGCAAAAGTGTTCCGTTTCCATTTCCATTTCATAGAATCATAGAATGATGTAGCACAGGAGGAGCCATCCGGCCCATGCCAGCTCTTTGTAAGAGCTATCCAATTAGTCGCACTCGCCAGCTCTTTCACCATAGCCCTACAAACTTTTCCTCTTCAAGCATTTATCCAGTTCCCTTTTGAAAGTTACTATTGAATCTGCTTCCAGTACCCTTTCAGGCAGTGCATTCCAGATCATAACAACTTGCTGTGTAAACATTTTTTTTCTCATGTCACCGCTGGTTCTTTTCCCAATTACCTTAAATCCATGTCCATTGATTACTGATCCTTCTGCCACTGAAAACAGTTTTCTCTTGTTTGCTCTATCAAACTCCTTCATGATTTTGAACACCTCCATCAAATCTCCCCTTAACCTTCTCTGCTCTAAGGAGAACAACCCCAGTTTCTCTAATCTCTCCACATAACTGAAGTCTTTCATCCCTGGTAACATTCTAGTAAGTCTCCTCTGCACCCTCTCTAAGGCTTTGACATCCTTCCTAAAGTGTGGTGTCCAGAATTGGCCACCAGCTGGGGTCTAACCAGTGTTTTATAAAGGTTAAGCATAACTTCCTTGCTTTTGTACTCTATGTCTCTATATACAAAGCCAAGGATCCCATATGCCTTTTAAACAGCCTTTTCAACTTATCCTACCACCTTCAAAGGCTTGTGTACTTACACCCCCAGGAGTCTCTCTTCCTGCACCTCCTTTAAAATTGTATCATTAGTTTATATTGCCTCTCCTCATTCTTCCTACCAAAATGAATCACTTCACACTTTTCTATGTTAAATTGCATCTGCCATATGTCTGCCCATTTCATCAGTCTGTCTATGCCCTCCTGAAATCTATGACTATCCTCCTCACTGCTTACTACATTTCCGAGTTTCATGTCATCTGCAAACTTTGAAATTATGCCCTCTATACCCAAGTCCAGGTCGTTAATATATGTGAAAACAGCAGTAGTCCCAATACCGACCCCTGGGGGACACCATTGCCTAGTTCCCTTCAATTTGAAAAACAACCGTTCACCACTACTCTCTGCTTTCTGACCTTTAGCCAATTTTGTGCCACTGCCCTTTTAATCCCATGGGGTTTAATTTTGCTAACAAGTCTATTATGTGATACTTTATCAAATGCCTTTTGAAGGTCCATATACACAACATCAGCCTCACTACCCTCATCAACCCTCTCCGTTACTTCATCAAAGAACTCAATCAAGTTAGTGAAACACAACCTGCCCTTAACAAATCCGTGCTGGCTGTCATTTATTAACCCCTATTTTTCTCAGTGCCAATTAATTTTGTCCTGGATTATTGTCTGTAAAAGTTTCCCCACCACTGACGTTAGGCTGATTGGCCTGTAGTTGCCGGGTTTATCCTTCTCTTATGCTGTCAATGTCACAGTAAAGGAGGAGGTAGTAGAGAAATTGGATTGGATAAAATAGATAAAAAGGAGGTACTTAAAAGGTTGGCAGAGCTCAAAGTAGAAAGGTCACCCAGTCCAGATGGGATGCATCCTAGGTTACTGAGGGAAGTAAGGGTGGAAATTGAGGAGGCTCTTTTTTGAACGGGGATGTAACATTTGCAATCCTCTGGTCCTCTGGCACCACTCCTATATCTAAGGAGGATCGGAAGATTGTGGCCAGAGCCTTCGCAATTTCCACCCTTACTTCCCTCAGCAACCTAGGATGCATCTCATCCGGACCGGGTAACTTTTCTACTTTGAGTACTGCCAACCTTTTAAGTACCTCCTCTTTATCTATTTTTATCATATCCAATTTCTCTACTACCTCCTCCTTCATTGTGACGTCGGCAGCATCCTCTTCTTCAGTGAAGACGGATGCAAAGTACTCATTTAGTACCCCAGCCATGTCCTTGGCCTCCACAAGAAGATCTCCTTTTGGGTCTCTAATCGGCCCCACCCTTACTTTGACTACCCTTTTACTATTAATGGGCATCATTTTAGCACCCGCTATCGGGTGCGTTCCTGGTGGGGGGACCTGGAAAATCGGGGAATCCCGGAGCGGCTCCGGAGCCCGGCTCCAACCCGCCCACTTCCGGGTTCCCCACAGATGCGCCGACGTGTGCGCGCAGCCCCCGCATGTGGGAATCCCGCAGACAATTAAAGCCAGCGGGGTGCCACTTAAAAGTATTTACTGAGGTATTTCAGGTCATTAACTGACCTGATTAAGTGAATATGTGAGGAGGGGTGGGATTTTATAGACAACTGGGACTGTTTCCCATACTGGGGGAAACACTCCCAGTTGAAATGGACGTGTTGCAGCTATCAGCCTGTGGCAGCTGCAAAGGTCCATTTGACAGGTGGGGGGGGGGGAGACCCTCACTCATTGCAGGAGGCCACTCTGTCACTTGGGACAAAGTTTGGCCTCCACCACCCTCCTCCTGACAAAAAAATTCACCAACTTGCACACTTACCCCGGGATCCAGAGACATGTACCTACCTTGCGGACCCCCTCAGATGTACATCTTCCGGATGGGGGCCGCCGTAGCTGCAGTCATGACCTCCTCGGAGGGCGAACAGCATCACCAGCCTCACCAGCCTCGCCGGCCATGCTGTCCACCTCTGACACGTGGAGCTCCACAACACAGTGCTGTAACACATCCACCTGCACAGCAGGAGGGAGGGCAACCGCAGAGAGAGATGCATCGCAGAGGGCACTACCCTCGCCACAGGGTCCACAGACCGTGGCTCAGCTTCCTGGACCTCTCTGAGCAGCAGTGCACACGGAGGCTCAGAGTCACTCGACATGTAGTCGTGGACATCTGCAGCCTCCTTCATGCCAAGCTGCTCCCGGTTGGCCCGAGCACCATCTTCTTACCTGTCGCTGTCAAAGTCACCACTACCCTCAAAAACTTCTCCTCCGCATCCTTCCAGGGTGCCACTGGGGACATCGCCGACGTCTCCACAAAAGAGCCCTGCAAATACACCTACACCCACTCTGCAGTGACACAATGGGTGTCATCAGTTGTGGGTCTTCATTGTGATCCTCAGGAAAGGGCATTATTGCACAAACCAGACAAGATACGCAAAGACGTGGCAGTAGTGGTGCCAATATAATATGTAATGTGAGTTGATCAGAAATTAAATATAAGTAAAAACCATGACAAACCCTCAAACACCCTTGTGCATCCCCTTCATGCTCACGACACGTTTGCCTAACGCTGCCTACTGCACATATGTGATGCATGCCCTGTGGCTGCAGCACAGGTAGTGGCAGGTTGAGTGAGGCTGACTGTGAAAGAGATGTACGAGAGGGTAAGTATGAGATAGAGCCATGAGATTGTATGAGGATTGGGTTGAGTGGTAGTGGCGGGATGAGTACTGGCGAGGTGAGTAAGTGCAGGTAAGATGAGGATGAGCTTTGAGTGGGTATGAGGGGTGATGTGACAGAGTAGTGTTGGCAGTGCAGAAGGAGATGTGGGGTGGGGGCGGTGATGTGGCAGATGGAGTGTAGGGGAATGAGTAAGTGTACTCACTTTGGCTGACCTACTGAGGTCATTGGAGCGCCTCCTGCACTGTATGCAGGTGGGCGATATATTGGTGGTGCAGGTGACCTCCTCTGCCACCTCGAGCCAGGCCTTCCTGGTGGCAGAGGCAGGCCGCTTCCTCCCGCCCGCCAGGGGGAAGATCTCTGTCCTCCCCCTCCTCCTCACCCCATCTAATGATACCTGGAGTGAGGCATCATTAAACTGGGAGCAGCCTTCCCCCTGGGCTGCTCCATTCTGTAATTTTTTCTATTTCTTGCAGCATCTGTCAGTGGAGGACTGCCCCTTTAAATAGAGCTCCTCCAGCTGACAGACCTTACTGCGCATGCGCAGTCCGCCCGCCGCGCAGATCAGCAGTGGGGAACCCGGAAGACCAGGTAAGTGGATCCAATTAGGCTGCGATCGCGCGCGGGGCAGACTGATTTCGCCGGGCGCATTACCCATGCGCCCAGTAGCCCCCCTGCCGCAAACCCACAGCCCTACTAACATCGAGCCCAAAATATGTTTATAAAAGACTTTTAGTTTCCCTTTTATGTTACCCGTTAATCTGTTCTCATTCACTCTCTTTGCCCCGCTTATTTCCTTTTTCAGTTCTCCCCTGTACTTTTTGTATTCAGCTTGGTTCTTAGACACTCAACAGGGCACTTCGAAAATCATTATATGATTATGCAGGTCAACGCGGTTTTATGAAAGGGAAATCGTGTTTGACAAATCTCGTCTTTTGAGGGTGTAACTATCAGAATATAAGCGAGAACCAGTAGATGTAGTATATTTGGATTTTCAAAGGGCATTCGATAAGGTGCCACATAAGAGGTTGTTGCACAAGATTAGAGCTCATGGGATTGGGGGTAAAATATTAGCATGCATTGAGGATTGGTTAACGGACAGAGAACAGAGAGTAGGAATGAACGGGTCATTTTCAGGTTGACAGGATGTGACTAGTGGGTTGCCGCATGGATCAGTGCTTGGGTCTCAGCTGTTTACAATATATATACCAATGACTTGGATGAGGGGACCGAGTGTAATGTATCGACTTTGCTGACAGTGCAAAGCTAGGTGGAAAGTAAGCTGTGAGGAGGACACAAAGAGGCTGCAAAGGGATATAGACAGGTTAAGTGAGTGGGCAAGAGAGTGGAAGATGGAGTAAAATGTGGGGAAATGTGAAATTATCCACTTTGGTAGAAAGAATAGAAAAGCAGAATATTTTTTAAAAGGTGAGAGACTAAGAAATGTTGGTAGGCAGAAGGATTTGGGTGTCCTTGTACATGAATCACAGAAAGGTAACATGCAGGTACAGCAAGCAATTAGGAAGGCAAATGGTATGTTAGCCTTTATTACAAGGGGGTTGGAGTACAAGAGTAAGAAAGTCTTGTTGCAATTATATAGAGTTCTGGTGTGACTACACCTGGAGTACTGTGTACAGATTTGGTCTCTTTACCTCAGGAAGGATATACTTGCCTTAGAGGGAATGCAACGAAGGTTCACTAGTTTGATTCCTGGGATGAGAGGGTTGTCCTATGAGGAGAGATTGAGTAAAATGGGCCTGTATTCTCATGAGTTTAGAAGAATGAGAGGTGATCTCATTGAAACGTATAAAATTCTTAGAGGGTTTAACAGGGTAGATGCTGAGAGGCTGTTCCCCCTGGCTGGAGAGTCTAGAACTAGGGGTCATAGTTTCAAGATAAGGATTCGGCCATTTAGGACTGAGATGAGGAGGAATTTCTTCATTCAGAGGGTTGTGAATCTTTGGAATTCTCTACCCCTGAGGGCTGTGGATGCTCAGTCGTTGATATTAATCGCTATATCTTTAGTCATCTAGGGCTCTCTAGCTTTGGATATCCTTCCTTTCCCTCTCATGGGAATGTGTCTAGTCTGTACCCAAACTATCTTCTCTTTGAAGGCCTCCCATTGCTCATTTACTGTTTTACCTGCCAATCTTTGATTCCAATCCACTTGGGCCAGATCCCTTTTCAACTCACTGAAATTAGCCCTCCTCCAGTTGAGTGTTTTCACATTTGATTTTTCCTTGTCCTTTTCCATATCTACCTTAAATCTAATGATATTGTGATCACTGTTTCCCAAATGCTCCCTCATTGAAACATCCTCCACTTGCCCCACTTCATTCCCCAGAACTAAATGCAGCACTGTTTCCTTCCTCATTTTGCTGGAAATATATTGATCAAGAAAGTTCTCTTGAAAACATATCGGGAATTCCTCCCCCTCTTTGCCCTTTACATTGTTATTTTCCCATTCTGTATTAGAATAATTCAAGTCCCCCATAATCACTACTCTAAGGTTTTTGCATCTGTCTGCAATTTGCCTGTAAATTTGCTTCTCTATCTCCTTCCCACTATTTGATGGCCTATAGTATATACGCAGCAGCCTAATAGCTCCTCTATTGTTCCTTAATTCTAACCAAATAGATTCTGTCTTTGAATCCTCAAGAACATCATCCCTTTCTAGTACTGCAACAATATCTTTGATCAATACTGCCACCCCCTCCCTTCCTTTTTTCCTTCCCTATCTTTCCTGAATGCATTGTAGCCAGGAATAATAAGTGCCCATTCCTCCCTTTGTTTGAGCCAGGTCTCCGTTATTGCCACAATATAATAATTCAGTGTGGCTACTTTTGCCTGCAGCTCACCAACCTTATTGACCACGCACATGCACTCCAAACCCATCTTAGGCTGCCTCGCATTTTCCCCCTGTCTGATCCCTCCTATTTCTAAATTCCTCTTTATTTTAATGCTGTTTGTCTCTCCCAGTCCTCTGTGCACCTTGTACCTCCTCTCTAATGCTTCAGCCTGGCGCTCCTCCTAGCTGTCATTCTTCACTTCGAGCAGCAAAAAAGTTCACAGTGCGCAGAATTTGCAATCACATATACAATAAAAATCCGAAATCACTTTCATTTTGTTTTTGCTTCTTATGTCATTATGGCTTTCAAAAGGGAATTGGATAAGTCCTTGAAGGGAAAAAATTTGCAGAGTATGAGGAAAGGGGGGGAAGTGGGACTCACTGGATTGCTCTTGCAGAGAGCCGGCACGGAATCGATAGGCCGAATGGCCTCCTTCTGTGCTGTAACCATTCTGTGATTCTATGATTCTATGTATCTCTGGCCCCGATATTTATGGGGAGGAGGAGAGAGAGCAGTGGGGCACAGTAGCGGGGTGGAGGAACCCGGAAATCTTGGGGACATGGAGGTCCTGCCGAATTTAACGGCAGGGCCTCATTCTCATATTTTAATTCCATTTCCCATTCAGCAGCCGGCCAGATAGACAGGTTGGCCAGTTGCTGGGTGGGAAAGCCAGCAGCAGGAGGCTGCAGCCAGGATCATCGGCGACTGTCCCTGGCAATTGGAGCTTGGGATCGGGACTTTGTGCGGTGGGGGAGTAAGGGGAGACCCCGGCAATCGGGAGGGCGTGATAGGGTTCGGGATCGGGGATTGGAGTGGGGGAGGGGGGGGGGGTCTGCTGATCGTGGGGCAAGCCAGAGAGCGAGGATTTGGAGTCAGAGTTGTGGAGGTGGTGGGGTGTCGGATCGCAGCTGAAGAGGGGAGGCCTCGATCAGCAGAAGGTTTGCTTGAAGGACCTGGGGGAAGCACGCCTGCTCCTCCTGATCCACCAGGAATGCTCTAAAAAACACTTACCTTCTGGAGCCGGCTGCTCCCGTCTCCATTTTGCTGCCGGGTTTCCCGAGCACGGGGAAACTCGGCCAGCAACTGTTAAATTTAAATCAGGCTCCCAACTGCACTGTGGGAGCCTGATTTAAATATTATAATGAAGTGTCACACCTCTCCAAGACAGGACACAGGCACATCTCACAACCTGCTGCCGTAAAAATGGCAACGGGCGCATACGCGGTGGGTTGGGAACGCATTCCCTGATTGAAAATTTTTAACCCCTGACCTTCTCCCACCCGTCGTGGGGTGGGGGAGGGGGCGGTTAATATCAACCCCTCCGAGTTTAAACAGATTATAATAAATTTTCAATAAAGGATACGGTGAAAGTGAGGGTGGATCTTGAGTATTTAAGAGGGTTACTATTGAATCCCAATACAGGGTGGTCCATTGCTGGAATACACACATACGGTCGAACAATATTTCACATATGTACAATTTTCTCACAGTCTACATTACCAATAAGCCTCCTTAAAGTAAAATACATCCAGAGTATACGAGGCGCTCAGCAGCTCCACAAATTCAGACCCCCAGCTACAAAATCCTCCTCTTGTCATACCCTCCAGTGAATTATGACAGTCTTTTATTGCAGCCTTGAGGCTTCAGTCTTTGTAATTACAACTCTGTTTTTAACCTTTGACAGCAGTGTTTCCATTTGAAGTGAAATGGTATAGCAGTAAAAAAAAGGACAGTGAGAGCCATACAGAAAGAAAGGGCAGGAGAGACACAAATACATACAGAAATAGTGACAGGAAAAGTGAGGGGAAAAAAATCAGACAGATAATGTGTGTGGAAACCATACAGAGAAAAAGAGAAAGGGGAAACACAAAGAAAGTAAGATAAACAAAGACAAAGAGATGGAAAGAATTAGAGAGTAGGAGCCAAGCAGAGGTTCAGTTACTGGAAGCGAGAGACAAACATTTTATTTTTAATTTTGTTTGTGAACAGTGCCATGGAGATCAACTAATATGTTGTAAAATTAATAAATAGTTCAGAATGAGTAAAGCTGCAACTTAATTTCAGCTTTGTTCTAGTCGTTTATTGCATCACATGAGCCTATTGATTAAATCCCAGTCTTAGACAGTCCCAACCATTCATAATTTTATATCTTTAAAATTATGAATCCACAACAGATATTAAAGATCACTATAATCTCACAGTGTAGTGGGAAACGAGCCCATCTCCTCATATGCCATTTGTTTTGCTGTCGCAATGTAATGATATCTCGATGTCCATATCATCTGTTACTTCTATTTGGTATGACTTGAAGTTATTGTACCTTATTGTCATACCAAGAAGCCTGTGGATAGCTTTCACTCTCTCATTTTGCTAACTTTGAGATGATTCAAGGGATGCTGGCAGTAAGAAAGGACAAATTTATTTCGGTAGTTGATAGCTGCAGGTCGGTAGAGCTCTGTGCAGGTACTAAAGAAGTCGCTGTAGGTGAGTGGTGAAGGAAAATGAAAAGTTGGTGAAAAGTGTAGAAGCGGCAGCTGCAATGGTTTTAGGCTGATCTTGACACGTTACTGTCAACTGTATGAACTGTGACAGGCTTGAAACAATGATGGAACATAGGTCCTATCATAACTGCAACTTCCTCTGGTCAGGCGTTTCCTGTGTGCAGCCTACTTTTTGTTGTAAGTAGTTAATTCTGCTTTCTGCTGGTTGTGCAAGAAAGGCTGATCTAGATTTCAACTCACAGGGTACATACGGAGATGTCAAGTTATTAACATAAGATGAAAGAAACTGCAAAATGTAAATGACTATAGAGATGTATGCCAAAAATGCAGAAGCTTCTGCTTCATCTGCTTTTAGCTTTTCCTTTATATTGCAATATAATTATTCACATTATCTTTTGGTTACAATACATTGACATATGTTACAGTCATAGTGTGCTGCATACATGGTAAAACAAACTGGATACTTTGTGATACTGAGTGGCTTAGAATCATAGAATCATAGAAAGTTACGGCACAGAAGGAGGCCATTCAGCCCATCGTGTCTATGCCGGCTGAAAAAGAGCTATCCAGCTTAATCCCCACTTTCCAGCACTTGGTCCGTAGCCTTGTAGGTACCAAGTACTTTTTAAATGAGTTGAGGGTTTCTGCTTCTACCACCCTTTCAGGTAGTGCGTTCCAGACCCCCACCACCCTCTGGACGGTACAGACTCGATGGGCCAAATGGCCTCCTTCCATGCTGTAAACTGTCTATGATTCTATGACACTTCAAGCGCATATCCAAGTACTTTTTAAATGCGATGAGGATTTCAGGCAGTGAGTTCCAGACCCCCACCACCATCTAGGTGAAAAGATTTCTCCTCAACTCCCCTCTAATCCTTCAACCAATTACTTTAAATCTATGCCCCCTGGTTATTGACCTCTCTGCTAAGGGAAATAGATCCTCCCTATCCACTATATCTAGGCCCCTCATAATTTTATATGCCTCAATTAAATCTCCCCTTGGCCTTCTTTGTTCCAAAGAAAACAACCCCATTCAAACCAATCTTTTCTCATAGCTAAAATTCTCCAGCCCTGGCAACATCCTCGTGAATCTCCTCTGTACCCTCTATAGTGCAATCACATCTTTCCTGTAATGTGGTGACCAGAACTGTATGCAGTACTCAAGCTGTGGCCTAACTAGTGTTTTGTACAGTTCTAGTCTTATAACCTCCCTGCTCTTATATTCTATGCCTCGGCTAATAAAGGAAAGTATCCCAGATGCCTTCTTAAACACCTTATAAACCTACCTACGTTGGTAGGTTCATGTCGTAGACCCCACTCCTCCACTTTCTTGTCCCACGTTGGTAAGTTTATGTCGTAGACCCCACTCCTCCACTTTCTTGTCCCACGCTGGTAGGTTTATGTCGTAGACCCCACTCCTCCACTTTCTTGTCCCACGCTGGTAGGTTTATGTCGTAGACCCCACTCCTCCACTTTCTTGTCCCACGCTGGTAGGTTTATGTCGTAGACCCCACTCCTCCACTTTCTTGTCCCACGCTGGTAGGTTTATGTCGTAGACCCCACTCCTCCACTTTCTTGTCCCACGCTGGTAGGTTTATGTCGTAGACCCCACTCCTCCACTTTCTTGTCCCACGCTGGTAGGTTTATGTCGTAGACCCCACTCCTCCACTTTCTTGTCCCAGGCTGGTAGGTTTATGTCGTAGACCCCACTCCTCCACTTTCTTGTCCCACGCTGGTAGGTTTATGTCGTAGACCCCACTCCTCCACTTTCTTGTCCCACGCTGGTAGGTTTATGTCGTAGACCCCACTCCTCCACTTTCTTGTCCCACGCTGGTAGGTTTATGTTGTAGATCGCACTCCTCCACTTTCTTCCTTGGCTTCCATAAAAGTGAGCCAGAAGACCCCAGGAAATTCTGATGGTGAGGCCCACTTGCAGTCCACAATGGAATCACTGCCTATTCTCAGACTCTTACTAGACCTATGTTTGCTATCAGGGTACTTTTGCTGGAAATCTTGAAGAACCCCTGGAACGCTTCCAGAAATGACATCAAAGTGCTGCAAAGATATAAGGGGGCAGGCAGAGGAAGGGCCTGCGCCCCTGGAGTGCTATCCCCTGGGTACCCCTAAAGGAGTGGATGCCAGGCAGACTGGCTTCCACTTCAAATTGTAATTTCCTTCCCACTGAAATTTACCCAAAATTGCATGAAAATGATCGTCCAATTTTTAGACTGTCATATTTTCAAGTGATTTCCTGACCTCACCTATTGAAATAGGGACATTTATTTTTTTTCTTTTCAAAATCTGCAAGGTTCATTTTATAACAAATGGCTTTCTGTCAATATCTAATATGGAGTATCAAAAAACAGAATTGTGATGAAACTAAACCAATGGTTGATTTTTAAAAAAACTTTCCACACATGCCACTGAAAGGCTAGAAAGGTTAAGAGGGACCAGGAGCTAGTGTCCTCTTTTTGAGTCAAACTACTGCCCACAAGGTCTGAAAATAATTGAAAACAACTATTTGCAATTCCTTTCAAGTACCCTCAGTATACATTGAAACATGACTCTTCTGCTTACAGTAATGAACTGAGAGCTCACTATGATTTAGATTGAAGCCCTAAAGCGTCAATAAACAGGAAATAAAAGCTACCCTGGTGGTTTAGTGGATAGATGCACCATGTGATGTGGCACTTAGCCATAAAAACCAGAAAGGTCTGAAATATGGGACAGGCTCGGTGGAGCAGCTGGTCCATCATTTTCATTTGTTCGTATGTTGTTTGTGCTGAGTTAGCTGAATTTATCCAAGCAGGTATTGGGTGCACTAAAGGTTGGTCCAGGGCTTCTGTAATAGAGGAGGGAAAATAAGTCAAACTAGGGGTCCTGCTTTTGAATTCAAACCTATTTGCATTGAAACCATTCCATAATTTGTTAAAGGAACTTAGCAGGGAGGGAAATCCTACTCAAGGGTCTCACTGCAGATAGTAAAACTGATATTTTGTGAATATATTATTTTCTTCCATAAAAAGGGGCAGTACTTTGAAGTAAAAGACCAGCCGCCCAAAAAAAATTACCAGAGCTCCTCTAAGTATTTATGTGATTGATTTAATTTTTATTTTCCTTGGACTTTTGTGATTTGTTTACTTATTCTTATGACTGCTGCTGAGTATTTCCAGCATTTTCTGTTTTTATTTCAGATTTCCAGCATCCGCAGCATTTTGCTTTTGATGAACACACAGGCTTCAGGATTTGATTAGACTACATATATATTTATGAATAAAATGACAACAAGCATTGGTACCGCACCTTTAACATGGCAGTTTACATAGGGAGGAGAAAATAAAATAGATGAGAAGAATAAACAATGGACAACGAATAATGGTTGGGAGAGTTAGGAGAGGTGACTAGAAGCTTGGTCAGAAAAGATGGGTTTTGAGAAGGTTTTTAAAAGAACAAAATTTTGGTCAATGTTTGCTGGTCGAGTGGGAGAACTGTCTAATACATGAGTCGTTTTGGTTGATGATATTATAGCTTACTCTAGCAGATTGCATCACCTGCTCTCCTGTCTATTCTGGACTCCCCAGCACTTTTCTTTGGCTCCCGATCTCCAACTCATATCTTTCTCCAATTCCCATCGTCCTGGCTTCCTGTCTTTCACTCTCTCTCTGGTTCCCAGTGTTCCAATCTCAAATTGTGTTGTGCGAAGCAGTGGCACTGCACAGAACAGTCACTTTTATATTAAAATTTTCTACTCTTTGATGAATAATGGGGCAATTAAACGCAAAGCAGGAAATTTGATTTTAATGCAAATACTGACTGTTTAATGTGCTGCCATCGTTTTGCACCAATTCAATTCAGAAGTGGGAGTCTGGGAATGTGAGAGACAGAGAGATATGAGCGACAGACCAAAAGCAACTGAGAGAGTGGGGGAGTGGAGAATTAAATTTTTTTATGTACATGCTTTACAGATGAGTATATACAATAGTTGAAAAAAAGGTTCTAATGTACAGTTAAGGGGGATGCTTTTGCTTTTTGGGTGTCTGGAAGGTGCAGCATACTTGAGGTGCGCTGTGCCTGTTGAAGGAGAGAATTCTGTGACTTCCCTCTTCCTGGTGCACTCATGGCATGGCCCTGCCCTTGCAGGCCCAAAACCATTTTTTTTCAACTACCTTTGAGGGCTCCCACTTCTTGGCCGACAAATTTAATGAGCAGAGCATCTACGGTAGATGCTCCGCCCGATAGGCCGTAAGAATAACTTGAGGACCCCATCATTTTTTTTCGTTCCTGGGATATGGGTGTTACTGGCAAGGCAGGCATTTATTGCCCATCCCTAGTTACCCTTGAGAAGGTGGAGGTGGGCCTTCTTCTTAAACCGCTGCAGTCTGTGTGATGAAGGTGCTCCCACAATGATGTTAAGTAGGGAGTTAAGAACATAAGAACATAAGAAATAGGAGCAGGAGTAGGCCATATGGCTCCTCGAGCCTGCTCCGCCATTCAATGAGATCATGGCTGATCTTCGACCTCAACTCCACTTTCCCGCCCGATCCCCATATCCCTTGATTCCCCTAGAGTCCAAAAATCTATCCATCTCAGCCTTGAATATATTCAATGAATCAGTATCCACAGCCCTCTGGGGTAGAGAATTCCAAAGATTCACAACCCTCTGTGTGAAGAAATTCCTCCTCATCTCAGTCTTGAAGGGCTGACCCCCATATCCTACAATTATGCCCCCTAGTTCTAGACTCTCTAGCCAGGGGAAACAAGGATCTAGGATTTTGACCCAGCAACAGTGAAGGAATGGTGACATATGTCCATTTCAGGATGGCATGTGACTTGGAGGGCAACTTGAAGGTGATGGTGTTCCCATGCACCTGCTGCCCTTATCCTTCTAGGCAGTGAAGGTCACGGGTTTGGGAGGTACTGCTGAAGTAACCTTGCTGACTTGCTGCAGTGCATCTTGTAGATATTATACACTGCAGCCGCAGTTAAGACTGCAGTCTTTATTAGAGCACTTGAGGACAGCAAAGGGAAGCTGCAGAATTTCTTTCCTTGACCCATTTGCATTTTATTCACTCAGGACATCTCTTACCCTTATCTGAGGTGCCCTTTTCCAGAACCATGAACAGTCACATGCCAGCTGTGCCCAGGTGGCACCGTGACAGGACAGCACCTTGGCAAAGGACTGTCAATTTGTCACAGAAAGACCTACAAGCCCTTCTGGAAGAAATGGAAGACAGGAAGGGCTGACTTCTGGGTGATATTACATAGAATTACATAGAATTTACAGCGCAGAAACAAGCCATTTGGCCAGCATTTATGCTGCACACCAGCCTCCTCCCACCCTACTTTGTCTAACCCTATTAGCATATCCTTCTATTACTTTCTCCATCATGCACTTATCTAGTTGCCCCTTAAATGTATTTATGCTAGTCGCCTCAACTACTCCATGTGGTAGCGAGTTCCACATTCTAACCACTCTTTGGGTAAAGAAGTTTCTCCTATGGCACCTTGAAAGGATCTTGTGCCAAAAAAATTCAGGGCAGTGGTTACTTTCATGGCAATAGACAGAGCCATTCTGGTAGTGAAATGAGACTGAAGATCTTCTCAAAGAAGTTCGCACAGATGTGTAACAATATCCTTCGACAATCACACTCTTCTAACAGAGCTCCTCTGAGAGGTCCTCAATGGGCCTGTTCTGCCTGTGGACATGCTGTGGAGGGTAGTACCTGCTGGGCTGATGTCTTCTGCCATTCTCCTCTCCTCTACGTGCTGTTGTTCCTCATCTTCCTTCATAAGGATGGCATGGAGAGATATGCCCACAGGGAGTGCTATACCTTCTTTGCTGGGGGTTGGTAGGGGGTCAAAAAATGAAGGAGTGAAGTGAGACTGTAGCACTAAGGTGGGGGGGGGGGGGTGGTGGTCAAGGGTAAGTCTCAGTGAGTAAAACTGGAAAAAAAAGGGTTGAAAAAACATGTGAAGCCAGAAATCAGCAAGTAAGATTTGTGGACTCTTCAAAGCTCTAAAACTCCTTACTTCTGCCTGAATTAGTGACTGGAGCAACAGCTGGGCCTGTATTATATGGGTGTAACTTTCTCTAAGTGCAGTAGTGGCATAAAAGCAGGAAGTTCCCAGGCACAGCGCCACCAGATGAGTGATAATGAGCCCCGTGGTACTTGGGTGGGGAACGGATTGTCACAGCTGCCAAAAGATTGAGGAAACTCGTGTCCAGCACATTAACGTTCTCCTGCAGTTTAGACAGGTCAGTTATTTTATTATATGCCATCTCGCCCTGAAATCAGAGAAATAGTTTTGAGATGTTATTTTAAGGATAGTGTACAGGAACAGACATGTTCCCAACCTGCAGCACATCCCGAGTGTCAGTAACTGACCAGCATTGTGCAGCTAGGGTATGTTGGAAAGATTTGTTGTGTGAAATAAATTTCACGGTGTTAACAGTTTCAGAGGTAAGTTGCACCCTGTATGTGTGCCATGTTGCAGTATGTCCTTGAAGCTAAGCACTCAACGGGCTCTAAGGTGGCATGAAAGCTATGGACAGGCAAGCAGTGTTCGGAGGACATAATTTGTTTCATGCATACTTGTTATAAGAAAGAACTTGAATTTATATTGCACCTTTCATGACCTCAGGACGTTGCCGAGTGCTTTACAACCAATGAAGTACTTTTGAAGTATAGTCACTGTTGTAGGAAACACAGCAGCCAATTTGTGCACAGCAAGATCCCACAAACAGCAATGTGATAATGACCAGATAATCTGTTTTAGTGATGTTGGTTGAGGGATAGATTTTGGCTAGGACACTGGGGAGAACTTCCTAGCTCTTCTTCAGAATAGTGCCATGGGATCTTTATATTCACCTAAGAGGGCAGATGGGGCCTCAGTTTAATGTCTCGTCCATAAGACAGCACATTCCAACACCGCAGCACTCTCTCAGTACTACACGAGAGTGTCAGCCCAGATTTTGTGCTCAAATCCCTGGAGTGGGACAATGAACCCACAACCTTCTGATTCAGAGGCACAAGAACTACCACTGAGCCACGGTTAACATCTATACACACTGCTTGGAAACTGCTGCTACCTTGGCATCTTTCCTCAGATATGTTAGCTTCATTCACATTTGGAGCCTGACCCTCTGCATGTTGTAGAGAACAATCACTTTGCCCATCATTTTAGTTTATTCTTTTCTGGGGAGGATGCCCTTAATTGGAAACCAGGGCAACCTTCTTTTGCCTCACTGCATGCACCAACACCTCAAGGATAGCATTTATAAATGTGCCTGGGAGTGCTTTCAGGAATCCTCCATCGCTAAGAAATTATACAAACCTTTATCCCCTTTTCTTTCAGTTTATATTAAATGAGTTTATTTGAAAGTATTTATTAGCTTGAATGTCTACGTTATGCATTCTGAAAAGAATAAAGACAGGCAGTGTAGTGCAGTCTGACAGTAAAAAACAAACAATGCTCACTTTGCTGCCACAGTCCTTTAAAGAGCTCTAATTATCTGGCTCCATGCACACAAAGTCTCAGGGATAATTAAGGCCCAACCTGGAAAACATGCCTGTAATAGAATTGTTGTTCTTGGATATGCTTGATGTTGACACCAGTGTAAAATTGGAAAGTGTTCCAGTCTCCAACAATGACGTTTCTCACTGTGATAAGCACAAAATTATCCACCCACTCACCCACCCAAACCAAAGCATTTCTTCATATTTATTTTGAATGATTTCAATCAAATATGAAGCTCGCTTCGCTGAAATATTTTATTTTGAGAAACAAAAAAAAACCTAGCTTTTAAGATAGCTTTTAAGTAGCTACATTTAAAATAGATTTGTGACTTTGTGAGAGCATTTGCAGCTTCAAAGTTGTGCAACTACTACTTATTTTCACTCTGTAAGCTGTATACCTGTCTGGAACTTGGGAATAAAAACTGTGGCTGTTTTGTCACTAGGTGTTGAATTGTCTCTTTCCCATATGTTATTTTTAGAATTGTTATTTATCACAAATTGCTAACTTATGTGAAAAAGGTTTATGGTTTACAAAAATATTTAAGACCGTTTTGGAAGAGTTTGACGGGCCATAGGCTGGCAGCTCTTTGTATTGTACCTGGGGTATTGGCTTATCTTTTCTCTTTTCAGGTTCTGTGTGGGTCTTGCATTTTCCATATTTTTCCAATCTGCACATCAAAGAGCAGCCTGTGCTTGTAGATAGTTGGGCTCAGGTCGATTTGCAGATGTATATTAGTGGTCATATTTTTTTAAAATGTATAATACGCAAATTTTCCTGATTTGATGCAGGGAGAAAGACTTATTCTTGGGATGGGACTGGATCCTGAAGCATTTGTAGAATTTGCCCTCACTTTTCCATGACATGGTAAAATTTGAAATAAATAATTCTTTAAAAAAATTAAATAAGGGTAAGGGCATTTTGATATGAACATATATAGAGTGAAACCAGTAAATTAGGGACAACGAAGGGACTTGCAACAGGTGTTTTTTATTTGCAAGTGTCCTTATTTTCAAAATGGTCGTTGAACGTACAGAAAACCAGATGAGCCAAATTTCCCGGGATTGGCTGAATCTCCTGCAGCGTTCCTTCTTTTTTTTGCCCTCACCT
Source organism: Heptranchias perlo (assembly GCF_035084215.1). Classification (NCBI taxonomy): domain Eukaryota; kingdom Metazoa; phylum Chordata; class Chondrichthyes; order Hexanchiformes; family Hexanchidae; genus Heptranchias; species Heptranchias perlo. The sequence goes on from NC_090327.1 coordinate 52,377,082, forward strand.
GGGATTGTGCCTAATTCTGGAGCCCTGCCAATGGGATGTGATTTCAGTTCATTTTCTGTTTGTTGAGTTTCCCAGTTCATTGCTATCCTGGGGTCCTTTTCCATTGAAGGAGGGATGTCCTGATCCTGGATTCTGCATCACTGGCAGCCTGCACAGGGTGAGGTGGCTGCTGTAGGGCCGGAGTGCCTGGGAGATCCCAGTCAAATTGCGGGGGTGAGGTGTTAATATCCTGCAGAGCCCTGTCTGGGAACCCCTCCCTCCGTGTGCTGTAGCTGCTAATGTTTGGAGTGCTGGGGGTTGGTAGGGAGCTATTAGCAGCTCATCAGTACCTGACACATACTGGTGAAATAAGGCTGCCAACTCTGGTTGGAGGCATTCCTGGAGGTTTGATCATGTGATGTTCTGACCACTTGACTTCGGACCACCTGACATCAGACCACATGGCATTTGATCACATGACTTCTACAAATGTTATTGGATATACCTTATAAAAGTTGGATCCCCTGTAGTTGAGAATCTTTAATTGTGGTTTCATACCAGCAGCTGTTGTGTGAGAATTTCCAAGAACCAGGATGCCAGCCGTGAGCAGGCGAAGAGGGTAAGCTGAGGGCGAGGAAAAGGGGAAATCATTCTCTCCCCGAGCCCCAGTCTCCATCTCTCCCCGAGCCCCAGTCTCCATCTCTCCCCGAGCCCCAGTCTCCATCTCTCCCCGAGCCCCAGTCTCCATCTCTCCCCGAGCCCCAGTCTCCATCTCTCCCCGAGCCCCAGTCTCCATCTCTCCCTCGAGCCCCAGTCTCCATCTCTCCCCGAGCCCCAGTCTCCATCTCTCCCTCGAGCCCCAGTCTCCATCTCTCCCCGAGCCCCAGTCTCCATCTCTCCCCGAGCCCCAGTCTCCATCTCTCCCCGAGCCCCAGTCTCCATCTCTCCCCGAGCCCCAGTCTCCATCTCTCCCACTGAGCCCCAGTCTCCATCTCTCCCTCGAGCCCCAGTCTCCATCTCTCCCACTGAGCCCCAGTTTCCATCTCTCCCCGAGCCCCAGTCTCCATCTCTCCCCGAGCCCCAGTCTCCATCTCTCCCTCGAACCCCAGTCTCCATCTCTCCCCGAGCCCCAGTCTCCATCTCTCCCCGAGCCCCAGTCTCCATCTCTCCCCGAGCCCCAGTCTCCATCTCTCCCTCGAGCCCCAGTCTCCATCTCTCCCTCGAGCCCCAGTCTCCATCTCTCCCTCGAGCCCCAGTCTCCATCTCTCCCACTGAGCCCCAGTCTCCATCTCTCCCTCGAGCCCCAGTCTCCATCTCTCCCACTGAGCCCCAGTCTCCATCTATCCCCGAGCCCCAGTCTCCATCTCTCCCCGAGCCCCAGTCTCCATCTCTCCTCGAGCCCCAGTCTCCATCTCTCCCCGAGCCCCAGTCTCCATCTCTCCCCGAGCCCCAGTCTCCATCTCTCCCCGAGCCCCAGTCTCCATCTCTCCCCGAGCCCCAGTCTCCATCTCTCCCTCGAGCCCCAGTCTCCATCTCTCCCTCGAGCCCCAGTCTCCATCTCTCCCCGAGCCCCAGTCTCCATCTCTCCCCGAGCCCCAGTCTCCATCTCTCCCCGAGCCCCAGTCTCCATCTCTCCCTCGAGCCCCAGTCTCCATCTCTCCCTCGAGCCCCAGTCTCCATCTCTCCCCGAGCCCCAGTCTCCATCTCTCCCCGAGCCCCAGTCTCCATCTCTCCCTCGAGCCCCAGTCTCCATCTCTCCCCGAGCCCCAGTCTCCATCTCTCCCTCAAGCCCCAGTCTCCATCTCTCCTCGAGCCCCAGTCTCCATCTCTCCCTCGAGCCCCAGTCTCCATCTCTCCCCGAGCCCCAGTCTCCATCTCTCCCCGAGCCCCAGTCTCCATCTCTCCCCGAGCCCCAGTCTCCATCTCTCCCCGAGCCCCAGTCTCCATCTCTCCCCGAGCCCCAGTCTCCATCTCTCCCCGAGCCCCAGTCTCCATCTCTCCCCGAGCCCCAGTCTCCATCTCTCCCCGAGCCCCAGTCTCCATCTCTCCCCGAGCCCCAGTCTCCATCTCTCCCCGAGCCCCAGTCTCCATCTCTCCCCGAGCCTCAGTCTCCATCTCTCCCACTGAGCCCCAGTCTCCATCTCTCCCTCGAGCCCCAGTCTCCATCTCTCCCTCGAGCCCCAGTCTCCATCTCTCCCCGAGCCCCAGTCTCCATCTCTCCCCGAGCCCCAGTCTCCATCTCTCCCACTGAGCCCCAGTCTCCATCTCTCCCTCGAGCCCCAGTCTCCATCTCTCCCCGAGCCCCAGTCTCCATCTCTCCCCGAGCCCCAGTCTCCATCTCTCCCCGAGCCCCAGTCTCCATCTCTCCCACTGAGCCCCAGTCTCCATCTCTCCCTCGAGCACCAGTCTCCATCTCTCCCACTGAGCCCCAGTCTCCATCTCTCCCACTGAGCCCCAGTCTCCATCTCTCCTCGAGCCCCAGTCTCCATTTCTCCCTCGAGCCCCAGTCTCCATCTCTCCCTCGAGCCCCAGTCTCCATCTCTCCCCGAGCCCCAGTCTCCATCTCTCCCACTGAGCCCCAGTCTCCATCTCTCCCTCGAGCCCCAGTCTCCATCTCTCCCTCGAGCCCCAGTCTCCATCTCTCCCCGAGCCCCAGTGTCCATCTCTCCCTCGAGCCCCAGTCTCCATCTCTCCCTCGAGCCCCAGTCTCCATCTCTCCCCGAGCCCCAGTCTCCATCTCTCCCCGAGCCCCAGTCTCCATCTCTCCCTCGAGCCCCAGTCTCCATCTCTCCCTCGAGCCCCAGTCTCCATCTCTCCCTCGAGCCCCAGTCTCCATCTCTCCTCGAGCCCCAGTCTCCATCTCTCCCTCGAGCCCCAGTCTCCATCTCTCCCCGAGCCCCAGTCTCCATCTCTCCCCGAGCCCCAGTCTCCATCTCTCCCCGAGCCCCAGTCTCCATCTCTCCCCGAGCCCCAGTCTCCATCTCTCCCCGAGCCCCAGTCTCCATCTCTCCCCGAGCCCCAGTCTCCATCTCTCCCCGAGCCCCAGTCTCCATCTCTCCCCGAGCCCCAGTCTCCATCTCTCCCACTGAGCCCCAGTCTCCATCTCTCCCCGAGCCCCAGTCTCCATCTCTCCCTCGAGCCCCAGTCTCCATCTCTCCCCGAGCCCCAGTCTCCATCTCTCCCCGAGCCCCAGTCTCCATCTCTCCCCGAGCCCCAGTCTCCATCTCTCCCCGAGCCCCAGTCTCCATCTCTCGCACTGAGCCCCAGTCTCCATCTCTCCCTCGAGCCCCAGTCTCCATCTCTCCCCGAGCCCCAGTCTCCATCTCTCCCCGAGCCCCAGTCTCCATCTCTCCCACTGAGCCCCAGTCTCCATCTCTCCCTCGAGCCCCAGTCTCCATCTCTCCCACTGAGCCCCAGTCTCCATCTCTCCCACTGAGCCCCAGTCTCCATCTCTCCCTCGAGCCCCAGTCTCCATCTCTCCCTCGAGCCCCAGTCTCCACCTCTCCCTCGAGCCCCAGTCTCCATCTCTCCCCGACCCCAGTCTCCATCTCTCCCACTGAGCCCCAGTCTCCATCTCTCCCTCGAGCCCCAGTCTCCATCTCTCCCTCGAGCCCCAGTCTCCATCTCTCCCCGAGCCCCAGTGTCCATCTCTCCCTTGAGCCCCAGTCTCCATCTCTCCCCGAGCCCCAGTCTCCATCTCTCCCCGAGCCCCAGTCTCCATCTCTCCCACTGAGCCCCAGTCTCCATCTCTCCCCGAGCCCCAGTCTCCATCTCTCCCTCGAGCCCCAGTCTCCATCTCTCCCCGAGCCCCAGTCTCCATCTCTCCCCGAGCCCCAGTCTCCATCTCTCCCACTGAGCCCCAGTCTCCATCTCTCCCTCGAGCCCCAGTCTCCATCTCTCCCCGAGCCCCAGTCTCCATCTCTCCCTGAGCCCCAGTCTCCATCTCTCCCCGAGCCCCAGTCTCCATCTCTCCCACTGAGCCCCAGTCTCCATCTCTCCCTCGAGCCCCAGTCTCCATCTCTCCCACTGAGCCCCAGTCTCCATCTCTCCCACTGAGCCCCAGTCTCCATCTCTCCTCGAGCCCCAGTCTCCATCTCTCCCTCGAGCCCCAGTCTCCATCTCTCCCTCGAGCCCCAGTCTCCATCTCTCCCCGAGCCCCAGTCTCCATCTCTCCCACTGAGCCCCAGTCTCCATCTCTCCCTCGAGCCCCAGTCTCCATCTCTCCCTCGAGCCCCAGTCTCCATCTCTCCCCGAGCCCCAGTCTCCATCTCTCCCTCGAGCCCCAGTCTCCATCTCTCCCCGAGCCCCAGTCTCCATCTCTCCCCGAGCCCCAGTCTCCATCTCTCCCACTGAGCCCCAGTCTCCATCTCTCCCACTGAGCCCCAGTCTCCATCTCTCCCCGAGCCCCAGTCTCCATCTCTCCCCGAGCCCCAGTCTCCATCTCTCCCACTGAGCCCCAGTCTCCATCTCTCCCACTGAGCCCCAGTCTCCATCTCTCCCTCGAGCCCCAGTCTCCATCTCTCCCACTGAGCCCCAGTCTCCATCTCTCCCTCGAGCCCCAGTCTCCATCTCTCCCTCGAGCCCCAGTCTCCATCTCTCCCTCGAGCCCCAGTCTCCATCTCTCCCACTGAGCCCCAGTCTCCATCTCTCCCACTGAGCCCCAGTCTCCATCTCTCCCTCGAGCCCCAGTCTCCATCTCTCCCTCGAGCCCCAGTCTCCATCTCTCCCACTGAGCCCCAGTCTCCATCTCTCCCTCGAGCCCCAGTCTCCATCTCTCCCACTGAGCCCCAGTCTCCACCTCTCCCACTGAGCCCCAGTCTCCATCTCTCCCTCGAGCCCCAGTCTCCATCTCTCCCCGACCCCAGTCTCCATCTCTCCCACTGAGCCCCAGTCTCCATCTCTCCCTCGAGCCCCAGTCTCCATCTCTCCCTCGAGCCCCAGTCTCCATCTCTCCCCGAGCCCCAGTGTCCATCTCTCCCTTGAGCCCCAGTCTCCATCTCTCCCCGAGCCCCAGTCTCCATCTCTCCCCGAGCCCCAGTCTCCATCTCTGCCACTGAGCCCCAGTCTCCATCTCTCCCCGAGCCCCAGTCTCCATCTCTCCCTCGAGCCCCAGTCTCCATCTCTCCCCGAGCCCCAGTCTCCATCTCTCCCCGAGCCCCAGTCTCCATCTCTCCCACTGAGCCCCAGTCTCCATCTCTCCCTCGAGCCCCAGTCTCCATCTCTCCCCGAGCCCCAGTCTCCATCTCTCCCCGAGCCCCAGTCTCCATCTCTCCCCGAGCCCCAGTCTCCATCTCTCCCCGAGCCCCAGTCTCCATCTCTCCCACTGAGCCCCAGTCTCCATCTCTCCCTCGAGCCCCAGTCTCCATCTCTCCCACTGAGCCCCAGTCTCCATCTCTCCCACTGAGCCCCAGTCTCCATCTCTCCTCGAGCCCCAGTCTCCATCTCTCCCTCGAGCCCCAGTCTCCATCTCTCCCTCGAGCCCCAGTCTCCATCTCTCCCCGAGCCCCAGTCTCCATCTCTCCCACTGAGCCCCAGTCTCCATCTCTCCCTCGAGCCCCAGTCTCCATCTCTCCCTCGAGCCCCAGTCTCCATCTCTCCCCGAGCCCCAGTCTCCATCTCTCCCTCGAGCCCCAGTCTCCATCTCTCCCCGAGCCCCAGTCTCCATCTCTCCCCGAGCCCCAGTCTCCATCTCTCCCACTGAGCCCCAGTCTCCATCTCTCCCACTGAGCCCCAGTCTCCATCTCTCCCCGAGCCCCAGTCTCCATCTCTCCCCGAGCCCCAGTCTCCATCTCTCCCCGAGCCCCAGTCTCCATCTCTCCCACTGAGCCCCAGTCTCCATCTCTCCCACTGAGCCCCAGTCTCCATCTCTCCCTCGAGCCCCAGTCTCCATCTCTCCCACTGAGCCCCAGTCTCCATCTCTCCCTCGAGCCCCAGTCTCCATCTCTCCCTCGAGCCCCAGTCTCCATCTCTCCCTCGAGCCCCAGTCTCCATCTCTCCCTCGAGCCCCAGTCTCCATCTCTCCCACTGAGCCCCAGTCTCCATCTCTCCCACTGAGCCCCAGTCTCCATCTCTCCCACTGAGCCCCAGTCTCCATCTCTCCCACTGAGCCCCAGTCTCCATCTCTCCCTCGAGCCCCAGTCTCCATCTCTCCCACTGAGCCCCAGTCTCCATCTCTCCCTCGAGCCCCAGTCTCCATCTCTCCCCGAGCCCCAGTCTCCATCTCTCCCACTGAGCCCCAGTCTCCATCTCTCCCTCGAGCCCCAGTCTCCATCTCTCCCACTGAGCCCCAGTCTCCATCTCTCCCTCGAGCCCCAGTCTCCATCTCTCCCTCGAGCCCCAGTCTCCATCTCTCCCTCGAGCCCCAGTCTCCATCTCTCCCTCGAGCCCCAGTCTCCATCTCTCCCTCGAGCCCCAGTCTCCATCTCTCCCTCGAGCCCCAGTCTCCATCTCTCCCTCGAGCCCCAGTCTCCATCTCTCCCTCGAGCCCCAGTCTCCATCTCTCCCTCGAGCCCCAGTCTCCATCTCTCCCTCGAGCCCCAGTCTCCATCTCTCCCACTGAGCCCCAGTCTCCATCTCTCCCTCGAGCCCCAGTCTCCATCTCTCCCACTGAGCCCCAGTCTCCATCTCTCCCACTGAGCCCCAGTCTCCATCTCTCCCTCGAGCCCCAGTCTCCATCTCTCCCTCGAGCCCCAGTCTCCATCTCTCCCACTGAGCCCCAGTCTCCATCTCTCCCACTGAGCCCCAGTCTCCATCTCTCCCTCGAGCCCCAGTCTCCATCTCTCCCTCGAGCCCCAGTCTCCATCTCTCCCTCGAGCCCCAGTCTCCATCTCTCCCTCGAGCCCCAGTCTCCATCTCTCCCTCGAGCCCCAGTCTCCATCTCTCCCTCGAGCCCCAGTCTCCATCTCTCCCACTGAGCCCCAGTCTCCATCTCTCCCACTGAGCCCCAGTCTCCATCTCTCCCACTGAGCCCCAGTCTCCATCTCTCCCACTGAGCCCCAGTCTCCATCTCTCCCTCGAGCCCCAGTCTCCATCTCTCCCACTGAGCCCCAGTCTCCATCTCTCCCTCGAGCCCCAGTCTCCATCTCTCCCACTGAGCCACAGTCTCCATCTCTCCCTCGAGCCCCAGTCTCCATCTCTCCCTCGAGCCCCAGTCTCCATCTCTCCCTCGAGCCCCAGTCTCCATCTCTCCCTCGAGCCCCAGTCTCCATCTCTCCCTCGAGCCCCAGACTCCATCTCTCCCTCGAGCCCCAGTCTCCATCTCTCCCACTGAGCCCCAGTCTCCATCTCTCCCTCGAGCCCCAGTCTCCATCTCTCCCACTGAGCCCCAGTCTCCATCTCTCCCTCGAGCCCCAGTCTCCATCTCTCCCTCGAGCCCCAGTCTCCATCTCTCCCCGAGCTACCATTTCCCAGTCTCCTTCTACCCCTGAGCCGCCATCCCCCAGTCTCCCTCCCCCCCCAACTCTTGAACCCCCCCATGATTTCAGGGCACCACACTCCCCCGTGATCTAAGGGCAGTCCCCCCTCCTTGTGATTCCAGGCCAATTCCCCCCTCCTCCCCCACGATTTCAGGCTCCCCATCCCATGATTTCAGGGCCCCTGATTCTGGACTCCTCCCCGCCCCCCCCCAACCACCGTATGGCAGTTCCCGGCTTTTGTGAAATGGGAAGTTCTTTACCCAACATCCATAGTGGCAGAGAAACCGCTGTATCCCTGGGATAGTTGTAAACAATTTTACAACACCAAGTTTTAGTCCAGCAATTTTATTTTAAATTCACAAGCTTTCGGAGATTTTCTCCTTCCTCAGGCAAATGTTTCAAGATCTCCTTGAAGCCTACGCATTTATACATATTGAACAATACATGGTGTTTACAGACTGCCCCTGCAACTGCCCGTTGCCAAGGCAATCACCGTGTTCAGACAGAGAGGTGTTACCTGCAGAACCCCCGAATACACATTCAACAAAAAAACAAACAGGGAAAAAAAACAGAGAAAAAAAAACACAGAGAGAGGCAGAAACATCCGGAAGGCAGAGAGAGCCAGCAAATGACCCATTATATTAAAAACAGATAACATTTGTTCGCTGGTGGGGTAACGTGTAGCGTGACATGAACCCAAGATCCCGGTTGAGGCCGTCCTCATGGGTGCGGAACTTGGCTATCAATTTCTGCTCGACGATTTTGCGTTGTCGTGTGTCTCGAAGGCCGCCTTGGAGTACGCTTACCCGAAGGTCGGTGGATGAATGTCCATGACTGCTGAAGTGTTCCCCGACTGGGAGGGAACCCTCCTGTTTGGCGATTGTTGCGCGGTGTCCGTTCATCCGTTGTCGCAGCGTCTGCATGGTCTCGCCAATGTACCATGCTCTGGGGCATCCTTTCCTGCAACGTATGAGGTAGACAACGTTGGCTGAGTCACAGGAGTATGAACCATGCACCTGGTGGGTGGTGTCATCTCGTGTGATGGTGGTATCTGTGTCGATGATCTGGCATGTCTTGCAGAGGTTACCGTGGCAGGGTTGTGTGGCGTCGTGGACGCTGTTCTCTTGAAAGCTAGGTAGTTTGCTGCGAACGATGGTCTGTTTGAGGTTGGGTGGCTGTTTAAAGGCGAGTAGTGGAGGTGTGGGGATGGCCATAGCGAGGTGTTTGTCCTCATTGATGACATGTTGAAGGCTGCGGAGAACATGGCGTAGTTTCTCCGCTCCGCGGAAGTACTGGACGACAAAGGGTACTCTGTTGGTTGCGTCCCGTGTTAGTCTCCTGAGGAGGTCTATGCGATTTTTTGCTGTGGCCCGTCGGAACTGTCGATCGATGAGTCGAGCGTCATATCCCGTTCTTACTAGGGCGTCTTTCAGCGTCTGTAGGTGTCCATCGCGTTCCTCCTCGTCTGAGCAGACCCTGTGTATTCGCAGGGCCTGTCCATAGGGGATGGCCTCTTTGACGTGGTTAGGGTGGAAGCTGGAAAAGTGGAGCATCGTGAGGTTGTCCGTGGGCTTGCGGTAGAGTGAGGTGCTGAGGTGCCCGTCTTTGATGGAGATTCGTGTGTCCAAGAAAGAAACTGATTCTGAGGAGTAGTCCATGGTGAGCTTGATGGTGGGATGGAACTTGTTGATGTTATCGTGTAGTCTCTTTAGTGATTCCTTGCCGTGGGTCCATAGAAAGAAAATGTCGTCGATGTATCTGGTGTATAGTGTTGGTTGGAGGTCTTGTGCAGTGAAGAAGTCCTGCTCGAACTTGTGCATGAAAATGTTGGCGTATTGGGGTGCGAATTTGGTCCCCATGGCTGTTCCGTGTGTTTGGGTAAAGAACTGGTTATCGAAGGTGAAGACATTGTGATCCAGGATGAAGCGGATGAGTTGTAGGATGGCTTCCGGAGATTGGCTGTTGTTGGTGTTGAGTATTGATGCTGTCGCAGCGATGCCGTCATCGTGGGGGATACTGGTGTATAGTGCCGAGACGTCCATCGTGGTGAGAAGTGTTCCTGGTTCAACTGGTCCGTGGGTACTGAGTTTTTGTAGGAAGTCTGTAGTGTCACGACAGAAGCTGGGGGTTCCCTGTACGATGGGTTTCAGGATGCCCTCGATGTATCCAGAGAGGTTCTCACACAGGGTTCCGTTGCCTGATACGATGGGACGTCCGGGTGTGTTGGCTTTGTGTATCTTTGGGAGGCAGTAGAAGTCTCCCACGCGGGGATTACGTGGGATGAGAATGCGTAGGATGCTTTGAAGGTCTGGATCGAAGGTCTTGATCAGTTTGTTGAGCTGGTGGGTGTGTTCTTTGGTCGGATCTGCGGGTAACCGTCTGTAGTGTTCCTGGTTGTCCAGTTGTCGGTATGCTTCTTTGCAATAGTCTGTTCTGTTCTGTATGACTATGGCTCCTCCTTTGTCCGCTGGTTTGATGACGATGTTGCGGTTGGTCTTGAGAGCGTTGATGGCGTTGCGTTGTGCTCGGGTGACATTCTGGACTGTCTTCTGAGTGCGGCTGATGAATCTGGCATTGACGCATTTCCTGACAGCTTGAGCATACATGTCCAGCTGAGGGCAGCGACCCTCCGGAGGAGTCCAGTTTGACTCTTTCCTCTTCGGTTGCTGTACCGCGGATCCCTCTGTCTGCTGTTCCGGATCGTCGATTGTCTCATTGGGTTCATGTCACGCTACACGTTACCCCACCAGCGAACAAATGTTATCTGTTTTTAATATAATGGGTCATTTGCTGGCTCTCTCTGCCTTCCGGATGTTTCTGCCTCTCTCTGTGTTTTTTTTTCTCTGTTTTTTTTCCCTGTTTGTTTTTTTGTTGAATGTGTATTCGGGGGTTCTGCAGGTAACACCTCTCTGTCTGAACACGGTGATTGCCTTGGCAACGGGCAGTTGCAGGGGCAGTCTGTAAACACCATGTATTGTTCAATATGTATAAATGCGTAGGCTTCAAGGAGATCTTGAAACATTTGCCTGAGGAAGGAGAAAATCTCCGAAAGCTTGTGAATTTAAAATAAAATTGCTGGACTATAACTTGGTGTTGTAAAATTGTTTACAATTGTCAACCCCAGTCCATCACCGGCATCTCCACATCATCCCTGGGATAGAGCCATGCGAGCTTTCAATCCCAGAAATAGTGCGGTTTCTCTGCCGCTATGGATGCTGGGTAAAGAGATCTCCATTCGACAAAAGCCGTTTCTTCCACCTGCTGCCGCCTCGCACTAACTTGCGTGTCCCATATTTTAAGTTGTAAACGGACTTGGTACATTGAAGGCTGCTCGTAATTTGTGAGTGTCTGTGGTTTCAAGGTGCAGCTTCTATCTATAACAATGTAAGTTATTTGGGACTGTCAATAAGTGTCTGTTTTTTGTAGGTGTCTGTTTTTTGGGTGTGTCCGTTTGCACCAGTTTCACAACTACTTCCTGTCGATTGTTCTTTATCTGCTACTGCAATTATAAGTAACTGCATGTAGTTGTACAGCAGAGGGCAGTATATCCACACTATACAATAATGAAGTACCCAGAACTTTGCAGGGCGATGACATTTATTTTTACATCACAAGAATTGCAGCAAGTTTCAGAAGTTTTTTTAGGTTTTCTATTTTAAAAAATTAGTTATGTGCATGTTTAAAATATCAAAAAGACCCACTATGATCAAAACCTTTGAAGTAAAGTTTGGTTCAAATGAATAGAGTCCAAATGTTGTAAAAGTGTCAACAACAACAATTTGCATTTATATAGTGCTTTTAATGTAGAAAAACGTCCCAAGGCGCTTCAGTGACATTATAAAAAAAAATGGATGCTGAGCTAAAGAAGGAGATATTAGGAGATGTGACCAAAAGCTTGGTCAAAGAAATGGGCTTTAAGGAGGGTTTTAAAGGAGGAGAAGGAGAAGGAGATGGAGAGGCAGAGGGGTTTAGGGAGTGAATTCCAGAACATGGGGCCTGGACACCTGAAGGCACAGCTGCCAATGATAGGGTGAAGGGAGTGGGGAATGTACAAGTGGCCAGAATTGGAGAAACGGAGAGTCCTCGGGGTTTGTTGGGCTGAGGGAGGTTACAGAGATAAAGTAGAGGAAAGGCCACAAAATGATTTAAATATGAGGGTGAGAATTTTAAATTGGAGGCGTTGGGGGACCGGGAGCCAATGTATCTAACGTAACTGTCAACACAGTTACAAAAAAGCATTTATCATTTCATGCCAGAGAACCGCAGTTCAAACTTTGTAGTAACTGACCTTTAATGGTTTTCCTGCAATTCCATGTAAATTTGACTCCCAAATCTTTTTTGTTCAATTTTCCCCTTCTTTACAGTTCACCCACCACTACTGCAATAAATATGGTAGCCTGGACTTTGCTATCCCAGTGGACACAGGCAAGACATGGACTGGGTATCCGTTACCTTGGAGCCCTGCCCATATTTTTTTGGCTGCCCATTTTTCTGCTGTCATTTCTTGCTGGCACTGGAAACTTTTGCCCGAATGGATTTCAATGAGAAGGAATTATTTTTTACATCATACATCCCATTTTCTATCATTACAACCTCAATTATACTGGCCTATATAAAATGGACATCCAGCATTCCAGGCAGTAATGTAAAGACAGACGTAGATTTAAAGGTCCCAGGAGTTAGAATGAAAGTATTCATAAAAAAAACTCATTTCTCAGCCACGTTAGATTTTCTTTTGTTCTTTGCAGGTCACAACTGCTTTGACATTTATTGCTGTACCTTTTACTGTGCAACTCCTAACCTCCGGGCCCCCCGCCCTCCACCCCACCACAATTCTAAAAAGGCCACAATGGCTATAATAAACCTGTTTGGTACTTCATACCCTAAGCCGTGGTTTATTATAATTTTTATTCTACCATCTTCTGAAGTCGAGGAAAATCAGGTGAAGGCACATGATATAAGCAGTAAGATGAAATACAATGGAAAGGGTTTTCTGTTCAACGCGCTTGCTACAAATTTCCTAGATATTGGACAGGTAAAAGCACAATCTGGGTCGTAGGAATCAAGGGACCACCTATGGGAGTGATTTGAAATGCTGAATGTGAGAAAAATATCAAAGGAAAGGTCCAAAAGCATAACAATGCATTTACCTAACTGATAGATTATAAATTGTAGAAGTGAGAATAAATTGGAAGAGCAGGAATATGGGAGGGGAGATACATTTGGCTCAGATAGAAGGAAACTCTAACATACACAGTGAAGGGATTCGCAAAATTTCACATGTTCCCCCCACCCCGAAGATTTATTGGAGTTATTAAAGAAACCCTGGTGTGACTGTTTTAAAAAATCCAAGGTCTCTCAAAATGGCTGCAGTCAGACACATGGCCGAGGACCGGCAGATTTGAAATTGCATTCTCAACAACTTGGCAGGTTTCGTGTCTCAGACAGGTTTCTTTAAACAATGCAGCTGCATTCTAGCCCTGAGGCAAGCTATCAACATGGCCGGCCAACACATCAAAATTCGAGCAGGAAGTGATCGCAGGACAAAAGGTGAACCATCAAGGTACATTCGGAACAATGGTAAAGCAGTTAGCATACAGATCGATACAGGAAACGGCCATAATGTAAATGGGCCAGAGATGGGGTCCTTTGTCTTACGTTTCGTGCTTAAATCAAACAATGAAGCAAGCTGATAAGGTATGAAAAAACCTGTTACCAAGAGGGTATAACTGAAGCTGCCCAGTATAGTTCTGGCTAGTAGCTGCTCTCTTGGCCTCTTGGCCCTGTCCTGTCTGTCTGCTAGCAACTAAGAAGGAAGCCATCCAGTAAACCTCGCAACCACATGTCGACGGCAACAGCAGGCACAGGGGCCAGGCCTTTTCATCTGTTTTCACCGGTGAGCATTAATTTTCTGGCCGCCACAAGACAACCTAGCATAAGTGTAAGGTTGGGGGTTAAGGGATATTGCTAAACTTGTGATTTTAGAATTTTCCCTCGATGTGTCCGTTTCTTTCAACCCGATAAGTGTAAGACTGTATTACATCCATAGCGATTTCTTTATCTTCTGTATTATACTGTTTACCTTGTAGTTTTAGTTTTCTTATTAATAAACATTGGTTTTCCTTGTACCAATCCACTGGTCTGTTTGTCTGTCTTTGTTACCACTCGATAAGTCCTCAGCTCAGAATCAGGAAGGGGTAAGCGATTCGCAACCGCACTGCGGGCAGGGCAGCTCGGGAAAACATAACTGGCTGACCTATTATAAGCCCGAGAAACAGTAAAAAAAGAAACCCCTTACAGAAATGGCGAGTCAGGCAGGAGCTGAGGCGAAAGTGTGTAACAAGACAGACAGTGGTGCGGAGGAGGAATCCGCAATGGAGATAAGGTTGTCTGCCTATGTGTGCGGCAAGGTAAATATCGCGAAAAAGTGGGTGGGCGATATGTTAAAGGCCGAGCGTCCCATAGATGCAGCCATCCAGTGGACAGCAAGTAAACAGTATAAGAAAAGTATTGAGAAGGCGGTCTGGCTCTTGTGTTTTAAAAAGCAGGTCTTTGTACTAGACCATGCTGTAGCAGTACAAGCAGCCAAGATTAAACAGTTGACCCTAGAGCTGCAGGAAAAGACAGCAGCCGAAGAGCAAGGGGTAGCAGCGCTCCAGGCAATTAGCCAAGAAAGGGCGCAGATGGCAAGGGACCACCAGGCAAAGGTAGAGCGCCTGGAATACCAGATCGCTGAGCTCAAAAGTAGCGCTAGAGGTCGAATGGAACACCTGGAATACCAGGTTAGAGAGGCGAGAGGCAGTGAGGCTAGGTTAATGGATAAGATCCACAGCCTCACGCAAGAATTAAAAGAGCAGGAGGAGAAAGTAGGCGAGGTAAAGGCAGCATATAAGCTGGCCTGCGCCCAGGGGTTTGAGGACGCAGATCATCGCCCCTGCAGGCAAGAAATAGAACGTTTGGGCATGGCCTTAGCGAGGGCGAAGGGCATGGTATGCCTCCTTAGCCCGAAGGCGGGCCAGTCGGATTTTACCGGCAACCCAAGCAGGGAAGTCCCACAGGCAGCTCCCAGAACGACACTGGTTAGGGAACCAGAGGCTTCACGGCCACCACCCATAGCCCCGAGTTTTCAGGAGGTCTGGCAGCAAGGGGGGGTGGAGGATGAAGCATTAGGGGAGACCCAGCAAGCCCTGGTAGATAGACCAGGACCGGGACCAGTGTACCCCCTCCGACAACGGAGGTACGGCCCGCCCGCCGATGGCGAGGACCTAGGGGCCATCCAGAACCAGTTTGTAGTGCCGCATGGCACCCCACAGCTCAGGGCCATGGTTAGCCATATCCCTAAGCTTACAGTGAGGGGAGACCCCTCTCTACACTTCCGTGAGATAGAGCAGGCAGCGTGCGTTAATGACTGCGATGAAGCAGAACAAGCAAAAATGCTGCTGTTTTCTCTGGGGGGTGACCTCCTCCAAACCTTATCAGATGAGTGCAAAAGGGGGCAGAAAGATTACGAGGAGTTAAAGGATGAGATATTGGAGGCCATGGGACTAAATGATGGGAGTCCGTTCGCCCGGGTGGGAAAAACGGTACAGCTCCCTGGGGAGTCCCCACAGGCTTTCCGGAGCGCATGCCCGGGAATGCCAGGGCGGACACTCCTGAACAGAGATCAATTAGCCCACTGGCTCCGCTGTCTCATGACAAACTGCCTGCCCCAAATTCGAACACGAGCTGCGGCCTGGTTTGACCCCCGTAGCCCCCAGACCACCGAGGAAACGGTGATCCGCCAGCTCACGATAGCATTTAAAAATATCAGGGGTATCGAGACGCCCCAACCCAAGGGGAAAGTCCACGAGGTTAAATCAGGGGCCCAGCATAAAAGGGAATGGCACCAGGAAGGGAATCGTCCCGCCCAGGCTAAGTTAAACTGCTTTGGGTGCGGGAAGGATGGCCACTTGCGCAAAGATTGTAAAAACCCCTGGAAGGATACTAAGGGAAAGAATCCCACCGCCCCAGCCCAAAAGGCAGCGATGGGGGAGGCAGAGACAGGAATTGCCCCCGCTGCCATGGAGTCATTTTTTGAGGCCATGCGATCTTTTATGGCCAGCCAGGGAAGAATAGCAGCCACTACTGGTGTGGTAGCTCCCTCAGCCCCCCCTGACGATGCCCCGCTATGACTAGAGAAGAAAGCGCAGATCGGTCAGCAGGAGGTGAAATTCCTGGGCCTGACCGTTCGCACAGGGGAAAGAGCCATAGACAAGGCTAGGAGGGAAGCAGTCCAAGAGCTACCAGTCCCCAGTACTGTGGAGGCGAAAAAGCAGGCAGCTGGGATCCAACCCGAGGTTAGAAATCCCCAGCTCCCAGCAGGTCACAGCTCACAGGCAGCACCTGCAGGGGCAGTCAGGGGAGGAGTCACCCAGACCCCTGTCCAAACCACTCCCCCTCTCTTCTGGGACTCAGGTGGGGAGGAGGAGGAGCCCGAGGCAGGTAGTCCCGCCCCCGACCTAGGTTTTGAACCTGGAGAGGAAGACTCTCAGCAACAGGCAGCAAACAGCAGGGGGTTGCCTGTCCCCAGCTCAGACTTGGGAAGGGAGGAGCCACAGGGGAAAAGTCCCCAGCCAGCGAGGGCTGCGACCCACAGCAAGGGTCCGCTCGCCAGGGTAGCCCCACCAACAGCACTTCCTAGGAGGTCCCCTCGGACACCCCAGCCAAGGAAGGCATGGTCGCCGGCTCCCCAGTTTAAAAGGGCTACCTCCCGTGCTAAAGTTAAGTCGAAAGACAAAGGTCCTCAGCCAGCAGTCGCGGGCTGTGAGGGACCGGAAGTAAAGCTCAGTACAGCCAAGCCGCAGGGAGCAGCCTGCAGCAGTCCTGACAGAATTTGAGCTGGCCGCTCGGAGACGGGCGGCGGATGTATATAACTTTAGCAGTTAAGTTTGTAGTTTTAAGTTAAGATGTATAGGTTTATTATAAGGTGTGGAACCGTAATGTAATTTTAAGATGGAACCGTTCCAGTGTTGTCTACGTGAGCCGAGGTCCAGGGACCCGCTCACACTTCACCCAAGCCAGGCAGCCTATATGGGGCCCGGCCAGATGTTTTTATCTCTTACAGGGAATGTTCGGAGGCGTGATCCTGCTCGCCCTGTCTGGGCTGAGCCTCGCGAGAAGGGGCGACACAGAGGACCACCACATCTTCGGATGAGCCCTCTTAAAGGAGATGTTAAATTTTATCAGTTTGATTTTTCAGACGGTGACAGAACCAGACTAAACACCCACGAGCTTTTGGACGGGATTGGGAGACAAAGAAGGGGTGTTTTTAACGATGTCTTAACTGGTTTTAACACGGGGTCTCCTGTCATCAACAGCTGAGATGACATCGAGCTGCGGACCCAGATTAATGGTTTAAAAATGCAATTAAAGACAGGGTGGAGAACATTGGTGTCATTCAGGGGGGTGCACACGTTCGTTTCACAGCGGTCCCGCCCTACGTCATAAAGTGGGAGCACGCTATGACGGGTACTGACCTCTCGGGGTGCCAGAGCCGGGGATCACACATAATCCTGTGTCCCCAGCACTTGAACGCCTATTCAAAACCGCAGTGCGGGTTCAGAGCTGCTGACGCGAAGCCTATAAACTGCACCATGGAAGCCATGGCACAAGGCCATGTTCCCCCACAAGTGGCGTATGTAGGAGGTGGGACATATTGCATCACCACAGCAGCGTCTCACTACCAGCATGGTCAGCACAGCTGGTGTGCGGTGAGTGACAGCAGTTTCTGCTTTAAACCCGAGGCAGAAGTTCAAGTGGCACAGATACGAATTGTCCCCATCCCTGAACCATCCACTGTTCACCTCACTGTGAAAGAGAATTTCACCAACCTCCAAAAGTATGTAGCCCACTTTGGCTATCAGATCCCCCCTCTCCCAGAACACCTCGTTAAATTATTAAAAGCAGTAGGGGTGTCCCAAAAACACTTTTACACGCTGGAACAGAAGACTGTCCAGATAGGGGCCGATATTCTGAGTATTACGACCCCACCCTGGTGGGACATCTTTGAGAATATAGAGGTCCCCTCCTGGATTCGTCTGGCATCACACGTGCTAGTAATCTGTCAGCTCGGGATCGTCCTCTACCTGGTTTGCATCCAGTGTAGGAATAGGGGTCTCGAGGTAGTAGTTACAACACAAAGGGTATGGAAGGACCAGTATGCTCGGGTAGACGAAACACCCGTGTGAGTTCGGGGACGCATCCCTTGCGAGTGATGGCAGCCTGTTTCATTATTTTAATAAAGATGGTCCCTTCCGTGTTGTTTTCAATAAAGTAAGTTTACGTTTTGATGTTATTTTGAATAAAGATTGTTCATTGTTGTGTTGTATAGTATGCGAAATACTGTTTCATCCCAAGTGGTGCAGGGGTATTTGGACCCCTCCGTGCTGGGATTGTTGTAATTCAACCTTGTTTTCTATCCGAATGCCTGCCATACACTGGGGTTCTCTCCAAGTAAGGGAATGTATGTGTCGAGGGATTAGGGATAGGTAAATAAAGGGGAAGGTTGTTTGCGACAGTCAGAAATCTTTGCTCACCTTGCATGGACACTTCAAGCAAGTTTAAGTATCCACAGGGGGGAGTGAAGGGATTCGCAAAATTTCACATGTTCCCCCCACCCCGAAGATTTATTGGAGTTATTAAAGAAACCCTGGTGTGATTGTTTTAAAAAATCCAAGGTCTCTCAAAATGGCTGCAGTCAGACACATGGCCGAGGGCCGGCAGATTTGAAATTGCATTCTCAACAACTTGGCAGGTTTCGTGTCTCAGACAGGTTTCTTTAAACAATGCAGCTGCATTCTAGCCCTGAGGCAAGCTATCAACATGGCCGGCCAACACATCAAAATTCGAGCAGGAAGTGATCGCAGGACAAAAGGTGAACCATCAAGGTACATTCGGAACAATGGTAAAGCAGTTAGCATACAGATCGATACAGGAAACGGCCATAATGTAAATGGGCCAGAGATGGGGTCCTTTGTCTTACGTTTCGTGCTTAAATCAAACAATGAAGCAAGCTGATAAGGTATGAAAAAACCTGTTACCAAGAGGGTATAACTGAAGCTGCCCAGTATAGTTCTGGCTAGTAGCTGCTCTCTTGGCCTCTTGGCCCTGTCCTGTCTGTCTGCTAGCAACTAAGAAGGAAGCCATCCAGTAAACCTCGCAACCACATGTCGACGGCAACAGCAGGCACAGGGGCCAGGCCTTTTCATCTGTTTTCACCGGTGAGCATTAATTTTCTGGCCGCCACAAGACAACCTAGCATAAGTGTAAGGTTGGGGGTTAAGGGATATTGCTAAACTTGTGATTTTAGAATTTTCCCTCGATGTGTCCGTTTCTTTCAACCCGATAAGTGTAAGACTGTATTACATCCATAGCGATTTCTTTATCTTCTGTATTATACTGTTTACCTTGTAGTTTTAGTTTTCTTATTAATAAACATTGGTTTTCCTTGTACCAATCCACTGGTCTGTTTGTCTGTCTTTGTTACCACTCGATAAGTCCTCAGCTCAGAATCAGGAAGGGGTAAGCGATTCACAACCGCACTGCGGGCAGGGCAGCTCAGGAAAACATAACTGGCTGACCTATTATAAGCCCGAGAAACAGTAAAAAAAGAAACCCCTTACAACATTCAAGATCTTTGTGATGGTTGACATCATACTTCTCAATCGCTTAAAGGTCCAGTGTGAAGAGTGACAGTGGCACATGACTAAAATGCATAGCACATATTTCTCATGATGTGAAGTGCCTAAATTAATTGTGAAGGTAATGTTTGAAACAAGGCTGCCATGGTTTTGCTGGAACTCATTGTTAGATGATGGTAGGAAGAATGGAAAAACAGGGTGAGTACTTCTTTTTTTAGTTTATAAATAAACTAGTTTGGATTTAAATCTGAAACCAATATTTAAAAAAAAGCTTTTATAAAAAAAATTCCTGGAGAGGATGGGGCACACTTAATGGTGATAAAAGTGAAATCTATCCAGGAATGTGGAATGCTTCATGAAATGTATAGCGTGCTTGATGTCCAACCTTCAATTCAAGTCCCAACACTGGCCACGATTTTAAATCCTACCACCCGGTCGGAAAAGGGCACTTGAGCGGTTAAAATTGTGGAAGTACTGTTACTTTTCCATTCCCGCATGAAGTTACGAGTCCTGATTTTACTGGAGCAACTAACTCCATTCGGCCTGTCAGACTCCCGCCCGAACCCGGTGGGAAGTGTTAGCTGGCCGCTGGGTGGAAGTGGAATTTTGGGCGACTGAATCCCGTCGCTGAGGACCTGAAGGAACGGCACTCAGGTAAGTGGTTGGGAGGGGCTGGGTGTGGATTGGAAGGGTATCGTGATCAGGAGAAGGGGCGGGGGGGCGGATCGCTGGGATGGTGAAGCCCAGGGCAGAGGAAACCAAAAGAAAGAACTTGCATTTATGTAGCGTCTTTCACGATCTCAGGATGTCCCAAAGTGCTTTACAGCCAATGAAGAATTTTATGAGCTGTAGTCACTGTGGCAGCCAGTCTGCGCACAGCAAAGTCCCACAAACAGCAATGAGATAAAGACCAGATAATCTGTTTTTTAGTGATGTAGGTCGAGGGATAAATATTGGCTAGGACTTTCCCTGATCTTCTTCGAATAGTGCCATGGGATCTTTTACATCAACCGGAGAGGACAAGAAAATTTGATATCATCCAATTCGCCCCACTTGAATTTCCTTTCCCCATGGATTAGTAACTGTGATGATTTCCTTTAGTTGCTCTGCATAGCAACATCATAAACAAATGAGGGAAGAATGGTTAGTATTTCTAGTGAAATTGTAAGTGTATTGAAAAAGGAAGTGTTTACAGTTTTGTTAGTAAATATTGGCTTGAGGAAAATAATAATTAATTATGACATAATTAAGGAATTACAATTTAGGAAATTATCTCCACAGGGAGCATACTTGAAGGTGGCCACGAAATGTCTATGAGCCAGACTGTTTTGCTCTCCCAGCTGAAGTAGAATACATTGCAGCAAGCAGATTGAAAAAGAAGAAACAATGGACAATATATAGGAAGAAAGAATTAAAACAAAAGGGGTGTGTGGTGGTACAGTTTATAAATACAATCACAAACACACAAGCTGAGATGAATCTGTGTCCTCTGATTAACAACTAATACCTCTAGCAAATGGTGTTTGGCAGGGGTTCCAACTGAATTGAGTTTGAGGACAAAATCATCTATCTGGAGATTTAAAAGCTAATGGTGGATCATAATCATCAAAATTATCAATAAAGAGTTACCAGCTTTGACCTGGGGACTGATTTGTCACCATCAAGAGCCCTATGCTTTGAAGCACATTAAAATTATTTAAACTATCTAA
Organism: Heptranchias perlo; assembly: GCF_035084215.1. NCBI lineage: Eukaryota > Metazoa > Chordata > Chondrichthyes > Hexanchiformes > Hexanchidae > Heptranchias > Heptranchias perlo. Next base: position 52,397,863 of record NC_090327.1, read on the forward strand.
ATGTAACCATTATATACTGAAATGCTGATGTCCTGTTTCAGAAGTATGACACATTATTAGATGACACATTATTAGATGTAAATTGCACACCTTCATTTAAATTACTTTCTCATTAACAGATGTTGAAGCCCTCCAAGTAATTGCAGATATTACATCAATGCAAAGCAGCCATTTCTCTAAAATGCATAATTATTTTTTGTTCAGAGACAAATTTAGTGCATCGGCACCTCTTTAAATTTGGAATTTGATGCATTTTTAAAATTTATTAGTCTTGAAAGTGAAATTATGTTCTTTCACTGTTGCCAGGAATGACTAATTTTATTTTCAATGGACGTTTTTTTTGCTTTTTAAAAGCTACAAAGAAACTAACTAAGGTGCAGACAGTCAGAAGGTTTTTCTTTCTTTTAAAAAAAAGCAAAGTGAGAATGAAAGAGTGGGAGGAAAATGAAAAAAAAATCAGACATCACGAGTGTAGGTGATGAAATCCTTATTCTCTGTCTCTTAATGAAAAATCCCTCCATCAAAACTACTCAAGCTGTAGACTCATTGTCTGAAATCTCAAGGGCATGGATTGCCAATGATTTCTGACTATGTATAAAAACCTTAGAGAGGGAATGCTTGAAATTAATTTTCTGCCTTTTAATGAAAAAAATATTTATTTTACATTCAAATGCTAAGCGATGATTGATCAGCTGTATGTTTAACCTGTGCTTTTGTGTGAAGGTACTGGAAAGAAATCGCACTTAATGGTGAGCGCTTGTTTGATTGCACCTTGCAGCATTATTAGACCCAGCTGGGACAAAGTCTATAATCCAAGCACCATGATTACTCTCAGAAGTATGGGTGAAGTAAGAGCATTATGTTCCACCCTGAAATGGTATTCAAATTTTCTATTCAGAAAATAATAATTATAGGTACCTATATAAAATTTACCTATATAGAACATAGCTTTGCAGGAAAGATTAGGGATGGACCAAATTATAGTGTCATGGCTTTTGACACCACTGAAGGAATAAAGTTCAAATCTTTCATGGTCTTTGGTGTCATATAATAAGGAGGGGAATCAAAGAATTGGGCACAACCAAAGAGACCAAGAGTAAAGATTTCACTATCTGCACTAGTGGCTTTTCTGCCTCTTTTTTATTTTCATACTCTTTATTAATCTTTGATTCTCCTATTGTTTAAAATTTAAAAAGGTATCTAGATGTTTTTAATATATTCTGAGAGTTAATATTAAAATATCGCTAGTTTTTATTATCTTTGAGTATATGCTCGGAGGATATGATATCATCGGACAAGTTAGATAGAAACAATTAATGCAGTTTTTCACTTCTACTTTTCACCCTCTATTTACATAGAGTAGAATATTTGTAGTTTTCAATTGCACATTTTCAGAATGACCTTCAGCACCTGCTGTGATCAAATATTTTTGTTATGTTTAGTTTCTTGCTGCAGCTTTTCGCCTTTCTCAAAGCTCAGATCTTAAACACGTAGACTCTGTGCATTATTATGTGTGGATAAACACAGCCTGTCCACTCTAGTTCATCAGTTATTAATGGCACAGTTCGATGGTACCATGTTTGCTTTTGATGTCAGTGTAATTCAATACAAAGTAAATTCTCCAAATTTCACTCCTGTAGCTGTGGTATTACAACTATTTTCAGTGTTTAATCACAGATGTGTATGTTTGGTTATGTTTATTTTCTTGAGAAGTATCATCACCGCTGGCAGGCTTTGGCCTGGCAATGGAGATCGCTGATTTTGATCAGGTGCCAACATAATTTTATTGGCTGTGTAAAGCCACATGGAAGCTACCCATCTCGCAAAGGAACATAAAAAACATAAAATGAGAAAAGATCATTTGATCATCAAGGCCACTCCTCCCACAAACTGTGCACAATCTATCATATCGAGCAATCGACCGTACCTGTTTAGTCTCCCGAGGCAACGGCCTGCAGAAACACTTACTAATGTTCTAAGATAACCAGTGTTTTGTATAAATTGATCATTACTTCTTCATTCTTGTACTTTATTTAAAAAATCCAAAATGGTATTGGCCTTTTTTCTGGTTTATCTACCTGCATTTGTACTGTTAGGAAATTCTGTACTTGAACTTCTAGGATTTCATTCCTAAATGACCTGGCTCTAATTTTAAGATTGTGCCCCCTTGTTCTGGATTCCCTCACCAGAGGAAATAGTTTCTCTGTGTCTACTCTATCAAATCCCTTTATCATTTTAAACAACTTAATTAGATCACACCGTAACCTTCTAAACTTAAGGGAATACAAAGCAAGTTTATGGAACCTGTCCTCATAATTTAAGCCCTGGTATCATTCTGGAGAACAAGGCCCTTTTGTATTCCAGCCTCCTTGAGATAAAGACCAACATCCTATTAGTCTTTTTGAACCTGTGCACTAGCCTTTAGTGATTTATGTAGAGGGACAGCTAAATCCCTTTGCTCCTCCACAGTTACCAGTTTTTCGCCATTAAGAATATATTCCAATTTGTCTTTCTTGGATCCAAAGTGAATGATCTCACACTCCCCCATATTGAACTCCATCTGTCACAGTTTCGCCCACTCACTTAATCTGTCTATGTCACTTTGTAAATTCCTGCTTGCATCTACACTTGCCTCCTAACTTCGTGTCATCTGCAAAGTTCGAAAGAACTCTCTATTCCTTCACCTAAGTCATGAAAAGCTGAGGCCCAGTACAGATCCCTGGGGGATGCCACTTGTCACATCTCGCCAATCAGAGAACGATCCCTTTATTCCTACTCTCTCCTACCTCCCAATCAATTACCATCCCATGTCACAAGGTTACCTCCAATTCTGAGTACTTTCATTTTTGCTAATAATCTCTTATACACAACCTTATCAAATGCCTTCTAGTAGTCCACACAGACAACATCCATAGACACTCCCCTATACACTATGCCAATGACTTATTCAAAAAATTCAACTAGATTAGTCAGACATGACCTACACTTCACAAATCCATGTTGACTCTCTTTGATCAGTTCATACTTGACCAAAGGCTTAGTCATTCTGTCCCTGAGAATAGATCCCAGTAACTTCTCCACGACTAATGTTAAACTGACACGTCTGTAGCCACCTGGTTTCTTTTAGAGCTACATATTCAGCTGGATCAGAAATAAAAATGGCAGTTTAATCAACTTAAGCCACCTGCTTAGCAGTGCAGAGCTTTGGTATGCTTCCTGCTGTTTGTCCAGCTAGGACCGTTACACCTACTAGAGCATTATTGCAAGGTTGTCTGGAGCTGAGTAGGAAGTATCTCAGATATCAGTGACAGATTAACTCCTCCATATCCCACGAAGAGTCAAGCTTGCTGGCCAAACACTATAAGTACCCAGGAGTACTATGGTTTTGCCTGGCTCAGGTATTGGATTACGAGCGATAATTCTGTGAGTTTGTACTCCTCTGGAGTTGCATATTAGGAATTCAGGAGAACAGCCCCATAATTAAAATTTAATAGGCAGAAATCATATGGGACATGCCTAAATTCCTGATATGTGCTCCTGGTTGGATCTGCTCTGCTCCAGGGACGTGAACTTGTAAAATTACCCCTACTGAGTCAGTCATAGAGAACTCACGATTCCAATATTCCATCAGGAGACTTGTCATCTTAGAGTCAACTCAACTCCGAAGAGACCTGTTTCCCTCCCCAGATAAAGAAGTAATAAGGCAAAGAGACTTAGAGAGGAGTGTCCTAGCAATCAAAAAGAAAAAGAAAGACTTGCTTTTATATAGCACCTTTCACGACCTCAGAACATCCCAAAGCATTTTACAGCCAATTAAACACTTTTTGAAGTGTAGTCACTGTTGTAATGTAGGTAATATAGCAGCCAATTTGTGCACAGTAAGGTCCCACAAACAGCAATATGATAATGACCATACTATGAACCTTCTGGTGGAAACAAATACACTGATACTGAAAGAAAACCACTTTTAGAAACCTTTTATATTTTTATATAGGATATAAAGGATATCAGACAGTAAGCTTATTTCTAAATTCAGATTATGGTTCTAAACTAATCAGACTTTATTTTCTCAGTTTACATTGTAATCTAAACTTTCTTGATGAAATCACTACAATTTAATTATTGTCAATATTTTAGACACAAGATGTGTTATCATTGTATAATATTCAGAAAAATAAAAATCTACGCCAATGCAGTATGAATAACATGTTACAATATCATTGCAGTTTGTGTCATGTGACACAATGGACATATTTTCCTCTTCTATGCAACAACAACAACCACAACAACAACAACTTGCATTTATATATCACCTTTAACGTAGTAAAACATCCTAAAATATTTCACAGGAGCATTATCGAACAAAAGTTGACACCGAGCCACATGATGAGATATTAGGACAGGTGACCAAAAGTTTGGTCAAAGGTTTTAAGGAGCGTCTTAAAGGAGGAGAGAGAGGTAGAGGCATAGAGGTTTAGGGAGAGAATTCCAGAGCTTAGGGTCTTTATAAATACATGTTGTTGTTGTTGATCCCCTGAGTGCGACAGAGTCCTTGAGCCTGGAGATAGTGCAAGTTTGGAGTAATTAGATTAATGAAGTGGGAGGACCTTGATGGGGCCTCGTGCCTCATTTACCAGCAGGACCATTGTTTGGAGGACTCAATGTAGGTACATCCAGAAGAAGTAGGCAATAGGCCTTGGACCTGGCTCCTGTCAGATCGGAAGATCTGAGCGGTGCCAGCAGCAAGGCCTGGGAAGCTTAGGTGGCACCTTGGGGCTGGAGGCCTTCTACTTGTTGTTTCTGGATGGCAGCCAGGAATTTCCACAGCCATTTGTGCTTCTGCAGCCCTGAGAGGTGCACTCGGAATGACCTGTGCCTGAGTGTAGGGGTTAGCAATATCAGGGCCAACAACTTGCATTTATACACTTTTAACAAAATAATACTTTCCATGGTGCTTCACATAGAAGAGAGCAGAGGTGAGCAGGACTACTCAGGAGATTGAAAGCACAGTTGAAAAGATGAAGGCTTGTAAAGGTACCAAGATAAATAGCAAGGGGAAAGGTTGTAAGGTGGCCATTGTGTTGAATTGACACGTGGAATGGCCACTATATTAAATTGGGAAACTGTTGCTAGGCTGACTGTTAATGAGAAGGTGGGTCATGAGGCCCACTAACTAAACTGATCAAGTGAAATTATCACACAATTGATCATCATGTTGCAGCCACGATAATTCAGGACATAAATATGAGGGTGGTGAGAGATCTGGGCACTTCAGTCAAGAACGAGTCCTTGGTTTGGTCACCAAGTTGAAGCACCCAGGGCAAGGTAAGCCTGACCAGCACTTGAGCCTGGGTAGCATAAACGGGAACCCTTAAGGTATTTACTGTATTATGTTGTGCTAAAATTGTGTTTGTCTAACTCAAGTTAGACAAATAAATGTGTTAACGGTTAATCTGACATTGTCTGTATGTGTCTGTAATTCCTGGAGTCACGAACATTGTAATGTAGGGTAAAGGCACATTCCTTTTTGCCTACAGATTTGGCGACCACGACAAGACTCTGAGGTTAGACTATTATACAGAATGTGGGGCTTAAGCGGTAAGGGAATAGAAAGCTGCCCACACCGGGCCATAAGCAAATGTACCAGTATTGTCTGCGAAAGGTAAATCCCAAGGAAGAATGGACGAAATCCATTTTGGACCGAGCATTTGAGTGGTCGGAAAGTTCGGTTTGGCTTTTGGCCATGGATCACGAAATTACTAACAGACAAGGGGAGAATACCCACCAAGATGGGGAGATCAAACGGTTGAAAGAACAGCTGAGTAATCAGGAGTGGTAGAAAGGTTGATGAAAGAACTACAAATGCAGGAAGACTTTAAGTGTGAAAAGCAGTTTCTACAGTGTTCTCTGACTAATGTGAAGTATAATTTGCAGAAACGAACACAGGAAAGAGATGAGTGGGAGCAGAAATGTGAGACGGCAGAACAGGGGTGTGAGGATATGAAGGCAGCGTATAGAGTTTTAAAACAGCAGCAAAGTGAGACTGCTTGTCACAGTCATTGTCAACAAGACATTAATAGGCTGAAAACAGCACTTAGTGCCCAATGAGGGGCTGTCTGTCTAATGACCCCGGCCATAGAGCGGGACGAGACACAGGTACAAGGACCTGATGACGGGATCCAATATGCCAAGAGTTGCCCTCCTCCATTTAACCACTGTGGCCCCCAGGCGAGCCCCATGTTGCCGATTATGTAACGGAAATATACCCCCAGTCAGAATGAGGGTGACAAACCAGTACTTGCAAGCACCTTTTTGATTCCCTACACTATGGGCCAACTGCAGGAACTTGTTACAAAATTGCCACCTATCAGACACGGCCAATCGCCCAAACTCACCTTCTTAATGGCCACGCAATTTGCCGGCATTCGTGGCCTGAACGAGGAAGAAAATTTACCATTGATCCGGGGATATATGGAAGGACGGGACAGGGCCTGAAACTAGTTCGGGGGACTACCACCGGCTTGAAGGCGGTGATCTTGAAAGCTATCAGCATGTCAGGAGGGAACCCCTTCCTGGAATGTTCCCAGACTCGGCAATAGACAGGGGAACACCCGCAAGCTGTTGCCGATCGACTTTGGCCTTCCTATTTACGAGCCCAAGGAGGGGTGGCGGTCCGCCACCAACTACAGGATGGCCCTCTAAACCACTGGCTCTGTTCACTGATCAGCCAGTGCCTTCCCTCGATCCAGTCAAGGCACTTAATTGGTTTGACCCAGACAATGAGAATAACACTGAGGCAGAGGTCCTACCGAGAATCACCCTTCTCCATAGTACCAACCGAGTGCCAGAACCCAAGTCTGGCAAGCTGTTTGAGAATCACCCAGGAGGAGAAACTGATCAGTCTCAGTTTCAAACCCCAAATAAGCAATGGAGACAAGAGGGGAAAACCCCCTCCAAACTGCAGACAGGGCTGTGCTATAATTGTGGGAGGAGAGGACATTTCATAAAGGAATGCAGGAAACCGCAGCGCCTGCGGGATTCTAAAGTCTGGTCCTCAAACAAAAATGAGCTGCAGGCCACGCTGCTTCAACTGACGCATGCACTGCAGAATCTCAAACCCAGCGACCCGGTACACACAGTAACAGGAACGATAAGCGGATCCCCAGGGTCTGTCCCGCAATGACGTGGCCGCGCCCAGCCCGAGTATCTGACCCCGATCACCTGTGATGGGTGGGGTCGCCCCTGGGTGAAATTAAAGGTCACGGGCAGGTTGGTTGGTGGACACTGGGGCCTCCTGGACAGTTGTCCACGATAGCGACCCTCTTAACTCACCCCACTCATCAGGAGAACCTTATAATCTCTCAGGATTCACAGGCCAGAAAAGGACTGGGGCGGTATCCAAACATTTAACAGTCGCAAATGGTCCACTCCAAATGGATTGGACCTGTATATTAATGAGATGGGAGCATGGGGGCAGTAGAGTACTTGGGTCTGACTGGATGCTTCACCATCAGGTGATTATGGATTTAAAAAATAATTGTGTTTGGGCAGGGACAGAAGGTGCAGGGAGTCTGGATGCTGTCATGGTCATTCCCCCTGAATGGGGACTGGTGTGCGTGTTACACCCGTCCACTGTATACGACCTAGAACAGCTGAGTGCTAATGCCCCTGAGACATTGAGAGGTGTCGTTAAGAAACATCAGAACATTTTTGCACGTTGGGAGAATGACTGGGGTAGAAGTTTGCATCGACGGACAGCCAATGTCGAAGCCACAAAAGCAATATCCCTACCCCGCGTTGGCTAATGCCCACCGTGAGTGAACGGTTAATTCCCTGGTTGAACAAGGGGTTTTGCGCCCCATTGCCACTGAGGTTAATTTCCCTATCTGGCTGGTGAGGAAACCAGATGACTCACCGCGCACGACTATAGACTATCGCATTCTAAACCAGCATATCCCAGCGTGCGAGCCCACCGTGGCAGCGGTGGCGGACCTTATTGCCAATATTCCCCCGGCCGCCACCACTTTTACCGTCTTGGATATCTCCAATGTGTTTTGGTCAGTTCTGTTAGAAAGGAAGATCAGTATAAATTTGCTTTTACTTTCAAGGGACAACAGTACACTTGGACCTGTCTCCCACCTGGATTCCACAATAGTCCCTCTATCTTTCATCAGTGTATGGCGCAGGCACTTGAGGGATTCTCTAAACTCTCTTCATTGGTGCAATATGTAGACAACCTCCTACTATTCACCGAAGGTGGGGAAGATCATGGACAACTGCTGGGGGAACCATTCCAGTTGCTGCAGCAGGTGGGGTTAAAGGTCAATCCAACGAAAGTCCAGATCGGACAGTCACCGCTCCAATTTCTGGGCCTTACCATAAAACAAGGTGAAAGGGGCATAGACTGGGCCAAATGGGAGGCTGTTCAAGCCCTCCCTATTCCAGCTCTGCCCTCCGATCGTTTCTCAGTCTCACCGGTTACTGCAGGGAATTTATTGAGGACTATGTGGCAACGGCAGCCCCTCTGTACTCCCTTTTAAGTAAAGATCAACAGTGGATCTGGGATCACGTTTGCCAACACGCTTTTGAGATCTTAAAGAACCAGATTCAACAGGCCCCGGCTCTAGGTTCCATCCATTGGAATAGACCTTTTGTTCTCGAGGTAGCCGCCTCAGAACTAGGGATCAGTGCTGTCCTGATGCAGCCCGTGCACGGTAAAGATTGGCCCGTAGTGTACGCGTCGCGGTTACTGAGTGAGGTCGAGCTCAGATACGTGGCTTGCGAGCGCCGCCTGCTGGCGGTCTTTTAGGCAGTCAAGCATTTCATGGTCTTTACAGGGGAGAATCCCATTTACTTGCTTACACACCACATCCCCACTAAGCTATTACTGACCGGACAACATCAGAATGGCACTGTCAGCAGTGTTAGGCTGGCCCGCCGGACGTTCCTACTGTCTAGTCGATAGATAACCGTGCAACAGTTATCGGAGCCCAAACTGGTCCAAAATATGGCTTATCCAGGGACCCTGCATGAATGCCGTGTGAAACACAATGGTTGTATTTATGGCGTCATGCTTACCGAGCCATGTCCAGATTGTAGGGATGTATATGTGGAGGACGGATCCAGTTACGTCCACGAGGGAACCCGGTATACTGGATGCGGGATATGGGATGAGAAGCGTAATGTGACGCTCGCCCTTAAATTGCCCACCCATTTTAGTGCACAATGGGCAGAATTGGCAGCGGTGGCATACGTTGTCACCCACACCACCAAATTCTCCACTCCCTTCGTTATATGTTCTGATTCCATGTTTACCTGTAAATCTATGACAGAATACTTGAACCTTCGGCAATGACGGAGTTTTAAGTCAGCGGATGGCAAACCTTTGTCTACGGCCCCCATTCTGAGGACCATTTTTAACACCATTCAACAGTCCCCTGCTAACTTTTGAGCCAGAGCCCTTGTAATATCGTTGACAAAGCCAGCCCCACGGTATATGCAGTACAGCTCCCTAAAAGGGTTAAGAGGTTTCACGTTAATCAATGTAAGAGGTAACCGGGTGACAATCTGCCATAACCAAAGGCCCCGATCTGCCTGATGGAGGCAGACAGACCCTACATTCCCCCATGGATATGGGAAGAGGATGGGGGAGCAGAACATGTCGCTCCAACACCAGACCCAGACCCAGCAGCCCTTCAAGGGACCCTGCATGGTATAGGGGGTATGGCCCCCGCACGGTATAGGGGGTATGGCCCCTGCACGGTATAGGGGCAAATAAACGAAAAAGGAGAAAGTCACTTCGGTTTTCACCTAATTAACTCACAAACCTCCTGAGGAATGAGTCAATCGGGAGAGTTACCCGTGTGTTCTTTTTTAGGTTGCTGCGACGGCTCCGAAGATTGGGATGTCCTACAGAATGGTAATGCCAGTGCTGGGATTTGTACTTATGGGCGTCCTGGGGTCCAGAGTGATCACTGCTCTCCAAACAACAGGTGAAAACGATGAATGCAACACGAATAGGATGCAACCACGGGCAAGTCTGTTTAAATATACAGAGCCACCATCGATGTGCCTCGGTAAAAGGGGGACCGCTACAGGGATATGAGTTGCCCCAATATTGGAGATCAATCTGTAATGCTAGTGTGGGATGGATGAAAGGCATGTGTAATATGTTTGTTTCATGTGATGATTATGTTGACATTCCGGTTGATAACGGTAGGCCAGGGATACTTAATATCACAAATGACTTGGACTTGGGTGTGCAGGGCACAATTTCAAAATTTGCAGGTGACACAAAACTTGGAAGGGTAGCGAACAGTGAGAAGGATAGTGATAGACTTCAAGAGGATATAGACAGACTGCTGGTATGGGCGGACATGTGGCAGATGAAATTTAACCCAAAAAAATGCAAAGTGATACATTTTGGAAGGAAGAACGAGGAGAGGCAATATAAACTAAAGGGCACAATTCTTAAAGGGGCACAGGAACAGAGAGATCTGGGGGTATATGCGCACAAATTGTTGAAGGTGGCAGGGCAGGTTGAGAAAGCGGTTAAAAAGCATACGGGATCCTGGGCTTTATAAATAGAGGCATAGAGTACAAAAGTAAGGAAGTCACGATGAACCTTTTATAAAACACTGGTTCGACCACAACTGGGGTATTGCGTCCAGTTCTGGGCACTGCACTTTAGGAAAGATGTGAAGGCCTTAGGGAGGGTGCAAAAGAGATTTACTAGAATGATTCCAGGGATGATGGACTTTAGTTATGTGGATAGACCGGAGAAGCTGGGGTTGTTCTCCTTGGAACAGAGAAGGTTGAGAGGAGGTTTGATAGAGGTGTTCAAAATCATGAAGGGTCTAGACAGAGTAGATAGAGAGAAACTGTTCCCGTTTGCAGAAGGGTCAAGAACCAGAGGGCATAGATTTAAGGTGAGTGGCAAAAGAACCAAAGATGACAAGAAGGAAAACTTTTTTACACAGTGAGTGGTTAGGATCTGGAATGCACTGCCAGAGGGGGTGGTGGAGGCAGATTCAATCATGGCCTTCAAAAGGGAACTGGATAAGTACTTGAAAGTAAAATATTTATAGGGCTATTGGGAAAGGGCCAGGGACTGGGACTAGCTGGATTGTTCTTGCATAGAGCCTAGCGGACTCAATGGGCTGAATGGCCTCCTTCCGTGCTGTAACCTTTCTCTGATTCTATGATTCAGATAGGGAGGAGTGAGGTTGGGATGGATTTTTGAATCAAGTCAGGATGCTGTGTGTCTCGGAGTTGACGGTGTACTCATGATATTTCTGCTCTTAGCTGTGTGTTAACTTTGGCTTAGTGGTAGCATTCTCACCTATGAGTCAGAAGATTGTGGGTTCATAGTACTTGAGCATAGAATCTAGGCTGGCACTCCAGTGCAGTACTGAGGGAGTGCTGCATTGTCTTTTAGATGAGATATTAAACAAAGGCTCAGTCTGCCCTCTCAGGTGGATGTAAACTATCCCACAGCACTATTTAGAAGAGTAGGGGAGTTCTCCCCGGTGTCCTGGCCAATCCATATCCCTCAACCAACATCATTAAAAAAAAGATTATCTGGTCATTATCACATTGCTGTTTGTGGGACCTTGCTGTGCCCAAATTGGCTGCTGCTTCTACATTACAACAGAGACTACATTTCAAAAGTACTTCATTGGCTGCAAAGCGCTTTGGGATGTCCTGAGGTCATGAAAGGCGCTATATAAATGCAAGTCTTGCTTTCTTTCTCTTGTCCTTCTCAGTTATAAACATCGTGGGGCTCTGAGATACAGTTGAAGTAAAGTTGATGAGTTGCTGCAGTGCATTCAGTGTGCCAGTGGTGGATAGAAAGGATATTGGGTTTAATGGTAGAGGCATTGATTAAGTAGACTGCTTTGTCTTGGGTGGTGTTGAGCTACTTGAGTGTCATTGTGGCTGCATCCAACTAGCCGAGTAGCTAATATTTCATCACACTCTTGACTTGAGCCTTGTAGATGATGAAGAAGCTTTGAGGAGTCAGGAGGTGAGCCATTCTTCACAAAGTACCCAGCCTATGCTCTGGTCTTGTATCCATGGTGCTAATATGGCTGGTCCAATTAAGCTTCTGGTCAATGGTCACCCTCAAAATGCTGATGGTGGGAATTACTGCAATAATGGTGTTGTTGAATGTTAGGGGGAGGTAGATGAGCCTTTTACTTGTTGGAGTCGCTCATTACCTGTGGTGCAATGTTACCTGCCATTTATCAGTCTAAGCCTGGATGTTGTCTGAGTCCTGCTGTAGGCTGACATGGGCTGCTTCATTATCAACAGAGTTGTGAATGGAGCTGAACACTATGGAATTGTCAGTGAACAGCTGGACGCCTGATCCTATTATATAGGGAAGGTCATTGTGATTATAAGTTGACAAGAATATATTAAGTATTTGCCATCATATTCTTCTGAATGGAAATGTTATACTTAAACATTTTTCTGATTTGCTGCTTCGTAGTGGAACTGAATACATAGTGTGAAAAAGTGAAGACTCCTGTGGGTTATTTTCTAAACGTGCATTTGCAGTGGGGAGCCTTGTCCAAGGGCAACTTATATAAGAAAATTGTGTTGCAAACAAGTATTCAGAAGATTGGCCCCACGACTCAATGTCAGACAACAGTTCATTTTGATTTTGTTAGTATTTTTCTGCTTGACGTGGAAATTCTGAAATTGTTGTGATTGATTATTTAGATCCCCCTCTCGAATGTAACATTGTTATAGTAATTAGCAGATTTTTATTTTTCCTTAGTTGGCTATGGATCAATTGATTTACTGTTATTGATATGAAGGACATTCATCTCCTTTTCATGTTTTTAATGTTGCCCAAGATGAAACATATGTAGCTGTAGTAGAACACGTTGGGAGTTAAATTAGGCCGTGTAGCCCCCGTTTCTTAGGCACAATGCAGCTAACTAAGACTTGAAAATGGGTCCGAGACGCGTACGCACACTTCAGATGGGAAGTGCTCAGGACGCCATCTTGGTAAAGGGGTTTGCATGCGAGTGCCTAATGACTGCCGGCAGCATGCAGTGTGGGGAGAATATAATGCTTATCAGTGTGCACCGGTGATTTGAAGCCACCGCTGCCATTTTGCAACTCCACACTCCAGCGAACGCCCTGTCTTAGCCTCAGAAAGCTGAACACAACGTTAAACGGAATGAAGGACCCTCCACCAGTGCTATTTAATGGATCAGGAAGTACTCAAGGTTAGTTGCTGGATTATTTCTTCTGGCTGCTGGTGCAATTGTACGTGTTTTTGGAGGTTTCCTCTACTTGGCTAAAGTTTCAATACCCTACAGCGACTGGTGTGGCTGGTCTTGCAGTACTTCTAGTGGCATTTATAATATATTGCTAAAAAAACTTGCTTCCAGACATAAGTGGCCTGGTAGGGCTTCTGGGAATTGAACATGACAGGGAGAATGAAGAGAGGCCACACAGAACAGGACAAGCTGTTAGAAGAGGAAGGAGGAGGAGCAGGCCACTCAGAAGGAGGCCATATCCATGGAGGGTCTTCAGGGAGCAATTCTCTTCCCTCAACTTCAGCGATGACGAGTGCATCAGATGTCTACGATTCACAAAAGAGGTCGTGACTGAAATTTGCCAACTGCTGCAGCCACAACTGCAGCCTCAGAGCACAGCAAGGACAGCATTGCCTATGACTGTCAAGGTGACCGTGGCTCTTAGTTTTTATGCCTCCGGCTCCTTTTTGGCTGCTGCTGGAGATATAAGCAACATCTTGCAGTTTGCAGTGCACTGCAGTATAAGGGAGCTCACTGAGGCTCTCTATGCGAACACATTCCTTCTTGCCAGAGACTAGCAGGAGGAGCGAGCTTAAGGTTTTGGTCAGATTGCTGGCTTCCCCATGGTGCAGGGTGCCATTGACTACCCGCAGATTGCCTTGCGTGCTCCTCATCTGACCTCGGACAAACTCATGAACAGAAAGAGATTCCACTCCCTCAATGTGCAGCTGGTGAACGACCACAGGCAACGCATCATGCAGGTCATTGCCCGCTATCCTGGCAGCAGTCTTGATTCTTTCATTCGGCAGCAGTCCTCTGTTTCACCTGTATTTGAACCAGCACGGCAAGTCAAAGGCTGGCTACTGGGTGACAAGGGTTATCCCCTCATGACATAGCTCATCACTCCGGTCAGGAACCCACGCACACGTGCACAGCTGGCCTACAAAGAGAGCCATGCTGCCACAAAGTACATCATAGAGCAAACTATAGGCATCCTCAAATAACGTTTTCGCTGCCTGGACCGCTCTGGAGGAGCCCTGCAGTACTCAGCTGAGCGGGTATCAAGATTTGTCATTGTATGCTGCATGCTGCACAACCTCGCCATTATGAGGGAACAGCCCTTGCCACCACCTATCAGGCGAGAAGCTGAGGAGCAGGAGCATGAGGAAGAGGAGGAGGAGAAAGTGGAGGACTGGAGGAAGTGCAAGAGGAAGTGGAGGAAGAGGAAGAGGAAGGGAGGCTATAACGTAGACAGGCCCTTCCTGCCAGGGCTCCACGTGATCAGATGATTAATGAGCGATATTAGTAACCTCAACTACATCTCCCCATTCACCAACAGTCCCACACTCCTACCTTTCCCCTCTCACTGACCATCACATCGTCCTCTTTATGATTACACATTGGTTCCTCCCTCAGTTCACCGCAGAAATAAAAACCACCACCAAAAGAAATTCAAATCTACATTTATAAATTCACTCATTAGTGCCTGTCTTTCGTGTGCCTTTACCTTATCCTGTGCTCCTACGAGGTGCTTCCTCATTGGCTGCAGCATGGGAGGTGGAAAGCAGCTGACCTTCAATAGAGGAGACTGCAGATGACCTTGGAGGATGACCTCGAGTAGCTCTGAGCTCAGATGGCCCGGCTTCAGACTGCACCATCTTGGCCTGGGTTGCAGCAGTCTGGGCTAACACTGGTGGAGTGGCAGGGGTGGGAGCAGAAATACTGTCATCCTGAGAGAGGACAGCAGGTTCACCTTCCATGGAGCCATTGCCCCTCTCCCAGGGCGGCGCCTCAGCAATTCTGGTGATCTGTTGGAGAATATGTTGCTGGACTGCCCCTTTCAACAGTGGCACCCAGAGCCACGATGGTAGCAGTCTGATCTTCCAAGGCAGCAGTCAGACCTTTGATGGAGGCTGTGACATCGGTCACCAGACACTGCATCATGGTGGGTTCCACAGGTGTACTGATGGAGGTGACCACCCGTCCCATGTTGGAAAGGATGGGCTCCAAGCTCTGCGCAAAGCCCTGTGCCAAGTTGGAGCTGCACTCCTCTATGTCCCTTGACATTGTGCGCAGGGTTTCTGGCAGGCTTTCCAGTATATCAAGCATTTGGTTGTGTATGCCCATCAGCCTTCTTCTGTAGCCTGGCCTGTCGAAGTCCAATTGAATCCTCTGCAGCAGAACTAGTGTGCAACCTCGCCCTCTGGCGAGCTGGCACCTGCAGTATACTTTCCCCCCATCCTGGCTCCTGCGCACTTGTGCCCAGTGTCTCACCACGTGCAGATCCCTCCTCAATCCTAGCCTCTAAAGTACACGCAGTGTCAGTCTCTGAGCTGGTGGCTGCGAGTGTAAGATCGAGTGACAGTGTCTCTTCTTCATCACTGTCTTCTTCCTCTGCCTCCTCTGACTGGGAAGGTTCCAATTCTTAGGTATTTGAAATGAAAAAGGGACGAGGGTGAGGGGAGAGGAGAAAGTAAGAAGTGCGTGCTTACACCATCTGCAGAATGTGAGTCAGAAAAGATTGTGGGATGAGGGAGAAGTGGGAAGGGAGAAAGAGAATTAGGTATGCAGAGACCCTCACCATTGATCCCTCCAGTGCTGCCAGGCCATGACCTCAGCGATGCCCCTTCCCATGAGGGTTAAAACGTGTAGGTGCTTGTCCTCCTCCAGTTGTTCTTTGCTGCCTACTGTTATACGTCACCTTCTCTTGCAAGAAAGAGGGAAGTGTGTCTGTGAGTGTCCTGCAAGATGTTTGGGTGATGTGACTGTCATGGATGAATAGCTGCCACTGTGTGTGTGTCAGCTGTGAGTTGTGTGAGTGAGGCTTGCAACAGTGCTAAGTGTGTGAGGGTGAGGTAAAGCATATGAATTGTAGGCTTGAGAACTGATTGATAGAGGTTGTTGGTAGGTGGGTGATGGGGGTGTAGTGAATTGAGCAGTGGATGGGGCTAGTGGTCCAGTTGGTGGGATATGCTACTTGAAGATTGAACTCACTCACCTTTACAACTCTTGTCAGATCATTGAACTTCTTCCTGCACAGCATCCATGTTCTTGGAGCTATGCTCCTGGCATTGACCTCCTCTGCCACTGCCTCCTAAGCATTTGTCTGGAGGGCCCCCTGCCCCCCTGCAGATACAAGATGTCCCTCCTTCTCTTCACCTATTGCGCCAAGGCCTCCAGTGCATTATCAGAGAACCTTGGTGCATGCTCTCTCGTATGTTCAGCCATTCTTCAAATATTGCAGCACAATGCACCTCCCCTTTAAGAGGTGCAGGCTGCCTCTAAGTGGCGCTAGCCACTCGCAATATCGGGCCCCCATGCGATTAACTCACGTCCATTCATTGCCCTTCAGGCAGTACGTTAAATTGGTGCTGCATGCTGTTTTAAATGATTGATGCGTGCAGCCAGCACTCCCTGTGCTGTTCGTTGGCTGCAAGCATCAGCACAGGTAGCACTGGCTGCACGCATCATTCATTTAAAACAGCAGGCAGCACCAATTTAACGTACTGCCTGCAGCGCAATGAACGGGCGTGGGTTAATCACGTACCCCGATCCCCACACATATTTTCGGGGGCTATCCAATTTAATCCCCGAGGTGTCTACTACATTCGGCATCCTGAAAAGTAAATACAATAGTCTCTATGGGAGTCAATTAATTTTAGTTCTGTGACTACTGATTGAAAAATCCAATTTATTATTTCCAAGACTCCACTCTGGCTAAGGGCCATGTTTGCACGGTTTATACATTTTTGACTCTTGTTGAAGCCTCAGTCACACATGGTTCTAATCTGCAACATGTTTTGCTTAACTGCTGTAAGAAATAAGAGCCATGGTTTTATTATGCTGAAAGTAACTGATTATGGTATTTATTGCCAGCAGTAATCCAATTTACCATCTGGCAGAAGCACTAACAATGTCTTGATCTCATACATTCAATTTCCATCCCCAAACACTTACAAAATACAAGCTATAGAGAGATACTATCATAGAATCATAGAAAGGTTACAACACGGAAGGAGGCCATTCGGCCCATCGAGTCCGCACCGGATCTATGCAAGAGCAATCCAGCTAGTCCCACTTCCCCGTCCTTTCCCCGTAGCCCTGCAAATTTTTTCCTTTCAAGTATTTATCCAGTTCCCTTTTGAAGGCCAGGATTGGATCTGCCTCCACCACCCCCTCAGGCAGTGCATTCCAGATCTTAACCACTCGCTGTGTAAAAAAAAGTTTTTCCTCATGTCACCTTTGGTCTTTTTGCCAATCACCTTGAATCTATGCCCTCTGGTTCTTGACCCTCCCTCCAATGGGAACAGTTTCTCTCTATCTACTCTGTCTAGACTCTTCATGATTTTGAATACCTCTATCAAATCTCCTCGCAACCTTCTCTGTTCCAAGGAGAACAACCCCAGCTTCTCCAGTCTATCCACGTAACTAAAGTTCCTCATCCCTGGAATCAATCTAGTAAATCTCTCCTGCACCCTCTCTAAGGCCTTCACATCTTTCCTAAAGTGTGGTGCCCAGAACTGGACACAATACTCCAATTGTGGCCGAACCAGTGTTTTATAAAGGTTCATCATGACTTCCTTGTTTTTGTACTCTAAGCCTCTATTTACAAAGCCCAGGATCCCGTATGCTTTTTTAACCGCTTTCTCAACCTGCCCTGCCACCTTCAACGATTTGTGCACATATACTCCCAGATCGTTCTGTTCCTGTACCCATTTTAGAGTTGTGCCCTCTAGTTTATATTGCCTCTCTTTGTTCTTCCTACCGAAATGTATCACTCCGCATTTTTCTGCGTTAAATTTCATATGCCACATGTCCGCCCATTCCACCAGCCTGTCTCTACCCTCTTGAAGTCTATCACTATCCTCCTCACTGTTTACTACCCTTCCAAGGGAGCTGACCTCATCACTCAGCAAGGGTTTTCCTACTTCTCTTTTGTCACCTCCATCTGCTCCTGGTCACTTGTGATTTGGGCATCATCAATGCGTGCTGCCCTCCAGTTGACTTTCTAAATTGAGTTACATCGAGTTACATCGAAGCTACAGCACAGAAACAGGGCATTTGGTACAACTGGTCCAAGCTGTCGTTTATGCTGTACAAGATCCTCCTCCCTCCCTACTTCATCTAACCCTATCTGCATAGCGTTCTGTTCCTTTCTCCGTCATGTGTTTATCTAGCTTCCCCTTGAATGCATCTATGCTATTTGCCTCAACTACTCCTTGTGGTAGTGCATTCCACATTCTTACCACTCTTTGGGTAAAGAAGTTTCTCCTGAATCCCCTATTGGATTTATTAGTGACTATTTTATATTTATGACCTCTAGTTTTGGACTTCCCCACAAGTGGAAACATTTTCTCTACATTTGCTGTATCAAACCGTATCATTATCCAAAAGATCTCTATCAAGTCACCCCTCAGCCTTCTCTTTTCCAGAGAAAAGAGTCCTAGCGTAAGACCATAAGAAATAGGAGCAGGTGTAGTTTCATACAGCCCCGTGAGCCTGCTCCAACATTCAATAAGATCATGGCTGATCTTCGACCTCAACTCCACTTTCCTGCCAGATTCCCATATCCCTTGATTCCCCTAGATTCCAAAAATCTATCCATCTCAGCCTTGAATATAATCAATGACTCAGCATCAACAGCCCTCTGGGGTAGAGAATCCCAAAGATTCACAACCCTCTGAATGAAGAAATTCCTCCTCATCTCAGTCTTAAATTATCCTGCGACTATGTCCCCTAGTTCTAGACTCTCCAGTCAGGGGAAACAACCTCTCAGCATCCACCCTGTCAAGCCCCCTCAGAATCTTATATGTTTCAATGAGATCACCTCTCATTCTTCTAAACTCCAGAGAGTACAGGCCCATTCTACTCAATCTCCCCTCATAGGACAATCCTCTCATCCCAAGAATCAATCGAGTGAACCTCTAAGGCAAGTATATCCTTCCTTAGATAAGGAGACCAAAACTGTACACAGTACTCCAGATGTGGTCACACCAAAGCCCTGTACAATTGTAGTGGAGATGCCGGTGATGGACTGGGGTTGACAATTGTAAACAATTTGACAACACCAAGTTATAGTCCAACAATTTTATTTGAAATTCACAAGCTTTCGGAGGCTTCCTCCTTCCTCAGGTGAATGTTGTGAATTTCCACAACATTCACCTGAGGAAGGAGGAAGCCTCCGAAAGCTTGTGAATTTCAAATAAAATTGTTGGACTATAACTTGGTGTTGTAAAATTGTTTACAACTGTACAATTGTAGTAAGACTTCCTTACTCTTGTACTCCAACCCCCTTGCAATAAAGGCCAACATGCCATTTGCCTTCCTAATTGCCTGCAGTACCCTGCATATTAACTTTTTGTGTTTCTTGAACGAGGACACTCAAATCTCTGAACACCAACATTTAATAGTTTCTCACCGTTTAATAAATATTCTGTTTTTCTATTCTTCCTACCAAAGTGAATAACCACATTGCCCCACATTACATTCCATCTGCCAAATTCTTGCCCACTCACTTAATGTGTCTATATCCCTTTGAAGACTCTTTGTGTCTTCCTCACAGCTTACTTTCCCACCTAGCTTTGAATCATCAGCAAACGTGGGTACATTACACTTGGTCCCTTCATCCAAGTCATTAATATAGATTGTAAATTGCTGAGGCCCAAGTACCGATCCTTGCGGTACCCCACTAGTTACAGCCTGCCAACCTGAGAATGACCCGTTTATCCCTACTCTCTGTTTTCTGTTTGTTAACCAATCCTCTATCCATGCTAATATATCACTCCCAATCCCATGGGCCCTTATCTTGCATAACAACCATTTATGTGGCACCTTATTGAATGCCTTTTGAAAATCCAAATATACTACATCCACTGGTTCCCCTTTATCTACCCTGCTAGTTACATCCTCAAAAAACTCTAATAAAATTGTCAAACATGATTTCCCTTTCATAAAACCATGTTGACTCTGCCTAATCATATTATGGTTTTCTAAGTGCTCTGTTACCACTCCCTTAATAATGGATTCCAGCATTTTCCCAACGACTGATGTCAGGCTAACTGGCCTGTTGTTCCCTGTTTTCTCTTTCCCTCCTTTCTTGAATAACAGGGTTACATTTGCTACCTTCCAATCCGCTGGGACTGTTCTAGAATCTAGGTAATTTTGGAAGATCATAAACAATGCGTCCACTATCTCTGCAGCCACCTCTTTTAGAATCCTAGGATGTAGGTCACCAGGTCCAGGGGATTTGTTGGCATTTAGTCGCATTAATTTCTCCAGTACTTTTTCTTTACTAATCTTAATTACTTTAAGTTCTTCATTCTCATTAGACCCCTTATTCCCCACTATTTCTGGTATGTTTTTTGTGTCTTCTATTATGAAGGCAGTTACAAAATATTTGTTTAACATCTCTGCCATCTCCTTATTCCCCATTATAATTTCTCCTGTCTCTGCCTTTAACGGACCCACATTTACTTTTGCTAATCTCTCCCTTTTTACATATTTGTAGAAGCTCTTACAATCTGTTTTTATATTTCTTGCTCGTTTATAATCATATTGAATTTTCTCCCTCTTTATCCATTTCTTGGTCACCCTTTTCTGATTTCTAAAACCCTCCCAATCTTCAGGCTTACTACACTTTTTGTCAACATTGTAAGCCTCTTCTTTTAATCTAATACTATCTTTAACTTCTCTAGTTAGCCACTGTTGGATCACTTTTCCTGTGGAGTTTTTAATCCTCAGGGGAATGTATATTAATTGAGAATTATGAATTATTTCTTTAAATGTTCACCGTTGCTTATCTATTGTCATATCATTTAATCTAATTTCCCAAACTACCTTAGCCAACTCACCCCTCATAGCTATGTATCTGGCTTTGCTTAAATTTAAGACCCTAGTTTTGGACTTAACTACATCACTCTCAAACTCAATATGAAATTCATCATATTATGATCACTCTCCCCCAGAGGATCCTTAACTATGAGATTACTAATTAACCCTGTCTCATTACACAGTAGTAGATCTAAAATAGTCTGTTCCCTAGTTGGTTCCTCGACATATGGTTCTAGAAAACTGTCTCAAATCCATGAACTTGTCCTCCAAACTACTTTTGCCATTTGGTTGGCCGAGTCCCCCATAATTACCCTTGTTACATGCTCCTCTAATTTCCTGATTTATATTCTGTCCAACACTATAACTACTGTTAGGGGACCTATAAACTACTCCCACCAGTGTTTTCTACCCCTTGTTATTTCTTAGCTCCACCCATACTGATTCTACATCCTGATTTTTTGAGCTAAGATCTGTTCTCTCTACTGTCTTTATCTCATCCTTTATTATCAGGGCTATCCCACTGCTCCCCCCCCCCCCCCCCACAATTTTCCATTTTGCCTATCTTTTCTAAAAGTTAAGTACCCTGGAATATTTAGTTCCCAACCTTGGTCACCCTGCAACCACGCCTCAGTAATGGCTACTAGATCAAACCCTTTTATCTCTATTTGTGCCATTACTTCATTTATCTTGTTACAAATGCTTCATGCATTCAAATATAGTGCCTTTATTTTTTAACATTTTACTACTTTTCCCTGATGTGACCTTTGTCACTAATGCTCTATTACTTTTGTTAAACTCTCTGACCCTTCCTGAAATACTCTGCTTGTTTTTACTCAAATCGCTATTCTGCTCCATAGCCTTAACTTTTCTCTTTTGAATTATACATTTACCCTTACCCGAATCTCCCCCCCACCTTATTAGTATAAAGCCTATCAACCGCATTTTGCTCCTCTATACCATTTAGACTCATATTATCCAAGGAGCATGAGGCCTCTTTATTCTTCCTACCAAAATACACCACCTCACTCTTATCTATTTTGAAATTCATTTGCCAATTCTGCAAGTTTATTAATATCTTTTTGCCTTTTGACGCATTCTTCCTTAGCATTAACTACACCCCCTCCCCCCCAATTTGGTGTCGCCCACAAATTTTGAAATTATACTTCCGATTCCCGAATCCAAATCGTTAATGTGAATTGTAAACAACAGTTCTCCCAGCACCGATCCCTGTGGAACACCACTTCCCACTTGTTGCAAGTCTGAGTAGCTACCCTTAATGCCTACTCTCTGTTTTCTGTTTTGTAGCCAACTTGCTATCCATTCTGCTATCTGTCCCCTCACCTTAGTCATGAGTTTACAAGGCGGTACCTTATCGAAGGCCTTTTGAAAATCCAAATATATTACATCTACTGCATTACCCTTGTCTACTCTTTCTATTACTTCTTCAAAGAATTCAATAAGGTTGGTCAAGCATGACCTTCCTTTCTGAAATCCGTGCTGACTGTTCTTTATTATATTTTCGTTCTCTAGATGTTTTTCTATTACATCTTTGAGTAATGATTCCATTATCTTTCCTACCACCGATGTTAAGCTAACTGGTCTATAGTTCCTGGTCTTCTTCTAACTTCCTTTTTAAATGCAGGAATAACGTTAGCTGTCCGCCAGTCTTCTGGCATTATTTCCTTTTCTAATTAATTTTTATATTTTTGTAATAGTGCCTCTGCTATCTCATCCCTAACTTCTTTTCATATTCAGGGATGTAATCCATCCAGACCAGGGGTTTTATCCTCTCTAAGTTTGATTAGTTTGTCAATTATCTCCCCCTTTCTATCTGAAATGTTTTTATGTCTTTTTTAATCTCTTCTTCTAATGTCATGCCATCTTGTTAGTTTCCCTGGTAAATACTGAGACAAAATAACGATTCAATATTTCTGCCATTTCGCTGTCATTATCTGTGAGTTTATCTTGTGCATCTCTTAGTGGCCCTATTCCTATTCTGATTTTTCTTTTATTTATGTTTTTGTGGAATACTTTACTATTTCTTTGTATATTCCTTGCTAATTTAATTTTGCAGTTCCTCTTTGCTTTCCTAATTGTCTTTTTGACTTCTTTCCTAACCTCTTTGTATTTTCCCCCAGGTTGGATGACTTAGTGCTGGTGATTGGCAGAATGAGATGCAATGATGAGGTGCTGGGTGACTGCTACAGAGAGGGCCTCACTTCAGCCTCTTGTGCCATTCCTGCAAAGACATAAAAAGCCAACTGTTAGGAGAAGGAACTAAGGCCAATTGAACACTGAGCTGCCCTGGGCAAGGAGTTGGCAAGGTCCTGCAGATGTATCGTCTTAAGTGTCAATGCTGGTGGGATGGATTGTTGGATGGATCCAAGGGTTGGATCCTTGTTATACAAACTGCTTCAGGGTTTTTTTCTTCCCCACCTCCAGCCATCTTATGCAATTCCTGATCCTGAATTTGCAGGGCTTCCTCCTTAAATGGGAACATGTCACGGATTGGAGTTTGGCCCCATGCATTTCTCCTTGGTTGTGCACTGATCTTCTCCTAAAAAAGATGAAGTAGGGTTAGAAAAGGTGATATTGTGTGGGTGGAATCTGCCTAACCCCATGTGTGAAGGTGGTCTCCATAAGGATAATAAAGACTGAGATATGCAGCATGGCAAGTCTGTCATTGGGTTGTGCTGGGGATGCACATGCTGAAACAAGGTGTGCAGGATAAGGGAGATAGTGAAAAGTGGACAAGGAAGAGGGGGGACAATTGTGGGAAGGGGAGATTGTGAAGGAAGGCCTGGAAAGGAGATCAGAGATCATGTTCCTGCTAGTTGGTTGTAGAGGCATAGAGAAGAGGAGCGCATGCATCTGCCTACCTTTCCACTCCAGGTGGGGGTCATAAAATTATTATGCTGCACTATGATCAGGTCCTCTGCCAAAAATTGCTGTCCGAATAAATCTCCAGAACATTCAGTAAAGTTCTCCAACAATGTCCTCCTCTATGTGATACTGTTTCAGGGATACCGTTGTGATGCTTCTACCACTTCTCTTATAGTGGCTTTGTTTCCTGACGTTGGGTTAGGGTGCTAACTGGAGGAAATTGTTGGGATGGCCTGGCTATGCCCACTATGCAGTGGGACAGGCTGAAGGCGGATGAGAATGATGAATCGCAGTGGTCATTTGTTGGGATGGGATTGCAGTGCTAAGACACAGCGCCCTATTTTTCTCTTTTTAACGCTGCAAAAATCACTTATGAATGGGCAGTTTGGAGAAGGAAAATCCAACCTGCTATCTCACTTTTGCTGTGCCTCTTTGTAATGTCACAGTACAATTCTCACTTTCCCTGTGCTTCTTTTGAACCTCTTGTATCCAGTTTGGCACCTTCTGTGTCTCTTTTCTCTGATTATGTTGACATTTACATATAATGAATATGTTGATGTATTTCCCACATCTTTACAGTGTTAAAAAAACAATTAAACATTCATTGTCAAATGTTGTTGCTTCGATTTTACTAAAACCGATTGCTATAGTGTAATATTCTGTAGTAATATTGAAAATGTATGCAAATCATTTAATATGCTATGGTTGCCACATCTTCCATAACCGATCATTGAACTTAAAGAGCCAACTTCTGTCAGGCAGCTTCCAGGTTTAAAAGCAAATTTTCCCCCCTTTTTCATTGTAAATTAATGTTTAAGCACGGTGCAAATATTTCAAATTTAAAGTAAGGTTTTATGCAGTCACTGAATATAAATCATTTAATAATTTGTTCACATGTCTCTCGCTTCTCCTTTGCCTTATGTCTCTTTCACTTTACGTCCAACCTCCCCAGAACCTTCAGAAACAATTTACAAGTGAAGTAATATTAATGCATCTGACAGTAAAGTATTGAGGAGAGGGGATGAATTTCTGATTGTGAGCTTGGGATTCAAGATCAGTCATGGGCGAAGGCATATAGAATTATAAAAGCCAGGAGGTAATGATAAGCCTATACAAAACATTAATAAGGAGGAGGAGTGTGAAATGTTGGCTGGGATAAACATAGTGAGAGAGGAAATATTGAGGGGTTTAGCATCTTTGAAAGTAGATAAATCGCCAGGCCCTGATGAAATGTAACCTAGGCTGTTAAGAGAAGCAAGGGAGGAAATAGCGGAGGCTCTGACCATCATTTTCCAATCCTTACTGGATACAGGTGTGGTGCCAGAGGATTGGAGGATTGCTAAAATTGTACCGTTGTTTAAAAAGGGAGAAAGGGATAGACCAAGTAATTACAGGCCAGTCAGTCTAACCTTGGTGGTGGGCAAATCATTGGAAAAAATTCTGAGGGACAGTATTAATCATCGTTTAGAAAGGCACTGATTAATCAAGGATAGTCAACATGGATTTGTTAAGGGAAAGTCGTGTCTGACTAAATTTATTGAATTTTTTGAGGAGGTAACAAGGAGGGTCGATGAGGCTAGTGCATTTGATGTAGTCTACATACATTTTAGCAAGTCTTTTGACAAGGTCCCACATGGCAGACTGGTCAGAAAAGTAAAAGCCCATGTGATCCAAGGGAAAGTGGCCAGTTGGATCCAAAATTGGCTCAGTGGCAGGAAGCAAAGGGTAATGGTTGACAGGTGTTTTTGTGACTGGAAGGCTGTTTCCAGTGGGATTCCGCAGGGCTCAGTACTAGGTACCTCACTTTTTGTGGTATATATCAATAATTTAGACGTAAATATAGGGGGCATGATTAAGAAGTTTGCAGATGATACAAAAATTGGCCGTGTGGTGGATAATGAGTAAGAAAGCTGTAGACTGCAGGAAGATATCAATGGACTGGTCAGATGGGCAGAAAAGTGGCAAATGGAATTCAATCCGGAGAAGTGTGAGTTAATGCATTTGGGGAGAGCAAATAAGGCAAAGGAATACACAATAAATGGGAGGATACTGAGAAGTGTAGAGGAAGTGAGGGACCTTGGCGTGCATGTCCACAGATCCCTGAAGGTAGCAGGACAGGTAGATAAGGTGGTTAAGAAGGCATACGGGATGCTTTACTTTATTAGCCGAGGCATAGAATATAAGAGCAGGGAGGTTATGCTAGAACTGTATAAAACACTAGTTAGGACACAGCTAGAGTACTGTGTACAGTTCTAGTCTCCACATTACAGGAAAGATGTGATTGCACTAGAGAAGGTGATTTACAAGGATGTTGCCAGGACTGGAGAATTTTAGCTATGAGAAAAGATTGGATAGGCTGGGGTTGTTTTCTTTTGAACAAATGAGGCTAGGGGAGATTTAATTGAGGTATATAAAATTATGAGGGGCCTAGATAGAGTGGTTAGGAAGGACCTATTTCCAGGGGGCATAGATTTAAAGTAATTGGTTGAAGGATTAGAGGGGAGTTGAGGAGAAATTTTTTCACCCAGAGGGTGGTGGGGGTATGGAATTCACTGCCTGAAATCCTCATCGCATTTAAAAAGTACTTGGATATGCACTTGAAGTGTCATAGAATCATAGAAAGTTTACAGCATGGAAGGAGGCCATTTGGCTCATCGAGTCTGTACCGGCTCTATACAAGAGCAATCCAGCTAGTCCCACTCCCCTGCCCTATCCGTGTAGTCCTGCAATTTTTTTCTTTTCAAGAATTTATCCAGTTTCCCTTTGAAGGCCATGATTGAATTTGCCTCCACCACCCCCCCTGGCAATGCATTCCAGATCATAACCACTCGCTGCGTAAAAAGGTTTTTCTTCATTCACCTTTGGTTCTTTTGCTAATCACCTTAAATCTATGTCCTCTGGTTCTTGACCCTTCCGCCAATGGGAACTGTTTCTCTCTATCTACTCTGTCTAGACCCTTCATGATTTTAAATACCTCTATCAAATCGCCTCTCAATCTGTTCCAAGGAGAACAACCCCAGCTTCTCCAGTCTATCCACATAACTAAAGTCCCTCATCCCTGAAATCATTCTAGTAAATCTTCTCTGCACCCTCTCTAAGGCCTTCACAT
This sequence comes from Heptranchias perlo, assembly GCF_035084215.1. NCBI lineage: Eukaryota > Metazoa > Chordata > Chondrichthyes > Hexanchiformes > Hexanchidae > Heptranchias > Heptranchias perlo. The sequence continues at coordinate 52,424,956 of NC_090327.1, forward strand.
CTTTCCTAAAGTGCAGTGCCCAGAACTGGACACAATACTCCAGTTGTGGCCGCACCAGTGTTTTACAAATGTTCATCATGACTTCCTTGTTTTTGTACTCTAAGCCTCTATTTATAAAGCCCAGGATCCCGTATGCTTTCTTAACTGCTTTCTCAAACTGCCCTGCCACCTTCAATGATTTGTGCACATATACCCCCAGTTCTCTCTGTTCCTGAGCCCCTTTTAGAATTGTGCCCTCTAGTTTATATTGCCTCTCCTCGTTCCTCCTACCAAAATGTATCACTTCACGTTTTTCTGCGTTAAATTTCATCTGCCATGTGTCCGCCCATTCCACCATGTCTATATCTTCTTGAAGTCTATCACTATCCTCCTCGCTGTTCACTACACTTCTTCATAACCTACAAGGCTACGGACCAAGAGCTGGAAAGTGGGATTAGGCTGGATAGCGCTTTTTCAGCCGGCACAGACATGATGGGCAGAATGGCCCCCTTCTGTGCCATAAATTTCTATGATTCTAAGAGCTCAGCTAGAGTACTGTGTACAGTATTGGGCTCCACACTATAGGAAGGATATTGAGGTTTCAGAGAGGGTACAATGTAGGTTCACCAGGATGCTGTCTGGTATGAGGAAATACAAATGTAAAGAAAGACTTGAAAAATTGGGTCGTTTTTCATTAGGAGAACGCAAATTATGGGGCGACATTATAGAAGTGTTTAAAATTATGAAAGGATAGGCCAGGGTAGAGAGAGGCAGACTGTTTCCAGTAGTTAAGGGGTAAAGAACGAGGGACCATAGATACAAGAATTCATTTCTGTGTATGCTTTTATCGGTTGGGCTTATAGCAGAGGAAATTTACCCTGGGACCTAAATTTATAGACCCTGAACACCAGTCTGGGCATGTCAGAGAAGATCTATTGTCCACTTCACCAGCAAGGCTGTATTGAAATTTTGCTATCTGCTCAGGCAGACAACCTCAATCACAGGGACAGTGACTTCGAAATTCCATCATGCCCACAAAAACAGGAGCGCAGTGGGGTGGGGTAGGGCAGGGGTCATGCTGCATGCGCCCATTCACGTTGACGCAGAGATCACGGGAAATTTGTGCCGGCAGCTTATTATCATGAGACAGCTGTGCAGACAACACTATCCATGCTGCATATTGACTATGCACCTGTTTGGAGGAATGGGAAGTTGGGCATCATTGATACCACTTAAAGGCAGCCTGCAACCCGTAAAGGGGAGGTGCACTGTAGCTACAGGCAGCAGGAAAGGCTTGAAACTGAGTGGTATGTCAGGAAGTGCTGCAGATAGGTCCCTCCGATTCTCAAATGCACCAGCACATCCTCTGTTGGACGATGCTGCTCCTGCTTCCTCCTCTTCCTGCTGCTGCTCCTCCTCCACTTCTTCCTGCCCAGGTGGCGATCAGGGCTGATCCCTCTGGATTGCAAAATTATGCAGTGTGCAATACACCACAATGAATTTGGAGACATGGTCAGAGGTGTACTGCAGAGCTCTTCCAGAATGGTCCAGGCAGTGGAACCATTGTTTGAGTACACCGATGGTCTGCTCAATGAGATTTCTGATAGCGGCATGGTTCTCATTGTAGGCCTGCCCTGTGCCTGTGCCTGGTTCCTGTTAGGAGTCATGAGCCATGTCTGGAAGGGATATCCCTTGTCCCCAAGTAGGCAGCCCATAACCTGACGGCCTGGTTGGAATAGAGGTAGAATAGAGGACTGGTGCAGGATGAATGAATCATGGCTGTGGCCAGGAACTGGGCACAGACCTGTATTATCTGCTGCCTGTGGTCGCAAACAAGCTGCACATTGAGGAAGTGGTATCCCTTTCTGTTGAGGAAGATGCCAGGCAACTGATGGGGTGCATGCAGGGTAATGTGAGTGCAGTCTATGGCCCCTTGAACCCTCGGGATGCCTGCAATGCATGCAAAGCCTAATGCTGTCTTGTCCTGCTTCACTCCGTCCTTTAGTGAGCCTTGGTCATCTCCCTGATGCAGTAGTGTATAGTGAACTGGCAGAAGACACTGATGTCACGCGCTGCAGTCTGGAATTACCCTTGGCATATAATTTAGGGCTATGGTGACCCTGACAGCCACAGGCAGTACTGTTCATGTCCTGGTTTGAGGCTCTGATTGTGGCTGCAGCAGGTGACAGAGCTCCGTTGCAGCATCTTTGGTTTCTCTTTCAGGTTGAGGTACAAAGAGCATTGCCTGAAGACTCGCTGTGGGTAGGGCCTCCTGTGCAGTGCCCTCTTCCCTCTTCTGAAAACTGCTGCTGCTTGCTGCAATCTTTTTTGCTGCTCCGCCTTCTCCTCCAGCCCCAGAGGCAGACCTAGCAGACCACCCAAGGCAGTCAAGCAGTCCAGCACCTACAAAACATTCTTCCCAGAACTCATAATTCAATTGTTCAATGGAGAAAATAGCCAAAAAGAGGCCCAAAAATTGACCGGCAGCTTAACAGGAGAAACCAGGAACTTAACCTGTATTGAGGTTAATAGCGTTCCAGTAGGGTCCTACCTGACCATTAGAGCCATGATTTGCTGGGCAAGTTCATCATGTGGTGAGTCTGGCTTTGGGCAGACCAATTTCACAAAAGGGTCCACAACCAACGTAGCACTTATTTAAATATTATAATGAAGTTTCTGCATGTTTCCTGCATGCTCTGTGGCGTCTACGGGGTGCTTGATCCAATATGTCGGGTTGCTTATTTTCGGCACTCACCCCTGCTATATTGGATCTTCAACTGCCCATTTCATACCTGAGAAACGGACAAGGCATGATCGGATTTCTAGGCCAGTGCTCCCATAGCTGTGAATGTTAATACGCCATTAAGCTTTCATGCTACCAAATCCTTCATCTGCTTGATCAACCAGTCTGCAGTCCATAGATGTGTCAAGAGTGTTACAGATGCTATGTTTGCAAGGACCGACAGCTTCCTCACTTGCCTGTGGAAAGGTAGCATGAGCTGGACAGGACCCAGACCTTTACTGGGTGGCTGCTGCATATTCTCCTTTAACCATTGCAGAATGTTCATCACAACCGCAGAAGATTTCATGAAGGCTTTTGCGCAGTGGTTATTTTCCTTCTGAAGGTAGATACAGTACGGTCTTAGTCCCTTGCCCCGCAGCAGAGGGATACCTGAGGCTGTGAACCTGGGCAGCTGCTTGATGTTCTTCAGCTGCCTCTCCACTTGCTCCTTCTCACTTGTGATGGGTTCAAATTTGCTTTCAAAATGTCGTGGGGTGCGTGGATCTGTGGTGGTATATCATAGTGTGTACACTTCCCCTTCATATTGTTCCCTTGCAAGCAACATATTAAGAGATGAAAAATGTCTTTACTTCTCCATCACTCCAATCCATGGAATGGTGCATTTCTCAAAAATTTATGTATGCTAATAAAGTAACTGAGTAAGAAAAAAGCCCACTGAATATGAATTGTATATTTTGTCCATGAAATCTTATTGTCATTTTTGCAGCCACCACAATATTGGTGCATTCTTTTAAAATTTATAAGGGCTGATTTTCTAAGTGCGCACTGTCATTGGAGAACCTTGGCCTCTAGGCTGCATGTATCAAGAAAAATTGCATGAAGAATATCCACTTGGGCAAGGTACTGAAAGGTGACCCCAGGAAAGGGGAGCAAACTGGTGAAAAAAGAAAAAATATTGCTTTTTTTCTTTGGCTTCCAAGCAATAAAATGTATTCACTGTTTCTTGAATGCACAATGTTATGTAAGAACTTACAAACGATTCAACATTTTTATATCATCTGCTTGGAATCTTAAGTTGCCTCAACCAAAGGCACAAGGTACATTTTTCCGATCATTATTGTGCAATGGTGCATTATTCAGTGAGGTATTACCACAGTCCTTAAAATGAGCTTCTGGTACAGCATTCTTTAAGAAGATTTTTCTTAATCTTATTTATTTGTATGTATGACAGTGTTTTTCAATAGGTACATAAGAAGGTTTGAGACAGTCTTTTGATCTAGCCCATTCCTTGTAATTAACATGTATGATTGCTTTAAAAAATACATATATATTGCAATATCCACTGAAAGTTCTGTTCCTAAAGTATCTCAAGTACACAGTCAACTATGGGTAATTGGTTTCGGCTTTAGAGAGTTAACCTAAAACTATTTAGAAAGGGCTATTGAAGTTTCAAAAGGACTGGATCATTATTATGAAAAAGATGAGTGGCGCTGCAGTCTGGCTGCCTGAGTGGAGTCCTCAGAGTCCAATTGACTCTGTACCACACCTGTCAATCTGCAACATGGGTGCAACCACTGGGGAAATGTGTTCCCTTGAATGCTTGCCCCTATAGATTACGTCCTCCTCTTCCTCCTGCTCCAAATTCTGGAATTGCCCCTGATAATCCCCACCCCCAAATATTTGGTTGTGCAATATGGACTAGCAATATGTTGAAAGGTTGGAATTAGGGTCAAAGCTTGGTGCCAGAGCATGATTTTCTGTAGATATGGCAACTCAGCTGACTTTTCCATCTTGGGAGCCTGGCATGATACCATTGGTTATCTTAGTGATTAGTCAGAATTAAATAGGGAGAGCTGAGAGGTACATTATGCAGTCAGGTAAAACTCAAGAAACACTAACTGTAAAGTTTTACATTTGCATCATCATCCTCCAGCCATGAAAGGAAGTCACAAACTCCAGCACAACTTTGGATATTAATACTGTTCTCTGGGTTTCATGGAAAGTAGTTTTGCCAACGGATATACTGTAAGTGCAACTTATTAAGGTGGGAAGGGGCCCTATTAGCTTCAATGTGTACAGGCTAGAATCAATCATAATAATGAAGTAATCAACATCGGACGTGTATTTTAGCTCTGTCCTCTCAATTTAATGCAAGAGTAGATGTGAGAACTGAGAGATTTTTCCCGTTTTATACTCATTTCTACTTTTCAGTAAAATAAGCAAATACAGGAAAATAAATCCTATCTGTCAGTGCATCCCTTTTAATATTTCCATTTATTTCTGACATGCTGCTGCACAACCACCAACACTTTTAGTGCTCAGCAGGAGGGGAACAGGCCCAAAGCAGGTAATTCAGTGTATTCTTTGATTAAAGATGATTAAAGATGTGCACGGACAAATGAAACATAAAAGAGTTACTTCTCATTTTGTCTTCTTTTGTGGAGCATTTGTTTATTTAATGATAAAATGAGTTGGTGATGCTGTGATTAAGCTAAATCAGGTTTTCTGAGACCAAGTTATATTTTTGGTTTTACATGAAATAAGATAGAGGATACTCACTGGGGAGATTAGAGAGAAACCTAATTTGAAAATGTCCTCATGCTTAGTTACATCATAAATACTGCATTCAGATCTGTTCACCAAGATGCAAAGAAAACACCCAAGGCCTGAAAAGTGATGCAGGGAAGGGTCATGAGGCTGATCCCTAGTGTTTGAGGACTGAGCTATGAGTATTGGCTGTAAAAACTCAGACTCTTCAGTCTTGAAAGGATGCAAATGACAGGAGACATTATAGAGCTTTAAGAGATACCAAGTGCAATAGAAAGGTAAATCTGGAGCACTGTTTGTAGTCAAGGAGAGTCTAGAACTAGGGGGCATAGTCTCAGGATAAGGGGTCGACCATTTAGGATTGAGATGAGGAGAAATTTCTTCACTCAGAGGGTTGTGAATCTTTGAAATTCTCTACCCCAGAGGGCTGTGGATGCTGAGTCATTGAGTATATTCAAGGCTGAGATCGATAGATTTTTGGACTCTAAGGGAATTAAGGGATATGGGGATTGGGTGGGAAAGTGGAGTTGAGGTCGAAGATCAGCCATGATCTGACTGAATGGCGGAGCAGGCTTGAGAGGCCGTATGGTCTACTCCTGCTCCTATTTCTTTTGTTCTTATGTTAAACCTTGATTCCAGGATAGGTATAACCTGGTAAAAGGGAAGTTCAGGAATATTATCAAGAAGCACGTCTTCATACAGAGTGGTCAATACCTGGAACAATCTACCGGGCAGAAAGTGGAGGCAAAAACTATAGTGTCAATGGATGAGGCAATTAGATACCCAGTGGGGAAACCATACATTTCAATGGAAGGATGACTTTCCTCATTTGTACTTACATATGTGAACTAACTCAGAGTGTAGTTGCTTTGCAGAACCTTTTCTCCTCCGTAACACACTTTGTCGTTAACAAACTCAGGGCTAAATTGTCTCACTGACACTCCCCTCTCATATAACAACTTTGAGTTCAATGACTTAGAGCTCAGTTGCCTCATCAACCTTTTACTGTAATGTAACAATTAATAGTCAAATAATTCAAAACTAAGCTGTTCTCTGGCTTTTCAAAAAATGTATTGTGCAAAATGCATTGATATATTCTGGTGTGAAAGGTGCTATATAAGTGCAGGTATTATTATATGTTTTGCTAGTAGATTTAGTAATTTATAAGGTGAGATTAAATAAATCTGTTTGCACTTCAACATTATGCAACATATTTCTTTTAACATATGATTATATGATTTGTCAGGTTCACTGATACTGGGTGATTCATGTGCTTGTCCGATACGTACAATTATTAGTTTAAATTATTATTCCATCACCTAATTCAATCACATATTTGTGACTAACAGCTCACGTTATATGCTGTTATGTAATTAATATATTATACTTGAACAGAATGTTTTGTTTATTGGGTAGGTGCAAGAGTTTGACACTATGGTGGAATTAATTCAATTATTACTTCCTCTATCATTTAAGGGTCACGAGAAAACAATTTGCAACCACCTTCATCAATAAAAATGTTGAAATAATACAACAAATTGCCTCTCTGCTAGCATTTTTCATGATAATTATTTAACGAATCTTTTAAGTGACAGGGTAGGTCAACAGTTACTGATTGAATTGTACAGGGAAATTAATACAGTCCCCTGCATCATATTTAATGTTGTAAAATTATCATTGTCTTTTAAAATAAATGTGTAACTTAAAAATTTAATGAATTTGTTTCTTTTAGTGCTTACTATGACTTCCTCAGAGACAGACCTTTATATTTGCCTTTCAAAACCTGAAAGATAACATTGTGAATCTGTTTAATTTACCTCAGAAAACATTGAGCCGGTGTTTATACATTTCAAATAACAGTGGGGACTAAAATGCTGCTCTAGCTGACAATTTGAAACAGATTTTAGCTAGATAACAAGTATGATGAAAATCCATCCTGCTCCCAACTCAGTATATGCCCTGACTCCTCTTATTAGCATATTTGTATGAAATATTGGACATAGCTAATTAAGACAAAATCAATATATCTTGATACAGCGAGAGGTTAGCACAGTCCACTCTGTATATAGCTGCAAAGTAAAGTTGAAAGCAAAATGACTGAAATCAGACAAATGCTAAGTTTCATATCTGGTAATACTTTCAGCTGCCAGAAACAAGCATGTTCTGTGTTTCTCATTCAGAAAAACTGAGAGTGAGGGAGAGAGAGAGAGAAAGAGATGCTATTTTTACATTGCTCTTCAGCAACCAACTGCCATAACATAAGTCTTCTGCAACCAGTGGCCACATCGAGGTAAACCTGCTGGAATTTTTTTAGGTTGGTGCTGAGGAAGACCCATTTTTCATGGGTCCTCATAACTGCCAGTGATCCTATTGGGATTAATAAATATGCTGTTGCAGTAGTAAGAGCTTGTCTCAGTGGTGACATGTGTCATGATGTGATCGTAAACAAACTTTTCCCTTTAGTGGCACTATCATGATGTCACCAGTCCATCCACATGTGTTGGTCAAAATGTTACGGCCAGTCCTGCACATGCAGTGGAATGTTAGTCCTCTACATCGCTACCAGTTTACAGGAAGACCGGCTGCACATTACAAGATAACCGTGGGAGACTGGCTCAGTTTGCTCACTCCCTGTGACGAAGGCTGCAATGTAAAAGTGTAAGGAATCTTACAACACCAGGTTATAGTCCAACAGTTTTATTTGAAAATCACAAGCCTTCGGAGCTTACCTCCTTCGCCAGGTGAGTGAGTGAAGTGTTTTAAAATCGCATAGCATATATTAGGCTGGGAGACAATCACAGCAATCACAGGTGTCGTTGGTGTTCAGACAGGTTAGCCACGGAAAACATTACATCCCAGTATACTGAATACACAATGGGTCAGATTACACAGACAGAGAGAGAAAGAGACCCGAAAGGCAGAGAGAGAGAATGTCCAGTTGTATTAAAAACAGATAACTTTTTTTTCCCACTGGTGGGGTTACGTGTAGCGCGACACGAACCCAAGATCCCAGCCGAGGCCGTCCCCACGGGCGCGGAACCCGGCCATCAATTTCTGCTTGACGATTTTGCGTTGTCGTGTGTCTCGAAGGCCGCCCCGGAGAACGCCCACCTGACGATCGGTGGCCGAATGTCCCCGACTGCCGAAGCGTTCCCCGATTGGGAGGGAACCCTCCTGTCTGGCGATTGTTGCGCGGTGTCCGTTCATCCGCTGTCGCAGTGTCTGCATGGTCCCGCCAATCCCCTGGAGCATGGTGCACACCAACGACACCTGTGATTGCTGTGATTGTCTCCCAGCCTAATATATGCTATGCGATTTTAAAACCCTTCACTCACTCACCTGGCGAAGGAGGTAAGCTCCGAAGGCTTGTGATTTTCAAATAAAACTGTTGGACTATAACCTGGTGTTGTAAGATTCCTTACATTTGTCCATCCCAGTCCATCACCGGCATCTCCACATCATGCCAATGTAAAAGAGTAGAGAAAGAAAGGGGGAGAGGGAAGAAGCTCAGGATCTGAAAAACAGAGAGAAAGAAAGAGTGAAGAGTTAAAAAGGTTGGATCTGGATTTGTACCTCAGGTGCACGGCCTTTCAAAATTTACTATATATGATATCAATACAATTGACAAGATAACCCATGAGTGATAAGGACACATTTTCCTCTTCAGCTCCCAGGCATAAGAGCTTGGTAGTGTAGAAGTGCTTATCATAAATTTGGGCACAAGCTGCTCATGGTTTTCTGTGCATTTATCTTAATAGATGGAAAATCATAAGCAGCTTGTGTTCGAAATTGTGACAAGCGTTACTGTCTCGTCGAACTCTTACGTCCGTATGATGAAGAAAGAATTCTGCGTCCTGGTGTCGTGACTGGACTACGGCAAGTTTTACGAGTACAAATATTGTATGTCACATGATCTATTATAATCATAGCTACGGTAATATTTTTTTCAACTAAAAGTGTAGTTTTTTTTGTAAAGCAAGAAAATCAGTCGAAGCTGCTTTATGATGTCACCTTGTCATCTTATCATACCTGTGAACATTACATCAGCCTAAAAATTACTATTGTTGATATTAGCAGATAAATGCTTGACACATTCATAAGACATTCCTCTCCTTGCTATTTTAGCAGAGGTGTAATCCCATTTAAAATAATTGGATTACGCTTGAAAATAATGCACAAAGGAATGTCATATGACGGTGTTAAAGATTGTCCACTAATATCGGCAAATTAATTTCTGGGCAATGTCTTCATATGTTGCAGTTGGTAGAGTTCTAATTATCAAACAGTCTGTAAGCAACATTTCTATTGTTAATTGCAGCTTCTATACATAACTGGAAGAAAGTTTAAAAAAAAAGGAAAATGTGAAGAAACTAATGCTGAGCAAGCAGGTAAAATAAAGGCAAGTGAAAGAGAACGGACTGCAAGAGCTGATTGTGTGCGTGAACTAAAGGACCTAAGGGGCTGATTGATTTTTTTTTCCCCATTAAAAGGTTGCAACTCTGAGTCCATCTGTGAACCACATTTCCTCCACAGCTGGACTCTACTGTGGCTCTATTCACATTCTATTTTCAACACCAGGAACTGCAGGGCCACAAGGGACCTGCAAAATTTGCACAATTGAGAGTTATATGAAGGAAAATTAATTATTTTGAACTCCATTATGGTTTATCAGCTTGCACAATTCAATGGGCTCATTGTAATATAGGTGCAGGGGTGCCTGCAGTGGGTGTTCTTGTGGTATCTGCTTAGCTTGTCCTCTCTCCATTGCTCTTTCTCATCCTTCTCTTCTTCCTCAGTATAGCACAAACAGAGGGGAATTATTAAGAACACAGGTATATAAAAATTGAAGCCCATGGAATAAGAGGGGCTGTGGCAGGAAACAGAAAGTAGTGGTGAACAGTTGTTTTTTGGACTGGAGGAAGGTATACAGTGGTATTCCCCAGGGGTCGGTACTAGGACCACTGCTTATTTTGGTATGTATTAATGACTTGGACTTGGGTGTACAGGGCACAATTTCAAAATTTGCAGATGACACAAAACTTGGAAGTGTAGTAAACAGTGAGGAGAATAGTAATAGACTTCAAGAGGACATAGACAGGCTGGTGGAATGGGTGGACACATGGCAGATGAAATTTAATGCAGTGCAAAGTGATACATTTTGGCAGGAAGAATGAGGAGAGGCAATATAAACTAAATGGTACAATTCTAAACGGGGTGCAGGAACAGAGAGACCTGGGGGTATATGTGCACAAATCTTCGAAGGTGGCAGGACAGGTTGAGAAAGCAGTTAAAAAAGCATACAGGATCTTGGGCTTTATAAATAGAGGCATAGAATACAAAAGCAAGGAAGTTATGTTGAACCTTTATAAAACAATAGTTTGGCCACAATTGGAGTATTGTTTCCAATTCTGGGCATCGCACTTTAGGAAGGATGTAAAGGCTCTAGAGAAGGTGCAGAAAAGATTTACTAGAATGGTTCCAGGGATGAGGGAGTTCAGTTACGTGGATAGACTGGAGAAGCTGGGGTTGTTCTCCTTAGAGCAGAGAAGGTTAAGGGGAGATTTGATAGAAGTGTTCAAAATCATGAGGGGTCTAAACAGAGTAGATAGAGAGAGAAACTGTTCTCATTGGTGGAAGGGTCGAGAACCAGAGGACACAGATTTAAGGTGATTGGCAAAAGAACCAAAGGCGACATGAGGAAAAGCTTTTTTACGCAGCGAGTAGTTATGATCTGGAATGCGCTGCCTGAAAGGGTGATGGAAGCAGATTCAATTGTGGCTTTCAAAAAGGAATTGGATAAATACTTGAAGGGAAAAAAATTTGCAGGGCTATGGGGAAAGAGTGGGGAATGGGACTAACTGGATTGCTCTTACAAAGAACTGGCACGGGCTTGATGGGCTGAATGGCCTCCCTCTGTGCTGTAACCAGTCTATGATTCTATGATTGAAGTGTTCAGGCAGGACAGGATTTAACAAGAATCTTAATAAGATACTGTTAGTTGCTGACAATGCTTCAGTATAATTTCTGGGAGTAATTTTCTTTTGCTTCTTCACTTAAACCTTGCTGATAGGTTTAGCATTGTCCCTTGTGCTCTGGGATTTTCTTTTTTTGAAACTTGAGGATTTCACCACAGGAGGTAATAGGGGTTTCCTCAGGGATTCCTCTCTACTTATGCTATGTAGAGGAAGAAGCGGAGGATTGGAAAGAGTAATGGAGGGAAGACAAGCTGATCTGACACCACAGGAGACAGATGTCTCACTCCCACACCTGTATTTACATAGTAAGTTGTTAGTTTCTAGCCCTGAACAATAAGCAATACATGAAAAGGTTTGCTTGCTTCACGAGCCTATACAGAATTTGTGCCATATGCGTGCCCCAGACCCGCAGCCCACCTCCACCAGAGGCATCTCATTACCAGTGTCAGTGACAGTAACAACTAGCCTCAACTTCTATGCCACTTCACCCTTTCAGACTGCATCAGGGACCATATCTAACATGTCCACCAATGCATTAAACAAGTGATTGATACATTACTTGCTGAACCAGGCAAATTCAGAACCTTCCCTATAGAAATTGCTTAGCAGTGTGACAGGCTTGTCAAATTTTATAGAGTGGCAGGATTTCCGCAAGTATAAGGTATCATCAACTACACAGACGTTGCCATACGTGCACCTATCCAGAATGCTATCAACTTTCTCAACGGGAAAGGTTTTCACTCTATGACTGTTCAGTTGGTTTATGATCATAACCAACTTATAATGTATGTGAATGCTTGCTATTGAGGCAGCTGCCAAAATTCTGTTATTTTAAGGCAGTCAACCATAGCACCACTGTTTGCAGCTGAAAGGCAGTTGTCTGGATGGTAGCTTGGAGATCAGGGCTACTCTCTATCTACTCTGTCCAGACCCCTCATGACTGATGACCCCGGTTTGGATCCCTAGGACCTCTGGTGAGCACCGATACAAGGAGGCTCATGGTGTCATCAGGATTTGAATAACACTGGCATTCTGAACGAACACTTTAAGTGCCTTAATGAATCTGGGGAAATTCTCCAATACAGTCAGGGTATCTCCTATTGTTGTAATTTACTGTACACTGCATAATTTTGCAAATCTCCCAGGATTCCTGATGAATGCCTCAGAGGAAGCAGAAGAGGGGGCACAAGGCCAGCAGCCCTGCTTCACAAAATGGTTGCATAGGAGAAACCCTTACTAGCTGCAAGACATCTTTAGGCACAGCTCGTAAGGGTCACTTTTTCATAACAACCACCTGTGGCCACTGCAAAAGCAGTCCTGCCACCATCTTCTCCCTTTACCACAAACATCAAATCATTAATATTTGCACAGTCCACCCAAGAGTTCCAGGGCTTCCTCCTTCTATGGGGTGAGAGGCCAGATACTTGAGGTTCCACTATCTGTGGCTGCTCTCTGGCATTGGTTATCGGCCATTTTATCTTTTAAGAAGAAAGTAGACAGTGTGAAGGTCCTCTGCTGGCCTGCATGTGGAATGTGATGCAGGTGTAAGCATTCCTTAATAGGGTGATAATAATTGCAGAAAACATGGAGCTACGTATCATCTGAGTCTTCCATTGCTTCCCTTCATGTTAAGCTGTGAATGAAGGAACACTTGCAGAGGAAGGAAGGGGATGTGAAGGGTATCGTGGGAGATCGCGGTCATTTCAAGTAAGTAATAATGGTGCTCAACACAGGGAGCAAGGCATGTGTGAAATATCTTTATCACATTCATTGGTACAAGATATGACCTTCTCCTGCTACCTTGGCTAGCCTGGTAAGTTTATTGAACTGCTTCATGCACTGAGTTGCCATGCAGAGATTGGTGGAGGTAACACTGACAGTTAAGGACATTTCCTTCCATTGGACCTGTAACATTTTTTTCTGTTGGTCCCATTCCCTCAGTTTCCTACGATTTGCTGCCTCCTTTCCCTTTTTTAGAGTAAAACCTCTATGGAGGACTTTGAATACTTGGAGCTGCTATGCCCTGCTGTAATACCCTCAACCATGCTTCTTTGTGCTTTGTTAACTATTGCTCCCAATTTTGAGATTGCTGGTCTTTCCTTTTAAGCAGCTGCAGCAGGTCAAATGCTGCAGCAGCATTGGTTTCCCCCAAGAGACAAGCTCCCAATAGCGACTACAAAATAATGCCGGGAGCCTGTTCTAAATATGGAACCTGAGATAGGAAAATACGATCGGGTCAGAGCAGACTCACACCAGAGGGTGTCAGTCCCGGCCTGACACATTTCTGCTTGGAACACCACCATGGAGGAAAATGTAGCCCAGACAGTAGGATTGCAGGGAATGCGGAGGTCCTGCCAAATTTAACGGCAGGACCTTATTGGAATTTTTTTTCTCCATTTCCTAGCCGGCAGCCAGCCAGATTGAGAAGCTGGCCGGCTGGCTGTCGGGCAGGTAGACCTATGGCACAGGCTGCAGTCGGGGACCGGGGAGGGGGGAGGGAGGGAGAAATCGCAGGGTGGAAAGTGGGGGGAAGAGATCGTGGGTCGGCCCGGGGGTCGCGGGGGGAGTGATCTCGGGGGAGGGGGTTGTCTAATCACGGGGTGGGTCATCTGATTGCAAATGAGGTCTTTGAGTCGCGGGGAGGGAGGCCGATCGCGGCAGGTTAGCTTGAGGGGCTGGGGGAAAGCAATCCTGGCTCACAAGCAATGCTATAAAAAGCACTTACCTGATTGATCTGGCCGTTCTCGCCTCCCTTCAGCTGCCAGGTTTCTCAAGCCCTGGAAAACTCAGCCTGCAGCCATTAAACCTAAAAGGCTGCTAAAATCTAAGGCACGCAACCTCATTAACATATTTTAATTGTGTATAGTATGATCAACAATTATCCTAGTGGCTGCTTGGGCCTCATTGTATCTTCATTCACCTGTGTTGTGGCTGTGAAAACAGGGTCATGAGCCAGGGCTGAAGCAGTTATCCTTGGTCTCCTAACAGCCATCCTTCTAGTTTGTCCTTTCCTTCACATAACTGAGGCACAGGGTATTATCTTAAAATAACTGGATCATGACTAGTGCTTAGAAAACCAAAATTGACTTGGATTATCTTGCCTGTTTTCCATGGGGAAACTGATGAACGAGTCTGCCCTGATGAACAATGCATCAGTAATTGCTTCATACATCGATGCATTGCAGATTGATTGATATTGGAGATTTCCCCAAAGGTCTCTTGGATAGATTTGGTGATGACCTTCGCTGCCACAGGCACTGTCATCCTTGTGAATTACGGTTTCTGCAAGGCAGATGCCAGCATATGGTATAACTCAGCCAATGCCTCCCAGTGAAGTGGAGCTTACTAAGGCAATTGTTCTCTGACATAAGTCTGCCTGGATCTGTGCATGGATGGATAAGCATGGGTGCGAGCAAATCTGCTGCAAATGAAACTGCCTGGCATCCCTTCTTTGATATTCTTCCTCGTCCTTCAAAGAAATCCAAAGAAAAATTTTCAGCTTGTGGCTGTATACCCGGAATTGTGCTCGGACATTCCACATTACGGGCATAGGGTGTGAATCTCCTGGAAATTTCCTATGACCCCATATGTATATAAATAAGGTTGGTTCCCAGCACTGATTGAGTCAAGCACTGGGAATGTGAAAGCCAATGAGGCTATGAAATTGGGGACAGGAGGTTAAAAGTGTAGGTGCAGCCCCTTAAAGACGCACCTGCATATCCTACAGGAGAACAATTTTGTCCTACTTTTTTCTACTGCTTGCTGGAGAATGAGCCAAGTGTGCAAGGAAGAAGAGTATGGCTCTGGCCTCAGTCAGAGCCCTGGACGGCATACTTAAGGAAGTCATGCACAGAAGGATTGCCATTTTATGGCTGCGAGGGCCACCCTCCTCAAAAAGCATGGCAAGGGGTGGCGAAGCAGGTCAATGCAATGTCTGCTATTAGGAGGTCTTCCTCCCAATGCCTTGAAAAAGATTGAAGATTGCCAAGGTAAGTTTCTGCTGATGGTATCCTTTTATACTGTTCTAGTATGCCAACCTTCCTCTCTACCAGCTGCATCCTCACATGTGATGCTCCTTCTTTTATTACGAAAGAAAGAACTTGCAGTTATAGGGCATCTTTCATGTCCTCTGGATGCCTCAAAATGCTTCACAGCCTATGAACTACTTTTGTTGTAATGTAGGCAAACGCGGCAGTCAATTTGTACACAGCAAAGTCACACAAACAGCAATCAGACAAATGATCAGATAATGGCTTAGAAATTCAGACAGTGCAGCACAGAGTCCAGTCCAATCCAATTTAGGCAATAATCCCTGGGCCTGAACAGGTAGGCTCAAGGCGCACCCAATATTGGGACACGAGCCTCGTTTAAATGAGACTGGTGAGCTGCAGACACTTGCTGGCAGCCCCAGGCACCTTGGCAGTGAAGAAAGAAGAAATTTTGGGCCACTCCATCGCCGGCAGCAACCTCAGGTATGTGCTTAAAGGGGAAGGGAGCGAAGGCAATCAGGAAGGAATGGGATCACGAGCGGGACCGCTGTGAGGGAAGGTGGCCATGGGCTTACAACGGTCTGCAATACATACGACCCCTCGAGCCTGCTCCATCATTTAATAAGATCATGGCTGATCTTCGACCTCAACCCCACTTTCCCGCCCGATCCCCATATCCCTTGATTCCCTTAGAGTCCAAAAATCTATCGATCTCAGTCTTGAATATATTCAACGACTGAGCATCCACAGCCCTCTGGGGTAGAGAATTCCAAAGATTCACCATCCTCTGAGTGAAGAAATTCCTCCTCATCTCAGTCCTAAATCGCCACCCCTTATCCTGTGACTAAGCCCCCTAGTTCTAGACTTTGCAGACAGAGTAAACAACCTCTCCGCATCTACCCTTGCGACTGGAAGGCTGTTTCCAGTGGGGTGCCGCAGGGCTCGGTACTAGGTCCTTTGCTTTTTGTGGTATACATTAGCGATTTGGATTTAAACGTAGGGGGCATGATTAAGAAATTTGTGGATGACACAAAGATAGGCCATGTGGTTGATAATGAGGAGGAAAGCTGTAGACTGTAGGAAGATATCAATGGACTGGTCAAGTGGGCAGAAAAGTGGCAAATGGAGTTCAATCCGGAGAAGTGTGAGCATTTGGGGAGAGCAAACATGACAAGGGAGTACACAATAAATGAACCAATCATCCGCTAAAACCATTTATTGAGAGGTGTAGAAGAAGTGAGGGACCTTGGAGTGCATGTCCACAGATTCCTGAAGGTAGCAGGACAGGTAGATAAGGTGGTTAAGAAGGTATATGGAATGCTTTCCTTTATTAGCCGAGGAATAGAATATAAAAGCAGGGATGTTATGATGGAAATGTATAAAACACTAGTTAGGCCACAGCTTGAGTACTGTGCACAGTTCTGGTCACCACATTACAGGAAGGATGTAATTGCACTAGAGAGGGTGCAGAGGAGATTTACAAGGATGTTGCCAGGGCTGGAGAATTTTAGCTATGATGACAGATTGGATAGGTTGGGGTTGTTTTCCTTGGAACAGAGGAGGCGGAGTGGTGATTTGATTGAGGGTAAAAATGATGAGGGACCTAGATAGAGTGGATAGGGAGGACCTATTTCCCTTAGCAGAGAGGTCAATAACCAGGGGGCATAGATTTAAAGTGATTGGTAGGAGAATTAGAGCGGAAATGAGGAAAAAATTTTTCACCCAGAGGGTGGTGGGGGTCTGGAACTCACTGCCTGAGAGGGTGGTAGAAGCAGAAACCCTCAACTTATTTAAAAAATACCTGGATGTGCACCTGAAGAGCCGTGATCTGCAGGGCTATGAACCAAATGCAGGAAAGTGGGATTAGGCTGGGTGGCTCGTTTCTCAGCAGGCGCGGACACGACGGGTTGAATGGCCTCCTTCTGTGCTGTAAATTTTCTATGATTCTATGATTCTAAGCCCTCTAAGAATTTTATTCGTTTCAATGAGATAAATACTACAGTGGAGCCGGAGAAGAACTTCTGCAACTGCCGACTCCACATTCAGCTAAGTATTTTTAAAAAACTTACCTTTTTGTGGCGGCCTGAAGCAGTCCCGTTAAGGACCACTGGTTAGAACACATATAGTCCTGGTTTTCGCAACCGGGTGCGTTCAGGTCAACCCAATTTTGCACTGGGGTCCTGAAACAGGCTTTAGGCCTCTTATGCAAAGGACCTAACACCTGTTACAGACATGGATCCTGGACACCTATTTTTTTTGCCTAAACCAATATGGCGCACAGCGCATTTGGCATGGTAAGGCCTGATATGATAACTATGGTGGTATTCTCTGTGTATGAATAACAGGAGGTTCAGGGTTGGGGAAGCACAGTCATTAAACTAGGGTCTCGAATGTATGCAGTTTCATGTGGTTTTTGTTAGTTTCTGTTAAAATGCCATAGCATTACAGTTTGTTCTATTGTATTTGAGGTTAATTAAAAATGTAAAGAAATACAGCATTAGCAACTAACAAAAGAACTTATACCATCTCTTTGTGTGGGAGTCAACCTCTGTGTGGGAGTCAATTTAAAATATGTCCTTTTGTTTTTCACAGTTCAAATGAAAATGCATGTATGTACTATGCTCAACAAACCATTAATGCCAGTGGGCTTCACAAGGTTTCTGAGAACCACAATTAACATTTTAGATGCTCAGCACCAGGATTTATCAAAAACAACTTGACAGTTGCTCGTTAGTATTTGTAGCAATCTACCAAGGCATTTATGTTATTTGTGATTAATTTGGAAGAATCGGTCATCTCATTTTTCATCCCGATTAGACATCAATTATTGACCAGTGTAGTGCATTTTTAAAACACACTGAAGTGAAATTGCGTCTCTGATTCATCTTGGCATAAGATGAATGAATGCTGACTGTTTTCTTGAAATATTAATGGAGCATTATCATCAGGAACTTCTGGTTTAAGTTACAAACCTAAAATTTCGAGAACTGATGGCCGATCTGTTCATGTCAAGAACTGTGGTTACAGAAATGTAAGTCTGCCAAAAATTCTACAAATTCTCCATACTTGAAACCCCAATGCACACTCCCAGTACTTAGAGCTTCATGTGCCAGGCCTGCATACTGGAAATTTGGGTGTGGGGGGCAACAGACCCCAAACATTTATCTCCCACTAACCCCAGCGCAAATATCTGATGTTTTTTTTTATTCGTTCACGGGATGTGGGCGTCGCTGGCAAGGCCGGCATTTATTGCCCATCCCTAATTGTCCTCGAGAAGGTGGTGGTGAGCCGCCTTCTTGAACCGCTGCAGTCTGTGTGGTGACGGTTCTCCCACAATGCTGTTAGGAAGGGAGTTCCAGGATTTTGACCCAGCGACAATGAAGGAACGGCGATATATTTCCAAGTCGGGATGGTGTGTGACTTGGAGGGGAACGTGCAGGTGGTGTTGTTCCCATGCGCCTGCTGCCCTTGTCCTTCTAGGTGGTAGAGGTCGCGGGTTTGGGAGGTGCTGTCAAAGAAGCCTTGGCGAGTTGCTGCAGTGCAACCTGTGGATGGTGCACACTGCAGCCACAGTGCGCCGGTGGTGAAGGGAGTGAATGTTTAGGGTGGTGGATGGGGTGCCAATCAAGCGGGCGGCTTTATCTTGGATGGTGTCGAGCTTCTTGAGTGTTGTTGGAGCTGCACTCATCCAGGCAAGTGGAGAGTATTCCATCACACTCCTGACTTGTGCCTTGTAGATAGTGGAAAGGCTTTGGGGAGTCAGGAAGTGAGTCACTCGCCGCAGAATACCCAGCCTCTGACCTGCTGTCGTAGCCACAGTATTTATATGGCTGGTCCAGTTAAGTTTCTGGTCAATGGTGACCCCCAGGATGTTGATGGTGGGGGATTCGGCGATGGTAATGCAGTTGAATGTCAAGGGGAGGTGGTTAGACTCTCTCTTGTTGGAGATGGTCATTGCCTGGCACTTATCTGGCGCGAATGTTACTTGCCACTTATGAGCCCAAGCCTGGATGTTGTCCAGGTCTTGCTGCATGCAGGCTCGGACTGCTTCATTATCTGAGGGGTTGCGAATGGAACTGAACGCTGTGCAGTCATCAGCGAACATCCCCATTTCTGACCTTATGGTGGAGGGAAGGTCATTGATGAAGCAGCTGAAGATGGTTGGGCCAAGGACACTGCCCTGAGGAACTCCTGCAGCAATGCCCTGGGGCTGAGATGACTGGCCTCCAACAACCACTACCATCTTCCTTTGTACACTCCAAGTGCATGAGGCTCCATTCCCCATTGTGGCTTGGTGTCAAATTTTGTTTGATAACGCTCCTGTGAAGCACCTTGGGACGTTTTACTATGTTAAAGGCACTATATAAATGCACATTGTGGTTGTTGTTGTTGTTGTTGTTGTTGTTGCCGTCACGAGTGCCAAATTGTAAAATCTACCCTTAAAGATATTCTGTACATCCTAATATAGGTCTGGTACAACAGCATATACTCACTTCTGATGACTTAAAAACACCAATTTAACCAATTTAGAGGGTTATGGAAGTCATATTCTGATCTTTGAAAGGACAGAGAATACCAATGCTACAGCCCTGATTTTGCACTCCCAGTAATATCAATGCTGGGAATGGCTGAAATAAAACAAAATTCTGGAACTACACAGCAAATCAGTTAGCATCTATAAAGTGAAAAGACAAGTTAAGGTTTCAGACGTACCCGTCATCAGAATTCAGAAAGGCTTGTTGCCAGCGTGAAGTTAGCCCACAGCATACTGAGCTGACTGCGCACAATATTGTCTGGTCAGATCTTTTGAATGATTAACATAACCAGCACATAACCTTCATCTGGTTGCTAGCCTAATGAGTCAGGAAAAATCTGGCCAGCAGTTCAAATTTATAGGGATGAGCTTGTTGACCGGAGGTCACCGGTTACGGTTACTGGCTTAGTACACAGAGGAGAAGAGTCAATTCTCTCTTAACTCTCAATTCACTTTTTTCATGCCGTTAGATCATATACATATAGCTTATATGTCTGGTTAGATATAGGCATGCAGTTTACACCAGGTTATACAGTTTTATACCCAAACTAAGATCTAAACGCACACCCACTAGGTTTCTCTGACACTCCTGAGTGGTCACAGAATATAAAGGATAATACCCGAAAAGGAGAGCTGACGCTGGCCAGGCATTCCGTTCTCTCTCTCTCTCGACGTAGGGTCTTCCACTTCCGTGATGGTTGGTCTCCGGAGTCTTCGCTCTGGCACCAAGCCCCAGATCCTTCATTCTTATTCCGAATCTTATCTCTTCAGGCTATGCTGTCTCTCTATTTCGTTGGTTTAGGCTTTGTGGTTACCCTGTGTCTTCTCATTGGCTCTATCCCAAGGGCTTAGGTAGCATTACCTCATTACTCCTTTTCTAAATAAGGACTTGCGTTTTATCACATTTCCTTTGTCTTTCACAAAACTTGGTTAATTCAAACCGGTTCCAGCCGGCCGAGGCCAGGACTGAACTCAGGTTACTTTAGTTCAAAAGTCATTCCTGCCTGTGTGTATCAGCAGCTGATGTCTCAGGTTACCTTCTGCAGCCCCTGGCCAACATCTCCCCCCCTTTTGATCCAAAGATGCTTATCTTAGGAACATTATTCTCCCTTTCTGTGTACCACTCCTGAGGTTGTCATTGTCCCCCAATGGGCATGTTACATCCGCGATATCATTTGGTTATCACTTAATCATAAGTGGCTGAATATGGGGGCAAATATTGGACTAGATTTTATGAATTTGTAAATTCCACCCTATTCTGTCAGCCTCTATAAAGGTTCAAAGTGAATTTAAAATATTTGCCAACCTTGCCAAGGCTGGGGGAGTGAGGGTTTAGAAATAAAAGTAAAATCAATGTGGAAGCATGAAACAGGGTCTATGGCAAATGATGGAGCAGAAAAGTACCCAAAACCCAGTTTGATGGCTCACAAAGTAGACATACTATTGCATAGAAAATAGAAACATAGAAAATAGGAGCAAGAGTAGGCCATTCGGCCCTTGGGGCCTGCTCCGCAATTCAAAATGATCATGGCTGATTGCCTAACTCAGTACCCTGTTCCTGCTTTTTCCCCATATCTCTTGATCCCTTTAGCATTAAGAAATAAATCTATCTCCTTCTTGAATATATCTAATGACTTGGCCTCCACTGCCTTCTGTGGTAGAGAATTCCACAGGTTCACCACCCTCTGAGTGAAGAAATTTCACCTCATCTCGGTTCTAAATGGCATACCCCGTATCCTGAGACTGTGACCCCTGGTTCTGGACTCCCCAGCCATCGGGAACATCCTCCCTGTATCTAGTCTGTCTAGTCCTGTTAGAATTTTATATGTTTCGATGAGATCACCTCTCATTCTTCTAAACTCTAGTGAATATAGGCCTAGTCGACCCAATCTCTCCTCATACGTCAGTCCTGCCATCCCAGGAATCAGTCTGGTAAACCTTCGTTGCACTCCCTCCATGGCAAGGACATCCTTCCTCAGATAAGGAGACCAAAACTACACACAATACTCCAGATGTGGTCTCACCAAGGCCCTGTATAACTGCAGTAAGACATCCCTGCTCCTGTACTCAAATCCTCTTGCAATGAAGGCCAACATACCATTCGCCTTCCTAACTGCTTGCTGCACCTGAATGCTCGCTTTCAGCGACTGGTGTACAAGGACACCAAGGTCTCATTGCACCTCCCCTTTTCCCAATCTATCACCATTCAGATAATAATCTGCCTTTCTGTTTTTACAACCAAAGTGGATAACCTCACATTTATCCACGTTATACTGCATCTGCCATGTTCTTGCCCACTTACCCAACTTGTCTAAATCACATTGGAGCCTCTTTGCATCCTCCTCACAGCTCACATTCCACCCCAGCTTTGTGTCGTCTGCAAACTTGGAAATGTTTCATTTACTTCCCTCATCCAAATCATTGATATATATTGTAAATAGCTGGGGCCCAAGCACTGATCCCTGCGGTACCCCACTAGTCACTGCCTGCCACCCGGAAAAAGACCCGTTTATTCCTACTCTCTGTTTCCTGTCTGTCAACCAATTCTCAATCCATGCCAGTATATTCCCCCCAATCCCATGTGCTTTAATTTTTAATCAAAAGCCTTCTGAAAATCCAAATACACATCCACTGGTTCTCCCCTATCTATTCTACTAGTTACATCCTCAAAATACCCAGTAGATTTGTCAAGCATGATTTCCCTTTCATAAACCCATGCTGACTTTGTCCAATCCCATTAATGCCCTCCAAGTGTTCTGTTATCACATCTTTTATAATAGACTCTAGCATTTTCCCCACGACTGATGTTAGGCTAACTGGCTTGTAACTCCCTGTTTTTTCTCTCCCTCCTTTTTTAAATAGTGGAGTTACATTTGCCACCCTCCAATCTGTAGGAACTGTTCCAGAGTCTATAGAATTTTGGAAGATGATCACCAATGCATCCATTATTTCCAGGGCCACTTCCTTTAGTACTCTGGGATGTAGATTATCAGGCCCTGGAGATTTATCAGCCTTTAGCCCCATTCATTTCCTTAGCACTATTTTTTTACTAATACCGGTTTCCTTCAGTTCCACCCTCTCATTAGACCCTTGGTTCCCTAACATTTCTGGCAGGTTATTTGTGTCCTCCTTTGTGAAGACAGAACCAAAGTATGTGTTTAATTGTTCTGCCATTTCTTTGTTCCCCATTATAATATTTCCCCCATTTCTGACTGTAAGGGACCTACATTTGTCTTCACTAATCTTTTTCTCTTGACATATTTATAGAAGCTTTTACAATCAGTTTTTATGTTCCCTGTTAGTTTACTCTCATACTCTATTTTTCCCCTCTTAATCAATCTCTTTGTCCTCCTTTGCTGAATTCTGAACTGCTCCCAATCCTCAGGCTTGCCGCTTTTTCTGGAAATTTTATATGCCTCCTCTTTGGATCTAATACTATCCCTAATTTCTTTTGTAAGCCATGGTTGAGCCACCTTTCCTGTTTTATTTTTGCGTCAGACAGGGATGAATAATTGTTGTAATTCCTGCACACGTTCTTTAAATATTAGCCATTGCCTATCCACCGTCATCCCTTTTAGTAAAGTTCCCCAATCTATCATAGCCAACTCGCACCTCATACTTTCGTAATTTCCTTTATTTAGATTCAGGACCCTAGTTTCGGATTCAACTACTTCACTCTCCATCTTAATGAGAAATTCTATCATGTTATGGTCGCTCTTCCCTAAGGGACCCCGCACAACAAGATTGTTAATTAATCCTTTCTCATTGCACAATACCCAGTCTAGGATCGCCTGTTCTCTAGTTGGTTCCTCAACGTATTGGTCTAGAAAACCATCTCATACACACTCCAGGAATTCCTCCCCCACAGTATTATTGCTAATTTGGTTTGACCAATCTATATGTAGATTAAAGTCACCTATGATTATAGTTGTAGCCTTCTTGCATGCGTCTCTAATTTCCTGTTTAATGCCCTCACCTACATCTCCACTACTGTTTGGGGGCCTATAGACAACCCCCACCAACATTTTCTGCCCCTTGGTGTTTCTTAGCTCCACCCATACAGATTCCACATCGTGATTTTCCGAGCCAATATCCTTCCTCACTGTTGCATTGATTTCCTCCTTTACTAACAACGCGACCCCACCTCTTTTCCCTTTTTGCCTGTCCTTCCTAAATATTGAATACCCCTGGATGTTCAGTTCCCATCCTTGGTCACCCTGCAACTATATCATAACCGTTAATATCTATCTGCGCTGTTAATTCATCTACCTTATTGCGAATGCTCCGCGCATTAAGACACAATGCCTTTAGACTTGTCTTTAAGATTGCTAGTCATCTTCATTTTATTTTGCAATATGGCCCTATTTGTTTCTCGCCCTTGTTTTCTCTGCGTTCCACTATTGCTTCTTCCCTTTCTGTCTTTTGTTTCTATCCTTGTTTCCTCCTCCTCTGTCTCCCTGCTCAGGTGTGTGTGATGAGGTTTGCTGCATTTGGCACGCCAGGGCATCCTTCCCAGAGGACAGCAGTACACCTTTCCTCTCAGAAGATGACAGCCTGGATCAACGATTTGTACAATACATTGGTGCCATCCACAATATGCACTTTTGGGTACTCTGCCACCCAAGAAACATTCTGTGCCCTATTGAGCTAATGGCCTCGAATTTCAATCATGCCGCACCTGTTTTTCAGGTTTAAAATGAACGCCTAAGGGTTCAATATGGCGGGTGGCATAAAATAAGGGTCATGTGCTGGTTGTAGGACTCTTGTGATATTGGTTTGCCCCAGCGCCTGATCGACTATGTGATAAACTTGCCCAGCAACTCATGGCACTAACAGTAATAGGAGCACTATTAAAATGGTTCTTCCCTTCCATATAGGTTAGTTGCTGGTTTGTCCTGTTCAGCTGCTGGTCAACATCTGGGCATTATTTTTGAGCTACTTTCCCCATTCCATTACTGACTTTGAGAGTTCTGGGAACAATTTTGTGCGGGTGCTGGACTGCTTGACTGCCGTGCAAATACTTCATTTCACTCGTGGCTGGTCTGGTTGGTCTTGGAGGGAGGTGGAGCACCAAAGAAGACAGTAGTGAGCAGCTGGGAGAAGAGGGTGGAGGAGGAGGGCACTGCGCAGGAGGCCCTATCCACAGTGGATCTTCAGGGAGCACTTTTCATACCTCAGTCTGACTGAGCAGCAATGTATGAGGCACTTGGACTTCACCAAGGAGGCTGTAACAGAGCGCTGTCACCTGCTGCAGCCACAACTTGAGCTCCAAACTAGGGCATGTCCAGCATTGCCTGTGGCTGTCAGGGTTCACCGTGGCCCTTAACTTTTACACCACGGGGTCGTCCCGGGCTGCAGGTGACGTCAGTGACACCTCGCAGATCACAGTTCACTGCTCCATCAGGGAGGTGAACGAAGTTCTCTAGAAGGAACATCTACATCTCCTTCCCCATGGATCAGGCAAAACAAGATGAGAGAGCACTGGGCTTCGCCCATGGTGCAGGCTTCCCCAAGGTGCAAGGGATCAGCTTCCATGGTGCCTTCATCCTGTGTCAGTCCACTGTCCCACCTTTATTCCAACCAGACTGTCAGGCTGGCTACTTCATGACAAGGGATATCCCCTCCAGATATGGCTCATGACTCCTCTCAGGAACCCAGGCACAGATGTAGGGCAGGTCTATAATGAGAGCAATGTCACCATCAGAAATCTCATTGAGTAGACGATCGGTGTACTCAATGCTCTGTTGTCTGGATCACTCTGGAGGGACTGTGCAGTGTCTCCAAATTTGTTGTGTGATGCATGCTGCATAACTTTGTAATCCAGAGGGACCAGCCCTTACCACCACCTAGGCAAGAAACAGTGGAGGAGGAGGAGGAGGAAGAGCAGGAGCAGCATCCACCACCAGTATCCCTAGCTGCTAGAGCTCTTAGAGACCATCAGAGATGCCCAATTTCAACCACCCGCCCCCCCACCCCACAAACAGGCAAGCAGCCAATAAGCAGCACGGGTAGTGCTGGCTGCCTGCCTGTCTCATTCTAATGGGGTCCCACCACGAATTTCACATGGTTCCTGCAACCACGTGAACAGGCGCGTTCAGCGGGTGCCCTGGCCCTTGAGCGCCCATTTCCAGTCGCAATCGAATTTTTAGCCCAATATTTCCTTTCCACAGGTGCTGAATGCATTGCTCCATGCAAGCAAGATTGTTGTCACTTACTTGATGGAGCAGTAAATAGTCAACTGAAAAATTTGGCATATGTCACTGCTGGTGGTCGGGAAAGATCTGATGGTGTAAAGGTTTAGTGCAGTGGTGGCCTTCGAAGCCATGGCAAGAGCTGCCCCTGTGGTAGTAGTTGTCTGCAGATCAGACTCTAGGAGATGTGGCAGCCTCATTTATGAAGCAGAGCCACTGAAGACAGATCGCCTCCGACATGCCCTGGAAGAACTCTGTCAGTAAGTTCAGGTCCTGGGGTAAGGTTGGTTGTGCATATTGGATACGTCGGATGCATGAGGTGTAATCGCACTGCCTTTCTTGTCCCCTCAAGAACTGCTTTTCCTCCTCTAAATCTAGGAGTGACATTGGAACTCCAAAAGGAGTTCTGACCCTGCCCATTTTGCTTGCTGTATTGGTGGAAGCAAGACAAAGTTGGGGGTAAAAGTTTTGGAATGCCAAAAAGCAGATCTAAACAACAAAAATTAATGCACCAATAAAACTGAAGAAAAGGCAATATAATAAACAGAAAATAATCCAACTTTCCAACCAACAATTAAAGAAGTGGGGGCAGAAATTCCATAGTCTTTCCAGCACAGTCCTGCTGCATATCCAGTAGGATTGTGGCAGAAAGGCCAAGAATTAGGCCGGGATCCAAATATGCTGGGTCCTGGCTTCCTCCACCATTTTCTGTGGGACTATATTTCAGGCAGAGCCTCAGCCCACCCCAAACCAGGTCACCCATTTTAGAGGGGGCGTAACCAGAGGGCGAGGACTGCCAGGCTGCAAGTACAGTTGTCCCGAGACTGGGAATCTCCTGATAGGCCGATATGCCTAGTAAAACCTGGCATACCAGTTGGTTGGCTGATATATGTGGGGCCTACCTGTGGGTCCCGGCCTGGACCGTTGGACCCCTAAAGATTTTTAAACTTTCTGAAGTATTTTTCACCCCCCTTATAATGGGCACAGAGAGCATGTACAAGTGGGTAGTACCCCATCACTTCCCACCGAGCAGGCAACCCTCGCTGCATTTTGCGATCTCCCTGACTGGCGAGTGCCTGAGATCCGCCCCTATTGGTGCGGGCACCTGTCAGTGATATTTTTCCTTGATCCAGAATGCTCTGGATGAGATTCCCTGGCATGTATGCTGGATGTCAGCCCTGTGGATTTTCAGGGCCATGATATTCACTTTTAAGAAGCCTACTCCTAAAGGCCCAGCCATCCACACACTGTTACACCCATTTCAACTGGTGGTAGTGTGAAAGCCGTTGACTCTGTTGAGGTACCAATAAAATACATAACCATAATGGCTTCTGTTCTCTTGATGTGTGGGTGCAGAAAATGATCCTCATGATGATTGGCAAACATTTAGGCCCTTTCATCTCTAATCAGTCTTATGTGCCTGTTTTATTTGAGCTGCATAACAGATTGCAAAGTTAACTTTTGGAGAAGTCACTGACCCCAATATACTAGCCACAAAGATTAGCTGAGTGTAGGTAAAACTAGGCACCCAGCACAAAATGTGGTTCAGTACAGAGCAATAATTTGGTTTACTCGTTCAGTAATTCAACTGCCTTTATTACTTTGGGAATACCTTGCAATATGAGTCATCCAAAGTGGTTGATCTCTTTGTAGTGTGCTGTACACTGCATAATTTCCCCATTAAGAGGGCCAGATTTTGCAGCTTATAACAATGGAGTAACATGCCTCGGTGATATGATGTTGTAAACCATGAAACTGATGCTTGAGTGGATTATTAGCCTCAGCTCAATGCTTAGCGTATGGCTGCTTTAAAGCACAAGACAGAATCTATGCTACATAATAAAGATCCTCTATTAATTAAGCTACACATTTTCTCATCCCAATCCTGGCCTCTTTGGAATGATTAACTTGATAAAAAATATATATGATTGCAGAATTCCAATGTATCATTAGAGTAGGCTGTAACCAATCTGAAGCTTTATTTAAATTCAAGATCTAACAGCAAATGTTGTAAAATCTGGGTAAGACAGTGAAAATGTTGACAAGACTTTTGATTGAGTGATGAAGTACCAACAGTAAAAAGCGTTTTTCTACAACTACTGTAGCTCATCTCTTTTTTCAGCTACATTTAATAATTTTATTTACATACTATTTTTCTGTTAGTCATGGGATCGTTCTTTCCACGGATAAGAGCTATCAAACATTATGTTAATTCCAAAAAAATAAAATGTAATTATCGCAGAGGTCTGAAGATGTGCATCACCAATAGAGACAATCATGTAACTAAACAACAAGTTGATTCAAACCTGCCTTCTAAAATGCACAATCCATTGTGCTTCTAGTTAAAAATGCACATAATTTTTAATATGCTACTTAATCTTTTTTACATTTAGACGGAAATTCAAACGTGTGTCATGGTTGGAAAACCATGCACACAGGATTTCCCAAAGTCTGATAGATGGTTGGGTGTCCGATCCTAGCTGTTAGTCTTGCGGTCCCCTCCGAAACAGAACTTGAAAACCATGATAATATTGTAGGATTTACTCTTCCAACCGATCCCGGTTTGCACGTTTTCGCATCATTTACAGTGGACGAAATTGTCTTAGGTGACCAAAATAAATAATCAAGCCAGCCTATTCATCCATTCAAATCACGTATTCGCTAAATCAGAATCGAATCAACCAATGAGAAGTGCTGTTTTAGAGAATAACGTCACATTGCAAAAAAAAAGGGTCATGTGGTACAAACAACAACAGAACCTCTAAACTGATCTGCTGTTTATGAATAAGCTTTCAGAATCTATAAGTGATCCTTCATAATTCAAAAAAGCATTCCTTAATATTATGGCTGATTTGGTAGGGATAAATTATTCGATTAAAAGGTGTTATGCCCACATTTCTAATATTGTTGGAGGTATCAGACCATTCATGGAATCAACGTGGACAACATTTTTACGTAGTGTAGAGATTTGAGGAGATTTGGTTGGAAATCAGGCTGAATTAGCGAAGTGCTTTGTGCAACATCATAATCTACAGAACATTCCTATGCCCGAAAATGCTGGTTGGCATTGAAAATGCTACCAGTATTTCACCAAATCATCGAAACAGAAACAGAGTTTAAATTTACCTGATTTTAATTTTATTATGAAAGCTGAACAATAGTCAAACAAACTTGGGTGAATGAATAAGCTTACAATTTCTTGCAGTTTTAAAAATAAAGTCTCATTTTCCATTTTTTCATCTTTTGGTTTACATAATATTTTAGTGTTCAATGACTTGTTCCTTATATTCAATGGGGGAAAAGTTCGATAAGGGTCCGTTTAGGGTGGTGTTAGCGCCACCCTGCGCCCGACGGACCCTGCGCAGGAAGGACGCAAGTTTGGACCCAAGGGAGCACTTACCTGCAATCCACCTTCCTTTCCAGGCCTTGCACGTAGGATCAATGCAATTCGCACTTTCCACCACCAGAGGGAGCTCAATCTCTTAAAGGGAGGATGTTTCTTAGAAATCTCTTAAAGGTACCTGGTACCTGTTATATGGAGTCTGAACGGAGAACAGACATCGCACAAGTAAAACACAGATGCAGATCCCATCCCTATGTTTACACACTGATGAGTTATGTTAAAACATTGAATAAAGGTTGTGCACTACTAAATCCCACATCCTCCAATCTGCAAACCAGACCTCACCAATCTGTCGATCTGAGTTGGTACCAGGCCTGCGAGAGTGCATGCACCAAGGTTCTCTGCTGATGCACTAGAAACCTTGGGTGCAAGAGGAGGACAGAAGGAGGGACATCCTATATCCGCGGTGCGGGGGGGGGGAGGAGGGGCGGCAAGACGCCCTCCAGACATATACTTAAAAGACAGTGGGAGGCAGCGGGGGACGAAGTCAATGCCAGGCGCACAGCATCATGAACATGAATGCAGTGCAGGAAGAAGTTCAATGCTTTGACATGAGTGGGCAAGGTGAGTGAGGTCAACTGTCAAGTGGCGTCTCCTACCAAGTGCACCACGCACTAAAACCCCCATTCTCCACACACCAATAAACTCTTTAACTCATCCACAAAAAGCAGGACAAATCCAATCTGGCCAATTACTGCTCCATCAGCCTACTTTCAATCATCAGCAAAGTGATGGAAGGTGACGTCGACAGAGCTATCAAGCGGCACTTACTCACCAATAACCTGCTCACCGATGCTCAGTTTGGGTTCCGCCAGGACCACTCGGCTCCAGACCTCATTACAGCCTTAGTCCAAACATGGACAAAAGAGCTGAATTCCAGGTGAGGTGAGTAACCGCCCTTGACATCAAGGCAGCATTTGACCGAGTGTGGCACCAAGGAGCCCTAGTAAAATTGAAGTCAATGGGAATCAGGGGGAAAACTCTCCAGTGGCTGGAGTCGTACCTAGCACAAAGGGAGATGGTAGTGGTTGTTGGTGGCCAATCATCTCAGCCCCAGGACATTGCTGCAGGAGTTCCTCAAGGCAGTGTCCTAGGCCCAACCATCTTCAGCTGCTGCATCAATGACCTTCCCTCCAACATAAGGTCAGAAATGGGGATGTTCGCTGATGATTGCACAGTGTTCAGTTCCATTCGCAACCCCTCAGATAATGAAGCAGTCCGAGCCTGCAGGCAGCAAGACCTGGACAACATCCAGGCTTGGGCTGATAAGTGGCAAGTAACATTCGCGCCAGATAAGTGCCAGGCAATGACCATCTCCAACAAGAGAGAGTCCAACCACCTCCCCTTGACATTCAACGGCATTACCATCGCCGAATCCCCCACCATCAACATCCTGGGTGTTCACCATTGACCAGAAACTTAACTGGACTAGCCATATAAATACTGTGGCTACAAGAGCAGGTCAGAGGCTGCGTATTCTGTGACGAGTGACTCACCTCCTGACTCCCCAAAGCCTTTCCACCATCTACAAGGCACAAGTCAGGAGTGTGATGGAATACTCTCCACTTGCCTGGATGAGCGCAGCTCCAAAAACACTCAAGAGGCTCGACACCATCCAGGACAAAGCAGCCCGCTTGATTGGCACCCCATCCACCACCCTAAACATTCACTCCCTTCACCACCGGCGCACTGTGGCTGCAGAGTGTACCATCCACAGGATGCACGGCAGCAACTCGCCAAGGCTTCTTCGACAGCACCTCCCAAACCCACGACCTCTACCACCTAGAAGGACAAGAGCACCTAGAAGGACCACCTGCACGTTCCCCTCCAAGTCACACACCATCCCGACTTGGAAATATATCGCCGTTCCTTCATCGTCGCTGGGTCAAAATCCTGGAACTCCCTTCCTAACAGCACTGTGGGAGAACTTTCACCAGACGGACTGCAGCGGTTCAAGAAGGCGGCTCACCACCACCTTCTCAAGGGCAATTAGGGATGGGCAATAAATGCTGGCCTCGCCAGCGACGCCCACATCCCGTGAACGAATTTTTTAAAAAATCAGATGCTTCCTCTCTCCCTTACACATTACCACTGTTTCAAGCCACCCACCCACAACTCACAGGCCACAATCACTGGCAGTTATTCAACCATGACTGGCATATCACCCATGCACACGTCCCGCTTTCTTGCAGGAGAAGGTGATGCATTTCAAGAGGCAGCAAGTTGCTGTGGCATTTAGCCCCTTGAGCCTGTTCCACCATTCAATGAGATCATGATGGGCCTGTGACCTAACTCCATATACCCGTCTTAGCCCCATATCCCTTAATACCCTTGGTTCATAGAAATCTATCAATCTCAGATTTAACATTCACAAGTGAGCTAGCATCAACTGCCGTCTGCAGAAGAGCGTTCCAAACGTCTCCCACCCTTTGTGTGTAGAAGCATTTCCTAACTTCACTCCTGCACGTCCTGGCTCTATATGATAGGCTATGTCCCCGCGTCCTAGTATTGAAGTCTAGGAAACCTTCAAAAACAGTTCCAAATGTCTCGGCAGCCAGAGGGAATAATCCAGCCACTAACGTGTAAATCCTGCCTGGTCCCTTTAAATAGCGCCGGTGGGTAGTCCTCCAGGCACTCTAAGACCCGTTCAGATGGTTGGGGTTAAGACTGTGCGTTGAGTTGAGCGTTAAGTCCCAAAATGGTATCTATCACTTTAAATCAGCGTTGCACACTGATTGAAGCCATTTTCTCCCTTCTTTACATGATTCTAGCGTTCGTTATCTGCGCCTGCGCAAACTCCTATTCCAAGATGGCGTCTGGCACACATCATGCAGGAAACGTGCGTGCGCATCAAAGACGCCATCTTGGATGTCAGAGAGGCCGTGTAGCACTGAAACAACGGGCGCTACACGGCCCAATTTAGTGCCCAATGTTCTTAATGAGTTTTCCCTTTCTCTTTCTTTATTTTCAGCAGCCGATACAAGTCCATGCAGAGAGTCGAGAGCCAGATGAGCCTGCCAAGAAGCAAACAAGGGTACTGCATTCTTGTTCTGGATTTGACCAAGCAGTTCAACCTTCTCACATTCTCCCCAAAGTCTGCATCATCTGCCATGGCTCAAAGTATACCACAGACTTTAACTGTAAGAGACGTCCTGAAGTTCTGGTGCAATGCGAGTTGGTCAACGGTGGGCAGTTACTTGAAGCTGCCTGTCTCCAGCAAGATCAGAACCTGCTGCCACATATCGAGAACCAAGATTGTGTGGCAATAGAAATTCGCTACCATGCCCGCTGCAATAGGTCTTACACGTGCTTCCTCAAAAGACAAGAACCGACAGGAGAGCGACTGGAATCACTATATTCAATCAATTTCCAGTCATAAGCAGCAGTTAAATATTGTATTTTCTTGCATATTAGCTGATTATAATTAATATTGTTTTTTAACATTACTTGGATATGGCGGTCCATTTTAAAATGCACTACTGGTTTGCTATGTTATTTTCAGCGGGAACTGGGGGTTAATGTGCAACTTTTGAGCGTGGGATCGGTTAAAATCTTGATTAGGCACACATTGCCTATACTTTTAACAACATTTCATTCCCTGCCAAGGAGGGGACCACAAGAATCAATTTCTGAAGAGTTTTGAGTTGCATGCCCTATAGTCTATGAGACACTATAGATGGTTCCCATGGGGCTATGTTTTCGGGGTCTGGGAAATTACAGGTGTAAATGGGGCAGGAGGCGATAAATGGGGGTGGGAAATTGGGCAGGACCTACAAATGCCATGACTCCGCTCCGAAGAACATAGGTTAATAATACCCACTGGGAGCAGGGGAAGCTGGAAATTCCTTCTGCCTCATTAATGGCCTGATGTCAGGGCCGGTGGGATAGCTGGAATTCCCATTATTTCCACCTCCATTGTCCTCAGTGACCTGGACACTGGCAAGATATTGTTGAACATGTCAATGGAAGCCCATTCTTGCATCTGCTGCTATCTTATTCTGTACCAGCTGAAAGAAACTTTCTGAACCTGCTTGAAACAAAATTCAATGAATTTGCCTTAAATGATCAATGGGTATTTAAGCAGTGTTTTTTCCACTTTGCTTAGTGACAGTGTATGGTAAGTGTCTCCTAAAACTTGTTAGAACTGATCCTTAACATATGCAGTAGGGATGACACTGCCCTCGACTTTTATGCCTCCAGCTCCTTTCAGTCTAGCACATCTACAGAATGAGTCACTTTGTTGTTCAGAGAAGTATCTGTCACATTTCTGGGCTTTTGACTATGTCATCACAGGAGAACCTTGATGTAATATATGTTAAAAATGCTACTAGTAAGTTAAATTTAGCTCTCAAGGGGTTAAATTCACAGGACAGCAGGGATGGGAGATGTAGATTAGAATTCCAACAGGGTAGGGCTGATTTTAGCCCTACCTGCACAGTAGAAACCTGCCAAGCTCATGCTGTCTTCTGACGGGTTTTCGATTTTAACCTGCTCTTCTGAGCAGGCGAGAGGGACACCCATCGGAAGCCAACGGGGTCCTTCTTTAAATATGCAGATAGGGCTCCAATGATGTCATTGAGGCCCGACGGCAATTTTAACTGGAGGCTAGCGCAGGGAAAGCGTTGTGGCTTCACCGCCAGGCCAACCTAGCAGGAAGAGGAGCTGGGGCAGGGGCAAGAAGAGGTCCAAAAAAGTAGGTCGTTTTACTTGTTTTTACTTTCCTTGTAGGCCTAGAAGGAGCTGCTGGTTTATTGATCTCCTTTCCTACTGAATAACAATAACAGCATGACAGGGTTCCCCAATTTCAACAAACTGTTTATTTCTCAAAGTGTAGGGAATTTTAATTTTAATGGATGGAAATTCCTGCAGGATATGCTGATCTCCCCTCCTGAATCCCCAATCATCCCCCAATGCATGAAGCTCTACACCGGAAGCACAAATTTGTAAAATTAACCCACATATATTTTCAAATGAACTTTTAATTAGGCTAGTGTGCTCGGATTATTAGATGTATTTTAGCCAGCAAAATCAGGGAAGCTCCCTGAAAGGAAACTATTGTTTCTGTAGCTGTGCTAGCTATTCCAGATGTTTTGTGCAAAACATCAAGTTTCAGTTCAAGTTAGGCAGTACAGGCTTATTTAGGAAGCTGACCTTTATGGAGGGCACAAATAAAGAGCATTGAGAAATAACCCAAATTCCAGCTGTTGCATAGCCCTGAGAGCTAGCAGCCTCATCCATGCCCTTGCTGTTGGACATGTCCACTGATCTGCATGGAGGAATCCCCAAGGATAGAAATGAGCTCCACAAAACTAGAGTCTTAAACTTAGATAAAGCCAATTACATAGGTATGAGGGGCGAGTTGACAAAGGTAGATTGGGAAATGAGATTAAAAGATATGATGGTAGATAAGCAATAGCAAACATTTAAAGAAATATTTCAATATTCTCAACGAATATACATTCCATTCAGAAATAAAACTCCACGGGAAAAGTGATTCATCCGTGGCTATCTAAAGAAGTTAAAAATAGTATTAGATTAAAAGAAGAGGCCTATAATGTTGCGAAGAAGTGTAGTAAGCCTGAGGATTGGGAGAGTTTTAGAAACCAGCAAAGGATGACCAAAAAAATTGATGAAAAGGGAGAAAATCGAATACAAAAGTAAACTAGCAAGAAATATAAAAACAGATTGTAAGAGCTTCTACAAGAATGTAAAAAGGAAGAGAGTAGCGAAAGTAAACGTTGGTCCCTTAGAGGCTGACACAGGCGAAATTATAATGGGGAATAAGGAGATGGCAGAGACATTAAGCAAATATTTTGTATCTGCCTTCACAGTAGAAGACATAAAAAGCATACCAGAAATAGTGGGGAACCAAGGGGCTAATGAGAGTGAGGAACTTAAAGTAATTAATATCAGTGGAGAAAAAGTACTGGAGAAACTAATGGGACTAAAAGCCGATAAATCCCCTGGGCCCGATGGCCTACATCCTAGGGTTCTAAAAGAGGTGGCTGCAGAGATAGTGGATGCATTGGTTGTGAGCTTCTAAAATTCCCTAGATTCTAGAATGGTCCCAGTGGATTGGAAAGTAGCAAATGTAACCCTGTTAGTCAAGAAAGGGGGGAGAGAGAAAACCGGGAACTACAGGCCAGTTAGCCTGACATCAGTCGTCGGGAAAATGCTGGAATCCATTATTAAGGAAGTGGTAACAGGCACTGAGAAAATCATAATAGGATTAGGCAGAGTCAACATGGTTTTATGAAAGGGAAATCATGTTTGACAATTTTATTAGAGTATTTTGAGGATGTAACTAGTAGGTAGATAAAGGGGAACCAGTGGATGTAGTATATTTGGATTTTCAAAAGGCATTCGATAAGGTGTCTCACAAAAGGTTGTTACACAAGATTAGGGCTCATGGGATTGGGGGTAATATATTAGTATAGATACAGGATTGGTTAATGGAGAGAAAACAGGGATAAAGGGGTCATTTTCAGGTTGGCAGGCTGTAACAAATGGAGTGCTGCAAGGATTGGTGCTTGGGCCTCAGCTATTTACAATCTATATTAATGACTTAGATGAAGGGACGGAGTGTAATGTATCCAAGTTTGCTGATGGTACAAAGCTAAATGGGAAAGTAAACTGTGAGGACGACACAAAGGCCCCGATTTTCAAATAAAATTTCTGGTGCGGTGGTGGTGGTGGGGGGGCAGGGGCTGCAAAAATCGGGGAAATCCTGAGCGGGTTTGGAAGCCGGCTACAACCTGCCGACTTCCGTGCTTCCCACAGACTCACCTGTGTGCGCGTGCACTTCCAGAATGCGGGATTCCCGCCGGCAATTAAAGCTGGTCGAATGATAGTTAAAGAATCAAATGTACCTCATTGAGGTACTTAAGGTACTTTATTTCTGACATTGTAGATAGTTGAACCGATTTTAAACTTATCTGGTTGGCTTTCCCACGGCTTCCGATTCACGCCTGGTGAAATCAAGTTTGAAGGGCCGGATCAGGCAAAAATAAAGTAAACAAATTAAATAAAAAACCATTGCACAAAGTTATAAAACAAAATAAACCTACCTTTCCACCGACGTCACCTACACTCCCCTGCTCCGATGTCCAATGTCCCCCTCTCTGATGTCCTCCTCTCCCCCCGATGTCTCACTCTCTGATGTCCCTCTCAGCCCCTGATGTCTCCCTCTCCGATCTCCCCCTCTCTTCCCCAATCTCCCCTCTCCCCCCTGATCCTCCCCTCTCCCCCCGGTCTTCCCATCTCCCCCCCCCCCCCGATTTTTCCCTCTTCCCACCCCCAGACCTCATTACAGCCTTGGTCCAAACATGGACAAAAGAGCTGAATTCCAGAGGTGAGGTGAGAGTGACTGCTCTTGACATCAAGGCAGCATTTGATCGAGTATGGCACCAAGGAGCCCTTGGAAAATTGAAGTCAATGGGAATCAGGGGGAAAACTCTCCAGTGGCTGGAGTCATACCTAGCACAAAGGAAGATGGTAGTGGTTGTTGGAGGCCAATCATCTCAGCCCCAGGGCATTTCTGCAGGGCAGTGTCCTAGGCCCAACCATCCTCAAGGCAGTGTCCTAGGCCCAACCATCTTCAACTGCTTCATCAATGACCTTCCCTCCATCATAAGGTCAGAAATGGGGATGTTCGCTGATGATTGCACAGTGTTCAGTTCCATTCGCAACCCCTCAGATAATGAAGCAGTCCGTGCCCGCATGCAGCAAGACCTGGACAACATCCAGGCTTGGGCTCATAAGTGGCAAGTAACATTCGCGCCAGACAAGTGCGAGGCAATGACCATCTCCAACAAGAGAGAGTCCAACCACTTCCCCTTAACATTCAATGGCATTACCATCGCCAAATCCCCCACCATCAACTTCCTGGGGGTCACCATTGACCAGAAACTTAACTGGACCAGCCATATAAATACTGTGGCTACAAGAGCAAGTCAGAGGCTGGGTATTCTGTGGCGACTGACTCACCTCCTGACTCCCCAAAGCCTTTCCACCATCTACAAGGCACAAGTCAGGAGTGTGATGGAATACTCTCCACTTGCCTGGATGAGTGCAGCTCCAACAACACTCAAGAAGCTCGACACCATCCAGGACAAAGCAGCCCGCTTGATTGGCACTCCTTCCACCACCCTAAACATTCACTCCCTTCACCACCGGCGCACAGTGGCTGCAGTGTGTACCATCCACAGGATGCACTGCAGCAACTCGCCAAGGCTTCTTCGACAGCACCTCCCAAACCTGCGACCTCTACCACCTAGAAGGACAAGAGCAGCAGGCACATGAGAACAACATCACCTGCATGTTCCCCTCCAATTCACACACCATCCCGACTTGGAAATATATCGCTGTTCCTTCATCGTCGCTGGGTCAAAATCCTGGAACTCCCTTCCTAACAGCACTGTGGGAGAGCCTTCACCACACGGTCTGCAACGGTTCAAGAAGGGGGCTCACCACCACCTTCTCAAGGGCAATTAAGAATGGGCAATAAATGCTGGCCTCGCCAGCGATGCCCACATCCCATGAACGAATATAAAAAAAAATCTTCAGTGCCCTCCACTCTCTGTTCCAGGGCCGGATGACGTCTCTGTCTCTGTCTCTTTCTCTTCCCCCCTCAGCTTTGCAGCTCCTGTCGGTAGCCAGCCCGTCAATCAGGCTGGCTGCCGGGTGCGAAACTCGGAAACAACTTTAATCACCATCAATTACATCATGATCGCGTCAGAAAAGGTAAGTTTTTTTTATTCGGGTTTGACAAGCGCACCTTCACCCCACCCCCTGCCCCACTGCCAACCAACCACCATTGTAAAATTGAGCCCAAAGAGTCTGTAAAAGGATATCGACAGGTGAGTGGACAAGAAAGTGGCAGATGGAGTATACTGTGGGGAAATGTGAGGTTATTCACTTTGTTACGAAGAATAGAAAAACAGAATATTTTTTAAATGGTGAGAGACTATTAAATGTTGGTTTTCAGAGAGATTTGTGTGTCCTGGTACAAGAAACAGAAAAAGTTAGCATGCAAGTACAGGAAGCAATTAGGAACACAAGTGGCATGTTGGCCTTTATTACAAGGGGGTTGGAGTACAAGAGTAAGGAAGTCTACTACAATTGTAGAGTTGTAAACAATTTTACAACACCAAGTTATAGTCCAGCAATTTTATTTTAAATTCACAAGCTTTCGGAGACTTCCTCCTTCCTCAGGCAAATGTTTCAGGATCTCCAAATGTTTCAGGAGATCCTGAAACATTTGCCTGAGGAAGGAGGAAGTCTCCGAAAGCTTGTGAATTTAAAATAAAATTGCTGGACTATAACTTGGTGTTGTAAAATTGTTTACAATTGTCAACCCCAGTCCATCACCGGCATCTCCACATCATGACTACCATCGACACCACAAACTGCCGGCTCACAGTGGAAAGGATATCCAAGAAGATCGCGCATTTAGACACAGACATCAAGTTTTTACAGAGCTGCAAGAAAGCAGACAAGATCCCGAAAGGACTCCAGATCACGAACCCACTCAAGTCCACATACAACTCGGATTACGCTGAGAGACTCTGCCGCCGTACCTCTCGCACACTCCGCAGGAGATCCTGAAACATTTGCCTGAGGAAGGAGGAAGTCTCCGAAAGCTTGTGAATTTAAAATAAAATTGCTGGACTATAACTTGGTGTTGTAAAATTGTTTACAATTGTCAACCCCAGTCCATCACCGGCATCTCCACATCACAATTGTAGAGGGCTTTGGTGAGATCTCACCTGGAATACTGTGTACAATTTTGGTCTCCTTATCTAAGGAAGGATATACTTGCCTTAGAGGCGGTGCAACGAAGGTTCACTAGATTGATTTCTGGGACGAGAGGGTTGTCCTTTGAGGAGAGATTGAGTAGAATGGGCCTATACTCTCTGGAGTTTGGAAGAATGGGAGGTGATCTCATTGAAACATACATGATTCAGAGGAGGTTTGACAGGGTAGATGGCTGAGAGGTTGTTTTCCCTGGCTGGAGAGTCTAGAACTAGGGGCATAGTCTCAGAATAAGGGGTCGGCCATTTAAGACTAAGATGAGGAGGAATTTCTTCACTCAGAGGGTTGTGAATCTTTGGAATTCTCTACCCCAGAGGACGTTGATGCTGAGTCTTTGAGTATGTTGAGATAGATAGATTTTTGGACTCTAGGCTGTGTGTCAGTAAGTGAATTGGGGAGAAAAGCATGACAAGAATAGGATAATACTAGCGCTGAGTTTGCAGACGGTCCGTTAATGCTTTCATAGTCAACAATGTGCAGCCAATAATGACACCTCAAAGATGTTCTAACAGGTGACAGGTGTACTACGCAAGTCCTGTCCTGTGAAACTTAACAAATTCCGTGGAAATGAAAACCGGGCAGTGTCTATAATGGGTGGCTGATCAACAACACCCGTTTTATGCCTGGGCAGCAAGTTGAAAAACTATGCCTTTGTACTAGGTACTAGATGGATTCAGGACTTTAGGAGCTGCTTACCAAATAAAATTACAAACTAATTCACCCATACCACACGCTGGAGTTGAAGAATTGTATTTAATTTAAAATCAGCATCCACCATGTTTTGTCTCTTTCATAGTAAACACGGCTATACAAAGTTCAAAGTACAGATGGTGATGTAAGATATTAGAATTGAAATTATTGAGATATATATATATCTAATAAAAAGAGTATGTAACATGGAGTTTCAGCCCTAGGGTACAATATCATTAACAGAGATGAAAAGTCAAAAATTATGTATTACTTTGATAATATACAAGAGTTGCTACATAATACTGTCTATAATACATCACCCCTGACGATGCAATATAGTGACATTGTTAAATATTTCAGTTACATAATGCGGCTCCCTAACTCTCCCTCTGTGCTATTGCAGTAAAAATTCAACCTCGGTTCTGTTGCAGAGTGTAGCTAGCCTCCATCAACATTTTCCATATCTGTGCTTGTAAAACAGTCTTTTATATCAGTTCTGCTGTGACATATTGATATTTTGTAGTTTAAATGTAATATAAAGCACTGACAAAGGGATAAAAGTTCTAGTGCTCATTATAAATGAGGACTTGTTTGCTTGTTTTCTGATCTTGATTTTCCACTATTAATTTAAAGGGCCTGAATCCCTCTAGCTTCACCCCAGTTTCCTCGGGCCACAAATTGAATATGGTGATGAGGTGATCTTCTCCCAAGTGCCACCAACTCTCCTCCAAGCCAATAGTAGAGAAGTTCCTGAAAGTGTTTAGGTGACAATTCTCCCTGACATTCCCTTTGGCCTTCTCTTGGTGCTCCCTCATACAGTATGGATGAGCTGGGTTATGAGAACTGAGAAGACTAAACCTGTACATTATCATACTTTGTGGGATTATGCTTCTACACATGGATTCATCAAGATTTCCCACAATTCTCACAGCAATTATTGCATTGTGATTTGCACAATTACTATTTATTATCAACGTATTCCATTTCAGGGAAAACCTGAAATATTTTTCAGCGCACCCACACTCCATTAGTTATGAACCTCCCTGCATTTCAGATCATCTGTTTAGGCCCGAGTTCCAAAATAGGGAGGATAATATAAAAAAAAATCAGCCAGAAGATTTCCATCCCCAATAGTCGTCCTACTGGCCCTGTGAAAAAATGGTACTCACCTTTTTGGACCATCCATGTGCTTGCTGCATGTCCCTATGATTAGAGGAGGCTGGCTATAAGAATTAAGCCCACAGGCAAGGGTTCCATTCAGCGAACGTCCAGCTTATCTACAAAGCAAACCAGGCCATGTCCTCACTTGGCTCTGCAAGATGCATTTGAGGGTAGATTCTGCAGGACATCTTCATCGACTGATCAATTGCAGCAGCAGCACCTCAGCCTTACCTTCTCCTACGCAGCCTACCAGATGACACCACAGCAGACCTCTTTGGCCCGGCAGGAAATTGTCAGGAATCTTCACCTGTGTGAAGAAGTTTGAATGTACTGAATGGTCTATTTCCCGACTTACTGTTATGTTCATAAATAATAAATCATAAGGCAAGTTCCCACTGTATTTCAAAGCAAGCATTTATTTTATTGCAAGCTGAGTGGGTGGAATGACAAGGCTGCCAGTTAAAGCCTGTGTGGCAATTGTGAGGGGAGAAGTGTAGTGAGATATGTGGAGGAAGATGTTTTGGGGTTGTGCAAGGCAGTTGGTTTGTGTTAGCAGAGTTGTAGGTGCCCTTATCCAGAGTGTAGTATGAAGGATTGGTAGTGTGAGTGTTGAATTAAGAGGTTGAAGAATGCAGTGGTGCACAGGGTGGGCAAGGCAGAAAGGGAGACGTGTGGCCCTTGCCTGCCCTCATGAAGTATTTTGACTGTTGATCAGTTCTGAGTGTGAGGGAGTTGGGAGTAGTGCCAGTGGCACTACTGATGTTGGTGTCCGGCTTGGTGAAAGGAAGACATAGGAGTGTGAGGCTCTTGTCTTGTACTTCTTGCAGGAGGGCTTGGAGGTCTTAATCAAAGAAACCAGGTGGACTTCTTCTGCCTGCTGCCCTAGCGTGGTGCCCAATGGGCACAGCTTGCACCTAAATGGGCATAGTGGTGTCAATCTGGACTGATGCCATCAAGTGATTTGGTGGAAGTTGTCAGCAAAACCACTTCTTGGCTGCTTGCCACTTGTTCAACAGTGATCTGCTACTGCCAGGAGTCTGTAGAATGTTTTAAAAGACTATAGGATGGAAATGTCCTGGGGGTGGGTGTATCAGCAACTTACACAGTTTCTACACTCAAGCTACACCGGAGTTGCACCAAGAATATTTAAATTAACTTATCCAAGGAAACTTAAGTGCCGCTCGCTCCGCTGGCGAACAGCGTAACTTTCAGGCACAACCAGGGTGTAATCGAAGAAATTCATGGTCATTGGCTTAGTTTGGGCAATTTCAACCAAACCTGGTTGAACACATCTTTAATTTAATTGATCTTTCTGATCAGAAGCAAGGAATCTTCTATCTGTAGCCCAGTAGGTTACAGGTAGTGTTTTATGGTATATTGGGGTATAAACCCATCTTGGGTAGTAGCGGGCCGTTGTGAATCAGCAACCAGTTTTACACTCTGCTCGATTTTCTTTTCCATTGAAGTCAAAGAAACTTGGGCAAAGTGCAAAACGGGCTGCCGATTCACTATCGTCTGTTTTGCACTACCGTTCAAAACAAATTTATACCCCATTATATCTTAACAATCAAAACTTTAGATAAAATACATTATCCCCTTCAAAATGCTATTGTGACAGTGCCTGAAATCTAGTATCTGAGCAAACATGCTTACATTTAACAAAGATATAATTTGGGGTGTTGTGCGTATAACTGTTACTTAAGACTAAGCAAACACCTAGAGAAAACAAGGGCAGAAATTCTTTTTTGTTACATTATAATGAAATTAATGGCATTATGACATTAATGGCATCAAGGTGTTGTGCACTGATCAACAATAGTAAAAAGCTCTCCTAACAACACTGGTGATGCTGTCTCTCTGAAATATCCAAAGCTTCATAGGTCACACTCTGCAGAGACCAGGTGATTATATTCTTTGATTATTCTGTGAAAAATCCAATAGCTGTTTTATTGTACCCACAAGCTACAATATTCTAAACTTGATTCGTAGAGTGCAGTGAAATTATAAAATTTGTGTGCACGGTCGCAACTGAGTCCTAATTTTGCGGCACCAAAAAGTAATTATCACTGTGATGCCATCCTCTGTTACTCATTTTAGGTTCTAGTGCTTTGGAAGTAAGGCCAGCGAGCAAACAAAATAACTTTTCTTTCCTATAAACTATGTTTAGGAAGTTATGTTTTAGATTTGCTCATAAAACCTGTGTAATACTTAGCCTGCGGCCTAACAATTATTTTAGTCAGTGGTGGCCAATAAATTTGACAATGTTGCAGTAAATGGGAATGAGGCTGTAGGTAAACACTAGCCAGTACAAAAGATCAAACACCGTGACAGCTTGTGTGCCTTCTGACTAGATGATAACTACATTACACATACCC
This sequence comes from Heptranchias perlo, assembly GCF_035084215.1. NCBI lineage: Eukaryota > Metazoa > Chordata > Chondrichthyes > Hexanchiformes > Hexanchidae > Heptranchias > Heptranchias perlo. The sequence continues at coordinate 52,468,356 of NC_090327.1, forward strand.
TCAGGTCTTTGAAACGTAGTGGCATTCATTTAAACTTCTGAATAAAAAAAAATTCATCTAATTTGAAATGTATTTCTCCTTTAATTATATTTCAGACATGTCTATTATTTTATACATCCTATGGCATTTGTTCTAATTCAGCTTGTCATTGTTTTGTTCCACAGAAAAAAAGAAACAGGCATTGAAGTTGTTTAAGGGTCTGAAAAATATTAGAGAGAATAAAAGAAAACAAAATACAATTTTTATTGCTTTGTTCCTTATTCTTTCACTTGTACGCTTTTCACTTTCTTTGCCTATCATAACAATAATAATAATAGGTATACACATATTTGCCAGCAGTTTTTCTGTGCTTGAATCTAACTGGTGATAACAGATCAAATTCAGTGCCCTTATTTCTAACCCCAAAGGATTGCACAGCTCAATGATACATTTTACTGGAAAGAGTTATCATTTAACAGTCCAAATCACCTGATGTACTGAATGCTTCAAGAAATCATAAACAAATCACTTGTAGAATGAAAATAGATAGAACATTGGCCTATTGGCCATGCATTAGTGATATTCGTTCACGTATGTGAAAAGCTGGTATAATCCATGAACATCTGAAGTGGTTATTTCCTTCAGGTGATCATTTGTTAGGAGACAGCCAGTGTATTCAAGCTATTCAAATCTCCTGCAGATGTTCTGATTTGTTTGCCCAGCAACAACTTGCAGAATAGCGATTATGCCTGTCTGTTACACAGCCAAACAATAGCACGCCTCTGTTCACTGTCACCTCCATTGGTTGTTGTCAGTGAAAACTGTCTCCCGCCTGAGAATTGATTATGTGTGTATAACATGCATCTCAGCATTTCAAATGGAGTTACTGCATCCATTGAGCAGGTGGCTTGCTTTTTTGAACCTGAATCTGCATCTTCCTTGAACACCTCTATCAAATCTCCCCTTAACCTTCACTGCTGTAAGGAGAACAACCCCAGCTTCTCCAGTCTTTTCATGTAACTGAAGTCCTTCATCCCTGGAACCATTCTTAAATCTTTTCTGCACCCTCTCCAAGGCCTTCACATCCTTCCTAAAGTGCATTGCCCAGAATTGGACACAATCCAGTTGTGGCCGAACCAGTGTATTATAAAGGCTCATCATAACTTCCTTGCTTTTGTACTCTATGCCTCTATTTATAAAGTCCAGGATCCCGTATACTTTATTAACCTCTTTCTCAACTTGCCCTGCCACCTTCAGCAACTTGTGCACATATAACCCCAGGTCTCTATGTTCCTGCACCCCGTTGTTCTAAAGCCCAGAAATCGCTGTTGCTGATATTAACAGACAAATACTTAATTTGCATTCGTATGACCTTCCTTGGTCTGCTATTTTAGTAGAGGCATTAATCCATTTAAAGTTAACAGATTATCTATGCTTAAAATAGTGGACAGAGCATTAAGCATTTGTCTCCTAATATTGTCAACAGTATTTTCTAGCTAGGAATATCATTCATTATTGGCCCAATTTTAACTCAGGGCAGGTGAGCAGCAGTGTGAATTAGATATTCACCTGCAACTCCTGAAATGAGACCTGGACTATTTTAACTCCCAGGTCTCATTTATATCCCATTCTAGGCTGGATGTTGGTTGGAAGCAGCAGAAAATTGCATGGCCCAGAGGCTGCCCTTCGAGACCAGGTAAGTGGCGGGATAGGCTGCTGCAGCCGCCCCTTGGGAGTCTCGCAATCAGGAAGGGGGGAGCAAGTCCATGGCAGGGGAGTCCGAAGGAACATAGGAACAGGAGTAGACCATTCAGCCCCTTGAATTTGCTCCGCTATTCTATTAGAGCATGGCTGATCTCTACCTCAACTTCGTTAACCCACCTTTGCTCCATATCCCTTGATACCCTTAGCCAACAAAAATCTATCAACCTTAGTCTTGAAAATTTCAATTGACCCAACATCGGTAGCTCTTCAGGGGACAGAGTTCCAGATTTCCATTACCCCTTGTGTGAAAATGCCCTTCCTGATTTCATTCTTAAATGGCCCCTATTAGGAAATATTTTCTCTGTATCTATCCTATCGAATCTCTTTATCATGTTAAAGAACTTGATTAGATCACCCCTCAACCATCTAAACTTGTGGAATACAAACCAAGTTTATGCAACCCGTCCAATAATTTAACCCTTTAAGCATAGTATCATTGAATTTGCACTGCACCCCCTCCATGGCCAATACAACCATCCTGTGGTTCGGTTCGCAAAATTATGGGGTCTGACCAAGGCTCTGTACAATTTAAATATTCCTTCCTCACTTCTGGATTCCACTCCTGCTCCTCCTAGCTCCACAAGGAAAGTAAAAAAATATTAAAAACTTACCTTTTGGGCTTCTTCTGGCCCATATCCTCTTCTCCACTAAATAGGCCTGGATAGAAACTCACTGAGGCTTCCCACTCAGACTACTAAGTTAATATTGCGGTTGGGTCCCAATGACATCATTGGGATCTGACATGCATCTGTTAAGATGGATCCTGCCAGCTTTGGGTGGGTGCCCTTGCCAACTGCTCAGTTGAGCAGGTTAAAATTGCGATCAGTGGACTCTGCACGGCTCCAGAGGGGGTAAGTAACCTGGATGATTTAAACTGCCCATCTGCCGGGTTTCTGCTGGGTGGGTAGGGTTAAACTTGCCCCTCCTAGTAACTAATAAAAAGTTCTGCAGCAGAAAATAGGCATCTAGTTGTGAACTGTGCAGGTTGTGCATGGCTGGCAACCTATCAGCTCCTGGTTTCTGCTTGATGATGAATTCTGGAGCACTATGAGGGTCAGATCATTTCTTTTCATCATCAGTGGCCCAAATTTCACAACAGACGGCAAAAGTGACATTTATTTGAATATTCAATAAGGTTTGCAGCAAATATAGATGGCCACTGAGTCAGAATTAAGTAGTATTAATTAAAATACCAAAAAATATGATTCTGATGTGAATGTCCTTTTGAACAACATTGACTTTTGTACAAGGAGACAAGTCACTGGCTTGTATCCATTGGCAAATACAAGATACATTGAACAACAAGTTTGACTTCAGTGTAAATTTGAGTCCCTACAATGAATAGGATGTGTTAGTGACATTCAATCAACTGCAGAGCACGCAGTGATACAAACTATTTGCAAAATATGAACATTTACTAAATTTGGATTATTTGGATGCCTTACTCCTTTTACAGAGACATTTGTTATATTTTTCCTTTTGGTCTGTGACTGTTAACAAATCAAAAGTCAACATGGTTGGATACCGCAGATTGTCTATTAAACTGACATCTGGACTTTCGGGGAGGTAGAATTTAAAGCAGCTTTATCTTCTTGGAAGTTTTACCAATAATAAGTCACCTTCCTCAAGAACTTAAATAAGTTGTGTGAATGTTATATGGTTTGATGGACAGAGTGGGCTCAATAAACTGAAAGGCCTTTCTTTGTTCCATACTTTCTTTTACCTCCATGGCTTGTTACGATGGCACTTGAAAGCAAGTGACAAGTAGGCTTAATATGTATGTCAAATCAACCTGGTTGTTTATCATGTCCTAATAGATTTAATTTCCCTGATCAACCAGTGGGATGTATGTGTCCAGTGTCCATAGTGAGCCAATGATTCATTGTCTGATCTCTGTGGAAGTCCAATCCATTAATCTAACTCAGCCTTGGCTAGTCTAATGGTTGTTCTCTATGCATATTCCTGTTACAATCCAATGAGGTTTTATTTATTTATTTTATTCCTCACACTGTTCCCAGCAATGTCAGTCCTAGTGTTGTACTGGAGCACTAATATTTAATGTGGTTTACAAAAAAGGACATCATCAAATTTGTACATAAAATCAGATGAATACAACATCTTTTTTATTTAAAGTAAAGGCACATGCATATATATGGTAGGCCTAGAATTTCCTGTCGTTGGTCAACGAATGGCACCCACTGTTAGTTAGACTTGCCCTTGCCCATTTAATTTCCATGAGATTTTGCACTGCCAGTTGCTGGAGATGGAAATGGCGTGGCATCCTCTACAGGGCATCTGGGACCTGAGTGAACAGGGCAAGCAACTGTGTATCTCCTTAATCAATCAGATTGAAGGACTGTTAAATGAACAGCGCAGAGTCTGAACAAGGAAGTGTAAATTAGAATAGTGAATTCAAAGTCAAATCAGGTACAGAAAGAAAAATAGAGAGGGAAAGAAAGATTGGATTAAGAGAGAGAGAAAAAAGAGACTGAAAGAAAAAGTTTTAAAAATATTAATTAAATTTTAAAAAAATATCTCCAACAACAATTAAAACCTGAAAAAATGAGACTCCACACTTGTAATAGTTAATTTTCAGTACCAGAGAGGTTGTTTGGCAGCAATTAACACTTATCATGCCATTTAAAAGGGTAATTAGACTGAAATGAACCAGCCCTAACTTTCTATGGTGAGTTTAGTTTGCATCTACCATGCAAGGATCTGTGAATTAATCTGACTAGTCGTGATACACAGCAGTGGAGCAGATGAATAGCCAGAAAACCTATCACCATCTTTAGTTTAGTATTGAACTGGAAGTCTAATTCATTGTTTGAATCTAATGTTCTCCACTTGCAAGCTCAAGATGCTGTCTGGTTCACTGGCTAGGAGACAAAATGGCCTCCACTATCTCCTCAATTACTGCTGCCTTCCTATTATGAGCTTTCCCTTTTGTTTTTTATCCTACGTACAATCTACCTTGCCTGTTGCACAGAGCTTAACTGAAGAAAGTACAGCTAAAAATGTTTATATATTTAAAATGCTGCTCATGTGTAAAGATAATGCTGATTACCGTGTCACAAATGGTCAGGCGTCAAGGCGATTTAGACAAGTTGAGTGAGTGGGCAAATACATGTCAGATGCAGTATAATGTGGATAAACGTGAAGTTATCCACTTTGGAAGGAAAAACAGAAAGGCAGAGTATTATTTCAATGGTGATAGATTGGGAAATGTTGATGTACAAAGGGACCTGGGTGTCCTTGTACACCAGTCACTGAAAGCAAACATGCAGGTGCAGCAAGCAATTAGGAAGGTATGTTGGCCTTCATTGCAAGAGGATTTGAGTAGAGGAGCAAGGATGTCTTACTGCAGTTATGCAGGGCCTTGGTGAGACCACACCTGGAGTATTGTGTGCAGTTTTGGTTTCCTTACCTAAGAAAGGATATACTTACCATAGAGCGAGTGCAGTGAAGGTTCACCAGACTGATTCCTGGGATGGCAGGACTGTCGTATGAGGAGAGATTGGGTCGACTTGGCCTGTATTCACTCGAGTTTAGAAGAATGAGAGGGGATCTCATTGAAACATAAAATTCTGACAGGGCTAGACAGACTGGATGCAGGGAGGATGTTTCCCCTGGCTGGGGGGTCCAGAACGAGGGGTCACAGTCTCAAGATACAGGGTAGGACATTTAGGACTGAGATGAGGAGAATTTTTTTCACTCAGAGGGTGGTGAACATGTGGAATTCTCTACCACAGAAGGCTGTGGAGGCCAAGTCACTGAATATATTTAAGAAGGAGCTAGATAGATTTCTAGACACAAAAGGCATCAAGGGGTATGGGGAGAGAGCGGGAATATGATATTGAGATAGAGGATCAGCCATGATCATATTGAATGGCAGTGCAGGCTCGAAGGGCCGAATGGCCTAATCCTGCTCCTATTTTCTATGTTTCTATGTCAGGGTGGTGGTGGACAATTGTTCAGACTTTTGGGATTTCAGTGTTGAATCTGAATGACTACTTTCTGCTCTGAATTCTGATTTGGTGTGGCTCTCAGTTGCGTGACCTGACGTGGTTTCAAAACTAATTAGAAAATTGGCAACTTGCCAGGATCAGTTTACAAGACGGGTGTCAGATTCAATCCTAATCCCTTTTGTACGCTAAATAATATACGGACACGCAAACGTGACTTGTGTTCAGCGTTGCAGCAGTAGTCTATTGACCTGAGAAGTGACTTACTGTGTTATGGATGAGGGCATTTCTGTACACTCCAGGTCACTTTTATAAAATGAGAGGGAAACCACTTTTTATTCAAGTCTAAATTTTTGTTAAAATTTATGAAAATAGGAATATCAGGCTCTAAATTACTTCATATCTATCCAGAATCTATCCAGAAACCTATTTCCGTTCTGTTGAATATAGTGACAAAGCCATTCCCCCCTCTGCTGTGGGAACATTTATAGAGTTCTATTGCCTAAGCATAAGCCATTTAGTTGTTAGGGAAGTCAGCAGTGGCCGCCAGCTCTCTCTGCAAAGTAGGATGATTCATGTTATTGAATTGTATATATACTTGAATAGGAAAATTTGCAGGGCTATGGGGAAAGAGCAGGGGACTGGGACTAGTTCGATAGCTCTTTCAAAGAGGTGGCACAGACACGATGAGCCGAATGGCCTCCTTCTGTGTCGTATAATTCTATATTGATTCTTTTAAAGCAGCTAGCTCAGGATGCAGCTTGACACAAATGTGAAAGATATTATAAAGGTCTTGAATTACATACCAGTAATGCTTATGTTGACCAAAAATGGGTATCAGACCAAGTGCCCTTTTGCTATTGTATTACCAGTACATAATGTGATTTAATAGACCTGCCCTTTGCAGTTTAATAGTTGTCATGTATATTTGTTGCCAAATATTGAACTGAAAGGGTTTAATTCTAATTGCTCTGGTAGTAAGGCTGACCTATTTTCAAATATATCATCATCTATCATTATTTATTTTAGTACTGAGATTCATGTCCCAATTTACTGTCAACCCATGGAAACTCCTAGAATTAATAGCAGGCTAGTATTTCTATATGTTTTGATGCAAAATGTTATCTGCAAGATTAACGTTTTCTCAGATCCTCAAACCTTGGACTGAGAGGAAAGAGGGGTCAAATGATAAGTTGAATTAATATATCGATTAGTTGGAGATAATTAAATAATTTAAACACATATATGTCAAGTCAGCATTATCATTGATTTATGTCCCAGGTGAGCCCTGCAAATAAATCCATGTTAGGAAGAGTTGCAAAATATGACAGTCGTTCTAGGCAGCCACTTAAATTTACCGTAGAAAAAAAAAGAATATTCTATATGAGTGGCAAAGAGGAGTGAAACAAATTACAGTGAATGTGCCAGACAATAACTAAGGACCAGTTCCATTTCCACTTGCCTAACTCATTTGTATCTAGTTTATGAGCCAAAAGTTAAAACAGTAATACATTTGATGATAATCTTGGTGCTGTTGAATTCAGTGAAACTTTCTGACATCAACAGTTAGTGATGACTAATCTTGCAGAAAGCTAGTTGAAGTGACTTTATCATCACTTCAAGCCTCAGATGACATCTGTTGTTTCAACGAGCACCTGTAAGATGTAAATTAAAGAAAAAAAGACCCCTGTAGATTAACACTGTATCCTAATGTATTTCTAGTTTTACAGTTATGTTGAGTTATGCTAATTTACATCAAGTAAAGTTACTTTTTTAATTGTTTATTGAATGAGCTTACTATATTCTTATATGCTGTGGACTAGATTTTGTGATATCAGTCATAAAAGATAGGATTTTCATGTAACCATGAGGTAATTATTTTCAGGTTTTGAAGATGTCACCAGTAACTATATACAAAGGCAATTCTTCTGTAATCATTGCTTTGCATCCATTTTTCATATGTTAAGCAAATATCCATCCTCTGTTAAGGAAGTGGCTGCTGAGAAGCTTCCAAGTCCTTGCCTCTATCTCTGGGGGTGATTTTGTTGTAGAGCTTATATTGGGTGGGCAATGGGCAGGCCTGCACTGTATCTGCCTGAAGGAGTCAGCGTGGGGCACATGCCATTTTCGTGGCCAGACTTCATGTACGTTTATTCAGGAAGCTGCCAGTGCAAATGAGCTGCCTTCAGGCACCTTTCCAATCTGGGGTGGAATACTTGGTGAGGCAGCCGATATTGGAGGGTAGCTGGAGCACCTTAGAGGGGAGGGGTACAAGCATTGGGAGTGAAAGGAAGCACCAGTTTTGAAGAGCAGGCAACATTTTGCAGCACTTACAGCAGCAAGGATATTAATAGAAGTCTATAAAATAATGAGGGGCATAGATAAGGTAGATAGTCAAAATCTTTTCCCAAAGGTAGGGGAGTCTATAATGAGGGGGCATAGATTTAAGGTGAGAGGGGAGAGATACAAAAGGGTCCAGAGGGGCAATTTTTTCACTCAAAGGGTGGTGAGTGTCTGGAACGAGCTGCCAGAGGCAGTAGTAGAGGCGGGTACAATTTTGTCTTTTAAAAAGCATTTGGACAGTTACATGGGTAAGATGGGTATAGAGGGATATGGGCCAAGTGCAGGCAATTGGGACTAGCTTAGTGGTATAAACTGGGCGACATGGACATGTTGGGCCGAAGGGCCTGTTTCCATGTTGTAAACTTCTATGATTCTAATTGTGGAAGTCTTTAAGCCCTAAAATCCACAAAGGACTGCAAAAAAATGTGCCAAACCTGCTTCCAACTTTCCTTCACTGCAGCCAAGGATCTTTAATTATGTTCAAAATGGCTGCCTCCCGACTTCTGTAATATCCTCCAGTTCTGATGAAGGGTCCACACCCAAAGTGTTAACTTGTCTGTTCTCTCTACAGATGTTGCCTGACTTGCTGAATTTTTCCAGCATTTTCTGATTTTGTTTCTGAAGTTTTCAGTTGTCAAGAGGAGTTCCAAGATATATATTCCCAGCCTTCCACACATTATTAGCATTAGGGTCTGGCAAGAAAGGAGCAAGGCTAAATAGTGAGCTGGAGCACCCTCAGGAATGTAGCAGGGAAAACATGGAGACAGTCATTTTCCTTTTTCTACACACATTTTTATTGCAGAGAAGCTGCCAGGCACACTTTTTGTGGGGCACATAATTAGCTTGTACTATTACCCGTTAAATATTGAAATGTGTGTTCAGAACCAAAACTGCCAGCAGAAACTATATGCATAGTGCATAGGAATTTACTCACACAAGGAGGGAAGTGGACTGGCCAAAGGTTATTGTCAACGTACTCTGCCAATTTCTAACCACTGGATGTCTTCAGTGTTCTTCCAGGAGAAAGCAGCTCATAACCACAGGGAGCGCACTCACACTGGAGATGGACCTGACAACCTCAAGCAGGTATCACATTTTGAAGAGAGGGTGGTAGGCATCTTTGGGCCAGAGACTGTGGAAGGAGTAGGGAAGTGAATGTTTGGAGGTAGTGCTGTTGCATAGCAAGTATCCTCCTTTGATTCTACTAAATCTCTTACTCAGTGGGCTCCAACCAATATTAATGGCTGCCCCCTTGAATTTGCCAGCTACTTTGACCTCTCAACACCCATCATCAAAACCAATACCAATATCTCAACACCAATCATTGACAAGAACATTTCCAACCACTTTCTTGTATTCCTCACTACCATACCCCTTTCTAACCCCACTTTCTTCTGCATCTGCCCTTGGAAAAATAACTCTTCCCAAGTCATTTACAATTATACTTTCAAACTTCCAGCTGCCTAGTCTTTGGCCTTCCATTCTTCACGATACTTCTGCAGCTGTCAATTTTCTCAACCACACCCTCTTGTGTGAATGTCTGTGTGTTTGTTGCTGATATGCCCAACAAATATATGCTTCCCTGGTTGACGCAATAACACTGATGAATGGCTGCAAAGCCAACTAATGAGCAGCAGGGGATACCAAAGATCTTCTATCTGTATCTATGACTAACTTTGATGCACCCACACCAGTGTTGCTGGAGTTGCTGTGGGCTTAATGCTTCTAGAAATACCATCTACTACTACTTGTGTAGAGCTGTGTCGGACCGAACTTGCAGCGACATGAATACCAGCCAGTTGTTTCTGCATTATTCCACAAAGGCACATCCTTATGATGCCAACTAATCTGTCTGAACACAGAATGATGGCCATCTATGGGGTCTATGAATCCCTCCCCCATGGTTGATTATATCCATTCCTTTAGTGAGTTGAAGCAGCAGTCTTGGAGTGTGGATTCCAAAGCTTTCATAGTAACAGTAGAAGAGATGGCTTGTGTTACTGAGGTCTCCAGTGCAGGTGTCACTGGTGTTACCACATTGGGCCAACTGATCCATACCACCTTGCACTGTGGCATCAATGGAGGCAATTGACTGTCTGACATTAAACATGTGTTCTAACAGTCTTCATTGGAAAGCAGATTCACTGAGGGTTGTATCCACATGTAACTCAGCATGTGGGACCTCGGCCCAGTACATGTTGGCCACTCATCAATCCCCTCTGTAGAATCAAGGAATGCTACAGTACAGAAACAGGTCATTTAGCCCATCAAACCTGCATTGGTATTTTTCTCTCTATGAGCTACCTAGTCTAATCCTACACTTTCCCAACCCCTTAATATTTCTACTTTTCAAGCAACTATTTAATTTCCTTTTAAAGTATTTATGGATTCTGCTTTAATAACGGTTTGTGTCATGAAGTTCCACGCTCCGTGTAAAAATTATTTTTCTAACCTCCTGTTCATTCTGTTTGTGATGACCTTAAATTTGTGCCCTTCATCTTCATTACCAGAGCCATATCCTTACCTGTGCTGATATTGCATCCACAGTGGTGGTGATGAGTGGTTTTTCTTTCTGTTCTCCTTTCAGACTAATGGGTTCTTCTTGCTCTGTGAAAAAAACAAATGAGTACTACTGTATTGTAGTTATTATGTGCTTGTGCATAATCAGTGGGTATGGGCACTGTTTGTGCACAAGCACATAATAATACTAGAAGATATGATTAATATGGTACATATTAGTTGTTCTCCTCGGACCTCCAATATCCACAATCTCAAGGTCTTTCAGAACCTCTGTGCTAAATAAATCCACAATTCCGTCCTAATATTCAGTGAGACGTTTCAGCTGATATGATCCACCATCTGTTCTAAATATTCACTTGCTTCAGTTGATAGTGCTCTCGCCTCCGAGTCCAAAGGTTGTGAGCTCAAGCACCACTCTAGGACTTGAGCGTGTAATCTAGGCTGACACTCTTGTCTAGTAGCGAGGGAGTGCTGTACTGTCAGAGGTGTTGTCTTTCAGATAAAGTCCCAACTGCCTGCTGCAGTGGTACAGATGGTTGTCAAAGGTCCCATGGCACTATTCAAAGAAGAGCAGTGTTATTCCAGTGTGCTGGTCAACATGTGCCCCTCAACTTATACCATCAAAAACTGATTCATCTCATTTGCTGTTTGTGGCATTTTAATGTGCACAAAATGGTTGGCTCATTTGCCTACATAACAACAAACTTTGCACTTCAATTTAATCCATTTTATGTGAAGCTCTTTAAAATGTTACTGAAAGATATGATAAAAACATATATAAAAGCAAGTCTTTTGTCTTTCCTTTTGTTCCGTGGTTATGTGCAAGTTGAGCCTTTGAACATAGAGCTGTTTGGTTTGAGTCAGAGTGATTTGGTCTATGGAAATTCCTTCCTGCAGTACATTCTCTTTGTCATCATGAAATGCATAATATAATTTTACTTGTTAAATTGCCCAGGTATGTCCGGTCCACAAAAAGCAGGACAAATCCAATCCGGCAAATTACTGCCGCATCAGTCTTCTCTCAATCATCAGCAAAGTGATGGAAGGTGTCGTCGACGGTGCTTTCAAGCATCAGTTTGGGTTCTGCCAGGACCACTCGGCTCCAGACCTCATTACAGCCTTGGTCCAAACATGGACAAAAGAGCTGAATTCCAGAGGTGAGGTGTGAGTGACTGCCCTTGACATCAAGGCAGCATTTGATCGAGTGTGGCACCAAGGAGCCCTAGGAAAATTGAAGTCAATGGGAATCAGGGGGAAAACTCTCCAGTGGCTGGAGTCATACCTAGCACAAAGGAAGATGGTAGTAGTTGTTGGAGGCCAATCATCTCAGCCCCAGGACATTGCTGCAGGAGTTCCTCAGGGCAGTATCCTAGGCCCAACCATCTTCAGCTGCTTCATCAATGACCTTCCCTCTATCATAAGGTCAGAAATGGGGATGTTCGCTGATGATTGCACAGTGTTCAGTTCCATTCGCAACCCCTCAGATAATGAAGCATTCTATGCCCGCATGCAGCAAGACCTGGACAACATCCAGGCTTGGGCTGACAAGTGTCAAGTAACATTCATGCCAAACAAGTGCCAGGCAATGACCATCTCCAACAGGAGAGAGTCTAACCACCTCCCCATGACATTCAAAGGCATTACCATCGCCGAATCCCCCAGCATTAACATTCTGGAGGTCACCATTGACCAGAAACTTAACTGGACCAGCCACATAAATACTGTGGCTACAAGAGCAGGTCAGAGGCTGGGTATTCTGTGGCGAGTGACTCACCTCCTGAGTCCCCAAAGCCTTTCCACCATCTACAAGGCACAAGTCAGGAGTGTGATGGAATACTCTCCACTTGCCTGGATAAGTGCAGCTCCAACAACACTCAAGAAGCTCGACACCATCGAGGACAAAGCTGTGCTGCTGCTTTACATGCTTACCTCGGCGCTCTTTTTAAGTTGTACAACTTTTTTAGCACCTCCTTCCTCTAGCATGTAGCTTGTTAGCTATTTGAGAAGTGGTAAAGAATCGTTATGACAGGTGCTTAGTCCACTATCAAAATTACATACAAACAAAAATCAAATTTTAAAATTTTTCCTATTTTGTTAGCAGATTATAAATAATAATGAAAAATGAGCATTTAATCCATCTTTAGGAAAAAGCAGCAAATAATTTCAAGTCAGCTAACGGCAATAATAGAATCCAGAGTTTGTAACAGGGATTTTACTATGCAATGATTGTTTTAGCCAGAATTGAATCAGAGTATGAAAAATATTATTGGTATAGTACAACATCCATATCTTGTTGGTCATTGTTATTGAAGCCATCACTAGTAATTTTTTCTTGATGTTTCTTTATAATAGTTAATTTTGGTGGTGCCATCACAGCACTATGTTACCATTCTACCAACTAAATATTAAAAAAGTGTGGTTTAGAGAAAAAGGGCTCTGGTTACTAGAGGAGAAATTGCTTAAGATTTATGTGTAGTATTGAATTGTGATGACTAATTTCAGAGCTGTCAACATCAAGCAAATCTTAAGAGTTAGGACATTTATAATCAGGAAGATGGACGGAGTTTGGAAAACCAGTTAAACATATGGAGCTCTGTTTATTTCTAAGATTGACGTGTGTTGAAATAGGTAGTATCTTTAAACGGAATGAGTGATTGCTACTCCTAATGAATAGCAGTTGTCAGGTCTGCTAAATTAGGCTGAGAGCTGCCCAACATAAAAATGACTTGATCAAGGGATACAGTCACAGCCAACAACGAGTATGAGTAAATGCAGCACTGTAAGAGTTATCATTTAACTATTCGCTCTCTTGGAAAACTTCAATGGTTTAACAAGACATATTAGGGCCAATTTTAACTACCGGTGGAGAATGGTGGGCAGTGGACAGAATACAGCAGTTGCCCACTTGTTCTTATTGGCATGAGGCCCTAGCCATTTTGCAGCCTCATTACATTCTGCCAGGAAGCTGTGGGCATCAAGTGGGCACCCTGTTGCAGCTCATCTGTTCTCGGAGGTTGGGAAATCAGCTGGCTCCTACTATGAGCTTACCAACAAAACTGAAAGTCTTTCTGATAAGTTTGTCTTGCAGCTGTCTCCTAGCAGCTGTCTATGTCCTCCTCATGTCCTAGTTCCTATGTCTCGGGGGTTCAGCTTCTGACTCTGTCTTCTCCTCAGGAGTTTCAATTTCCAGACCTTTCTGAAGAGAAAAATTGTGAAGGCCAATTCAGCAGGTCACGAGTCTTCATCAGACAACAATGGAAGCATTATGGAGGGAGCTGCCAGACCTATCTAGACACTTGAATTTTCCCTCCCACATACCAATGGCCTGTTCAATTTTAATTCATGTGAGCCTCATTGTAATGTTCCTGTGCTTCATTTGTGCTCCTTCTGCATGGTGTTAGAAGCCATGATAATACTGGATATCTCTTCTGTCCAAGAAGGAATTCATTCTGAAAGAGAGCAGGGACACTGGACTGCCAAAGGTGAATGAATTATGGGAGCTCCCTGCATACTGGGCAATGACATGCAGAAACTTGTGCCTGTAGTCATGCACTAATTGGACATTAAAGGAATGAAATCCCTTTCTGTTCAAATAATAATGTGGATTGACAGCAGAGGCTCATATGGCCACATGACTATAGTCTATCGCTCCAAGCACTTATGGAAATCCTGAAATCCTGCTGACCCATTTGTCTAGATCCTGCAATCAACCAGGCTGCCCTGGCAAACAGGGCATTAATTATATGCCTTATTCAAGAATGGACAGCAAATTGACTGAGTGGGCAGAAGTTGTCTGTTGTTCCTTGGAATGATCCATTGGTCAGGAAATTAAGCACTGTAGTAAGTCCAGTGGAACAATAGCAGAACCCCCAGGGAAACCTCAGATATGGCCATTTCCACCATTTCCCCTGGGGGTTCTGCTGGTCCCCTGCTGAAGTTACAGCAGGAGATGTTGGCACGTCCGTGGAATTTCAGCCCTGGGTTGTGTTTTGTTAGCTTATAGAGTCTATGGAATATATATTTTCTATCTTGTGTTTTGTTTAGTATGATTTTGATTTTAAATCAATTTTAGTGGTCTTATATCTAACAAGAGAACTCCTGAACAGCAAGCCATTTCAATTTCTAAAATCAGACACTCTGTGTAAGTTCCAATTTAGTATCAATTATTGTTACATTATTGACAATTTGTTTTGTGGACTCATGTCCACTGGGAACTGAATTGAGACTTATCAGATAAAGTTCTTTTGGGATTGTTGGCAAACTGCTGAGACTTTTATCCTATCAGTGATGGTTGGATTTGAACTTAGGCCCCAGAAATGAAGGAAAGTGTACTAACCCACCGCACTACAATTGTGATAAGAGAATCAATGCCCTTAAGTGTTCTGCAAGGTCTAAATTGAAACACAATTGAAAGATTTAAACTATTCAGCTAAAAAGTCCAGGAAAATCAGTGACAAAACCAGAGAAAATCATTGCAGAGAGGTCATATCAGCTACATGAGATGAATGCTACTCAGATACATTCCTACCACTATTGCAGAGACTGCTAGAATTGCTAACCCTTCCAGATTGTCCTATAGTCTCCAGGAATTAAAGACTGCTGCAAGCAATTTGGAAGAAAAATCATAGGGGAATTAAAAAAAACATTGGAATTAGGGAAAAAGGCTGTTTGACTGACAGCCTAAAATCATCCAATCGGCAACGTAGAGTTTGTTTGCTTTCCAATTAGCGTGGGAAGGAGGTGGACGTGTCGGATCACGAATGATGGGATTGTAGAAGTGGGGCGATTGGAGGAGGGAGGTCATGTGATGATACCTTCTGGAATACATCCAACCAGAGATTGCTAGTGGAAGACATGCTTCTACATCATCAGACCAGAAGCAAAGTCTATGCGAGGGCACAATTTGTTGTCATTGAGATATACACAATATTATGCAATTTAGCTGGGTTCAGTTGATGGTGCAGATTGGCTCTCTTTTCAATATTCTTTTCTCACCTTACTGTTCCAAAACCAGCCACCATCCTCCACACTGCTCTAGGGTGTTGTCATTCAAAGCTATTTTTAGTCCTCAGCAGGCTTTGCTGTGGAGATTACATATGAACATAGGAAATTTCAGGAATAAGAAAAGGTCTTTTGGTCAAACAAGCCTTTGTAGGTTTATGGGGCCAGCACATAGTTTCCTTTGGGTTGAGGTGGCCAGTATCCAGAGTTATACATTGGCTTATCAATATGACAAATAAAAATTTCATGATATTGTAATTGTGGCACACTATACAAAAGAAAATATTGTACCCACCAGAAATAAACAATTTTCTTCAGCAACAGAAGACCTTTCCGAATTTGTTTATAAAAATGATTCCAGTGACATGATATCAATATTTAGATGGTCCTGAGTAAAAGCTGTATCTGTATTCCAGCAGTGATCTAGTTTTCATCAAGGAGGGCAACATCAATTGCATCACTTGAATCTGTTTTATGTCTGTTACAATAATTGTGCAGCAGGTATCCAGGCAATGTTCCTAACAATCTGCCTTCACTGGGGTTGCTATATATCATTCTATAGTTTGCACATATATGCCTGGTGAGAGCAAGCAAAGATTAATATGTGTCACATAACTCTGTGATTGGAATGCACTGAAATTAATCTAAGGTCACCTTCACCGGCAAGACAGAACACAATCCATGGAGAATGTATTTGCATCATATTTAGTTTTGAGCAATGGTAATTTTGTTTTCAGTTATAAAAATGGATATGACTTGTTGCTATCTCTGGTATTTTAGTCCCTGGCAACCTCTATTAATAAGAACTTTCTGATATGCCTTTGTGGCATTTATGACATGTAATGACAAAAACTGCATTTGTTAGTTTAATAGTCTAATAATTGAGAATCAAAATTGGTTTTAGATGTCAGAAAATTAACTATCTCTATTTAAAAGTTAGCTCTACTTTAAAGTTGCCATTTCAGTAAATCCCCTTTGAGTCACATTGTACAGTGATTGATGTTAAATATAACAGGTTTATATATTTTTTATGTGTACTAAAGTCAATGAGGTTGATTTTCCTGCCCTCCTTCTGCCCCAAAGTGCACTGTGTCTGTCCAGGTCCAGGTGTACCTATATTTTCTATCTTAGGCCATTACCACGGCCCAAGGACACTCCTGGCGCAAGCTTTTTCTCCGGCAGGGTCTGCTACCAGAAAACCAAGGATGACACCTCTGCAGCTGCATGCCTTGCTGTTAGCCTTGGGGATTTCTGGCTGCTATTGTTTCGCAGCAGCTAGAAGGCCCTAATGCCCGAAGATATACTGAATGAGTGCTTCAAATCTTTAATCCTATCTCTTGGGATCCCTTTTGGCTTGCTGCTGGGCTCTCTTAGATGCTCTGGTCTGAGGGAGGTTCTTGGCACAATGCTTTCACCAACTTCTCGAGCCACACTGTATTTGGGTGCATCAGAGCTGCAGCTCCAGGAAAAAGAGGTGGGAGGGTCGGAACATTCCGTCTGCCACAAGACAGTGATGGACCTGTGCTTTTCCCTCCCCATCCCCAGAAAGACTAGAAATCCCAGAACAGTGTAAAAAGGGCAGAGACCCAGTTAAATGGGCCTCTACCCTCCTTTTTCCTGATCTTTGTCTCTGGAGAACGGGTACTACACAATGAAAAGGTCAAGAAAATCAGCCTCGATGTTTTTTGCAATTAATTTGAAACGTCTATTTGAAGTACTATTAATCTATTCATGTTCATTCTGGGATACTGAAATAAAAATCACAAACAAATATAAAACAAAATCCTCCCGAACAAGCTCATGGGTTTCCTCTGCCCCTTTGTCACCATTCATTGATGACCTTCTGTGGGACCTGTCGCTCAGTGTTCCAGAGCAGCAATCCAAATTTGCCCTATTCCCTGCGACTGGCACTCACCTCATGCCGTATGTTCCTTGGGGGCTGATCTCTCCAACCCCTTCCCTATCCTGTGCAGCTGTCCCACTGCCAACTGCACTGGAGGATCTACAATCATCACCCTCCTAATTATATCCCTCCAGTATGTTGGCTTGTAGATTAGATCATTGTCATTCACAATTTAAATGTGGATAATTCCATTGACATCCTGACGCTGACAGAAACATGACTTTTGCCCAGAGACTCCTTCCTCCTTACAGGATTCTCACCAGCTGGCTACGCTTTTCATCACCAACCCAACACAAATGGTTGTGGCAGCAGTGTGACTCTCAACAGCAGTCTCATCATGGCTTTTCCCCCGACTCATCTGGCATCTTCTCCTCATACGAGCACCTCCGCCTCTTCTATCCCTCTTGTCTCTCTTTTAAAATCCTCATTGTTTACCCAAACCTCACGTCGATGTCCTTACTGAGATATCCTCCCTTTTTTGTTTCCTCAGGCTGTACACCACTTGCCATGTCCCCGGTTACTTTTCAGAAAATTAGATTTTAACTTTGGAATTACTCCCCTCCCTGTTATCTGTTACATTTTATTATTTGTATTGGTTAGTCTTTATATGTAAATAAGTTCATCATTGTTATTATTTTGGACTGAAGTGCTGCTTTTTAAATCTGTCCTGGGTTTGTGACCTAAACTGGCAAGCAAACTTCCTGCTAGCTGATAAATGACAGGCATTTACAGAGGGTAGAAAACTTATTTGTAGTATGATCGCTGCAAGTTTATCGAGGAATCATTTGCAGTGCATTTAGATCTGATATGAATTGTAATTCTTTATTTCAGGTAGAAAGATGTTCCTTAGCTTTTTAAAGAAAGACGATCTTTTCACATTGTTTTGATGCCACTATTGATGGCAGTGCAGCCAAAGGATGATACCGTGGAATTCTCTGGTCCATTATTTATCTTTCTTTTGCCTTTTTTTTGCTAACCCATGTCCCTGAGTATAAAACACATCTGTATTTTAATGAAGTGCACAAAGTTAGATGCAAGAAAAATCGAAACCATGCTGAGCATATTACTTAGTTGACGCCAAACTATAATTCATTGACTGAATGTAAAAGAGCAGGAGTTGTAGAACAGTCAGTAGTATTAGTGGTAGGCTGAGAGAAGCACTATCAAACAATGCCTGATCAAGAAATACAGGAAACAATAAAGGCAGCTGAGTTCAAATTCCAATCATAGCCACATTTTTTGAGTCAGAAGCACAGCAAAAACTTCTAAGGTATCAAATCAAATCAATATTATCAGGACCCAATTAGGTTAGACCTGTAACTTCACACTCAGGTATAGAGTTGAGGACGCTAAAACAGCCATCAGATTTTTATCTTTTTGGTGAAATTTTTAGAAGGAAGAAATCAATAAAAGCTGAACAACAGAGCTCACTGGGTAACGAATGAGAGGTAGCACTGCAAAAAAAAAGCACTAGTACAGCAGTAGAATTTGATTTTCTGTAAGGAAGTGGGTTAGCAAAGTTTTTTCAGCTTTGGGACCTGGGTTCAAATCCAGCTCAAAATGGTTTAGTGAACATTTCTTTCTCTGTTTGCTGTAGAGGCCTTACATAAATTGAGTTTGGACAGTTTCAATCTAGTTCACAGTGGGTGTGGGCACACAGCAGAAAGCTGTTCATAATTTGGCAACCTCAATCAAAATGGGTCGTAAGGAAGGGTCCTTTGGAAAAGAGCACACTGGTGCAGTAAGGAATGGTGAGCCTAGATTTTCTAATATGGGCAAAGTTTAGACCCAAATGGCTAGTACCAGGTTTTAGACAGACTCAAAAGAAAGTATGTCGTTTGCACCCAATTTTACGAGTTTAGCTCATTTACATAGCTTCCTGACTTCCCAAAGCCTTTCCATCACCTACAAGGCACAAGTCAAGAGTGTGATGGAATACTCTTCACTTGCCTGGATGGGCGCAGCTGTAACAACAATCAAACACCATCCAGATCAAAGCAGTCCACTTGATCGACAGCCTTAAATATCCACTCCCTCCACCACTGGCGCACCGTCGCTGCAGTGTGTACTATCCACAGGGCGCAGTGCAGCAGCTCGCCAAAGCTTCTTCGGCAGCACCTCCCAAGCTTGCAACTTCTACCATTTAGAAGGACGAGGGCAGCATGCACGTGGGAAACAACACCACCTGGAAGTTCAACCCCCCCCCCCCCCCCCCCACCCCCCAAGTCGCATATCATCCTGACTTGGACATATATTCCTTCAAAGTTGCTGGGTCAAAATCCTATGTCGCTGTGAGCAGGGTTGTCCTCTGTGCCACTCCACAGCATCATCCCAATAGGGCAGCATTGTAACACATCTTCAAGGAGGTGAAGCCAAATTTCAGGCTACAGTTGAACATTACCGTCACTGAACATATCAGCCCTACGCTACATGGCATCTGTAGGTGTCCATGCAGCAGGTGGTACAGCTCTGAAAACAAGGACCTTGTGAAGACAGTTCATCAAGGTCAGGAGCAGAAATGTGTGCCAGGACGCTCAGATATGGTTAGTGACATCTTAGCGGGTACGGCTAATCAGGTTATTCTGTCCATTGATCACCCTGGCTTGCCTTCTTTCATGTAGTGCTTGTTTTTCAGACTGGAGGGAAGTATACAGTGGTGTCACCCAGGGGTCGGTATCAGGACCACTGCTCCTTTTGATATATATTAATGATCTGGAATTGGGTATACAGGGCATAATTTCAAAGTTTGCAGATGACACGAAACTCGGAAATGTGGTAAACAGTGGAGAGGATAGTGACAGACTTCAGGAGGACATAGACTGGTGAAATGAGCAGACACATGAAAGATGAAATTTAATGAAGAGAAGTGTAAAGTGATACATTTTGGTAGGAAGAATGAGGAGGGGCAATATAAACATAATGGTACAATTTTAAAGTGGGTGCAGGAAACGGAGACCTGGGGATGTTTTTTTTTATTCGTTCATGGGATGTGGGCGTCACTGGCGAGGCCGGCATTTATTGACCATCCCTAATTGCCCTTGAGAAGGTGGTGGTGAGCCGCTGCAGTCCGTGTGGTGAAGGTTCTCCCACAGTGCTGTTAGGAAGGGAGTTCCAGGATTTTGACCCAGCGACAATGAAGGAACGGCGATATATTTCCAAGACGGGATGGTGTGTGACTTGGAGGGGAATGTGCAGGTGGTGTTTTTCCGATGTGCCTTGTCCTTCCAGGTGGTAGAGGTCGCGGGTTTGGGAGGTGCTGTCGAAGAAGCCTTGGCGAGTTGCTGCAGTGCATCCTGTAGATGGTACACACTGCAGCCACTGTGCACCGGTAGAGAAGGGAGTGAATGTTTAGGGTGGTGGATGGGGTGCCAATCAAGCGGGCTGCTTTGTTCTGGATGGTGTCGAGCTTCTTGAGTGTTGTTGGAGCTGCACTCATCCAGACAAGTGGAGGGTATTCCATCACACTCCTGACTTGTGCCTTGTAGATGGTGGAAAGACTTTGGGGAGTCAGGTGAGTCACTCGCCGCAGAATACCCAGCTTCTGACCTGCTCTTTAGTCACAGTATTTATGTGGCTGGCCCAGTTAAGTTTCTGGTCAGTGGTGACCTGCAGGATGTTGATGGTGGGGTATTCGGCGATGGTAATGCCGTTGAATGTCAAGGGGAGGTGGTTAGACTCTCTCTTGTTGGAGATGGTCATTGCCTGGCACTTGTCTGGCGCGAATGTTACTTGCCACTTGTCAGCCCAAGCCTGGATGTTGTCCAGGTCTTGCTGCATGCGGGCACGGACTGCTTCTTTATCTGAAGGGTTGCAAATGGAACTGAACACTGTGCAATCATCAGCGAACATCCCCATTTCTGGCCTTATGATGAAGCAGCTGAAGATGGTTGGGCCTAGGACACTGCCTTGAGGAACTCCTGCAGCAACGTCCTGGGGCTGAGATGATTGGCCTCCAACAACCACTACCATCTTCCTTTGTGCTAGGTATGATTCCAGCCACTGGAGAGTTTTCCCCCTGATTCCCATTAACTTCAATTTTACTAGGGCTCCTTGGTGCCACACTTGGTCAAATGCTGCCTTGATGTCAACGGCAGTCACTCTCACCTGATCTCTGGAATTCAGCTCTTTTGTCCCTGTTTGGACCAAGGCTGTAATGAGGTCTGGAGCTGAGTGATCCTGGCGGAACTCAAACTGAGCAGTGGTGAGCAGGTTATTGTTGAGTAAGTGCTGCTTGAGAGCACTGTCAACAACACCTTCCATCACTTTGCTGATGATTGAGAGTAGACTGATGGGGCGGTAATTGGCTGGATTGGATTTGTCCTGCTTTTTGTGGACAGGAGATACCTGGGCAATTTTCCACATTGTCGGGTAGATAGTACCTACACAAATCTTTGACAAGTTGAGAAGGCTGTTAAAAAAGCATATGGGATCCTTGGCTTTATTAATAGAGGCATAAAGGGTAATTTTAACCCCCAAGAACTGGTGCGTTGGGGGCAGATGGGAGGTTGAAATATTAACTTTTTAGTGGGGCTGCATCCCGGCTCCAACTCGTCCACTTCTAGGTTTAACCCAGGCAGGTTTGTCTGCGTGTGAACAACAGACACCAGGAAGTGCAGTCCCCACTTAAAGCCGGCGGGCTGATACTTAAAAAGGCAATGCACCTCATTGAAATAGTTGAGGTACTTAATATTTTGTGTATTACAAAATTAAAATGAATTTAACCGTACCTGATTGATTTTCCATCGCTTTCAATTCATGTTAGGTGAAAGCAGGCGGGAAGGGCTGGATCCATGAGGTGAGTGTCTTTATTGCACTGCTTGTGGGCCTGGAGGAGCAGGAGTGCTTCATCCAGGCCTAACAAGCTCACCAGGCCAACAAGAACCCCGCGATCGGCTGTCCCCCACCCTGATGGTGGACCCCCCTGCGATCCCTGATGCTTGCTGACCCGCCCAAACTATGACGCTGGCTGACACCCCCGATCCGCAATGCAGACTGACCCTCCTGATCCTCAATGCTGGCTGACCTCTCCGATCCCTGATGCTGATTGGCCCCCTCCGATCCCCGATGCTGGTTGGCCCCCCAATCCCCGATGCTGACTGGCCCCCCCTACCCGATTCCAATGCTGGCTGGACCCCCCGATGTCGTCCACATCCCCCACCTCCCCTCCCCCGATCTTTTCCAAGGCCAATGATTTCTCTCCCTCCCGCCCCCGTCTCTGATTTGCAGCTCCTTTCATACCCCACTGGCAGCCATTATGTCAAACTGGCTGCCTGGCACATGGGAAATGTGGAAGCACAAATACTCACCCTCAATTGAGTTGTGATCACAAATTGTGACGTATTCATTGCGCTTCTGGGTTCCCCACGCGAATATCTATGGACACACGGGATACCTGGCTCTGAGTGAAAATCATGCCCATAGAGTACAAAAGCAAGGAAGCTAAGCTAAACCTTTATAAAACACTGGTTAGGCCTCAGTTGTAGTATTGTTTTCAATTCTCAGCACCACACTTTAGGAAGAATGTCAAGGCCTTAGAGAAGGCGTAGATGTGATTTACTGGAATGGTGCAAGGGAAGTGGGATTTCAGTTATGTGGAGAGACTAGAGAGACTGGGGTTGTTCTCCTCAGAGCAGAGAAGGTTAAGGGGAAATTTAACAGAGGTGATCAAAATCATGAAGGGTTTTGATAGAGTAAATAAAGAGAAACTTTTTCCAGCGGCAGAAGGGTCAGTAACCAGAGGACACAGATGTAAGGTAATTAGCAAAAGAATAAGAGGTGAGATGAGGATAATTTTTTTTACGCAGCATGTTGTTATGATCTGGAATGCACTGCCTGAAAGAATGGTGGAAGCAGATTCAATAATAACTTTCAAAAGGTAATTGGATAAATACTTTGAAGGGGAAAAATTTGCGGGGCTATGGGGAAAGAGCAGGGGAGTGGGACTAATTGGATAGCTCTTTCAAAGAGCCGGCACAGGCACAATGGGCCGAGTGGCCTCCTTCTGTGCTGTATCATTCTATGATTCTAAAACTGGAGCTGCTTCCAAGGAAGCATCCAACATTAATGGTCAGTGAGGCCTTCACATATCTTAGTGGTGCTATCGGATCTTTTGTCCCAACTTCCTTTGGGAATAGGAGCCTCCGCTTGCACTAATTTTCTGCCAAAGGAGGTCTGATCAACTCAGTATGCAAATGCTAGTGTGCATGTACTGACTTGCCTGGCATCCTTCTATAGATTCTGGTCTTCTTGCAAACATCTCAGATGTGGAGGTTATCTTTAGGAATTCCATTGGTGCCATTAGTGATGTTGAGACCAAGAAAATAATTAGAACAATTGACACAAAGGATCACAGGAACCTAAGTGCCAGCAGAACTGTCTTCCGCCCCAACCAAAATATAAGCAAAAATTATCAAACATTTTCCAAATATTGCAGATTCAATGTACTTACCTGTGCTCATTAAATCAGCAATGTTGGATACCTATTTCACATGTGCATCCTTTAGAAATGATATTGTGCAACCCCAAATGTCTGACAACAGTGTGAAGGATGATGCCCCCTACAAATGAATTTTTAAATGAAGGTGGGTGTTTCATATGCCACTGGTCCCCACCCCATAGAAACTAATGTAGCGCAGAGTTCCAGTGGGATTTTGCTTCAGTAGACAGTGGTTGTAGTTAGAGCACGATGTTGCAGTAGTCACGGTTTATTCTGCATCTAGTCTGCGTGAAAGCAATCGAAGCATAATGAGGTGGGAAAATGTTACCTTTCCCATTGCTATCAACACTCCTCTGCTGCAAAAGAAAACTGATTTGCTATCCTGAACTTGCCTACTCGGAGTTCCTCAACTTTTCACTCCTTTTTTTATTCCTTTTTTGAAGGCACTGACTCCTGCTGGTACTTTGCCCAAGTTGTTATGCTTCACATGTGAGACTATATAGTGAGTGTTTGCAGGAAGTTCAACCATGGGAACATTTCAGTTGAGACTGATCTTGCTCTCACCTAATACCCACACACCTGCACTTTTCAAAAAGCATCACTGAACAGTGATCAGGAGTAGAAATCTCAATTTAAATCCCCCGCCTCCTCATCCACCTTGGGGCCAATGGTAGTAGCCTCAGTGCTATGCAAACTAAGATCAGCTAACTCAGTACAGACCAGAGATTGAAACAGTAACTATCCAATGATCTGTGGCCTTCCTGATTCACCAAGACGTTTTTTAAAATACTTTGACCTTTGATATGACATGCTTTTTTTGCTAATTATCAGTAATAGACATCACATGACATATTCTGTTTTGATGTACTGTTGATTTGGCTGCCAAGGAAAACATTCTAGGGATGTTCTCAGCTGTGGAACTAGTTGTGAAGATGTTTGACTATAATTTAATTTTAGACTGCTGAACAGAGCTAGCAAGTGTGACTGCTGGTATAGCTAGCGGTGATGTTTGGAATTCTCTTTTCATAGAGTCATAGAGTCATAGAGTTATACAGCACGGATAGAGGCCCTTCAGCCCATCATGTCCGCGCCGGCCATCAGCCCTGTCTACTCTAATCCCATATTCCAGCATTTGGTCCGTAGCCTTGTATGCTATGGCATTTCAAGTGCTCATCCAAATGCTTCTTGAATGTTGTGAGGGTTCCTGCCTCCACAACCCTTTCAGGCAGTGAGTTCCAGACTCCAACCACCCTCTGGGTGAAAAAGTTCTTTCTCAAATCCCCTCAAAACCTCCCGCCTTTTACCTTGAATCTATGTCCCCTTGTTATAGAACCCTCAACGAAGGGAAAAAGCTCCTTAGTATCCATCCTATCTGTGCCCCTCATAATTTTGTACACCTCAATCATGTCCCCCCTCAGCCTCCTCTGCTCCAAGGAAAACAAACCCAATCTTCCCAGTCTCTCTTCATAGCTGAAGCGCTCCAGCCCTGGTAACATCCTGGTGAATCTCCTCTGCACCCTCTCCAAAGCGATCACATCCTTCCTGTAGTGTGGCGACCAGAACTGCACACAGTACTCCAGCTGTGGCCTAACCAGTGTTTTATACAGCTCCATCATAACCTCCTTGCTCTTATATTCTATGCCTCGGCTAATAAAGGCAAGTATCCCATATGCCTTCTTTACCACCTTATCTACCTGTTCCGCTGCCTTCAGGGATCTGTGAACTTGCACACCAAGATCCCTCTGACCCTCTGTCTTGCCTAGGGTCCTCCCATTCATTGTGTATTCCCTTGCCTTGTTAGTCCCTCCAAAGTGCATCACCTCGCACTTTTCCGGGTTAAATTCCATTTGCCACTGTTCCGCCCATCTGACCAACCCATCTATATCGTCCTGCAGACTGAGGCTATCCTCCTCGCTACTTACCACCCTACCAATTTTTGTATCATCAGCGAACTTACTGATCATACCTTTTACATTCATATCCAAGTCATTAATGTAGACCACAAACAGCAAGGGACCCAGCACCGATCCCTGTGGTACCCCACTGGCCACAGGCTTCCAGTCACAAAAACAACCTTCGACCATCACCCTCTGCCTTCTGCCACTAAGCCAGTTTTGTATCCAAAGTGCCAAGGCACCCTGGATTCCATGGGCTCGTACCTTCTTGACCAGTCTCCTGTGGGGGACTTTATCGAAGGCCTTACTGAAATCCATGTATACCACATCCACTGCGTTACCCTCATCCACACGCCTAGTCACCCCCTCAAAAAATTCAATCAAATTAGTCAGACATGATCTTCCCTTGACAAAGCCATGTTGACTATCCCTGATTAATCCTTGCTTCTCCAAGTGGAGACTAATTTTGTCCTTCAGAATTTTTTCCAATAACTTTCCTACCACTGATGTTAGGCTCACTGGCCTGTAGTTCCCCGGTTTTTCCCTACTCCCCTTCTTGAATAATGGTACTACATTAGCGGTTCTCCAGTCCTCTGGCACATCCCCTGTGGCCAGAGAGGTTCTGAATATATGTGTCAGAGCCCCCACAAGGGTCCTAAACTGTTTCACTTCCACAATCAGGCTAGGATTGTGGAAGTGAAACAGTTTAGGACCTTTAGAGATGTAGTTAAAACATCTATATTTTGGAACATGGCTGATTTTTAAAATTGAGAAACCCAGGTGATAGACCAAGGCCAGAACACTACCAAGGTTGAAAAGAGTAGGAGAGGAGACAAAACAAATCAAGAAGTAGTGATTATATAGTATTATTGCACTCCCTTTGTAGTCAATACCTGGCCAATTTCATTTGGTTTTAAATGATAAGACTGTAGATTTAATATAGCACCGGTTATCATTTTATTCATAAAAAAATTCAATGATTTAGTTGAAGAATTAAACTTGTAATCCACCTCTCTCTCACTGGTGTAAAGATAAGCTTGGACTAACAGCAGGATTCATTATTGATCTGTTTTGCTTGTATCTAGGCAACAGGGCATGACATCGTGACTTGGGATCGGCACACAGCAGTCTGTCATTTGTGCCTGCACAAATGTATCCAGATTTCCTTAGGCATTAGCCCTGCAATTGCATGGCCCTTCCAGTGGACTCCTGTCATAAGTCCGATGGGAGTCCACCAGAATGGGTATGCATTTGGCGTGAACCTGCATATGCTGGGTCCCGGCCTTGCCTCAACATTTCCATGATGGTCTTGTAGGGGAAGAATCTCTACTTGACCCTGCAAGGTTATTGATTTATGGGGCGCAGGGCCAGGGGGGCTTCCTAAGTTGGGAGTTCCTGCTCTTAGGTTCTCAGTTGCGACCCAGTGAATGATCAGTGTACATACGCCTGATACCAACTGTGTGTCTAGTTGAGGGTCAGGTTCTGGACCCCTGAAGATGGGGGGGGTCAAAAGAAATGGGAGTGTTTGTAACCCACAGGAGCACCCAGATTCCCCTCTTCTGGGGAGGGAGGGGTAGTAGCCGCTGTAGGGAATTCCTTATTTTGTGTGATTCTTGGACACTGGATGAATAGTCAAGCAAAGAAATTCACCCTCACTCACGGTAGATTCGTTAATCAAAAGTAATTATTTAATGATGTTATCATTCATACGAGCATTCATGAAGCAAAATCAAACCATATATATGACTTTGCTTTATAAAATCCTGCTATACACTTAATAATTCGCAATGTTATAATGTAATGACTTAACAATGATTTGCCTGGTGTGAATGAATTAATACATATACAACCTTTAAACCAAGGCTTTTGCTCATAGAGCCTGAAGGTTGATAAGCTCTTCAGTCCTCTTCTTCTTGCGTGATGTACAACTGCAGTGTTCGTTCCTTGTGACTGCCGGGTAGTGAAGAGACCGTTCTTCTCTCAAAGTCTTCTTTGTATATTGTTTTTTTACCAACAGGATGTAGGATTGGGGAGTGTCATTCTTTTTGTCCAATTGCTCCCTGTTGCTATGCCTCAATCATTAACATACCTCAATGATAGACAGTTTAGGCTTTGATCATGTGACTGGAGACCCTTTTGATGTAGAAAAAACAACGTACTCGAACCATGGATTGTAAAAGGCCCCTTTACTATCTCTGTTTATGGCCTTTCATGTAGAGATAGCCCCTTTCATTTCTATGCACAGACATTCTTAATGGTCCTGACATCTCCAATTTTGATTGCTTCAGTGGTTTCAAATCCATTTCTTACACCATTTGACCATATGCTGGATACAATACCACTTGATGTTTCACAACTCCCAGCTCTTTGAACATACAACCAGATAGGAATGAAAGGGCCAATGCCTTTTCACACTTATCAATGCTTTCCCGATCCGAAGCCTTTGATGTATGCCTTTTCTTACATTACCCTTTGCTTTGTTGAAAAGCTTGTGTTTCCAAAAGCCTATTCATTTTGAAAGCCTGACAACGCTTTAAACTCAATGTTATCCATTTAACTTATTTATTTAATAATCTAGATATCTATCTGCAGTACAATGTCTTCGATCCCGAAACTCATACTTCACCAATCCTATCAGCGTCATTGAGGGAAAAACAAGATTTGCGAGAACACACTTTACTACATTACTGTGTTTGCAGGTTTTCAAATGTCTTTGTTTAAAAAGGGTACAATTAACCCTTCCCTTCAAATGTCTTTTGTTAAAGGGGTTTTGAATCCCCCCCCGCCCCTGCCAAGCCTGGCCATCCAGCTCCAACATTTCCAATGTCCTTGGCTAGCTCTGGGATCACCACAGATCCATTCCCAAACCACTGAAGGCTCACTTATGGAGCACCCTCGCCCTGACCCCGCGAATCTTTGCAGTATTAATAGTGGAGTTCCACGGCAGGCATAACTGCCAGGATCACAGCTCTGCAGGTTTTCCAGGCTACAATCTCAGCAGGTTTTTATATATTGAGCTTTACTATAGGACCATAAGAGATAGGAGCAGGAGTAGGCCATTCGGCCCCTCGAGCCTGCTCCGCCATTTAATGAGATCATGGCTGATCTGATTTTTACTTCAACTCCACTTTCCCGCCCTTTCCCCATATCCTTTGACTCCCTTGCTGATCAAAAATTTGTCTAACTCAGCCTTGAATGTATTCAATGACTCAGCCTCCACAGCTTTTTGGGGTAAAGAATTCCAAAGATTCACGACCCTCTGGGAGAAGAAATTCCTCCTCATTTCCATCTTAAACGGGCGATCCCTTATTCTGAGACTATTCCCCTAGTTTTAGATTCCCCCATGAGGGGTAACATCATCTCAGCATCGACCCCATCGAGTCCCCTCAGAATCTTGTCTGTTTCAATAAGATCTCCTCTCATTCTTCTAAACTCCAATGAGTATAGACCCAATCTTTCCTCATAAGACAACCCTTCCATACCCAGAATCAACCTAGTGAACCTTCTCTGAACCGCCTCCAATGCAAGTATGTCCTTCCTTAAATAATGGCACTAGAACTGTACGCAGTACTCCAGCTGTGCTCTCACCAGCACCCTGTACGGTTGTAGCATGACTTCCCTGCTTTTATACTCCATCCCCCTAGAAATAAAGGCCAATATTCCGTTTGCCTTCCGTTTACCTACCTGCTGCACCTCTATGTTGACATTTTGTGTTTCATGTACGAGGACACCCCGATCCCTCTGTATCGTAGCATTTTGTAGTATTTCTCCATTCAAATAATATTTTGCTTTTTTATTTTTCCTCCCAAAGTGGATGACTTCACATTTTCTCACATTATATTCCATCTGCCAAATTTTTGCTCATTCGCTTAATCTGTCAGTATCCCTTTGCAGACACTTTGTGTCCTCATTGCAACTTGCTTTTCCATCTATCTTTGTATCATCAGCAAATTTGGCCACAAGACATTCTGTTCCTTCATCCAAGTCATTGATATATATTGTAAATAGTTGAGGCCCCAGCACTGATCCCTGCGGCATCCTACTAGTTACTGATTGCCATTTTGAAAATGACCCTTTTATCCTGACTCTTTGTTTTCTGTTAGTTAGCCAATCCTCTATCCATGTCAGTATATTACTCCCAACACTATGAGCTCTTATCTTGTGCAGTAATCTTTTATGTGGCACCTTATCCAATGCCTTTTGGAAATCCAAATATACTGCATCCATTGGTTCCCCTTTATCCACCCTGCCCGTTACTTCCTCAAAGAACTCTAATAAATTTGTCAGACATAATTTCCCCTTCATAAAACCATGTTGACTCTCCTTGATTGTATTATGAGTCTCCAAATGTCTTGCTACTACTTCCTTAATAATAGATTCTAGCATTTTCCCAATGACAGATGTTAGGCTAACTGGTCTATAGTTACCTGCTTTCTGTCTCACTCCCTTCTTGAATAGGGGTGTTACGTTTGTGGTTTTCCAATCCGCTGGAACCTTTCCAGAATTTAGTGAATTCTGGAAGACTGCAACCAACGCATCCACTATCACTGTAGCCACTTCCTTTAAGACCCTCGGATGCAAGCCATCGGGTCCAGGGGACTTGTCAGCCTTTAGACCCATTAATTTACCTAGTACTTTTTCTCTAGTGATAGTGATTGTTTTTAGTTCCTCCCTCCTCTTTGCCCCTTGATTATCTACCATTATTGGTATGTTATTAGTGTCTTCTACTGTGAAGACAGATACAAAATATCTGCTCAATTCCTCTGCCATTTCCTTGTTTTCCATTATTATTTCCCCAGACTCATCCTCTAAGGGAACAATGTTTACTTTAGCTACCCTCTTCCTTTTTATATACTTGTCGAAGCTTTTACTGTCAGTTTTTATATTTCTTGCTAGTTTACTCTCATAATTTATTTTCTCCCTCTTTATTATTCTTTTAGTCATCCTTTGCTGGTTTTTAAAGTTTTTCCAATCTTTGGGCTTACCAGTAATCTTTGCCATGTTGTATGCTTTTCCTTCCTTAGTTAGCCATGGTTGGTTCACCCTTTTAGTGGAGTCTTTCCTCCTCACAGGGATATATTTTTGTTGCGAGTCATAAAGTATGTTTTTAAATGTTTGCCACTGCTTATCCACCATCATACCATCTAATCTGTTTACCCAGTCCACTTCAGCCAATTCCACCCTCATTCCTTTATAATTGCCCTTATTTAAGTTTAATACAGTAGTTTCAGACCCAAGATCCTCGCTCTCAAATTGGATTCTTACTGGATTTACACTGGTTGCTGGTGTAAATCGGAGAGTACAGGGCTGTGGAACTTTGAAAGGTCAGAACCAATGAGAAAGTGCTAAGCCTAAAAGATAACTGACTATGGTTAACTGAAAACAATTATGAAAACAAGTAAAGAAAAATTCAATTTGGCATCTCTTGCTGATAACTCATTGTAATCCTGACTTATTGTTCTCACAGGTTGGTAGAAACCACAGATCAGCAAAATCACTTTCAAAGTTTTTGGGCTAATTTGTCCAACCTCTGATGTATTGGCTCTTGTTTTTTTCTGACAGGCTTTTTTGTAAAACTGTAGTTTAGTGGATCACCTTTGTAAGTTACCTTTGGAAGTCAGTTTTACAAAACTAGCAGTGAGAGCTCAGAAACAAATGTATATAATATCAGAGTCTGTGGCATATCAGAAAGTTTTACTGAGATGATATCTACACTAGTGCTAAATTTTGGTAAAATAATTTAATAGTAATTCTTGGTATAATATATTAAATACTTAAAACAAAAATTAATTCTCTACCCTTAAACGAATGATTCAGTTTGACACCACTCATCCCTGATGTTACAAATTTAGACTGAATTAAATATAAACATCTAAGCAGTCATCACCTCATTCACAGGTTTATTAAATGAACAGCTATAAAAAACAAAGGGGATGAAAATCTGTAGCATTTCCAGTTGGCTCCTGCCATAACTCCTACAGGAATTTGGTGAAAGGCCATAAATTAGGCCAGGATGAGATATATTCAGCCCCCAGCCTTCCTCGGAATTTCCTTTTTGCGGGTGGAGTCTCACCCCAAGCAAGGTCACTGTCATGAAAGGGAGCATGAACTGAGGCGGGGATTCCCAGGGTGGGAGTTCTCATGTCTCCAGCCTGCGGAGCACGACGGGCCAATATGCCGAATGGAATCAAGTGTACCGGCCAGCCAACTGGCAGGAGTAGAGCCCATTTGGGAGTTCAGGCATAGTTTTTGGCCTTGATCTCCGGAGATGGGTAGGATGACTTTTGTTTATTTTGACTCCCTTATAAAGGGGGCAGATAGGGCAATGCTGGTATCTTTCTGGGAGGAGTTCTGGCGATTCCCCTAGTACATACACACACCGCCACATTCTGTGGCCTGCTGGGGCAGGTGTGATTGCCCATTTGGTTTATTTAAATGAAGGGACCTCATGTTGACCTGGCAAACTTTGGAAGGGTTAGTATTGGAGATCACAGCAGGTGGATTGTGGCATTTGTGCCAGGATTAAAGGCCTGCAGATTTTTGGCCCAAGATTATTAGACATTAAAAATAATTAAAACTGAAGATTGTATCTGCAGTCACATTTTAACTTGGCTTTGGTTTGCTTTACTTGCAGAGTTTTAAATACTGAAAAGGAAAAAGCTAACTGACATTACCATACAGAATTGCTTATACAAATGCTGATTTGCCATTTGGAATATTGTCAAGAATAAAGGAAACACAAAAATTGGATTTTTAAAATATAGCATTTTCTTAGGATAAATTTGGAATCAATCAGAGTATCTTCCAGGATGGCCTAGCTTCAAGCAATGAAACAATCTGAAGCCCATGAGAAGGAGAGAGAGAAGGCTAAGGAGGGGACATGCATACATTTACCTACCTCAGTGATTCAAGTGCGATGCTTGTAATGTGTTATTTTGTTTTCCCACATGAACTGTGAGCTTCCTGCTGAAAAACTGTTAATTTGCATAATTTTGATTAAAACAGACTCACCCTCAAAACACCTAACTAAGCTTTATATGCGAAACGGTCCCCGTGGATTGGAAGGTAGCAAGTGTAACCCCGTTATTTAAGAAAGGAGGGAGGGAGAAAACAGGGACTATAGGCTAGTTAGCCTGATATCAGTAGTAGGGAAAATGCTAGAATCTATTATTAAATATGTAGTAATAGGGCACTTAGAATATGATTAGGCAGAGTCAATATGGTTTTATGAAGGGGAAATCATGTTTGACAAATCTCAATTTTTTGAGGGTGTAACTGGCAGGGTAGATAAGGGGGAGCCAGTGGATGTGGTATATTTGGATTTTCAAAAGGCATTTGATAAGGTGCCACACAAGAGGTTGTTACACTAGATTAGGGCTCATGGGATTGGGGGTAATAAATTAGCATGGATTGAGGATTGGTTAACGGACAGAAAACAGAGTCGTGATAAACGGGTCTTTTTCGGGTTGCAGGTTGTAACTAGTGGGGTGCTGCAAGGATCAGTGCTTGGGCCTCAGCTGTTTACAATATATATACCAATGACTTAGATGAGGGGACCGACATTACTTGAATGTATCCAAGTTTGCTGATGATACAAAGCTAGGTGGGAAAGTAAGCTGTGAGGAGGACACAGGGGCTGCAAAGGGATATAGATGGGATAAGTGAGCAGGCAAGAAGATGGCAATTGGAGTATAATGTAGGGAAATGTGAAATTATCTACTTTGGTAGGAAGAATAGAAAAGCAGAATATTTTTTAAAAAGGTGAAAGACTAAGAAATGTTGGTAATCAGAGGGATTTGGGTGACCTTGTACACGTAACACGGGAAGTTAACATACAGGTACAGCAACCAATTAGGGAGGCAAATGGTATGTTAGCTTTTATTGCAAAGGGGTTGGAGTATAAGAGTAAGGAGGTCTTGCTGCAATTATATAGGGCCCAGGTGAGACCACACCTGGAGTACTGTGTACAGTTTTGGTCTCCTTACTTAAGGAAGGAATACTTGCCTTAGAAGGGGTGCAATGTAGGTTCACTAGATCGATTCCTGGGATGAAAGGGTTGTCCTATGAGGAGAGATTGAGAAGAATGGGCTTATATTCTCTGAAGTTTAGAAGATTGAGAGGTGATCTCATTGAAATGTATAAAATTCTTAGAGGGCTTGACAGGGTGTAAATGCTGAGAGGCTGTTTCCCCTGGCTGCAGAGTCTAAAACAAGGGGTCATAGTCTCAAGATAAGGAGTCGGCCATTTAGGACAGAGATGAGGAAAAATGTCTTCGCTCAGAGGGTTGTGAATCTTTGGAATTCTCTACCTCAGAGGGCTGTGGATGCACAGTCGTTTAGTATATTCAAGACTGAGATCGATAGATTTTTGGACTCTAAGGGAATCAAGGGATATGAGGATAGGGCAGAAAGGTGGAGTTGAGGTCGAAGATCAGCCATGATCTGATTGAATGACAGAGCAGGCCTACTCCTGCACCTATTTCTTATGTCCTTATGAAAATAGTGACGGATTTCAATATCCTAACTAATTTTTTAGAAAAGCAATGGGATTTTTTCTCAATATGTCTCACTCTTCTGTGTCAGCTGTGGCTCAGTTGTAGCACTCTTGCCTCTGAGGCAGAAGGTTGTGGGTTCACATCCCCTTTCAGGATGTGAGCACAAAATCTTGTCTGACACTTCAGTGTGGTACTGAGGGGGTGATGCCATCCTTCGGTTGAGACGTTAAACCGAGGTCTCATTTTCCCTTATAGGTGGACGTAACAGATTCCACAGCACTGTTTGAAGAAGTGCAGAGAGTTCTTTCAGTGTCCTGCACAACATTT
Source organism: Heptranchias perlo (assembly GCF_035084215.1). Taxonomy (NCBI): domain Eukaryota; kingdom Metazoa; phylum Chordata; class Chondrichthyes; order Hexanchiformes; family Hexanchidae; genus Heptranchias; species Heptranchias perlo. Next base: position 52,502,983 of record NC_090327.1, read on the forward strand.
ATCCCTCAATCAACACCACAAAAAACAGTTTAATTGGTCATTTACCTCATTGCTGTTTGTGGGATCTTGCTGTGTGAAAATTGGCTGCTGCATTTTCCTACATTACACCAGTAACCACACTTCAAAGTAATTAATTTGCTGTGAAGCTCTTTGGAACATCCTGAGGTTATGAAAGGTGCTATATAAATGCAAATTCTTTCTTTCCTTTCTTTTTTTTGATGTACTTTTGTGAGTGTTAGATCAACGATTCTGAAGTTAGAGTCCATTCAAATTCCTGCAATCAATTTTAAGGTGTCTAATATTTGCTAAACTTGCTAATAACATCTTGGGAAAGAACTGCACTGCTGAACCAACATTTACTTCAAAGGGCATCAACATCTGCTGCATGCCACAGAATTTGGCAATACAAAGGGCCTAACCATGGAGGAGGAGGCCAAGCCAGAGTCAAGGCCAGAGCAGGATGCAGACACTGATCAAGAAGATGTCACTGCTGAAATCCCAGTGTGGCCAGGAAGACTGTTGTACAGGTGCCCGTCCGAGAGACCTTCAGCTAAGAGTCCATATGGCACCAAGAACGCAGCTCCAAGCAACTCATATCGCAGCATCCTCAGAGCGCCGGTGTCTGCCACAATTACTGGCCTCCACAGTCAGGTACACACTCGAGATGTGCCCCTGGTGGGGTAGGCACTCCCATAGCAGTATTCAAATAAGATGACATTTTCTTGAACCTGCTGGCAGTATCAGGATTGAAGGTCACTGGCAGGTGCATCCCTGCACTTACGCTGGTATGTTGGCCCTATTATAATAGGCCCTAGAACCTGTGCAATTGGAGTCTCTGCTGTAGATGTCCATGGAGTTTCTGCTGTAGATGTCCATGGAGTTGTCACGTAGTAGACTGCAGGGCAGAGGAGCTTTCCTGCATGACTGCACAGATGCAACTAATTGACTTCTCCACACCCTTAGTCTGATGTTGCAGAGTATTTTAGACCGACTCAAGCGATTCCTGTAGGTAATCCTGCTTAGATATCAGTCTCCTTTTGTATGCTCACCTGTGAAGTCTGAATCTTTAGGTATTGCAGCTGAGGAAAGATCGGAGTTGGCCCTCTGGCCAGCAAGCTCCTGCAACTCTTGTAGCACCACTATTTGTTTCTCTTCATGCAGTATAATTCACCTGGTGCAACTTTCTCAAGCTCACTATGTCAATCCTCCATGATGTGTGTAGCTGTGCTGGAGCTTGCGATAGTTAGTGTGAATGCCACAGGGGCTGTGTGGTACTGGCTTGCTCGGGGTCACTCACAATGCTGGCAGGCTGTTCTTCCAGGCCTTACTACCACCATCCTTAGTGCCAACATCTGATTGCTTTCCTTCGGTCCGGCCTTATAGGTCTTGCCCTCACTTGACTATAAATATAAACTCCAACTGCAAATCCAGAAATAAAACAAATTTGTCAAACAACTCAATTCCATCGTTATCTAACAGTGAACAGAAATAATCAAGAATCACCCTTGTGCATATCCTTAGTGCCTGCTTTGGGTGCTCGTTTCCCTATCCTAGTGCTCCTATGAAGCGTTTCCCAAGTGGCTACAGCTTGGGAGGTGGAGAGCTGCTGACCTTCCAGTGAGGACACTTCAGATGGCCGTGGGGGCGACCTCGAGCAGCTCTATGTCTAGAGGGCCAGGATGCAAACTGCAGTATCTCACCTGGCTGTGTGACATTAACAAAGGTGCTGGTGGAGTGGGTGGTGGAGGACCAGGCATGCTGTCGTTCTTTTTTTAATTCGTTCATGGGTTGTGGGCGTCGCTGGTGAGGCCGGCATTTATTGCCCATCCCTAATTGCCCTTGAGAAGGTAGTGGTGAGCCGCCTTCTTGAACCGCTGCAGTCCGTGAGGTGAAGGTTCTCCCACAGTGCTGTTAGGAAGGGAGTTCCAGGATTTTGACCCAGCGACGATGAAGGAACGGCGATATATTTCCAAGTCGGGATGGTGTGCGACTTGGAGGGGAACGTGCAGGTGGTGTTGTTCCCATGTGCCTGCTGCTCTTGTCCTTCTAGGTGGTAGAGGTCGCGGGTTTGGGAGGTGCTGTCGAAGAAGCCTTGGCGAGTTCCTGCAGTGCATCCTGTGGATGGTATACACTGCAGCCACAATGCGCCGGTGGTGAAGGGAGTGAATGTATAGGGTGGTGGATGGGGTGCCAATCAAGCGGGCTGCTTTATCTTGGATGGTGTCGAGCTTCTTGAGTGTTGTTGGAGCTGCACTCATCCAAGCAAGTGGAGAGTATTCCATCACACCCCTGACTTGTGCCTTGTAGATGGTGGAAAGGCTTTGGGGAGTCAGGAGGTGAGTCACTCGCCGCAGAATACCCAGCCTCTGACCTGCTCTCGTAGCCACAGTATTTATATGGCTGGTCCAGTTAAGTTTCTGGTCAATGGTGACCCCCAGGATGTTGATGGTGGGGGATTCGGCGATGGTAATGCTGTTGAATGTCAAGGGGAGGTGGTTAGACTCTCTCTTGTTGGAGATGGTCATTGCCTGGCACTTAACTGGCGCGAATGTTACTTGCCACTTATGAGCCCAAGCCTGGATGTTGTCCAGGTCTTGCTGCATGTGGGCTCGGACTGCTTCATTATCGGAGGGGTTGCGAATGGAACTGAACACTGTGCAATCATCAGCGAACATCCCCATTTCTGACCTTATGATGGAGGGAAGGTCATTGATGAAGCAGCTGAAGATGGTTGGGCCTAGGACACTGCCCTGAGGAACTACGGCAGCAATGTCCTGGGGCTGAGATGATTGGCCTCCAACAACCACTACCATCTTCCTTTGTGCTCGGTATGACTCCAGCCACTGGAGAGTTTTCCCCCTGATTCCCATTAACTTCAATTTTACTAGGACTCCTTGGTGCCACACTCAGTCAAATGCTGCCTTGATGTCAAGGGCAGTCACTCTCACCTCACCTCTGGAATTCAGCTCTTTTGTCCATGTTTGGACCAAGGCTGTAATGAGGTCTGGAGCCGAGTGGTCCTGGCGGAACCCAAACTGAGCATTGGTGAGCAGGTTATTGGTGAGTAAGTGCCGCTTGATAGCACTGTCGACGACTCCTTCCATCACTTTGCTGATGATTGAGAGTAGAATGATGGGGCGGTAATTGGCCGGATTGGATTTGTCCTGCTTTTTGTGGACAGGACATACCTGGGCAATTTTCCACATTGTCGGGTAGATGCCAGTGTTGTAGCTGTACTGGAACAGCTTGGCTAGAGGCGCAGCTAGTTCTGGAGCACAAGTCTTCAGCACTACAGCTGGGATGTTGTCAGGGCCCATAGCCTTTGCTGTATCCAGTGCGCTCAGCCATTTCTTGATATCACGTGGAGTGAATCGAATTGGCTGAAGACTGGCTTCTGTGATGGTGGGGATATCGGGAGGAGGCTGAGATGGATCATCCACTTGGCACTTCTGGCTGAAGATGGTTGCAAACGCTTCAGCCTTGTCTTTTGCACTCACGTGCTGGACTCCGTCATCATTGAGGATGGGGATGTTTGCAGAGCCTCCTCCTCCCGTTAGTTGTTTAATTGTCCACCACCATTCACGACTGGATGTGGCAGGACTGCAGAGCTTTGATCTGATCCGTTGGTTGTGGAATCGCTTAGATCTTGTCTATAGCATGCTGCTTCTGCTGTTTAGCATGCATGTAGTCCTGAGTTGTAGCTTCACCAGGTTGGCACCTCATTTTTAGGTACGCCTGGTGCTGCTCCTGGCATGCTCTTCTACACTCCTCATTGAACCAGGGTTGATCCCCTGGCTTGTTGGTAATGGTAAAGTGAGGAATATGCCGGGCCAATGAGGTTACAGATTGTGCTGGAATGCAATTCTGCTGCTGCTGATGGCCCACAGCACCTCATGAATGCCCAGTTTTGAGCTGCTAGATCTGTTCTGAATCTATCCCATTTAGCACGGTGGTAGTGCCACACAACACGCTGGATGGTGTCCTCAGTGCAAAGATGGGACTTCATCTCCACGAGGACTGTGCGGTGGTCACTCCTACCAATACTGTCATGGACAGATGCATTTGCGACAGGTAGATTGGTGAGGACGAGGTCAAGTAAGTTTTTCCCTCGTGTTGGTTCGCTCACCACCTGCCGCAGGCCCAGTCTGGCAGCTATGTCCTTCAGGACTCGGCCAGCTGTGGTGCTACCGAGCCACTCTTGGTGATGGACATTGAAGTCCGCCACCCAGAGTACATTTTGTGCCCTTGCTACCCTCAGTGCTTCCTCCAAGTGGTGCTCAACATGGAGGAGGACTGATTCATCAGCTGAGGGAGGACGGTAGATGGTAATCAGCAGGTGCCTCTCCCAAGGAGTCAAGGCCACTGTCCTGGGACTGGCCTTAGCACTCCTCTGGCTCTGCTTGAGAACAGAATGCAGGAGTGATGTGACTCCATGTCAACAGTGGCCCCGAAAGCAAAGATGGCAGCCATCTAAGCTTGCATGGCAGTAGTGTAAACTGTCAGGAGGGGCTCCGTGATGGTGGGCACCATTGCCACGTTCATGGAGCTGACCACTCGGTCCATGTTGCATAGAATGGTCTCCATGCTCTTGACACAAGTTGAAGCTGGACTCCTCCATGATCTGTGGCAATATGCGCAAGCTTGCTGGCAGGCTACCCAGTGCATCTAGCATTTCTTGGTGTATGCCCATCAGCCTTCTTCAGTAGGCTGAGCCCTTGAAGGCAGGATGAGTCCTCGGCAGCAGAGCTAGTATGTAATCTCACCTTCTGGTGAGCTGGCAACTTTGGCATCCTATCCCTCTGCCCTAGCTCCTGCACACTTGTGGCTGATGATTCACCATGTGAAGACCCCTCCTCTAGCCTAGCCTCTAAAGAAGACATGGTGTCAGTCTCTGAGCTGGTGCTTGTGAGGGTGAGATCAAGATAAGCTGTATCTTTCTTTCTCCACTGGCAGAGGGGTGTCCACATTTTCAGTAAAGAGAGGGACAATGGTTAGCTTTTAGTGTGAAAGGACAGCAGAGGAAGAAGTGGCTGCTGAAAGCACGTACAGTTCATCATAAAGAGTGTGTAGGTTGAGATAAAGTAATAAGGGGAAATAAAGATACAGTGTGAAGAAACCCTGCACGACGTCTCCTCCCCCTGCCCAGGATGGCTAGCACATTTTCCTCAAAGGTGGAGAGAATGTTCAGGTGGGGTCGGCCTCCTCTTGGTAGTAGTCTTCTGCCTGTAGCAACCTTCTCCTGCAAGAAAGGAGTGCATTAATGACAGTCTTGTGAAGTGTCTGGAGAATGTGCCTATTATGGTGGAATAGCTGGCATGCAGTGTATAAGATGTGAGGAGCAGGGAAGTGAGGGTTGCAATAGTGGTGAGTGTGTGTGTAGAATGAGAAGGAGGTATAGTGAAGTGTGATGCAGTGATTGTAGGAGAGTGAAGGGAAGCAGGGGAGGGAAGTATTGTGAGTAGTGAGGCTGGAGGTGTTGGAGATGTGAGCAGAGAGTAAAATAGCAGGAATCATACCTTGAAAATTCTGGTGAGGTCATTGAACTTCTTTTGGCATTGCAGCTGTGTCCTTGGAACTAAGATCCTGGCATTGACCTCCTCAGTGACGTCTTCCCACTGGCGGCAAAGTTGTTGCCTGGAGGGCTTTCTGTCCCCTGGGGGGAGCAGAATCTCCTCCTCCTGTCCATCGCCTGCACCAGGGTGTACCAGAGAATGCTAATGCCCTCTCAGTACTTGCTGCAGCCATTTCTCTGTTCAGAACTGTTTCCTTCCTTCTGCAGCCAGAGTGCACCTCCCCTTTAAGAGGCGCTGGCTGTCTTTAAGTAGCGTCAGAGATGCCTGATATCCAGTCCCCCAAACAGCCATGTTGCCAATGAGTAGCGTGGGAGCGTGGCTGCATGCCTGAATCATGACAATCAGTGAGCAGCACAAATATTACATGCTGCCTGGGACAACACTAACAAGCACGTGCAGTGTGCGCCCCGCTCTCAGCACACTCATTTTCAGGCCCGATTGAAACTCTAGGCCAAGATGTTAAAAAAAGAATTTTCAGAATATAACCAGAAACGACATAGGAGTTATACATATAAAAAGTTATCTCTGAATTAATTATGCTGCTTAATTTAAATAACATGACCAAATTAATATTATAGAATTTAAATTGTAATATTAGTCAGGGTCAGGAAAAGAACTTTCCCCAGCTATTTGTCAATTTATTTTTAGTACAAACTATATTGGTACTTGAATAGAACATTAATCTTCACTATCTTCATAAATGCCAAGTAATAACATTGATTTTTACTAAAAGTAATTGCAAGAATCAGAACATTAATGAATTAGAACTTTTAATATATAGTACCACAAGTTTTAAGGTAGTGCAGTAGGCATTCTCTCACATATATCTCCTCTTTATGTCATTTTCATCAAATATTGCCTTGTCAGAAAACGTATGAATTCGTGCCATAGATAGGGAAAGCACCAGTGTTTGAGACATGCATGTAATTATATTGAGCTTAATTGGCAGGTTTGGGACATGTTTCCTTCCAACCTTCCTCGTGGTGCTCAAAACTCCTCTGAGGAAATGAAGCATGAAAGTTGAAAATACTGGTGAAGTAAATTAAAAGCGAGATGGCAACAACTAATTAATATTTAAGAAATGAGGGGAAACAAAGCCAAACCTGTTGAGTGAGGAGTCTTTGGATGGACACATCAGACATCTTAAGCATGCATAACAATGGGAATGGAAACCAGAAAGAGAACAGTATCAAAGAATAAATGGAAATACCTTGAAGTGATGGACATCAGCTGAAGGAAACAAAGAAGAATGCGAAGGAATATTTGAGTCAACGGCCTTGAAATTCAATTGTGTCTGAAAATGGGTGCGCAGGACACGGGGCGTGTGATGCACGTGCCTGTTTACGTGTGCGCAAGGACAATCTGAGAATCCTGCAGGCAGCACATTATAATGAGTTTGAAGTGCAGCCAGCACTATCTCTGTAACCTCCTCCAGACCTACAACCCTCCAAGAGTTCTGCACTCCTCCAATTCTGGCCTCTGCTTATTGGCTGCTCACCTATTTGTCGGGGGGCGGGAAATCGGGCTTTGTTGACGCCGCCTAAAGGCAGCCAGCACCTCTTAAAAAGGAGAGGTGCACTCTGGCTGCAGACAGAAGGGAAACTTTGCAAATGGAGAAATGGCTGCAAGAGGTACAGAGAGGGCACCCAAATTTTCTGATGCAGCATTGGAGGCCCTTGTCGAGGTGGTGGGCAGGAGGAGGGAGACTTGCAATGCCAGTGGGAAGAGGTCGCAGAGGAGATCAATGCCAAGATCTTAGATCCCAGGATATGGCTGTAATGCAGTAAAAAGTTCAATGACCTCACCAGAGTTGTCAAAATAAGAATCTTCTCTCTCACCTCAATTACTCTCTCTTCATACCTCCACCACCTGCAACCACACTACTCACAATACTCCCCTCCCGCTTCACTCTCCTACAATTACTGCATTACACTTCACTCCATCTCCTTTACTCCTACTCACACACTCTGCGCTTCCTACTCTCACCACTATTACAACCCTCAATTCCCCACACCTCACATCCTCCACACAACAAACAAACTATTTGATCATGATAAGCACATTCTCAAATCGGCTCAGAAGGCTGTCACTAGCACACTCCCTTCTTTCTTGTAAGAGAATATCATGCACAACATGACGCAAGTGGCAGTGACCAGAGGAGGCTGAGCCCACCTCTGCGCCCTTTCCCCTCTGGAGGAAGACATGTTGGCCATCACAGGCAGGGAGAGAATTATGGCAGTGGTGAGTGTCACTGTGAGAGCAGATGTCATGCAGGGTTTCTTCACACTTTATATCCTTTTTTCCTTCCTTACTTCTATCTCACCCTACATACTCTGCACGTCAAACCGCAAATGCTTTCAGCAGCCTCTTATCTCTCTCTGCTCTTCCTTCACACTAAAAGCTAACCCTTGTCCCTCTCTTATTTCAGGTGCTGAAAATGTGGACGCTCCTCTGTCACTTCAGCTAGAGGAGGCCAGCCTTCTATAAGATGCAGATCACTCAATCTGACCTAGCAAGCACCAGCTCAGAGACTGGCACCACATGTACTTTAGAGGGTAGTTTGGAGGAGGGGTCATCAAGTGGTGAATCACCGGCCGTAAGCGTGCAGGATGTAAAGCAGAGGGATAGGACGCCCCGGTGCCAGTTCTCCGGAGGGTGAGATCATTTACTAGCTCCGCTGCAGAGGACTCAGATGCTGACTTTGAAGGCCCAGCCTACTGAAGAAGGCTGATGGGCATAAACCAGAAAATGCTAGGTGCACTGGGCAGCCTGCCAGCGAGCTTGTGCACAATGCCGCAGAGCATGGAGGAGTCCAGCTCCAACTTGCGTCAACGCTTCACACAGAGCATGGAGAACATTCTGTACAACATGGGCCGAGTGGTCAGCTACATGAACACGACAATGGTACGCACCAATTTGGAGCCTCTCCGAACAGCTCTCACGGCTACCATGGAAGCTCAGACAGCATGTATCTTGGCTCTGGGGAGCAGTGGTGACAGAGGCTTCCAGAGCGTCACATCACTTCTGCACTTTGTTCACGCACAGTGGCGCAGGATTGAAGAGACACAGTCCTGGGAGAGTGGCACATTTCATTCCTTCTGTAGCAAGCAGGTACATCTATCCCAGGGGATTTAGGTCAGTTTGAGGAGGATGCATATGAATGACAATGAGCAGGTGGTGGTGGCAGAGGAGTAGCAGAAACCTGATCACCAGAGGGCCAGCTTATATCCTTCCTTAGATGCAGAGCCCAGGGATTTGGGCTTCACAGGACCTGGATTTAAAAAGAGATGCTGTCTGAGCATCAGTATTGTCTCCAGCCATTAGAAGCTATGCCAAGGCATCCTGTAAGGTCTGGTGGTGACTGCAGAGGAGGCCACTATCTACATGTGTGTAGTCATCCATGACTGCATAACAGAACTGTACTTCATTTTAGAGTCACTCATCAACTATACAATGGACATCTGCCTTCAGCACAGTGAAGGCCCTACACAGGGTAGTTTGTACCATGCCAGCCACCTTAATGTTCTAATTGTCCTGACAACTGAAACAAATTTCCCGTGGAATATCCAATTTTCTATACATGTCCAATGTTCTATATGTCTGATGTAAAATCAGACATATATAACACTAGGCAGGTATATAAAATTAAGCTATATTAAGCCATATTGTTGTCCATCTGCCTTGCTGTCACTTGGTCTGATTGGGGGCTGTTAAGCTTACTATTCCATGTTCAGACATTGTTTGTGTTTGTCCCAGCTAATTTCCTATCAAACCAAAAGCATTTTCTTATTTTGCCATTTGATGTGGCACATGAAACAAACTATGCAGCATGGCTTGTTATTGGCAATTCTTCCAGTCAGTAGAGAATTCAGGTACAATGTACTAGAACTTAAATGACAATGCAATTTAGCACGAGTCATCAGTGAGGAATTACTATTCCATAGGATGTCCAGAATTATCCATGGTTTTTCTTGAAATTATGGCCCCGATCTTAAAGGGGGGGGGGGGGGGGGGGTGGCGCAGATATTGTGCACGTAAGCTCTGAACCGAGTGGCGAATCCAGGGAGTCCGGGGAACGTGGAGGCCCAGCCGATTTGAACGGGCGGGCATCATTTCGAAAAATTTTCTCCAAATCCCACCTGAACCCGGCCAGATCCGCTACCTGGCCAGAGTCAGGCGGGAGTGGGGAATTCAGACAGCATGAGGCCACAGCCAGGGACCCGCAGGATCAGTCCCCGGCAGTCAACTAAATGGTGATATGGTGTGTGTGTGGGGGGGGGGGGGGGGATGATTTGAATGCGATCGGGGTGGGGGGGGGGGGGGGGAGGGGAGGGAAGCCTGTGGTAAGTGAGGCTGAACGCTTCCTAGTGGGGCCTGGAGGAGCAGAACTACACCTAAAGAAATGTAAAAGCTTACCTACCTGGCCCTATTCTGGCCCATGATCCCCCTACCGACAGGTCTGGCCTGACGGGGAAGCCGTCACTGCTCCTCCGCTCAAGCCTCCAACCAAAATGATGTCATTGGGCCCTGATCTGCATATTTAAACAAGACCCTGTCAGCTTGGGGCAGGTGTCCTGCTCACCTGCTCAAAAGAACAGGTTAACTTTGGGACACGGCGGGAAGGCAGCAGGATAAGAGCGGGTACGGCAATACCCTCATTTTGACTGCCCCCCAGCCTGGTTTCCACCAGGTAGGGGGAGTTAAAATTGGGGCCTATGAGTGGATGCATTATGAATTGGGCATCACCTTCAACCTGAGTTTTAATCTTTTCCGCAGGTTACGAGAAGCAACAATCCTATCTTCTTCACAATGGCAGTAGGCCCACAAAAATGAAATAAAAATGCATGTTAAAGATCATTAAGTTCTTGTTAAAGAGCAATGAAGAAAAACTTGTTTAGGGTGAAATCATGCTGTACAACAGTACGTATGAACTAATGTGTTCATATTAAGATACTCTGTCTAGTAATTTAATTAAGACATTAACCGGTTTATTTTAATTATATGGGACAATTTCACCCTAGTGAAGTTTTGCTCAGAGTGGAATGAATGTGACCATTAAGTTCATTATTTACAGCCAGTTTTAGTCTTTAAAAGTTGGACTCCAAGGCCTCCAAATTAGCAGTCGGAGCATTCAAGAGCAGTGATCCCACTGTGCCTATAATGTGTCACTGAGGGCTCTGCTGCAGATGTCACTAGTGTTGCCATACTTGCCTGTTTCATCAACTCTCCCCTTGAAATTGTTAGACTGCATACAACGTTGCACAAACTGAGCAAAACTATACAAAATGCTTTTTGCTGTGAAGCTGTTCAGCACTTGTTTAAAGCACTAAGCAGTCACTTAATGCTTTTAAATAGCACCTGATGAGAGCACAATTGAACTGCTTCCTGAGCCATTTTGTAGGGAAAATGGAGCATAAAAGACGTCGGAAATGCCATTTTGTTGACCAAGCATTTGCCGCTCTGATCCAAGGAACGAAATACAAAGGGGTACAAGTTATACAACAGAAGGTGCACACAATCTCCGGAAAGAAAGGGCACCTCTTCTCTCTCACTGAAAGTTTGTCAGGCATGATAAAAAATTGCAGACTGAATGAATGATGTGCCACAAACCTGCCCAGCCCGACCTGAAGATATATATTAAGGGAAGTTATTAATATCGTGCAAGATTTGCACCTTCCATAGACAGTGTAAGCAATGTTCAGATAACCCTTCATTAAAAAAGGTAAGAGTAATTTCAAGGTTGTAATGTTTTTTAATTAAGTGAATTAAAGTCAATAATAGAATAATTTTGCCATTGTGTTATATTGCTGATCTGTTGGACCTTGGGAAAATTGCCTCTGGACATTCATTTTTTGATAGGAATATGCAAATTCTGAATGAGTGTTTCATATGAGTCAAGAGTAATAATAAAAATGACTCATTTTGAAAACCTGCATCACAGAGAATGACTATCGTTTGTGCAATGTGAAAAGGAATACTGAGAGTTCTGAATAACATTGTGAATGACAATGAGAAAGGAATGGAAAGTGAAGGCATTCCACTGAGGTATTATTGTTTTCCGAACCAAAGGAGCTTGTACTTTTGATACATCAAAATGGCATGTGGAATAAGGCTACTTATCTAAAGATGGATCACAAGGATGCAATTCAAGACTGAGGTTCTGATCACATTACAAATCATGAAGCTCCAGCAGAATGCTGGAACTGATCCGCAGCCTTTAACTCCACTACAGCATCTGTTATTTTAAATGATTTGTGCTGTCTACAAGTTTTGATTGGAAATTAAATTAGCAACTGACATTACAGGTGTGCTGATTAGGAGACTGAGTACTGTGAAGAAATGTAATGAGGGTATAAAAGAAGGTTGCATTTTTTTTTAACCTATGTTATTCATGCACAGTATTTTAATTTTAATATAACACTAATCCATCCCCTATGGCATTGCAGATGTAGAGTCAAGACAAGTGCAGTATTCAGGTCAAGCATGATTTGATGGCTGGGAATAACTAGATACAGATGGGGAGGATGGAGGAGGCTCTAGATACAGATGGGAGGGGCTTGTGGAGAGGAGGCATGGGGGAGGGAGAGCGGAGGGAAGGAGGATAGTGGGAAGGGAGGAGGAGAGAAGGGGAGATTGGGGAGGGAGAAGAGAAGGGGAGGAGAGAGGGTATCGGAGGGAATGGGGCAGAGCAGAAGAAAGAGGAGGAGAGAAGTAGACTGGGAGGATAGGGGACAGGGATAGGAAAGGGGAATGCGGATGGGAAATGGAGAGAGAAAGAAGGTGATGAGGATGGCGAGAGAAGCACGATGGGGAAAGGAGGATGGAGAAGTAGTTGGGGAGACAAGGCGGGCAGAGGGAGAGGGGGAAAGGAGGAGAAGGGAGAGGACATGGATGATGAGGGGGTGGACGATGTTTGGATGATTAGTGGTGGGGGGGTGGGGGGAAGGTCAGTTTTCCAGGGTTCACTTTGAGGTTCTATGGTGGGGGGGGGGAATTGGGCCAGGGACAATTTCCCTGCTAGGTGGAAAGGAGTTTTAGTGGACAAAGGTCAATTTCTATTCCCAGTGAAAGTGGAAATAACAGTGGGCCAGGAATGATTTCCCTGCTCAGTAGAGAGAGGGCAGGATTGATTACCCTCAGTAGAAAAGGGAGTTGGCAAGGGTGGAAAGGGTGTTTAGTAGGGACGGGGAGATGCAAAGAACACAACACTGTATGGGGTGGGGGGAGTTGAAGAAAGAAACAAAGACTAGCATTTCACGACCTCAGGATAACCCAAAGAGCTTTACAGCCATTGAAGAACTTTTGAAGTATAGTCACTGTTGTAATGTAGGAAACGGGGTAGTGAATTTGTGCACAGCCAGATCCTACAAACAGCAATGAGACATGTGACCAGATAATCTTTTTTAGTGATGTTGGTTGAGGAATAAATATTGGTCAGGGCACTGGAGAGAACTCCCTTGCTCTTCTTCAAAATAATGCCATGGGATCTTTTACATCCACCTGAGAGGGCAGACAGGGCCTCGGTTTAAAGTCTCATCTGAAAGACGATACCTCCAACAATACAGTACTCCTTCAGTACTGCATTGAAGTGTCATCCTGTATTGTGTGCTCAAATCTCTGGAGTGGGACTTGAACCTGCGACTTTCTGACTTTGAGGCGAGAGTGCTACCCTGCTGCTCGGGGTGGGGGGGCATGATGAAATGCTGTTTGGTGAGTTGGGGTGAATGCTGCTTTGGGGGATGTGAAGTAATTCTCAAAGGGGGCAGTGGAGGTTTAGACTTCTGGTCATTGGGAGGGGAAGAAACTGGGAGTATTCTGCTCGTTGGGGGTGCAGAGGCAGTGGCCAAATTGATGTCCTTTGGTTCAAAGATTGATATGCTGCTCAGTGGAGTGGGAGGAGAGGCTGGGGAGGAGCATGGACTCAGTGGCAATGGTATGGTGTTTGTGATGGGAGGTGAAGTCAATGGCATCGGTCTTGGCAATATTTAACTGGTTGAAATTGCGCATCGCGCAGGACTGGATATTAGACAAGCAGTCTGACAACACAGAAGCTGTGGAGGGTTTGAGTGCGAATGGGGTCAAGGGAGCAGGAGGGTGGATCTAATGGACAAGATGAGCTTGGAGCTGGTTTGAAGGGAGATAGGAAAAAAGGAGAGAAAGATGCGGGGTCAGGGCAAGGGCAGGGGGGAGCCTTGGTGGTGGGTTGGCTTGGTGGGCAAGAGGAAGGGGCATAGCAGCAGAGGCAGCTGAACAGATGGTCTCAATTTCAGTGACAAAAACATCCATGAGCTCCTGGCACTTGCTGTTGGAGGGGAGGGTGAAGGGGTCAGGGGAGAGGGCTTTAAGGAGACAATTGGTAATGGTGAAATGTAGCCAGGGCTTTCTTTGCTCCCCAGGATGATCTTGGAGTAGTGAATGATTCTAGCAGAGGACAGTGAGGCCTCATAATGCTTGATGTGGTCCAGCCAGATCTGGCGATGGATGGCTAAACCATTTGTTCACCAGATACACTGAAGTCTGCTCCCCTTAGACTCGAGAATGCAAAGGTGGAGGCCTTATCAGGGGGAAAAGTGAGACAAAGCTAGAAGAGCAAATATGTAGGCAAATTTCTGAGAAGTGCAAAAACAATAGGGCAACAATAGTAGGGGATTTCAACTACCCTAATATTAACTGGGATACAATCAATGTAAAACGTATAGAGGGCACAGAATTCTAAAATTGCATTCAGGAGAACTTTTTTAGCCAATACGTAGCAAGTTCAACAAGAGGGGTGGGGGGGTGGTGCAATTCTGGACTTAGTTTTAGAGAATGAAGCTGGGCAGATGGAAGGAGTATCAGTGGGACAGCATTTTGGTGGTGTTGATCATAATTCAGTTAGATTTAGCATAGTTATGGATAAGGACAAAGGTAGAACAGTAGTAAATGTTCTCAATTGGGGAAGGCCAATTTTACTAAGGTGAGAAGTGATTTAGCAAAAGTGGACTGGAAACAACAACTAGAAGGTAAATCAGTGTCAGAGCAGTGGGAGACATTCAGGGGAGAGATAGTGAGGGTTCAGAACGAACATGTTCCCACAAAGAAAAAGTGTGGGACTGCCACATCAAGAGCCTCCTGGATGACAAGGAGCATATAGGGCAAGATAAGGCAAAAAAGGGAAGCTTATGTCAGATACCTAGAGCTCAATACTGCAGAAAGCCTAGAGGAGTATAGAAAGCGCAGGGGTGAAATTAAAAAGAAAATTAGGAAAGCAAAGAGAGGGCATGAAAAATACTGGTAATTAAAATCAAGGAAAACACAAAGATGTTTTATAAATACGGAAAGAGCAAGAGAATAACTAAGGAAAGAGTAGGGCCAAAAAGGTAACCTATGTGTGGAGGCAGAAGATGTGGGTACGGTTTTTAATGAGTATTTTGCATCTGTTTTCACAAAAGAGGGGTCAACACAGAGATTATCGTTAAGGAGGAGGAGTGTGAAATATTGGAAGGGATAAACACAGTGAGAGAGAAAGTATTAAGGGTTTAGCATCTTTGAAAGTAGATAAATCGCCAGGCCTGGATGAAATATATCCCAGGCTGTTCGGAGAAGCAAGGGAGGAAATAGCAGAGGCTCTGACCATCATTTTCCAATCCTCCCTGACTACAGGCATGGTGCCGGAGGATTGGAGGACTGCTAACATTGTTTAAAAAGGGAGAAAGGGTTTGACCTTATAATTACTAGGACTATCAGTCTAACCTTGGTGGTGGGCAAATTATTGGAATCAATTCTGAGGGACAGCATAAATCGACATTTACAAAGGCATGGGTTAATCAAGAACAGTCAGCATGGATTTGTTAAGAGAAGGTAGTGTCTGACTAACTTGAATGAATTTTTTGAGGAGGTAACAAGGAGAGTCGTTGAGGGTAGTGCATTTAATGTAGTTTACATGGATTTTAGCAAGGCTTTTGACAAGGTCCCACATGGCAGACTGGTCAAAAAAGTACAAGCCCATGGGATCCAAGGGAAAGTGGCAAGTTGGATCCAAAATTGGCTCAGTGGCAGAAAGCAAAAGGTAATGGTTGACAGGTGTTATTGTGACTGGAAGGCTGTTTCCAGTGGGGCTCCACAGGGCTCAGTACCAGGTCCCTTACTTTTTGTGATATATATGAATGATTTTGACTTGAATGTAGGGGGCATGATCAAGAAGTTTGCAAATGATACAAAAATTGGCCATGTGGTTGATAGTGAAGAGGAAAGCTGTAGACTGCAGGAAAATATCAATGGACTGGTCAGGTGGGCAGAAAAATGGCAAATGGAATTCAATCCAGAGAAGTGTGAGGTAAAGCATTTAGGGAGGGCAAACAAGGCAAGGGAATACACAATAAATGGGAGGATACTGAGAGTTGTAGAGGAACAGAGGGACCTTGGAGTGCATGTCCACAGATCCCTGAAGGTAGCAGGACAGGTAGATTAGGTGTTTAAGAAGGCATACGGGATATTTTCCTTTATTAGCCAAAGCGTAGAATACAAGAGCAGGGAGGTTATCGTAGAACTGTATAAAACACTGGTTAGGCCACTGCTTGAGTACTGCGTACAGTTCTGATCACCACATTACAGGAAGGATGTGATTGCACTAGAGAGGGTACAGAGGAGATTTACGAGGATTTTAGCTATGAGGAAAGATTGGATAGACTGGAGTTGTTTTCTTTGGAACAAAGGAGGCTGAGGGGAGATTTAATTGGGGTGTATAAAATTATGAGGGGCCTAGAGAGAGTGAGTAGGGAGGACCTGTTTCCCTTAGCAGAGGGGTCAGTGACCAGGGGGCATAGATTTAAAGTAATTGGTAGAAGGATTAGAGGCAAGCTGAGGAGAAATTTTTTCAGCCAGAGTGGTGGGGGTCTGGAACTCACTGCCTGAAAGGGTGGCAGCGGCAGAAACCCTCAATTCATTTAAAAAGTACTTGGATGTGCACTTAAAGTGCGATAACCTACATGGCTACGGACCAAGTGCTGGAAAGTGGGATTAAGTTGGATTGCTCTTTTTCGGCCGGCACGGACACGATGGGGGCGAATGGCATCCTTCTGTGCCATACTTTTCTATGATTCTATGAATGACCAGGCTGGGAGAGAGTAAGGGATTTTCTGCTACAAATATGGTGGGGAGGGACTTCTGTTTGTCCAGTATTTCTGTTCCTGAACTCGTCCCACTTCCCTTGGTCAGGGCCACTTAAATATTTTGGGTGTGTTCCTGTGCCATTAACATTGCAGTGGGTTAGGTGCAGAGGGGATGAAAGTCACTGTGGCACCTTCCTACAGCATAAGTAAATTGGCAGTGCGCCCAAAGATTTTAAAATGTTAAAAGATTAAAAACCTTCCTTACTTTGGGAATAGACTAGTTACTTTGCTACTTGGCAATCGATTGCAGTAGGGACATTGACCTTTTAAATTTGAAATCCCTCACTTGATCCTTGAAGACGCTAGATGCCAGGAACGGACAGGCATCCCTTGCACCCAGAATTGCTAAGGGTGCAAACAAGGGAAATATGCCACATGGCACCCTTAACAATGTGGGTAAGGTGCCATATGGCATAATGACCACCTCCACCAAAAGCACAGGAAATTTTGATGGGCAGAAAAAGAGCCAGTGACCAGGCTTAACCAGGTCCTGCCCAGATTTCCACCCCCACTCACCTAGTTACATCACTTTCGTGGTATAAATAATGCAGAAATTCAGGGCCATCATTTCTTCCAGTCTTATTTAAGGCTCATTAATGTTGTACTAGTATCTTCTAGTTCTTTATTCAGTCTAGATTAAATAGGCTGTTTAAATTAGCATGATCTATGTTCCTCAGCATTTTAAAGACCTGAATCACAGGTCCCTCATCAGGTTTCTGAGCTTTCACATAGGAGCTCCTATGTTCCAGTACCTGTGTTAGGGTAAAATTTGGGCTGTTGGGTTAAAGGCAACGATGAAGTGACTATTGTGTGCATGGCGGCGGTCATTACCCTAAAACCACACCGAAAGGCGCTTTGTGCAGACAAGACTAACCTTAATTAAAAGCTTAAACATAACACTTGACTACTAACAAAATGGACACTACTAAACAAAATGGATTCTGTGACTGTGGGAAAGACAGTTAAAAGTGCTGAGTTTGTATATTCCAAAACTGACTTACAGTCTGGGAATACAAAAGACATTTCACAACGAGCTGATAAAAACTACAGAACCAGACTGAATAGACAAAGACCATACTGTCTTAAGGTGATAACAGTTGTTTTAATATGATTGGAAGTCCGCGGTTGCTGTGCGGGCTTAATTGGTTAATGTATACACTAATAAAGACTAATGATGTAATAGCTACTGAAAATCTGTATTTCAAAAGGTATAAAAAAGCATGACAACCATTTTGAAGTTGAGAAGGTAGTTGCGCATGCTGCGGAGCATCCAGTTCTTCTCCCAAAGTACTTTGTCCAATAAACTGCATGTTGAATCTTTAAGTCTGACTCCAAGTGGTGATTTTCCCACAACAACCTGGAACTGTTTTTCTCTAATGTCGCTAACCAGTACCATTATGTTCCACTGAGACTTACTACATGGCTTTGTATCCAGTGACTGAAGGAACATTTTTCCCCTCTAATTTTCTCCATTACTTCTCCTCTCTTGAAGGCAGTGACTCATGGCAGTGGCTTATGGCTGCTAATATGCTGAGGCCAATTGTTGCATCCTTCATTGGTGTCCTGACTGAGACTGTCTTGGCTTGACTCAAACCAGGAATTATACCTGAGGCCTTTCTGATCTACAGTGACCAGTACCATACCTTGAACTAATTATCCACTGAGCTACTGAAGAAGCTCCAGAAAGAGCTACCCTTGAAAATCCACAGGCCGTCTGGCACATTCCCTCTGTAATTCCAGCGGGAGAGCAGTGAATGGCCGACGAAATAGGCTGAATACATCAGGTCCTGGCCTGTGCAGTTACGTTCTGAGGAGTTTTTCCTGGGGGTAGAACCTTTTTCTGCCCCCAAACGTGGCCACTCCCATCAGAGAGGGCAGTACTGGGGCTGGGGACTTTCAGGCCAGCAGCTCCCTTAGCCTAGCATTCAAGTAGCAGCTGGTATATCCAGCCTGATGGAAGTGGTGCCCACCTCGGCGAAATGGCCTGGATCCCCGAGGGTTTCTTGCAAGCTTAGTACTTTAAAGCAGCACCTTTACAAAGGGGGCTCCTTGGGCCCAAATTGTAAAGTTTCTGGGGAGGGGGTCCTGACACCCCTTAGCTGAAGGTTTGATCTAAGAGATTTTGTGGCCATTTCTGTATCCTCACACTCATGAGGGTCTTCGGTTGCAATGTTTTCAGATCCTCCTGCAGCAGCTCCATTTCCATGCCTCTCTGCAGGGTAAAATTGTGCATCATGCAGCAGACCATGATGATGTGAGACACTTTTGCAGGACAGCATTGCAGCACGCCCTTAATATGCGGAAATACCTGAAGCATTACTTTACGATTCCTATGATATGCTCAATTACAATTCTAGTGACTCTGGTATGTGTCTGGTTGTACTGAATCCACTGGTGAGATATCATTAACCATGAGTATCAGGCTCCTAGCAGCAAACCTTGCAATCTTCTCTGTAACCCGACTAATATAAGTTCCCTTGATTGTCTGACGATGAACACATTGGCCTGTAAATTGCTCCGAGCGACGCTCGCCACTCCATAGATTTATACTCATCCACTAACTTACCGCGACCTTTACTGCCGGCCTAATAGGAAGCTGAGACGAGCCCAGCGTTAACTCCAGCGAAGCTAGGACCCATGGAAGAAGCGAGAGGATCGATCTCGCCCCTCAATCAGATTGCAGCATCCTTGAAAAGCCCTGAATAGTCAAAACCTTGAATTACAAGCTGCAATGTAAAAACCAGGAAGTGAAAGCTACAACAATAAAATCATTTGTAAAAACATCTGTATACAGCAAAAAAAGGAGGGTAAGAAATAATCGAATTAAATAAAAAGATACAGACAGTAAAGGTAAAATAAAAATGTTTAAAATTTTTTAATTTAAAAAAAATATTTTTTTTAATGACCAAAAACTACTGAAATAAGGAATAATCAGAATCCACATTTTTAAAAGTTAATTTTTAGTTGTTTGGGAGTCATTATGACTTACTGTTAAAACTTAGTTTAGACCTGGTATATTTAAGCGTACCTGTTTGGGGCGATATTAGTTAGTTTCCAGCTGGGCAGAAGAACAAGTTGGCGCTGGTCCGTTGATTCTGTTGACTGCAGCCGACGATATCCCTTTAAGGCGAACCTGTCAGATCGCTGGCGAGTCAGGAAGAGCAAGTTCCGGATTTCTGCGTTTGCCTGCGCAAGTACGAATGGCGGCTCTTGCTCTTTCATTTCGCCACTAACAACGGTGAGTGCTGCTGAGCTCACCGTTTTTTATAAAGCAATTTCCGGCCTATTATGGCTGCTGGTAGTGGGCATTGATATACATGATTTTGTGCTCATAGTCACACACAAGCTTATTGAGGGAGCTATATCCTTTACGATTCATATAGATATAGGAGCTGTAGAAGATCTATGAACTTCTTCCAAAATTAGAGTGTTCAGCACTGTCAGATTTGGAGTTGCAGCCTTCAGGGAAGTCAGTACTCCCTTTATAATTAAAAAAAAATGTTGAAAGCCCATTTTTAAAAGGTGTCACTTGCACTGAGTGTATTTCCGGTGCAAAATCCAAAAGAATGTATGTTGCACTTAGCAGCTCATTATATTGCTCATTATAACATTAAAATAAGCATCTCAATGGTGTTCAGTGAAACTGCTGAATGCTAATTTCATGCTCAACTGGAAGTGGCCGGGCAGCTTGAAACAGGCAGAGAATCTCCATACTTCTGGTTTCTGATACTGACTTTGCACTGTCACTGCTGGCATAAAACAACGGAATATTTTCCCGAATATCTTGGTGGTAATTTTCGAGCTAGTAACATATGAATTTTCCATTTTTGGTTTGGCTGTAAATCTGCCACAATAACGTCATGATTTTATCGTGAGGGGTCAGGGTGAGCAACAACTTTGCATGGTGAGGCCCGGGGAGAAAGGTTCTGGAAAGGAAAAGCTTTTAATAAACACTCCAAGTATTAAACTAGACTGCAAATCACAATCCCAAATATATTTTACCCTATGGATAATGAAGTGACATAACTCGATTATATGGAGTCAATACAGGAGGTAAACGGCTACAGATTTCAATGGAATGCTGCAGAAACTCAAATAAACTTTGTAATGCATACATGTTATAAAATATAACTTCTACATTGTAGATTATATGTTGGTCAAACATCAATCTGAAATTATATTCTTATTTACATAGGAACAGAAGTAGGCCATTCAGCCCCTCGAGCCTGTTAGATTTTTAAATATTCCCATCTCATCGCCCACATTCATAATCCTGCAGTAATTAATTGCATGTTCTTTGTAAATGAAGCATGTACAGATTTCACAATGGTTTGCTGACACATATCAATCGTACATAGACTTTGTAATTCTTCCTCAAACATAACCATAATCAGTTGGTATCAGCAGCACACTCCTTGCAATTATAATTCATTGTTTATAAGGTTCATGCTGATCGAAGCATCCACAAAGTTCACAATGGCATACTGACAACTGTCAATTGTACTCCATGGAGTTGACGGCATCAGACACTGGAGACATCATTACAAATCTTACCACAGTGATCCTGGGTCAGGAAGAGACACAGATGCACAGTATTGTTGTTTCAACTTGTTCTAATTACTATCAGTAATTAAAGGAGGAAATTATCAAAGTAAACTGTGTGGGTGACATCTTTTGGTGTATGATCACACTGGTAGTTTGAATTAGTAAGTTCCGCGTAGCAGAAAATGAGAACCAACAGTGAAGAACCATGTACCATGGAAAAATTACCTCCAAATATCAGGGGGAGAAAAAGGTTCTAACCCATTGCAGGGAAAGAAGGCATTTTTCCTCTTCCTCACACTTGCGCATGAGCACCTCCATGGCAGCATCGATAATCAGGGTGGGATGAACGTCGTGCTGCCTGCTGCCTCAGTAACGGCGTGCTGCCTCAGTAACGTCGTGCTGCCTCAGTAACGGCGTGCCGCCTGCTGCCTCAGTAACGGCGTGCCGCCTGCTGCCTCAGTAACGGCGTGCCGCCTGCTGCCTCAGTAACGGCGTGCCGCCTGCTGCCTCAGTAACGGCGTGCCGCCTGCTGCCTCAGTAACGCGCTCTTCAGTGTCCACCTTTGAAAATTACCACCCCATCAGTCTACTCTCAATCATCAGCAAAGTGATGGAAGGTGTCATCGACAGTGCTATCTAGCGGCACTTACTCACCAACAACCTGCTCACCGATGCTCAGTTTGGGTTCCGCCAGGACCACTCCGCTCCAGACCTCTTTACAGCCTTGGTTCAAACATGGACAAAAGAGCTGAATTCCAGAGGTGAGGTGAGAGTGACATCAAGGCAGCATTTGACCGAGTGTGGCACCAAGGAGCCCTAGTAAAATTGAAGTCAATGGGAATCAGGGGGAAAACTCTCCAGTGGCTGGAGTCATACGTGGCACAAAGGAAGATGGTAGTGGTTGTTGGAGGCCAAGCATCTCAGCCCCAGGGCATTGCTGCAGGAGTTCCTCAGGGCAGTGTCCTAGGCCCAACCATCTTCAGCTGCTTCATCAATGACCTTCCCTCCATCATAAGGTCAGAAATGGGGATGTTCGCTGATGACTGCACAGTGTTCAGTTCCATTCGCAACCCCTCAGATAATGAAGCAGTCCGAGCCCGCATGCAGCAAAACCTGGACAACATCCAGGCTTGGGCTGATAAGTGGCAAGTAACATTCGCGCCAGATAAGTGCCAGGCAATGACCATCTCCAACAAGAGAGAGTCTAACCACCTCCCCTTGACATTCAACGGCATTACCATCGCCGAATCCCCCACCATCAACATCCTGGGGGTCACCATTGACCAGAAACTTAACTAGACCAGCCATATAAATACTGTGGCTACAAGAGCAGGTCAGAGGCTGGGTATTCTGCGGCGAGTGACTCACCTCCTGACTCCCCAAAGCCTTTCCACTATCTACAAGGCACAAGTCAGGAGTGTGATGGAATACTCTCCACTTGCCTGGATGAGTGCAGCTCCAACAACACTCAAGAAGCTCGACACCATCCAAGATAAAGCAGCCCGCTTGATTGGCACCCCATCCACCACCCTAAGCATTCACTCCCTTCACCACCGGAGCACTGTGGCTGCAGTGTGCACCATCCACAGGATGCACTGCAGCAACTCGCCAAGGCTTCTTCGACAGCACCTCCCAAACCCGCGACCTCTACCACCTAGAAGGACAAGGGCAGCAGGCGCATGGGAACAACACCACCTGCACGTTGCCCTCCAAGTCACACACCATCCCGACTTGGAAATATATCGCCGTTCCTTCATTGTCGCTGGGTCAAAATCCTGGAACTCCCTTCCTAACAGCACTGTGGGAGAACCGTCACCACACGGACTGCAGCGGTTCAAGAAGGCGGCTCACCACCACCTTCTCAAGGGCAATTAGGGATGGGCAATAAATGCCAGCCTTGCCAGCGACGCCCACATCCCGTGAACGAATAAAAAAAAAGATGAAGAAGAGCCAGATAAGCAGAACATCATGTTCAGCATATGGAAGTGACTCAATGGTAAATTTTGACATGATTTATGTCATCACACTGTGTTTTTAATCAAAAGAAGAAAGGTTTGCCAAACACATATTCATGAAGCCAGTACTCCATTGAAATTGGTTTCAGTTAAAAGAGGCCTGCATATTCAACTTATGTGCCTTTGAAGTAACTGCAGAGTATATTTGCTCTGGGTGTTCTTGTGAACAAAAAAGTAGATTGGAGCAAAAGCAGTAATTAAATATTCTTCCATTGTTACTGCTAGTCTCATTTTTGCTCATAGACTAAAATAGGTGTATGGAGTGCAGCAGAAAAAGTATCAAGGGCTTGCTAATGACTTGATGTGGAGATGCCGGTGATGGACTGGGGTGGACAAATGTGAGGAATCTTACAACACCAGGTTATAGTCCAACAACTTTGGACTATAACCTGGTGTTGTAAGATTCCTTACATTTGCTAATGACTTGAAAGCTTTGTTAAGCATCTAGGAACATAGGAATATAGGAACAGGCGTAGGCCATTTAGCCCCTCGAGCCTGCTCAGTCATTTGATAAGATCATGGCTGATCTGTGATCTAACTTTATATACCTGCCTTTGGCCCATATCCCTTAATACGTTTGGTTGCCAAAAATCTATCTATCTCAGATTTAAATTTAGCAATTGAGCTAGCATCAATTGCCGTTTGCGGAAGAGAGTTCCAAACTTCTACCACCCTTTGTGTGTAGAAATGTTTTCTAATCTCACTCCTGAAAGGTCTGGCTCTAATTTTTAGACTGTGCCCCCACTCCTAGAATCCCCAACCAGCAGAAATAGTTTCTCTATATCCACCCTATCTGTTCCCCTTAATATCTTGCAAACTTCGATCAGATCACACCTTAACCTTCGAAACTCGAGAGAATACAACCCCAATTTGTGTAATCTCTCCTCATAACTTAACCCTTGAAGTCCGGGTATCATTCTAGTAAACCTACGCTGCACTCCCTCCAAGGCCAATATGTCCTTCCGAAGGTGCGGTGCCCAGAACCGTTGCCAGTACTCCAGGTGCGGTCTAACCAGGGTTTTACATAGCTGCAGCATAACTTCTGCCCCCTTGTACTCTAGTCCTCTAGATATAAAGGCCAGCATTCCATTAGCCTTATTGGTGATTTTCTGCACCTGTTTATGACACTTCAATGATCTATGTCCCTGAACCCCTAAGTCCCTTTGGACATCCACTGTTTTTTAACTTTTTACCATTTAGAAAGTACCCTGTTCTATCCTTTTTTGACCCAAAGTGGAAGACCTCACATTTGCCTACACTGAATTCCATTTGCCACAGTTTTGCCCATTCACCTAATCTATCAATATCCCTTTGTAATTTTATGTTTTCATCTACACTGCTTACAATGCCACCAATCTTTGTGTCATCGGCAAACTTAGATATGAGACTTTCTATGCCTTCATCTAAGTCATTAATAAATATTGTGAATAATTGAGGCCCCAAGACAGATCCCTGCAGGACTCCACTGGTCACATCCTGCTAATGTGAGTACCTACCCATTATCTCTACTCTGTCGCCTTTCGCTCAGCCAACTTCCGAACCAAGTCCGTATTTTTTCCTCAATTCCATGGGCTTCTATCTTAGCTAACAGTATCTTATGTGGGACTTTATCAAATGCCTCTGGAAGTCCATATAAATAACATCCATTGACATTCCCCTGTCCACTACTTTAGTCACCTCTTCAAAAAATTCAATCAGGTTTGTCAGGCACGACTTACCTTTCACAAATCCATACTGGCTCTCTTAACTGAAAATTCCCGAGGTGTTCAGTCACCCTATCCTTAATTATAGACTACAGCATTTTCCCCACAACAGATGTTAGGCTAACTGGTCTATAATTCCCTGGTTTCCCTCTCTCTCCTTTCTTAAAAAGCGGAGTGACATGTGCAATTTTCCAATCTAGAGGGACAGTTCCTGAATCTAGAGAACTTTGAAAGATTATAGTTAGGGCATCTGCAATGTGCTCACCTACTTCCTTTAAAACCCTGGGATGGAAACCATCTGGTCCTAGGGATTTGTCACTCTTTAGTGCTATAATTTTCTTCATTACTGTTGCTTTACTTATGTTAATTTTATTGAGTCCCTGTCCCCGATTCAATATTAGTTTTCTTGGGATTTCCGGCATGCTATCCTCTTTTTCTACTGTAAATACTGACGCAAAGTAATTATTCAACATGTCCGCCATTTCTTCATTGTCAATGACAATATCCCGACTTTCAGTTTTTAAGGGGGCCAACACTGCTCCTGACCACTCTCTTTTTCCTAATATAACTATAAAAGTTCTTCGTATTGGTTTTGATATCCCTTGCAAGTTTCTTTTCATACTCTCTTTTTGTAGCTCTTACTATCTGTTTTGTGACCCTTTGTTAATCTTTGGATCTTTCCCATTCACCAGGATCTGTGCCATTTTTTGCCTTTTTGTATGCCCTTTCCTTATGTCTTATACTGTCCCTTACCTCTTTAGTTGTCCATGGCTGTTTTTTTTGGTAAGTAGAGTTCTTGCCCCTCAGGAGTATAAACCGATTCTGTATCACGTTAAATGTTTCTTTAAACATTTCCCACTGATCATCAGTCGTTTTACCCATTAACAGATTTGCCCAGTTTACTGTGGACAGTCTCTGTCTCATCCCATTGAAGTCGGCCGTACTCAAGTCTAGAATCTCAGCAGCTGATTCACTTTTTTCCCTTTCAAACACTGCCTTGAACTCGATCATGTTACGATCGCTATTGGATAGATGTTCGCGTACAGTTAAGCTGTGTTAAGAAGCATGTTTAATTTTACTCAGAGTGGAGGTAAAAGTAAATTGTGCCTGAACTCTAATTAAACAAAGATGCTAATCATATGATAGAAGAGCAAATATTTGGATGCGTCAGTATAGTTTTGTCAGAAGTGAATTGACAGGGTTTTCAGCACCACAACACGGAATCGCGGAAATTGTTAACTAGCGTATCATCCAGCAATAGTTGCTAGAGGCATCTGAGAGGTGATCTCATAGAGATAAATAGGATTGTAAATGGTATCCAGTATACGACTTTAAATTAAACTATGGGAATAGGACAAGGGATACAGGTTGTAAGAATACAGTTTAAAACTAGGGATAGTCAAGTATCCCATCTTGCATAGCGCCCCAGACATTTAGCGAGAGCGCGATGTTGGGGGGGCGTGTTTCAGCATCTCTGTGAAAACAAGGACAGCTTACATAGCAGAACATCAGGGAGGATGAGGCGAACATTCCATAGAATAGATAACATTGACATCAGAAGGTGGTCTCCATCAAAACAAAGAGATGTGGTAACCAAGGACCTACGCATTCCTCAGAGGAACAGCTTGTAAACAGAGATGAAGGTTGAGGTCATTAGTTACTTTACGTAAAACAGGTTTCTTGAATTGCTAATGTGGTGTCAGCACGGTGGGATGACTAATGACTAGAAGATAAGACCAGAGATGCTTACGTATTGAACGTAGCAGCTGAATAGTATAAAGATAGAGCATGCTCCCTCCCAAAGATTAGAGTTCTCGAGAGTCGGAAATCCATAGCCACAGGCAGCCTATGGAGGCCAAATCAGATCATCTTTGGTCCGCGGGAACCAGGTTGTATTACTTGCTTGCTTGCGGGAGTAACTATGACTCTCTTGGGGCTAGTCCACCCCAAGAGATTCATAGTTTTGTAGCTGTGACCCTCTTGTAGGTTCTCAGTCCTCCTCGTGGTCCCGCTGGGCAACAATATACAAACATTGGCTAAATGGGCTTGTTGACCGGAGGTCACCGGTTACGGTTACTGGCTTAGTACAAAGAGGAGAAGAGTCAATTCTCTCTTAACTCTCAATTCACTTTATTCACGCCGTTAGATCATGTACATATAGCTTACACGTCTGGTTAGATATAGACATGCAGTTTGCACCAGGTTATACAGTTTTATACCCAAACTAGGATCTAAACGCACACCCACTAGGTTTCTCTGACACTCCGAGTGGTCACAGAATATAAAGGATAATACCCGAAAAGGAGAGCTGACGCTGGCCAGGCGTTCTGTTCTCTCTCTCTTTCTCTCGACGTCTTCTCTACGTCCCTGACGTAGGGTCTTCCACTTCCGCGATGGTTGGTCTCCGGAGTCTTCGCTCTGGCTCCACGCCCCAGATCCTTCATTCTTATTCCGAATCTTATCTCTTCAAGCTGTGCTGTCTCTCTCTCCCTTTGGTTTAGGCCTGCTCGCCTTAGCCTGTGTCTTCTCCTCATTGGCTCTGTCCCAAGGACTTAGGTAGCATTACCTCATTACTCCTTTTCTAAATAAGGACTTGTGTCTTATCACATCTCCTTTGTCTTTCACAAAACTTAGCTAATTCAAACCGGTTCCAGCCAGCTCAGGCCAGCGACTGAACTCAGGTTACTTCAGTTTAAAAGTTGATCTTGCCTGTGTGTGTCAGCAGCTGACGTCTCAGGTTACTTTCTGCAGCCCCTGGCCAACAGGCTGTTTGAAGAACCTAAGGGAAAGCGATCTGTGCCGATCAATGTCGGGGTACGTGGGACTCTCTCGTCCGATGGGTGAGAGCTCAGGTTAGCCTGGGGTAATGGCCAAGGGTGTGGGTAACGACTTGCCCTCATGCTATTGTTTGTGTTAGCACGTCCTGAGATGAGTCAGGGCTGGTTGTAGTCGTGCAACTCCGCCATTCTTCCGTGAGCCAACTAGCACTCAATGGGCTACAGTCCACCCGATACTAGAATCCCAGCTATGACAGTCTTGGAAGGTTCTCAGTCACAGTGAGCCATGGTCCTGTAAAACGGCAGTTTAAAGAACACACTCATAGGTGATCTTTGGAAATCACCTCCCACAGGAGGGAAATATAAAGAAAAAAACGAGGAGTTTCCTCATATCTGGTTGGGATCAATCCGGGCAAACAATTTCTCCATCTGATAAATGTCGGCAAATCACAGACAAAAAGTTCAATTGCCAAACCGCTTGCCGACTCCTGAGCACAAGCACTGTAGGCCCCAAAAACAAGATCCATAGGAGGGCGGCACAAAATGAAAACTACAAGCGCCAGCTGTCTATAAATTGCAGAATACTGGACTGAATACCAGAGGACCGTGAAGAGTTTCTATGCTGGCGCTGTCAACATTTTACAATTTTTATGGACTTTTAAATGTGCGTGTGTTCTTATTGTCATATATGTGTTTTATGTATTTCGATTCTGTGTAATCAGATTTGACATATTATTCCGGTATTATTTTTAGACCCAAATTCCATTTTATTCTTTTGTATTTATTTCTTTTAGTTTCTTTTTATCATTTCATTTCCATTACTTCCAAGAGGGACCCAACGCTGGGTGAATTCTGCTAATCTATGACCTTGTGAATGTTAGAGCCCCTATGCCCTCCCAATGCTATGGTTTTTGCTGGATATGACTCAATTGACGAACAACTTAAAACTTGGAATAGACACTCATTTAATGGACTAGATCCTATGGACTAGATCCACAAGTGCATTTATAATCTGATCTATAATCTATATTTGTAATACTGTTGTGAGTCACTATATTAAAGTTTGTTGCCACTCATATCTGAATCATACTCGGAAGTTATTGTTGAAGGATTAACAACTCATTTGTTGCGACAGTAACGGGAAAAATCCGTTAACACAGATGCAAACTAGTAAAAAGGTAACTTTAAAACTGGTATCAGGAAGTTTTTCTTCAGGCAGAGAGTGATCAACATTTGGAATATAATTCCAGGTCGAGTGGTTGAGGCGAAAACCCTGGAATCATTTAAGGAACAATTAGATGCCGCAATGAAGGGAGTTTGTTCTGGATGCATGGAATACGATGGGCCAAATGGCCTTTCTCATCCTTAAGTTCAGAAGGCATGAGAGGAGCACTACTCACAGAAGAAACTTCCCCAGGGAGCTGATCCACCACACCAGAGACACCTACCTGGGCATGACAGAAGACTAGCACATGACGAGGTTCACATTAAGAAGGGACACTGTGGTGAGACACTTGGTTCACAATGGCGGTCAGATACCCACAAAGCTCTACTGGCAGCACTGAAGGCCATCACTGTTTTCAGTTTTTAATGCCTTAAGGCAGGCAGTTGCTATGTAGTGTGTATCAGCCTGTAGCGCAATTTTATGGAGATGAGTTTCTGCTGAAGAGCCCTTAAGATGTTTTGAAGTCATAGCCCACACACCTTCAACTACCGTTTGCAATGTATTTGCCACAAGATGTGCCCTGTAAGACTAGCAGGGAGGGCAGCACTACTCAAAGGTTTCCATGGCAGCAGGAAAATTTATAATTTAAAAAAATGTTGATATGCGTGTCATTTTCTTTTATAAATAGGTGCAGTAATTTGAACATAAAATACACCCCAGACTTGAAGAAGTGTGAAAACTGCAGTGTTTCAGGTTAGTCCTGATTAGCCATTACCATTACCAAATCCATGTTTTACAAATTTAACTGGAGGAAAATGTTCACCAGGCATCATTTTTATTTGGCAGGTATTTAAACAGCCAAATAATCATGAAAAAAACTTTTCTCTCTAAAACAGTCCAATATCCCCCTAGATTTTGACTTACCAATTTGAAGTAACATTAGTATTTTACTTGGTTTTCTCATTGATGTTTCCGTCTGATTACTAATTCTTTCTGGTTCAAACCAGGACCCTAAGAAAGCAAAGCACAGCAAAGTTATCACTTTTTCTGAGCTAGCTCTTTGATATGATTGATCTGTGCAATTTAACTTGTTCAGCATGTTGAGTATGAAGTTTTGATTGATAAGTTATATTTTTCCCACTAAAATTGTAACATATGCAATTATCAGCATAGATTTTCATCCCATAAAGCCTTATGACTTTCTCAGTGATTCCAATAAATAACTACAGAACTCCTCACTGAAGTGCTTCAAATATATACAGGGTGTTCAAAGCAAGCCATTATTTTGTGAGGCACTGTGCAATTTTGCATTAACACCAACAGCAACTGAAGAAAAGAAGGGGGCACAAAGAGGGGTTCAAAATATTTCAATTTACTCATCAATTCCAGGGAGTGCAGACGAAGACCTGTATTCAGGTCAAGCAGGGTTGAGGGCGGGCATATTTGCATCTAGATGGAGGAGGGAGGAACATGGAGAGGAAAGGAGGCAAATAGGAGTGAAAAGGAGAGAAGTGGAGGGAATGAGAGGGAGAAAGGAGGGGAGGAAAGGGGGTGGAAATTGGAAGATGGAGGAGAGGAGGAAGGAATAGGAGGAAAGTGGATGGGGGAAGGTGGAAAAAGCAAGAGGGATGGGATGGGGACAGGGAAGGGAGAAAGTGAGAGAGAAAGGAGAAGTGGAGGGGATCAGGAAGAGAATGGGACGGAGGAGAAAGGGGGGTTTTTGGGAAGAGACTGGAGATCAGAAAAGGCAGGGAAACTACCTCAGGTAGTGGGGGGGTGGGGGGGAGACCAGCAAACTCTTTCAGCTCCAAGGTGGGGGGCGGGCTTGGTTCACTGCCCTTCCCTCCAGTAGGCGCAGATTTGAGTGGGGGAAAGATTAGGTGCCCTTTCCATCCCCCTGCATTTTGTCCTTAATTGGGGGTGGTAAGCTGTTCCGTCGCTGCATTATCTTTTTTTTTTTGGGGGGGGGGGGGAATTGGTAGCAAGATATCCTTCCCTCTCAGTCCCATAGCCCCTCATAGCAGAGGTGGGGTTTTGGTGAGGTCCCTTCACTGCTCCAGCCCTGGATTCTATTCTCAGGCTTGGAAATGTCAGCTGTGGCTCAGTGGTAGCACTCTTACCTCTGAGTTAGAAGGTTATGGGTTCAGGTCCCAATCCAGAGACTTGAGCACAAAATCCAGGCTGACACTCCAGTGCAGTACTGAGGGAGGGCTGCACTATCAGAGATGCTGTCTTTCGGATGAGGTTAAACAAAGGCCCTGTCTGCCCTTTCAGGTGGATGTAAAAGATCCCATGGTACCATTTTGAAGAGCAGCAGGGGAGTTCTCCCCAGTGTCCTGGCCAATATTTATCCCTCAACCAACACCTTAAAACAGATTATCCAGTCATTATCACATTGCTGTTTGTGCACCTTGCTGTGTGCAGATTGGCTGCCACATTTCCTACATTACAACAGTGACTACACTTCAAAAGTACTTAATTGGCTGTAAAGCGCTTTGGGACATCCGGAGGTTGTGAAAGGCACTATAGAAATGCAAGTCTTTTTTTCATGAAGTTTTTACTTCAAGGCCTTGGCTGTCTCAGACGATCTCAGTTGTAATTTGGATTTGGTCAAGTTTCAGATCAACGTATTTGTATGTTTCAAACTGATTAAAGAATTATTATGAGCTTTCTTATCTTAGAAAATGACCAGATTCATCTGTGAATCTTAAACCACAAGAAAAAATAGCAACAAGACAATTGTAATTTAGATAGTGCTTTTTCTCCAGAGCAAAATAATTATTTTCACCTTCTACTGGAGGGTGGTTAAGACCGAATTAACCTTACTGTTCTACATTTAGATCATGCACATCATTCTTTTTGTGTTTTTATTCCTGTCAGGTACTCAAAAGTGCTATTTCCTAGCAACTGTAATGTTAATTCATTACTTTGATTAAAGTGTCTGGTTCAGGTCAGTTCCCAACAGCATCTTTTTTATACCTTGGATTTATTCCTTCAATTATGAATGCAAGAGTTTGTTGCTATAGTATCATGTTGGCCCAAAAGTGCAACTAATTGGGTTCGGGATGGCCATGAATATTATGCATTGAATATACCAAAATAGTTTTTGAAGCAAGTGAAAGGATTCATTTTGCTGACACACAGCACATTTTCCCCTTATACATCAGCAATAATCACCATATGTAGAATAAGTAAAATGAGAAAGCAATGCCCATTTTACAAAATAAATGAGTTTTTATGGTCTTAGCGATTCCTTCTTTAATGATAATGTTGCTCTAGACATTTGCTCATTAACTTTTTATCACCTTAAAGTGGTGTTACTTTCATGGAAAAGTATTTGGAAACTTTTTTTTGCTTGGGGAGGGAAAAGAGGTTTGCATCAATGTATGTTGTGTTTGTACACAATTGGAAACAGGTTTCTTAAACATTTTACAAGAAGGCAGTAGCTCTGTCTCAAAAGTTTCAACGCTGTGGAGTACTATTAAATACATTAATATTTCCAACACTGTATCCATGTCCTTGAAATCCAAGTAATTCAGGAAAACAAATGCTGAAACCAGACAGTAATGTGTACAGACCAGCTGAGCACATAATACAACCACTAAAAAGCAATGAATCTAACAATGTCATAACTATGTTCTAAGCATTACTGAACTATTGGTTGATTGTTTTTCTCTAATGAAAAAAAACACACGCTGCCCAAGCAACTTCATTGCTTTGCATTCAGTTGCTTGTCTCCACATTATTAACTGCACTCTAACCTATGCAAACTTGAATGAGGACAGGAATTACAACAACACACTTTCGACTGTACCTCTGGCATCATCAGGCGGCAGTCCTGGGAGACAATGGATTGAAATTGCAAATCATACCGAATAATGGGTACCTGGAAGTGATAATATGACAGCAATCTCAACAAGAACATTTGGATAATATCATAAACCAAAAGAGTAAAGCTTTAGGGGTCGATTTTGAGTTTTTGCCGACTGACTGGCGGAGCGCACTGGTCTGCTGTCCCGCCCGCCTCGATTCATTTCATTTTAACGGTTGAGCTGCGGGCGCCAAACACGCATCCCGTGCAGCTGGATAGATTGAGGCCTTAACATCAGGCCGGCGTGGCCGCCTGCAAGATAAATTGTGGGGGTAGGTCGCGATTGTGAAAGGCAGGGGGTCTCAGGGCGGCAGCACCCCAAATAATTTTTTGTGGGCCCCAGAGGAGCTCTCCGATTTGTTCCATCCAAAAATGGCAATCAGGGTCCTATTTACATCTGGACCAGGCGAGCGGTTTGGACACCCGGTAGTGTACCCCTTTCAAAATGGCGCCAGCTGCGAGGCCGGTGTTAATAGTGCGGCCCGGTTACCAAATCTATTTTGAATCTGATACAGCCGTGTTAACACCAGGCAAAGGCAGTGAAAATTGACTCCTTAGCTTCATCGGAGCTCCAAAATGAGATTACAGCTTTGAAATATATCTTAGAAGAAAAGTAAATTTTAAGTTTTTGAGGAGTAAGGTATTTCAAAATGGTAAAGATCCAGTAAGAATGAAATAGCACATTTCTCAAAGAGACTGGTCATAGTTATAATTGTTATAAATGCTTGCTATTATAATAGAGTGTTCGAGATTCAAATTGCCTGGTTGGTCGCCAACTTGGAGACAGATTTGGGCTCTTAAATAATCTGAGGTTGAAAACCCTTATTTAAAATTTTGCTATCAACATCTCCTTCCTTGATGCTAACTGGCCACAGATTAAACCTACCTTTATTCCCATAAAGTTCTAATCAGAACTACTCTGGGTACATGGACGGTCATTTATTCCATAGATAATTTGTCCTTGCACTGATAAATATTCTGTTAAAACTCCACTATGGCTGGTCTTTAAACATGTACATGTTTCCTCTATACATTATGCTGTAAATAGTATTACTTTCTGATGGATGAGATGATGCTAGGAATATAATCTTGTGGGAAGAAGCTAAACTGTTGTGTTTTCACCAATCCTTAATCTCTCAAGATTTCATGTTAAATGGTCGGAAGCTTCGACAAATACAGGGCCATAATATGGAGAGTATGCACATTGAGAACAGGCTTGGTTAAACTGATGTTAGTCTGAACATTTCTGAAAATCTAGACTCTTACAAAGGGAATTAAATCAGATATATTTTGTCAAACTCATTAAAATTACTGTGCTGGGAAATTATGCACATGTAGCTGAATTAATGTCTTTAAATTCCTGAAGTAGTAAAATCAATTTAAATTCTAAGTTCATTGACCTTTTTGAAATCTACCAG
This sequence comes from Heptranchias perlo, assembly GCF_035084215.1. Taxonomy (NCBI): domain Eukaryota; kingdom Metazoa; phylum Chordata; class Chondrichthyes; order Hexanchiformes; family Hexanchidae; genus Heptranchias; species Heptranchias perlo. The sequence continues at coordinate 52,537,199 of NC_090327.1, forward strand.
ACGTATCATTCAGCTACATATCCATAGGTTCAAGCATATAAACAGCACTTTTCTAAACTCAGAATTCAACATCAACATAGAAATATTTTATAATAGAACTTTTGTTGGCTCACAGGATTAGACACAAGTAAAGCTGTAACTGCAGAGATGGTATTTGAAGTTTTGTTGGACTCTGATATGCTGTTCTCTGTTTACAGGGAGTCGTGCAAATGTCGATGGAAAAAAATCAATATGGATGTTGCTGGACAAAATCAGTGGTAGGTAAAGATCACTGAACAAAAAGAAAATCAAAGGCATGCAGTGACTTTCAGCATCTTTGAATGTCTCAGCATTTGTATGCCCTGCTGCTGTCTAATCATGCCCACCCAGTTGCTGTTCCAATTACTTTTACCTGAAAGCTTCCCAGAAGCAGAGACATGAACTTGCTGTGAAAGACATTGCTAAATTTGCAGCTGAAGAGAAATAACTAAATTTGATGCAGTATTCACATCCCTAATGATTTTGACAGCAGGTCTGAAAACATAGGTGCGTATTTTTTCTTGTTTGTTGATTGTTAGGAAAAAGTAGAACATGCATAAACAGCAGTGCAAAACTGGTAGAAGTGAGCATGGACTTTTGCTTTGTTTGCACTGGTACTTTGAGTAGTGCTTCCCCATTAAGATGAGTTGATGGAAATTAGCAGACAAAACCAGCTTTTTGCTTGATAAGGCCATGTTAAAAACAATCTCAGAACCTCTGCAGAATTACACAAAGGAATACAAAATAGTGAGTCAGATATAGTGATAATCAGATATTGTGATAGTCATTATTCATCATGTTCATGTCATGTCATAAATGTGATGGGTATTGTGAATTTTTGAGTAACATGAATGTGATAAGTAGTCTGAATGTGATGAATAGTGTGAATGTGGTGAGTAACGTGAGTGTGATGAAAAGTTTCAATGTGATTAGTTCTGTGATTGTGATGAGTGGTGTGAAGGTGATGAATGGTGTGAGTCTGATGAGTAGTGTGAATATGAGGAGTAGTGTGAATGAGATACGTAGTGTGAAAGAGATGAGTAGTTTGAATATGATTAGTATAAATGCCATGAGTAATGTGAATGTGATGAGTTCTGTCGATGGGTTAAGTAGTGTGAATATGATGAATAATTTGAATATGATTAGTATGAATTTGCCCAGTAATGTGAATGTGATGAATGGTGTGAATTCGATGAAAGATTTCAATATGATTTATGTGAAGGGGTGCATGTAGTGTGAATGTGATGAATGGTGTGAATGTAATGAAAGATTTCAATGTGATTAGTTCTGTGATTGTGATGAGTGCTGTGAATATAATGACGAATGTGAATGTGATGAGCAGGGTAAATATGATGAGTGGTGTGATAAGTAGCTTGAATATGATTTGTATAAAAATCTTGGACTGGATTTTCAACTATGGGCACAACCCGGAAGTTGCACCTGAAAATGCCCCCATTCCCATGCACATTTTACCGATGTCAAGTTACTCTCGAATTTCCTGCGAATCTCATTAGAACACGCATGAATGTGAAATGTGCTTAAATCAGCATTAACAATCGGGGTCCAAGGAAGTCGCTGAACCCACAGCATGGGGTAAATTTTAACCCCCAAGAAAGGGTGGGGTGGGGGCGTGGGGTTGTAAAAATCCTCCGTTTTCGGAGCAGGACTGCATCCCGGCTCCAACGCGCCTAACTTCCGGGTTTGACCCAGACGCGTTTGGGTGTGCGTGCACTTCCGACACCTGGAAGTAAAGCCGGTGGGACGATATTTAAAGGGCCAATTGAGGTATTTAAACTAATTAAACCTGTTAACTTTTTGTGTATTGACACACACAAACCATATTAACTTTTCATGAAATCAAAAGTAAAATACTGCAGATGCTGGAAATCTGAAATAAAAACAGAAAATGCTGGAAATACTCAACAAGTCAGGCAGCATCTGTGGATAAAGAAACAGAGTTAATGTTTTAGGTCAATGATCCTTCGTCAGGATTGGAAAAAGTTGAAGATTAAACAGTTTATAAGCGAGTACAGAGTCAGGGAGTGGTGGGTGGTGGGGTGGTGTGGGGGGGAACAATGGGAGGGGAGGAAAGGGAAGGTCTCTGGTAGGGTGGCGGGCAGGAGTGATTAAATGACGAAAGGGATGATGGTGCAAGGCAAGGAGGGTGGTAATGGGACTAGTGAAGAAACAAAAGATGGGTCTAGAGGAGGTGTAAATGGAAATATTAGAATCATTACCAGCACTTGCTGTCCGATAAAATGGGAACAGTGGTTATGATTCGAAGTTATTAAAATCAATGTTGAGTCTGGAAGGTTGTAAAGTGACTAATCGAAAGATGAGGTGCTGTTCCTTGAGCTTTTGTTGAGCTTCATTGGAACATTGTAAGAGGCTGAGGACAGAGAGGTCAGAGTGAGGGTGGGATGGGGAATTAAAATGGCAAGTGACCGGCAGGTCAGGGTCCCCCTTGTGGACTGAGCGAAGGTGTTCAGCAAAGCGATCACCCAGTCTGTGTTTGGTCTCCCCAGTGTAGAGGAGGCCACATTGTGAGCAGTGAATATAGTATACTAACTTGAAAGAAGTACAAGTGAATTGCTGTTTCACCTGGAAGGAGTGTTTGGGGCCCTGGACAGTGGGAAGGGAGGAGGTGAAGGGGCAGGTGTTGCATCTCCTGTGCTCGCACGGGAAGGTGCCGTGGGGAGGAGAGTGGGTGTTGGGGGTGATGGAAGAATGGACCAGGGTGTCGTGGAGGGAGCGGTCCCTTCGGAATGCTGAAAGGGGAGGGGAAGATGTGTTTGGTGGTGGGATCATGCTAGAGGTAGCTGAAATGCTGGAGGATGATACGTTGAATTTGGAGGCTGGTGAGTGGAAGGTGAGGACAAGGGGGACCCTATCATGGTTCTGGGAGGGAGGGGAAGGGGTGAGGGCAGAAGTGCTGGAAATAGGACTGACATGGTCGAGGGCCCTGTCAGGATCACGACAGGTCACGGATACGACAGGCCACAGATGGCTTGTTTGCCAGAGCATCTGACTACGTCACCTTCCGTTGACATCAGCCAGACTGAGAGGTCAGTGGATTTCCACTCTCTGGCTGGCTTCCCATAGGTGCAGTGCACTATTGATTGCACACACATAGCAACCCGAGGACCTGCACATGAGCCAGGGCTGTTCATCAACTGAAAGGGATATCACTCCATCAATGTGCAACTGGTTTGCGACCACCGGAAGAGATTTCTGCAATGTGATCACGGCTGATCCTCCATCTCTATGCCATATTCCCGCTCTCTCCCTATACCCCTTGATGCCTTTTGTGTCTAGAAATCTATCTAGCTCCTCCTTAAATATTCAGTGACTTGTTCTCCACAGCCTTCTGTGGTAGAAAATTCCACAGGTTCACCACCCTCTGAGTGAAGAATTTTCTCCTCATCTCAGACCTAAATGTCCTACACCGTATCCTGAGACTGTGACCCCTCGTTCTGGACTCCCCCCAGCCAGGGGAAACATCCTCCCTGCATCCAGTCTGTTTAGCCCTGTCAGAATTTTATATGTTTCAATGAGATCACCTCTCATTCTTCTAAACTCGAGTGAGCACAGGCCGAGTTGACCCAATCTCTCCTCATACGACAGTCCTGCCATCCCAGGAATCAGTCTGGTGAACCTTCGCTGCACTCCTTCTGTAGCAAGTATATCCTTTCTTAGGTAAGGAGACCAAAACTGCACACAATACTCCAGGTTTGGTCTCACCAAGGCCCTGTATAACTGCAGGTATAGGAGCTTCCATGCGCTCATGAAGCATTTGCATCTGCCAGCAACATTGAAGAAGACGAGGAGGAGGAGGTCAATGATGGGCAACCCATCGGCGGAGCCGCGGTACACATGGCATCAAGTCTTGGTGTTCATGATGGAACATAGAAACATAGAAAATAGGAGCAAGAGTAGGCCATTCGGCCCTTCGGGCCTGCTCCGCCATTCACAATGATCATGGCTGATCGTCTAACTCAGTACCCTGTTCCCGCTTTTTCCCCATATCCCTTGATCCCTTTAGCATTAAGAAATATATCTATCTCCTTCTTGAATACATCTAATGACTTGGCCTCCACAGGTTCACCACCCTCTGAGTGAAGAAATTTCTCCTCATCTCGGTTCTAAATGACATACCCCGTATGCTGAGACTGCGACCCCTGGTTCTGGACTCCCCAGCCATCGGGAACATCCTCCCTGCATCTAGTCTGTCTAGTCCTGTTAGAATTTTATATGTTTCGATGAGATCACCTCTCATTCTTCTAAACTCTAGTGAATATAGGCCTAGTCGACCCAATCTCTCCTCATACGACAGTCCTGCCATCCCAGGAATCAGTATGGTAAACCTTCGTTGCACTCCCTCCATGGCAAGGACATCCTTCCTCAGATAAAGACACCAAAACTACACACAATACTCCAGATGTGGTCTCACCAAGGCCCTGTATAACTGCAGTAAGACATCCCTGCTCCTGTACTCAAATCCTCTTGCAATGAAGGCCAACATACCATTCGCCTTCCTAACTGCTGCACCTGAATGCTCGCTTTCAGCAACTGGTGTACAAGGACACCCAGGTCTCGTTGCACCTCCCCTTTTCCCAATCTATCACCATTCAGATAATAATCTGCCTTTCTGTTTTTACAACCAGAGTGGATAACCTCACATTTATCCACATTATACTGCATCTGCCATGTTCTTGCCCACTTACCCAACTTGTCTAAATCACATTGGAGCCTCTTTGCATCCTCCTCACAGCTCACATTCCACCCCAGCTTTGTGTCGTCTGCAAACTTGGAAATGTTTCATTTACTTCCCTCATCCAAATCATTGATATATATTGTGAATAGCTGGGGCCCAAGCACTGATCCCTGCAGTACCCGACTAGTCACTGCCTGCCACCCGGAAAAAGACCCGTTTATTCCTACTCTCTGTTTCCTGTCTGTCAACCAATTCTCAATCCATGCCAGTATATTCCGCCCAATCCCATGTGCTTTAATTTTGCACACTAACCTCTTGTGTGGGACCTTATCAAAAGCCTTCTGAAAATCCAAATACACCACATCCATTGGTTCTCCCCTATCTACTCTTCTAGTTACATCCTCAAAAATTTCCAGTAGATTTGTTAAGCATGATTTCCCTTTCATAAACCCATGCTGACTTTGTCCAATCCTGTTAATGCCCTCCAAGTGTTCTGTTATCACATCTTTTATAATAGACTCTAGCATTTTCCCCACTACTGATGTTAGACTAACTGGTCTGTAATTCCCTGTTTTTTTCTTTCCTTTTTTAAATAGTGGGGTTACATTTGCCACCCTCCAATCTGTAGGAACTGTTCCAGAGTCTATAGAATTTTAGAAGATGATCACCAATGCATCCATTATTTCCAGGGCCACTTCCTTAGTACTCTGGGATGTCGATTATCAGGCCCTGGGGATTTGTCAGCCTTTAGCCCCATTAATTTCCCTAGCACTATTTTTTTACTATTACTGGTTTCTTTCAGTTCCTCCCTCTCACTAGACCCTTGGTTCCCTAACATTTCTGGCAGGTTATTTGTGTCCTCCTTTGTGAAGACAGAACCAAAGTATGTGTTTAATTGTTCTGCCATTTCTTTGTTCCCCATTATAGAGTCATAGAGTTATACAGCACGGATAGAGGCCCTTCGGCCCATCGTGTCCGCGCCGGCCATCAAGCCCAGTCTAATCTAATCCCATATTCCAGCATTTAGTCCGTAGCCTTGTATGCTATGGCATTTCAAGTGCTCATCCAAATGCTTCTTGAATGTTGTGAGGGTTCCTGCCTCCACAACCCTCTCAGGCAGTGAGTTCCAGACTCCAACCACCCTCTGGGTGAAAAAGTTCTTTCTCAAATCCCCTCTAAACCTCCCGCCTTTTACCTTGAATCTATGCCCCCTTGTTATAGAACCCTCAACGAAGGGAAAAAGCTCCTTAGTATCCATCCTATCTGTGCCCCTCATAATTTTGTACACCTCAATCATGTCCCCCCTCAGCCTCCTCTGCTCCAAGGAAAACAAACCCAATCTTCCCAGTCTCTCTTCATAGCTGAAGCGCTCCAGCCCTGGTAACATCCTGGTGAATCTCCTCTGCACCCTCTCCAAAGCGATCACATCCTTCCTGTAATAATTTCCCCCATTTCTGACTGTAAGGGACCTACATTTGTCTTCACTAATCTTTTTCTCTTGACATATTTATAGAAGCTTTTACAGTCAGTTTTTATGTTCCCTGCTAGTTTACTCTCATACTCTATTTTTCTCCTCTTAATCAATCTCTTTGTCCTCCTTTGCTGGATTCTGAACTGTTCCCAATCCTCAGGCTTGCCGCTTTATCTGGCAATTTTATATGCCTCCTCTTTGGATCTAATACTATCCCCAATTTCTTTTGTAAGCCACGGTTGAGCCACCTTTCCTGTTTTAATTTTACGCCAGACAGGAATGAATAATTTTTGTAATTCCTGCACACATTCTTTAAATATTGGCCATTGCCTATCCACCGTCATCCCTTTTAGTAAAGTTCCCCAATCTATCATAGCTAACTCGCACCTCATACTTTCGTAATTTCCTTTATTTAGATTTAGGACACTAGTTTCGGATTCAACTACTTCACTCTCCATCTTAATGAGGAATTCTATCATGTTATGGTCGCTCTTCCCTGTGGGACCCTGCACAACAAGATTGTTAATTAATCCTTTCTCATTGCACAATACCCAGTCTAGGATCGCCTGTTCTCTAGTTGGTTCCTCAACATATTGGTCTAGAAATCCATCACGTACACACTCCAGGAATTCCTCCCCTACAGTATTATTGCTAATTTGGTTTGACCAATCTATATGTAGATTAAAGTCACCCATGATTATAGTTGTACTCTTCTTGCATGCGCCTCTAATTTCCTGTTTAATGCCCTCCCCTACATCTCCAGTTTGGGGCCTATAGACAACCCCCACCAACATTTTCTGCCCCTTGCTGTTTCTTAGCTCCACCCATACAGATCCCATATCTTGATTTTCCGAGCCAATATCCTTCCTCAGTATTGCATTGGTTTCCTCCTTTACTAATAACGCTACTCCACCTCTTTTCTCTTTTTGCCTGTCCTTCCTAAATATTGAATACCCCTGTATGTTCAGTTCCCATCCTTGGTCACCCTGCAGCCATGTCTCCGTAATCACAACTATATCATAACCATTAATATCTACCTGCGCTGTTAATTCATCTACCTTATTGCGAATGCTCTGCGCATTAAGACAAAATGCCTTTTAGACTTGTCTTTAAGATTGCTAGTCATCTTCATTTTATTTTGCACTATGGCCGTATTTGTTTTTCACCCTTGTTTTCTCTGCGTTCCACTATTGCTTCTTCCCTTTCTGTCTTTTGTTTCTATCCTTGTTTCCCCCTCCTCTGTCTCCCTGCTCAGGTTCCCATTCCACTGCCATTCTAGTTTAAACCTTCCCCCAACATCACTAGCAAACACCCCCATTCATGAAGCACATGAAAGGGTGCTTTCACAAAAGGGACTCAAGAATGGACAAGACGTGGCAGTGGTGGTGATAATTATAACATTTAATGTTCATGTAAGAAAAAACAAATACAAATAAAAAACGTGACATCTCTTTAAGACACCCTTGTGCATACCGTTGGTGATTACAAAACCTTAGCCTTCCTCTTTCTACTGAACCTATGTGGTGCATCCCCTGTGGCTTCAGTAGAGGTAGTGGCAGGTTGCTCAGGTCCCTGGTCTGACTGCTGAGATGCTCTCGGCCTGCGCCCTCTGGGTATTGAAGCCCGTAAACGTCCCGCCAAAGACTGCTCCACCTGCACCTGTGCAGGAGCAGACTCGGCCATTGGGAAAGGAGGCAGCATTGTGGGTACAGGTTGAGGAGGGGCAACAGGTGAGACGTGGGAGCGCTTAGAATGGAGCCCTCACTTCCATGTCCCCTTTCACCATGATCCCTTTCCAGGGCCAGAGCCACATCACTCCTACCACTCTGCTGGACAACAGCTTGGAGCACATCTGTGACGTATAGTAAGACCACAGCTAAAGTATCTGTCTGCCTGTTTAAGGAGGCAGACTTGTTGGCATCGAGGGTCCACATGGCCATTGTCAAGGCCTGATTGGACTCATTTGTGAGCCATGCTTGAAGCTCAATGGAGGCTGCCATTCTCTCCATCGCAGACATTCCCACACTTACCTACGCCACCATTTCACTAATGCTGGAGTTGGACTCCTCCATCCTCTCCGCTATTGTGGAGAGTGTGTGTGGCATGTCTTCAAGTACCTTAAAGGTGCAGCTTTACCTTTATACCTTTATCATTGTCCTTCTCAACGATGGACCCCGGGATTCAGCATCTGCGTCCAGCTGAGCAGAGCTTGGAGAGGAGTGAGCCCCCCGACGCAGACTCTCCACAGCTGTCCCTGCCAGCATTGTCTGCTCGTGCTCACTTGTGATGGTGAATCATCAGGTGACAACCCAACTGTCTGCCTAACAGAACCCACCAAAGTGCGAGTATCTGCCCTGGTGCATAGCTGGATATGATATGACGGTGCGCCCTCAGAAGACTGGAGCTCCTCTGAGAAATTGCCCTCTTCCATGGCACGTGCCTCTCCATCAATCCATGAAGGCCCCAGAAGAGAACATAAAACAATATTAAGAATCTTCACAGAAGTTAGTTTACAATGAGCATAGTGAGGTGTGCAACAGGTCAATCATTGATAACATCAATTCATGAAGTGTGTGAAGGATGTTGAAGTTCTGTCACCAGCTGTTTGCGCGTTGCCATTCTTGCCATCTCTGACTGCCAGGCATTCCACCATGCGGATGAGCTCCAAGCCTCCTCCTCCACCTCTGTCAGGAGCACTATTTGTGGTGCCCCCCTCCAGTCCTACTCCTCTCCCAGGCATTTTGCGCTCTCCTCCTACAAAGGGAGAAAGAACAGACGAGTGAGTGAGTGAGGATGACGGGGTCACCTGATGGATCCATTGCTTTGGGTGAGGCTGCCAATGAAAGAGATGCATCAGAGAGTGAGTGTCAGACAGATTCATCACATTGCATCAGGATTGGGGTGAGTGGGAGAGGTGGGTTCACAAATGGGGAGGTGAGGATTTGCACAGAAATTGAAAGTAAGTTGATAATGAGACTTAAGTGGGTGTGAGCAGTAATAGGATGGAGTAGGCTTGGCAAGACAGAGTGGGGGGGGTAATGTACACCACAGGATGTGGGTGAACCAGTAACTGTACTCACTTTTCCTGACCTGATTAGGTCATTAAAGCACTTGCTGCACTGCACCCATGTCCTTACGACAGTGCTCCTGCTGCTCACCTTCTCTGCCACCTCGAGCCAGATCTTCTTGGTGGCAGATGCTGGGGGCTTCCTCCTATCCCCCGGGTACAGTACGTCCGTCCTACTCCTCACACTGGCCAGTAGCAACTCAAGTGAGGAATCGGTAAATCTGGGTACTGTTTTCGTCCTTTGTTACTCCATGTCTTTAAATTCTTCCCTCAAAATTCATGGTTGCAATGTCCCTTTAAATACTCCAGCTCCCAACATGTCATCTGGGTGTGCAGTGCGCCCGCTCTGCAGCTTGGAGACATGAAAGCCGTAAGTCACATTAATGCCCTTCAACTGAGTCGAGATCGCTTGAGACAATGCACACAACATTTTTCTAGAGTTCCCCCACACGTATTCACCCACCCCCCTCCCCCCCCCCCCCCCCCCCGCTCCCCTCTGCTGAGTTCCCGCTGGTATTTGGTCACCTTAACTAAGAAAGGGTGCAATGAAGGTTCACTGGTTTGATTCCTGGGATGAGAGAGTTGTCCTATGAGGAGAGATTGAGTAGAATCTGCCATTATTCTCTGGAATTTAGTAGAATGAGAGGTGATCTCATTGAAACATATAAAGTTCTTAGAGGGCTTGACAGCGTAGCTGCAGAAAGGCTGTTTCCCCTGGCTGGAGAGTCTAGAACTAGGTGTCATATTCTCAGGATAAGGGGTTGGCCATTTAGGACCAAGATGAGGAACAATTTCTTCACTCAGAGCGTTGTGAATCTTTGGAATTCTTTACCCCAGAGGGCTGTGGATGCTCAGTCATTGAGTATATTCAAGACAGAGATCGATGGATATTTGGACACTCAGGGAATCAAGGGAAAAGGGGATAGGGTGGGAAAGTGGATTTAAGGTAGAAGATCAGCCATGATCTTATTGAATGGCGGAGCAGGCTCGCGGGGCCATATGGCCTACACCTGCTCCTGTTTCTTATGTTAAAATTTATCCCCATGTATTTCTTCAATTATGAAAATTAAAATTTCAACTCATTCAACCATCATTCATGCACATTTGGCACACATGTTTACGAACCTGCAATTGGGGAAGCTTTTCAATTTTTAGTGTGACCTACATTGTTACCATCAAAATGCATTAAAAGAAACAGAAAATACAGTGCAGGTCTCAGTGAAGATAAATTTTAAAAAGCACTCAAAAAGTAAAGGACCAGAAAAATGATTTTGTTTTCTGCTGCTTAATCTGGTTGTAATTTTAAGAGAGCCTCTGAGCAAGCGCATTTACAGAGAACTTGTATATGAGGGTCTGTAACTTGGGACCGGGGCTAGTTTTATGGCTGAAGATGTGTTCGGGCAGAGGGATTGATGGACAGATGTAAAAGAATGAGGAGGTTGGGGGGTATTGTAGTTAGGTGCATAACTCACTTACGCCCCAAATTCTACGATCTTTTAGGTCGTGTAATTGATTTGTGTCCTTGTTACACGTTTTCTGGTACAAGTATGAAGGAAGTTCCAGGCTAATGAGTAGCATGAATGTGATTGATGGTGTGAATGTGATGAAAGGATTCAATGAGATTAGTTTTGTAATTGCGATGAGCGATGTGAATATAATGGACCAGATTTTGCTGTAACAGGGCATCTTATGACGTCTGCCATTAGTTAGACTTGCCCCTGCACCCTTCAGCTCAAAATACATTGCTCACAAGGTTGCTGAAAGTGTGAGCTGATATCGGGGCAGCGTGGGAAACAGGGCATCTGGGATCTGAGTGAACAGGGCAAGCAACTGGGTATCTCCTTAACTAATATATATAAGGATTGGGAAATAAAAACAGGAAGGACTGAGAAGGAGGGTGAATTCAATGTCAAATCAGGTACAGAAAGAGAAATAAAGGGAGGGACAGAACGATTGGATTAATAGGGAGAGAAAAATGAGACAGAAAGGAAAAGTAAGATAGAACAATTTAAAATTTAAAATTTGACATTTATAAAATCTCTCCGAAAAATGAGATTTCACACTTGCAACAATTAATTTTCGGTGCCAGAGAGGTTAATTGGCAGTCATTAACACTTATCAGGTCGTTAAAAATGTACTTATGCTTGTAATGACAAGACTTAACTTTCTGTGGCGAGTTTAATGGGCAACTAACAGGCAAATACGACAAGTTCCTAAAAAAAAACGTGGAAGCTAAGAGCAAGATGCCGTTTCCACAAAGGTAACAGCGGGCGGCGCAACTGGGACAGCAACTTTTGGATGTTCACATTTAACTGGGCATCTGCTCCTCACCTAAAGGTGCTGTACTATTTACCCATAAATATTGGGAAGTGCCATTAGCCTTGCCATTATTTTGAAAGCAAATTCTGGCCCAATGAATAGTGTGAATGTGATGAGTAGAGTCATAGAATCATAGAAAGGTTACAGCACGGAAGGAGGCCATTCAGCCCATCGAGTTCATGCTGGCTCTATGCAAGAGCAATTCAGCTTGTCCCACTCCCTCGCCCTATCCCCATAGCCCTGCAAATTTTTTCCTTTCAAGTACTTATCCAGTTCCCTTTTGAAAGCCACGATTGAATCTGCCTCCACTATCCACCTGGCAGCGTATTCCAGATCCTAACCACTCACTGCGTAAAAACGTTTCTCCTCATGTCACCTTTGATTCTTTTGCCAATCACCTTAAATCTATGTCCTCTGGTTCTTGACCCTTCCGCCAATGGGAACAGTTTCTCTCTATCTATTCTGTCTAGACCCTTCATGATTTTAAATACCTCCATCAAATCTCCTCTCAATCTTCTCTGTTCCAAGGAGAACAACCCCAGCTTCTCCAGTCTATCCACGTAACTAAAGTCCCTCATCACTGGAATCAACCTAGTAAATCTTTTCTGCACCCTCTCTAAGGCCTTCACATCTTTCCTAAAGTGTGATGCCCAGAACTGGACACAATGCTCCACTTGTGGTCGAACCAATGTTTTATAAAGGTTCATCATGACTTCCTTGCTTTTGTACTCCATGCCTCTATTTATAAAGCCCAGGATCCCGTATGATTTTTTAACCGCGTTCACAACCTGCCCTGCCTCCTTCAACGATTTGTGCACATGTACCCCCAGATCTCTCTGTTCCTGTACCCCTTTTAGAATTGTGCCCTTTGGTTTATATTGCCTCTCCTCGTTCTTCCTACCGAGATGTATCACTTCGCATTTATCTGTGTTAAATTTCATCTGCTACGTGTCCGCCCATGCAACCAGCCTGGCTATATCCTCTTGAAGTCCATCACTATCCTCCTCACTGTTCACTACACTTCCAAGTTTTGTGTCATCTGCAAATTTTGAAACTGTGCCCTGTACACCCAAGTCCAAGTCATTAATATATATCAAGAAAAGCAGTTGTCCCAGCACCGACCCCTGGGGAACATCACTGTACACCTCCCTCCAATCCGAAAAGCAACCGTTTACCACTACTCTCTGCTTCCTGTTACTTAACCAATATTATATCCATGCTGCTACTAACCCCTTTATTCCATGGGCTTCAATCTTGATTTCAAGCCTATTATGCGGCACTTTATCTAACGCCTTATGAAAATCCATATATACCACATCAACTGCATTGCCCTCATCTACCCTCTCTGTTACTGCATCAAAAAACTCCATCAAGTTAGTTAAACACGATTTGCCTTTAACAAATCCGCACCGGCTTTCCCTAATCAAGCTACACTTGCCCAAGTGAAACGATAATTCGGGACAGAATTACTGCTAATTCTGTCCTGGATTATCGTTTCTAAAACTTTCCCCACCACCGAGGTTAATCTGACTGGCCTGTAGTTGCTGGGTTTATCCTTACACCCATTTTTGAACAAAGGTGTAACATTTGCAATTCTCCAGTCCTCTGGCTCCACCCCCGTATCGAAGATTATGGCCAATACCTCTGCAATTTCCACCCTTAATTCCATCAGCAACCTAGGATGCATCCCATCCAGAACGGGTGACTCATCTACTTTAAGTATAGCTAGCTTTTCTAGTACCTTCTCTTTATCAATTTTTAGCCCATCCAGTATCTCAAATATATCTTCCTTTACTGAGACTCTGGCAGCATCTTCTTCCTTGGTAAAGACAGATGCAAAGTACTCATTTAGTACCTCAGCTATGCCCTCTGCCTCCATGAGTAGATCTTTTTGGTCCTTAATCGGCCTCACCCCTCCTCTTACTACCCGTTTACTGTTTACATGCCTTACATTCTCGTACTCTCTCTTTGCCCCTCTTATTTCCTTTTTCACTTCTCCTCTGAACTTTCTATATTCAGCCTGTTCTCACTTGTGTTATCAACCTGACATCTGTCATATGCCCCTTTTTTTTGCTTCATCTTGCTCTCTATCTCTTTTGTCATCCTGGGAGCTCTGGCTTTAATTGCCCTACTTTTCTCCCTCGTGGGAATGTACCTAGACTGTACCTGAACCATCTCCTCCTTAAAGGCCGCCCATTGTTCAATTACAGTTTTGCCTGCCAATCTTTGATTCCAATTTACTTGGGCCGGATCTGTTCTCATCCTACTGAAATTGGCCCTCCTCCAAATGAGTATTTTTACTTTAGAATGGTCCATGTCTCTTTCCATAGCTATTCTAAACCTTATGATACTATGATTGTTGTTTTCTAAATGTTCCCCACTGACACTTGGCCCGCCTCATTCCCCAGAATCAAATCCAGCAATGCCTCCTTCCTCGTTGGGCTGGAAACGTACTGGTCAAGAAAGTTCTCCTGAACATACTTCAAAAATTCCTACCCCTCTTTACCCCTTATATTATTACTATCCCAGTCTATATTAGGGTAGTTGAAGTCCCCCAATATCACTATTCTATGGCTTTTGCATCTCTCTGTAATTTCCCTGCAAATTTGCTCCTCTATCTCCTTCCCACCAGTTGGTGGCCTATAGAATACACTGAGTAGTGTAATGGCACCTCTATTGCTTCTTAACTAACCAAATAGATTCTGTCCTTGATCCTGCAGGACATCCTCTCTCTCCAGCACTGCAATATTCTCCTTAATCAATACTGCCACCCTCCCTCTTTTCTTTCCTTCCCTATCTTTCCAAACACCTTGCATCCAGGAATATTTAATACCCGATCTTGCCTTTTTTTGAGGCAGGTCTCCGTTATCGCCACGACATCATATTCCCGTGTGGCTAATTGCGCCTGCAGCTCACCAACCTTATTTACCACGCTTCGTGTGTTTACACACATGCACTGTAAACCTATCTTAGACTTTCTTGTACTCTATCTTAGTCTGGTCCCATCTAATACCGTACGATTTCTCACTCTAGTGCTATCTTTCTCTCCCAATCCTTTGTGCACCTTGTTCTTCTTTCCATTGATACATCCTGGTGCCCATCCCTCTGCCAAATTAGTTTAAACTGCCCCCCCCCCCCCCCCCCCCCACCATCACCACCACAGCACTAGTGAACCTCCCCACGAGGACATTGGTCTCAGCTCCATTGAGGTGCAACCCGTCCGGCCTGTACAGGTCCCACCTTCCCCAGAAATGGTCCCAATGCTCCAGGAATCTAATGCCCTCCCTCCTGCACCATCTATCCAGCCATGCATTCATCTGCTCTATCCTCCTATTTCTATATTCGCTAGCGCGTGGCACTGGGAGTAATCTGGAGATTACTACCTTTGAGGTCCTGGTTCTTAATCTCCTTCCTAGCTCCTTAAAATCTGCCTGCAGGACCTCATCCCTCTTTCTATCTATGTCATTGGTACCAATATGGCTGTTCACCCTCCCCCTCCAGAATGTTCTGCAGCCGCTCAGTGACATCCTTGACCCTGGCACCAGGAAGGCAACATACCATCCTGGAATCAGGTCTGCGGCCGCAGAAACGCCTGTCTATTCCCCTAACTATAGAATCCCCTATCACTATTGCTCTCCTGACCTTTTTCCTGCCCCCTGTACAGCTGAGCCACCCATGGTGCTATAGTCTTGGTTCTGGCTGCACTCCCCAGAGGAACCCTCTCCCCCACCAGTATTCAGAACTGAATACTGGTTAGAGAGTGAGATGCCCTCAGGGGATTCCTTCACTACCTGCCTGATCCTCCTTGATTGTCTGGTGGTCACCCAGTCCCTCTCTGCCTGCACTCTCTTAAGCTGTGGGGTGACCACCTTCAGAAATATGCTATTCTGTTTATAAATATAGGTAAATATGATGTGTAGTATCAATGTTATGAGTAGTTTGAATATCACTGGTATCAATTTGATAATTAGTGTGACTGTGATGAATAGTGTTACTGTGATGAATAGTATGAATGTGCTGAATTATTTTAATGAGCGGTGGGAAGGCGATGAGCGGTGGGAAGGCGATGAGCGGTGGGAAGGCGATGAGCGGTGGGAACGCGATGAGCGGTGGACAACATAAGTAATTCATTAAAACATTTTGATGATCAAATTTAAATGAAATATAGAAAGACAAAAAGTTGATAAGTTATTTTCCATCAAATACCAACTGTAAAGTAACAAAGAATGAAATGGATATGTAGCAGAAGACTTCTTCACAAACAAATAATTAGAATGTTACTTTGTCGCCCACTTACTCGTGTATTTTGACCATTCGATATTTGGCTTAATAGTTTTAGAGAAAATTTATTGATATGTAGCACGTGGCTGTTTTATTGCTAATATGTCATTAAATATAACTGAACCTACTCTTGACAAGCAGCTAGTTTGACAAGCTGACAGTAATTCAATTCTATTCTGTATAACTTGGGGCTATATGCATAAACAGATTTGAGATTGTACTGAAGAGAGGACTGTATTACTTACATATTCATTTTACATAATAATACAGTCATGGATCTTTTCTCTGGACCATATTTTAAAAAATTATTAATTGTATTAGTATTCCAGATGGTACAATGAGTAACTGAAAAGTCTGAAGGCATATTTCTTTTTGGATCTATTCCAATTGTAGCAGGGCAGCAGTGTAATAAATGTGCTCACAATTTAGGGAGAGATCAGGAAGCATGTCACAGCACTTTAGTAAGTGATTAACAACTCATAGCTGGTTTTTGAATTGCTGACTGATGCAGATGATTTTATTGTTAACTCTGGGGTAAAATTGTGCAGTTACCACTTTTCCAAATATAAAAGCCTGAAATTTCCATGCGGCCTGGGGCACAATCCTAATGTTAATCATCCGGGAATGCAATAGAGGGGGAGGAAAATTGGATGGGATCTAGAAAATGCCACGTCTCAGCCCAGAAGTCCATTTGAGGCTAGTTTTTGATGGGACCTGGTGTAGGATTTAAATCCCTACTTTCAGGGTTCTAATTTAATCCAATCCAAGGACTGGTTCGTGACAACAAGACCACCACGGTGCTGCTATTATGGTTAAAGGTAAAACAGTTTTATTAAGCACATCACAATTAGTACAAAGAAAGTGATACTTAACAAAGAGAAATAGTCACAGTCTGTTCCTTGAAATCTTGGAAGTATCCCTCCAAGTGACTGCGGCTCTCTCTCTCTCTCTCTCTCTCGCTGTGTTCTGTTGACTGAAGAGTTCTCTTCTTCCTTGCCAGAATCTTGCACGCCTTCCTCAGCTTTTGAGGTCTCTTCTTATATCCTTTTTCAGTCTATGTGGCAGTTCACTATCACATCCACATCTCTCAGCCTTACTATTAGTCATGTCTCTCAACCTTCAGAAGTTACATCCAAAGCATGACTGTGTGGAAATGCATAAAGAGATACCTGACCATATTAACTCTTTAATACACCTAAACCATAAATGAAGAAATGCATGATGGATATTTGACCATACTAACTGACCAGCTAATTCAATTTAAAGCTTACATTTTAGTTTCTCACCAAAGACATACAGAAGCACTATTGTCTAATTACTTCAAGTTCTCTCATGCTGATAACTGTCTGACTAACAGAAATGAATGACCATATAGCCTTGGGACTAGGTACAGACCTACTGATAAAAAAGACAGTTCTTGGGAAAAACACTTTCCCAGGCCTGTGTCCAACATCACGAGACGGTCATGAGGAACCAGAGGGTGGGTTCCCTATTTTGATTGACTAACTACCTGAACCAATAAAGAATGTACGTGTACGCCCATATTCTATGACAGGTGGGCGTTGCTAATGAACTGTATAAACGTGAGCTGTTTCTTGAACTCAGCGAAGACGTAGCCCTGACCATTGTTTAGGGCACTCTTCCCTTGTATACAAGTTTTCTTAATAGATTCTTACTTGTCTGAAATAAGTGTTTGGAGTTAATGCATTGTATATAATAGGTAATAATAAGTTTAAGTTTTCGACACTGGTACCACCTGTGCCTTGTTGTTGCAGACTTAACAGTACCTTATCTTAGAGTTTGCATTGCCAGCCTTCACAGGATCCTGTTTGCATAAACAAACTTCTATTCACTAGCTTGGGGAGGCTCGAGATAGAGAGGCCTGAGCCTGAGTGACTCCTTGATTTATTTAACCTTCAGTCCCATTTATCTACATTTCTTTAGACATTATGCCGTCATAGCACATTCTCCCTTAGCCCTGTGATTTCTCAAGGTCTGTTAATTCCCACTTTAATGTTGTCTTAGAGTTCTGTTAGTTTTAATTGCAAACTTGACTATAATAACCATCATGCATCCTTCTCAGCCCACCAGCACTTTCTTATTGAATACACGTTACATGGTTCATACTATATTAATACACAGTACAGTTTACATTTATAGATACATAGATTCATAGTACATTTCATTCTACTTCTACTATTGATTATAATTATACTAAATTATATCTGTTATTGGGTTAATTCTTACGCTGGGGCAGGCAGAAGTTTTATCCACCCCATACAAAGCCCCTGATGTCATAAGGAGTCAGGGCTGGTGGGACAGCTTGTGGGGCCCTGTCTGCTTTCTGTTCAGGCTTTTGAACACTGGAGAGAAATTGGTGTCCAGGTCATTGTAGAGGCAGAAGTGAAGCTTACTGGAGTTTCCTGGATGGGATCATGGCCTGGAAGACCCTAGAATTACCTATCCCAATTTTTTTTTGATCATTCATCTTACAAGGCCTTGTAAGGTGGGGGAACCACAAGCAGAACTGCACCTTTCACTATGTAGCCATCTAATGCCTCATCTTCCATCCTTTTCTCCTCTAATGAGCACCCAAGATTTGCCCATACTGGCATGAGCATCCATCAGAAATATTTAAAGCACATAACCCCTGCCCTGATCCCTGTTTGGCAGGGTCAGGAGCAGAGGTCAACAACGGAGCGTGATTCCAGCTCCACCACACCTATCCCCCACAGCAACCGAGGATTTTCGAGGTAAAAATATTTCTCTTGCTGATATATCAGAAATTTTAGCAGTGGTATTTTTTAATAAGTATGTCTTAAATAAACTGACTATCTTCAACAATACAGATGTCAACCCCATGTCCATTCAAAGTACTATGATGTGATGAATAAGTGTGATAAGTAGTGTGAATGTGATGCCTAGAGGGCTGATTTTAATCCTGCCTGCCTGGAGGAAACCAGACGGTCGGGCAGTTAAAACGGCTTACCCGCTCTAATCCCACTGCCTTTCTGCGGGTTGCAGTCTTAACCTGCTCTTTTGAGCAGGTGAGACGGACACCAGCAGGAAGGCAGCTGGGCCCTTCTTTAAATATTCAAATTTGGCTCCACTGACATCATTGCGGCCCGACTGCAATTTTAACTGGAGGCCTGCATGGGGAAGCTGTTGTGGATTATCCATCAGGTCAACTTGGCAGCAAAAGGAGCCAGTTCAGAAAAGTAAGTTAATTTTTTGTTGTTTCCTTGTGGGCCGTGAGGACCAGGAGTGCTCCTCCGGACCCCAAATGGAAACCTTGGACCTCCCCTGTCTCGAGCTTCTGACCCCTCTCCCAACCCAGGATGCCCTCCCGACTCCCTCCCAACCTGAGCGCTGGGGATCATTTCTGTACCTGCACGACTCGCGCCGAGAGTTAAAATCAGCCCTAAGCGTGTTCGTTTTGGGTCTTTTCTACCCTTTTTACTCTAGATTATTTTGGTTCTTGTATCTTGAGTTACTCTCATGGGATCACCCCCTCCCCATTCGTTTGAAGGTGTTTATCCTTGCCTTGAGATCTAGGAAAGCTTTTGGTAATGCACCTAGCATAACAAAACAGCCTGACTGTTAATTATTTTTAAGTTTCAGGAATTTATCGCAGGCCTCTATAGGGTCTCTCCAGCCTTTGAAAGTAGTGGAGAATCACATTAGAACTCATTTTAAATTAAAAATATTAAGCAAATTTACTAGACACAATCTAACAGTAATATAATAGATACATACATTTCATTAGAAAGCCTATTATCAAATGCTTCTTGTGGAAAAACAATTAGAGTCAGAATCTAATAATAAACTATTCTCTTATAGATAACTTTTCTATATATATATAGTCCTTTCTTGTAATCTAGTCTGGCTAAAGAAGCTAACTAGTCTAGCTTGTCTTTTCCTGTGAAGTTTCCAATTAGTTCAACTATCTTCTATTCGCTTCCTCAATGTACAGATCCAGCAACTTAAATATCCTTTCACCAGTTGACATTTGGATTCAGAAATAATTGAACAACGTATGCAGTCTGTGTTTATTGAAAAGTAGTTTGGTTCCTCCTTGCAAGCCTACAGTTCAAAAAAATGCAGTACGAACTGATCTCTTAACATATGTATTGAATTCAGCTGTGACATGGGTTTGTTTTTAAACTCTAGTTGGCTTTCACATAGTTATATATTTCAATGGATTTAGAAGGACAGCCAAACCTAGATAAACAAAGCACTACATTTTTGTCACAGTATGAATATAGTGACTTCAGTCTTCAGCCAATTCGATTCACTCCACGTGATATCAAGAAACGGCTGAGTGCACTGGATACAGCAAAGGCTATGGGCCCCGACAACATCCCGGCTGTAGTACTGAAGACTTGTGCTCCAGAACGAACTGCGCCTCTAGCCAAGCTGTTCCAGTACAGCTACAACACTGGCATCTACCCGACAATGTGGAAAATTGTCCAGGTATGTCCTGTCCACAAAAAACAGGACAAATCCAATCCGGCCAATTACTGCCCCATCAGTCTACTCTCAATCATCAGCAAAGTGATGGAAGATGTCATTGACAGTGCCATCAAGCGGCACTTACTCACCAATAACCTACTCACCGATGCTCAGTTTGGGTTCTGCCAGGACCACTCGGCTCCAGACCTCATTACAGCCTTGGTCCAAACATGGACAAAAGAGCTGAATTCCAGAGGTGAGGTGAGAGTGACTGCCCTTGACATCAAGGCAGCATTTGACCGAGTGTGGCACCAAGGAGCCCTAGTAAAATTGAAGTCAGTGGGAATCGGGGAAAACTCTCCAGTGGCTGGAGTCATACCTAGCAGAAAGGAAGATGGTAGTGGTTGTTGGAGGCCAATCATCTCAGCCCCAGGACATTGCTGCAGGAGTACCTCAGGGCAGTGTCCTAGGCCCAACCATTTTCAGCTGCTTCATCAATGACCTTCCCTCCATCATAAGGTCAGAAATGGGGATGTTCGCTGATGATTGCACAGTGTTCAGTTCCATTCGCAACCCCTCAAATAATGAAGCAGTCCGAGCCCGCATGCAACATCCAGGATTGGGCTCATAAGTGGCAAGTAACATGCGCCAGACAAGTGCCAGGCAATGACCATCTCCAACAAAAGGGAGTCTAACCACCTCCCCTTGACATTCAACGGCATTACCATCGCCGAATCCCCCACCATCAACATCCTGGGGGTCACCATTGATCAGAAATTGGACTGGACCAGCCATACAAATACTGTGGTTACAAGAGCAGGTCAGAGGCTGGGTATTCTGTGGCGTGTGACTCACCTCCTGACTCCCCAAAGCCTTTCCACCATCTACAAGGCACAAGTCAGGAGTGTGATGGAATACTCTCCACTTGCCTGGATGAGTGCAGCTCCAACAACACTCAAGAGGCTCGACACCATCCAGGACAAAGCAGCCAGCTTGATTGGCACCCCATCCACCACCCTAAACATTCACTCCCTCCACCACAGGCGCACCATGGCTGCAGTGTGTACCATCCACAGGATGCACTGCAGCAACTCGCCAAGGCATCTTCGACAGCACCTCCCAAACCCGCGACCTCTACCACCTAGAAGGACAAGAGCAGCAGGCACATGGGAACAACACCACCTGCACGTTCCCCTCCAAATCACACACCATCCCGATTTGGAAATATATCGCTGTTCCTTCATCGTCGCTGGGTCAAAATCCTGGAACTCCCTTCCTAACAGCACTGTGGGAGAACCTTCACCACATGGTCTGCAGCGGTTCAAGAAGGCGGCTCACCACCACCTTCTCAAGGGCAATTAGGGATGGGCAATAAATGCTGGCCTCGCCAGTGACGCCCACATCCCATGAACGAATAAAAAAAACTAGTATGAATCTGATGAACAATGTGAATTCAATGAGTAGTATGAATACAAGTAGTATGAATGTGATTGTTAATGAGAGAGATGAGTGGAAAGAATGCAATAAGTAATATGAATATATTACTACTATGAATACAATAAGTAGTGTCAATACAATGAATAATATTAGTACTATTAATAGGATAAGTACTATTAATGTGATGTGTAGTATGAATATGATAAGCAGTATTAAAAGTGATGAGTTGTATGAATGTGATGAATAGTGTAAATACGATAACTGTGAATATGGTGCCTGATATGGATATGATGAGTAATAATGTGATGAAAATGATGAATAGTACAACTATAATGAGTATTATCAAGATGAGTAGTATTAATATAATGAGTAGTATAAATATGATGAGTATTCTGAATATGATTAGAGTGAATATGATGAGTTGTGTAAATCTGATAAGTACCAATAATGCGATGGATAGTATCAAAATGATGCGTATTATGAATATTATTAATAGTATTTTTTTTTATTCATTCACGGGATGTGGGCGTCGCTGGCGAGGCCAGCATTTATTGCCCATCCCTAATTGCCCTCGAGAAGGTGGTGGTGAGCCGCCTTCTTGAACCGCTGCAGTCCGTGTGGTGACGGTTCTCCCACAGTGCTGTTAGGAAGGGAGTTCCAGGATTTTGACCCAGCGACAATGAAGGAACGGCGATATATTTCCAAGTCGGGATGGTGTGTGACTTGGAGGGGAACGTGCAGGTGGTGTTGTTGCCATGCGCCTGCTGCTCTTGTCCTTCTAGGTGGTAGAGGTCGCGGGTTTGGGAGGTGCTGTCGAAGAAGCCTTGGCGAGTTGCTGCAGTGCATCCTGTGGATGGTGCACACTGCAGCCACTGTGCGCAGGTGGTGAAGGGAGTGAATGTTTAGGGTGGTGGATGGGGTGCCAATCAAGCGAGCTGCTTGAGTGTTGTTGGAGCTGCACTCATCCAGGCAAGTGGAGAGTATTCCAACACACTCCTGACTTGTGCCTTGTAGATGGTGGAAAGGCTTTGGGGAGTCAGGAGGTGAGTCACTTGCCGCAGAATACCCAGCCTCTGACCTGCTCTCGTAGCCACAGTATTTATATGGTTGGTCCAGTTAAGTTTCTGGTCAATGGTGACCCCCAGGATGTTGATGGTGGGGGGTTCGGCGATGGTAATGCCGTTGAATGTCAAGGGGAGGTGGTTAGACTCTCTCTTGTTGGAGATGGTCATTGCCTGGCACTTATCTGGCGCGAATGTTACTTGCCACTTATGAGCCCAAGCCTGGATGTTGTCCAGGTCTTGCTGCATGCGGGCTCGGACTGCTTCATTATCTGAGGGGTTGCGAATGGACACTGTGCAGTCATCAGCGAACATCCCCATTTCTGACCTTATGATGGAGGGAAGGTCATTGATGAAGCAGCTGAAAATGGTTGGGCCTAGGACACTGCCCTGAGGAACTCCTGCAGCATTGCCCTGGGGCTGAGATGATTGGCCTCCAACAACCACTACCATCTTCCTTTGTGCTAGGTATGACTCCAGCCACTGGAGAGTTTTCCCCCTGATTCCCACTGACTTCAATTTTACTAGGGCTCCTTGGTGCCACACTCGGTCAAATGCTGCCTTGATGTCAAGGGCAGTCACTCTCACCTCACCTCTGGAATTCAGCTCTTTTGTCCATGTTTGGACCAAGGCTGTAATGAGGTCTGGAGCTGAGTGGTCCTGGCGGAACCCAAACTGAGCATTGGTGAGCAGGTTATTGGTGAGTAAGTGCCGCTTGATAGCACTGTCGACGACACCTACCATCACTTTGCTGATGATTGAGAGTAGACTGATGGGGCGGTAATTGGCCGGATTGGATTTGTCCTGCTTTTTGTGGACAATTAATTGTGGAATATTAATGTGATGACCAGTATGAATATGATCAATAGTATTGTCATAAGTATGAATATGGTGTGAATTTAATATGCAGTATTAAAGTGATAAGTATATGAATATGATTAGTAAAATGATGAGTAGTATTAATATATTAAGTAGTATGATTCAAAGTAATATGAAAGTGATGAAAAGTAAGATGTGATAAGTAGTAAGAATGTGATAAATGATGCAAATACAAATATGATAAGTAGTATTAACATGATGAATAGTGTGAATGTGATATAATATGCGAATATGAATATTAGTATGAATATCATGAGTCGTATGGATATGATAAGTAGTCCAATGTGATGAGTAGTATAATTGTGACGAGTAGCATGAATGTATAATGTTTTAGTAGTATATGGGAATTCTACAGATGAAATATTAGCATTACATCAGAGTATCTTCAGAAAAACTGGACCTTGCAAACCCAATTCCTTCTGTGCCTAATTTTACAAGAACCAGAGGTTTAAGATGATTGGTAATAGAACCAAAGGTGACATGAGGAAAAACTTTTTTACACAGCGAGTGGTTATGATCGGGAATGCGCTGCCTGAGTGGGTGTTAGAGACAGATTCAATCATGGCTTTCTAAAGGAAATTGGATAAGTACTTGAAGGGAAAAAATTTGCAGGCCAAGGGGAAAGGGCGGGGGAGTGGGACTTGCTGGATTGCTCTTGCAGAGAGCCAGCACGGGCTCGATGGGCTGAATGGCCTCCTTCTGTGCTGTAACCATTCTATAATTCTATGATTCTACAAGGCAAAATTTGGACCATTCTCAGGAGGCCACTTTACGTGCATGTGCAAGCCACATAAACTTACTTAAATTACCATTTCCAGGTCCTATAGTAAATTTTATGAGTTTGAGTGAAGCTCCATTCCCTGCTGAGCCTTGCTCATAAATAGTGCTCATATGGGAGCCTTGGGTCAGCCATCTACTGAAGCAGGCTGTGACAAAAATAAATTTTTGTCCAGTGCATTTTGTTTCTGTATAACTTCAAAGTCTTTGGAATTGCATTTCTGTGAGAAGCCTGTTTTATCAGG
Source organism: Heptranchias perlo (assembly GCF_035084215.1). Lineage (NCBI taxonomy): Eukaryota > Metazoa > Chordata > Chondrichthyes > Hexanchiformes > Hexanchidae > Heptranchias > Heptranchias perlo. Next base: position 52,561,920 of record NC_090327.1, read on the forward strand.
AGTCTATTTCAGCTTTGCTGCCAGAGGAAAGCTCTGTGTTTTAAGTTTGTGCCAGGCTCGGCCAGATTGAAGCTATAACGAGTAAACTACTGTTTAATGATAAAAGTGTCATCTTTACTATTTTAAGTATAGAGGAGAATAATAAAGAGTATGATTCACTGTTTTACATTGTACATTTAAACAAAATTATTTAAATAAAACCGTCTCTTGATTTAGACCTTGGATTTTCCTTCAAATTACCACCCAATTTGGGACAGTAAACATAGTAAAATGGATTCTTAGAGGCTACTGCCTCAAATCCATAGGAAAAATTTTGCACCTGAATATCCTTCCAAAAAAGTGTCAGTCCCCTTTAACGTCCACCAGGAGCTCATCCATCTTATATAAATGAGGTCATGGAGGCATGCCGAACCTCTCTGATCCATTTGCCCCAATGTCCATCCCAAATCCTCCCCAAATAATTATCACTGCTATGCGTGTGGCAGTAGTGCTGCAGAAAGGTATCCCTAATGCAGATACCACATTGAGGAGGCCACTTTGTGTGCTGTTACTCAAGTCTGATGTGACTGTGCCCGCATATTGATCTCTTTAGTGCTTTCAAGGTTTAGTCAGGACCTTTGCTGCTAGTTTCACTCAGCTCTGCTCAAAGTACTGCTTTGCACCAGGGATATGGATTTCCTAATGGGAATACCTCTTATGCTATAAAGAGGAGGTGGAGGAGGATGAAGACATGGAAGAGGCTAGATTGGAGGCTGTTAGGTTCAGGCTTCACAGAAGGTGTCTCTTCCCTACGCACTCACCACCCACTAAGATGGTCTTATGCTGACTGAATGTCAGTGCATCTATTTCCAAGGATACAGCTTCAGGTACCCTTTCTCTTGCAGTTGTAAGGCCCGTGTCAGAAGCTCACAAGGAGATCTTGAAACATTTACCTGAGGAAGGAGAAAATCTCCGAAAGCTTGTGAATTTAAAATAAAATTGCTGGACTATAACTTGGTGTTGTAAAATTGTTTACAATTGTCAACCCCAGTCCATCACCGGCATCTCCACATCATCACTTGGGAAGGCATTGAAGAGAGCATTTATAAATTCATTTTTGGGATTTGAGCATCACTGGCAAGGCCAGCATTTATTGTCCATCCCTAGTTGCCCTGAACAGAATAGCTTGCTTCAGAGAGCAGTTAAGAGTGGTACTGGATTCACATATAGGCTAGACCGGATAAGGATGGCAGATTTCTTTCCCTAAAGGACATTAGTGAACCAGTTGGGTTTTTATAACAATCTTACTTTTATTGATACCAGTTTTTTTATTTCCAGCCTTTTAGTACTGAATTCAAATTCTCAAACTGCCATGGTAAGATTTGAACTCACGTTCTCCAAATTACTAGTCCAGTAACATAGCCATTACACTACCATAAGGTAGCAGGCTCTGTTCCACTTACTGGAGAGACAGTGACATCTGTGCCCATTCCTTGCAGTCAAGTGGTGCTGGACACAGATTCAGAGGATTTACTGGTCAGTGTCTGTACACAACCTCCAGGTTATCCTGCAGGTTGTAGGAAACTTCCTTCAATTTGTTGCAGATGCAGGTAGTGGACTCCTCCCATTTGTTCATCATCTCAACCACATGTGTGGAAACCATCTCCATTGCCTGCACATGTAATCAATACACCTTAATCGTAGCTCTTTTGAAGACTTAGGTGTCTGAGATCTAGTTCCCTAGGCTCTTTAGCCAAGGATGGTTATTTTTCTACCCTCCATGAAGGAATGGCACTCTCCCTTTCTTAGAACCATAGAACCATAGAAAAGATACAGCACAGAAGGGGCCATTTGGCCCATTGTGTCCGCGCCGGCTCGAAGATCAACCGAGGTGCCCATTCTAATCCCACCTTCCAGCACCTGGCCCGTAGCCCTGCAGCTTACAGCACTTTAGGTGCAGGTCCAGGTACTTTTTAAAAGAGTTGAGGGTCCCTGCCTCTACCACCAATTCGGGCAGTGAATTCTAAACACCCACCACCCTCTGGGTAAAAAAGTTTTTCCTCATGTCCCCTCTAATCTTTCCGCCAATCAGCTTAAATCTATGTCCTCTAGTTCTTGAACTCTCCGCTAGGGGAAACAGGTACTTCCTGTCTACTCTGTCTGGGCCCCTCATAATTTTGTGCACCTCAATCAAGTTACCCCTCAGCCTCCTCTGCTCCAAGGAAAACAAACCCAGCCTATCCAATCTCTCCTCGTAGCTGCAATTTTCAAGCCCTGGTAACATTCTTGTAAATCTTCTCTGCACTCTCTCCAGAGCAATTACGTCCTTCCTGTAATGTGGTGACCAGAACTGCGCACAATACTCCAGCTGTGGCCTTACCAGCGTTTTATACAGTTCCATCATTACATCCCTGCTTTTGTATTCTATACCTCGACTAATAACGGAGAGCATTCCGTATGCCTTCTTCACAACCTTATCTACCTATACTGCCACCTTCAGGGACCTGTGCACATGCACTCCAAGGTCTCTCACTTCCTGTACTCCTCTCAATATATTCCCGTTTACTGCATATTCCCTTTTACTGTTTGCCCTCCCTAAGTGCATTACCTTACACTTCTCCGGGTTGAACTCCATTTGCCACTTTTCTGCCCACTCCACCAACCCATTGATATCTTCTTGGAGTCTACAGCTATCCTCTTCACTATCAACTACACAGCCAATATTTGTGTCATCTGCAAATTTGCCAATCATGCCCTCTACATTCAAGTCCAAATCATTAATATATACCACAAACAGCAAGGGACCCAACACTGAGCCCTGTGGCACACCACTGGAAACGGATTTCCATTTGCAAAGACATCCATCGACTTTTACCCTTTGTTTCCTGTTACTGAGCCAATTTTGGATCCAATTTGCTACGTTTCCCTGTATCCCATGGGCTTTTACCTTTCTGACCAGTCTGCCACGTGGGACCTTGTCAAATGCCTTACTAAAATCCATGTAGACAACATCCACTGCACTACCCTCATCAATCCTCCTTGTCAGTTCCTCAAAGAATTCAATCAGATTTGTAAGGCATGACCTTCCCTGAGCAAATCCATGCTGACAATCCCTGATTAAACCATGCCTTTCCAAGTGACAGTTTATCCTATCTCTCAGTATTGATTCTATTAGTTTGCCTACCACCGAGGTAAGACTGACCGGCCTATAATTGTTCGGCCTTTCCCTCGTACCCTTTTTAAACAATGGTACTACATTTGCAGTCTTTCAGTCCTCTGGTACCTCCCCTGTATCTAGTGAGGATTGGAAAATGATCCTCAGAGTATCCGCTATTTCCTCCCTGGCTTCCTTCAATAGCCCAGGAAACAATCCATCCGGCCCTGGTGACTTATCAACTTTCAAGGATTCCAGTCCCTCTAATACTTCCTCTCTCATTATGTTTACCTTATCCAATATTTCACACCTCTCCTCTTTAACTACTATGTCTGGATAATCCTTTTCCTTTGTGAATATGGAGACAACATATTCATTTAAAACCCTACCCACATCCTCTGCTTCTACACACAAGTTACCCTTATCATCCCTGATAGGTCCAATCTTTTCCTTAGCTATCCTCTTGTTCTTAATGTACTGATAAAACATCTTTGGGTTTTCTTTAATTTTACTAGCTAATATTTTTTCATGTCCTCTCTTTGCTTTCCTTATTTCTTTTTTTACGTGATCCCTGTACTTTCTATACTCCTCTAGGCTTTCTGCAGTATTTAGTTTTCTGTGACAGTCATATGCTTTCTTTTTCTACTTTATCTTGCCCCGTTTACTTCTAGACAACCAGGGGGCTCTAAATTTGGCAGTGCCACCCTTTTTCTTTGAGGGGACGTGTCTGCATTGTACCCGTAATTTCACCTTTTAGTGCCTCCTACTGGCTTGCCACTGATTTCTCCTCAAGTAGTTGTGTCCAGTCCACTTCTGCCAAATCACCTCTTAGTTCTGTAAAATTTGCCTTCCCCCAATTTAAAACATTTACTCCTGATTTAACTCTGTCCTTTTCCAGAATAATGCTAAAACTAACTGAATTGTGGTCACTATCCCCAATATGGTCACCCACTGTCACTTCACCCACTTGCCCATCTTCATTTCCCATGGCTAAATCTAGAATTGCATCCCCTCTTGTTGGGCTTGTCACGTACTGGCTAAAAAAGTTCTGCTGGACACAGATCAAGAATATTGCACCCTCTGTGCCCCTCACACTGTTTGAATCCCATGTGATGTTAGGGTAGTTGAAGTCCCCTATTATTGCCCTCTTATTTCCCTCTTATTTTTGCACTCAGAAATTTGCCTATATATTTGCTCTTCTATCTCCCTTTCGCTATTCGGGGGTCTATAGTACACTCCTAGTAGTGTGACTGCTCCTTTTTTATTTCTTAGCTCAACCCACTTTCTTCCCCTCCCAGGTCTTCATTTTCACTAGTGCTCAGTGTTTCATCCAGTGACAGCTTTTCCAACTCACTGGCTATTTTCTCCCAAGTGGGTGTGTCTGCGCTGGTATTTGCAAAGTGGTGCTCGGTTCAGGCTCAGAAGATTTACTGGTCAGTGTCAGGACAGACTGAATTATTCCAGCCAGATTTTTGAAGCCCTGTTCAATATATCTAAGGCAGTACTGTTAGCTGCCAATCCAGAAGCTACAATGTCCTTAGAAGCTGTTCCTGGTGTCTTGATGTTGCAGAAATCTCCCGGCTATCACAATAAAACTGAATTCAAATTCTCAAACTGCCATGGTGTGATTTGAATTCATGACCTCTGGATTATTAGGCCAGGGAAGTGACTGCAAACAACAGAGAAAATGCTGCTCAAATACAGAAGGACCTGGACAGATTGGAGAGCTGGGCTGATGAGTGACAGATGTTATTTAATGTTGAGAAATGCAGATTCATGAGATTGGGGAAGGATAATAAACAGAGGTAATATAAGCTAAGTGGAATTATTGTACGGGATTCAACTCAGGAGAGGGATTTGATGATACTAATGGATAGGTTGCTGAAAGCGTCAGAAGAGGGTGCAGCAGCAATAAGGAGAGCAAATAGGAGCTTGACTGGATAGCCAGATGAATAGAGCAAAAATCTCAGGAACTGATTCTGAGTTTGCAGAGAGCACTGGTCTGGCCCCAAGTGGAGAACCTTTTACAATTCTGATCATTATATGAGAGAAAAATCCAGGCATAGAGAGGGTGCAGCAAAGGGTACCTAAACTGATAGCTGGGATTAGGCACCTGAGCTATAAGGAAAGCTACAGAAGGTGGTATCTTTAAACAGGAAAAGAGAAGGCTTAGGGGTCACCTTATAGAAGTATTCAAGATCCTATAGGATATAGAAAAGATAACTGTCAATATGTTTAACATAGTCACATTTGACAACAAGAAGGCATAGGCTTAAACCTAGAAGAGGGAGGGCAAAAATACAGTTTAAATTTAACTATTTTAAGCAGTGGGTAGTAAATGTATGGAATGGGATACCGTGGGAGATGGTGGGGGCTGATTGTATCAGCAAACTTAAGAGAGAGTTGGATGAATACCCATCAAAACATTTGGTCCTCCTGGCTCCACGTCAACCTTTAAATAACAAATTAACTATCTTTTTGACGGTGGCCACTTGCTAGGCCTAACGCCTGTTTTAGGCAACCATCTTGAATGCCTCATGGCGTCAGATGTTTTTCAGGAGTCTTTAGATATAGGGCGTGGCCCTGTGAAATTGTTCACTTTTGCCCCCATTTTCCATCTGGAAAACTGGCGCAACGATGCCCAATTTCTACCCCACTGGGACGACACAGATGGACTGCAATGGTCTTTTAGATTCCTATGTTCTGTCCTAAATGAGTCAACAAAAGTGATATCTCCTGAGCCAAGCAGCTGGAGCCGGCGATACAAGTTCACCTTTGGACACTTGAGTGACCAGCAGTATCCTTTGCCAGAGTTGCTGGTATTTGCATGCTTTCAAAGACCATTTGTGCAGGCTTTTGTGCGGACACAGAGCTACCACTGACTGCAGTGTCACTTGACTGCTCCCGCGTATTGCTCTAGACCATTTCTTCCGCAAAGCCACAGATCCTTGCACATCAATGAGGTTTTAAAAATTTCTTTGTGATGGTTATCTTTAATCATTCCCTATGCCCCACATTACAGTGATGGCCACTGAATTTGCCAGGCAATATGTCCTTCATGGAAGTTTGAGCTTGGCTCAGTTGGTGGAAATCATACCTTTGAGTCATAAGGTTATGGGTTCAAGCTCCACTACAGACTTGAATAGATAATCTGGGCAGTGCTGAAGGAGTGCTGCATTGTTGCAGGTGCTGTCTTTCAGATGAGATTTTAAATTGAGATCTTGTCTGCCAGCTCAGGTGAGCAATAAAGATCCAATAACACTATTTAGAGAAGAGCAGGGAGTTCTCTTGGTGTCCTGGCCAACATTCCTCCCTCAAGTAATACTGGGTCATTCATTTATTTGCTGTTTGCTGTGTGCAAAATTGGATGCCTAAATAACAACAGTGAATGGGCTTCAAAAGTAATCTATTAGTAGCATAGCACTTTGGGATGTCCTGAGGATGTGAAAGGTGCTGTATAAGCGCAAGTTCTTTTTTGCTTTCATTCACAGGAGATTGAAACAAAGACAATCTATCATCCGTCCTTTGAATCACCACCTGTGGGATCTCAAGTGACTTTTCCACATGCACTATCCTACCCGGAATGCTAGAGCACTGTATAATCCATCAGTAGCGAACACAGGAATGCAATATCCAAGCTATGTCTATGACCAAGCTTTGCACCTGCTAGTCTCTCATACAATACCTTTTCTGCTGCCTCACCCAGCTGTGCCTTATCATCTGACAAACCCAACATGTGCAAATGTGTGCCTGTGACTGGTGCTTACAAGAAGTGTCAGTGGGTGGTGAAGGTCTGTGCTTTGGTGAACTGTCATGCTTTTCAGGACCTTGCTGCAATTCAATCGAGAGGAAAATCGGGCAGGATGTATAATGGGCGACCAATCCACTACACCCATTTTTTGCTGCGCCAAAGTTGAATTTCACCCCCAGTGATACATCTGCATTTCACTTCAGAAATGCCATACTATGATGACTGTGACTGTGGTTCATTATTCTCTTTCCAAACTTAGACACAGTTGATCATTGAGCCTCCTCCAATACCTCTCCATCTTGGTGGAACTGATCTTGTTTAGTTCCATTCACACCTATGCAGAGCATCTCCCTTAATTACACAACTTGCATTTTTATTGTGCCTTTAACGTAGTAAAATGTCCCAAGGTGCTTCACGGGAGCGTTATCAAACAAAATTTCACATCGAGCCACATAAGGAGGTAGTAGGACAGTTGACCAAAAGCTTGGTCAAAGAGGTAGGTTTTAAGGAGCTTCTTAAAGGAGGAGAGAGAGGCAGAGAGGTTTAGGGAGGGAACTCCAGAGCTTAGGACCTGGGCAGCTGAAGGCACGGCCGCCAGTGGTGGAGCAATTAAAATTGGGGATGTGCAAGACGCAAGAATTGGAGGAGCACAGAGATCTCGGAGGGTTGTAGAGCTGGAGGAGGTTACAGAGGTAGGGAGGGGCAAGGCCATGGAGGGATTTGAAAACAAGGATGAGAATTTTAAAATCGAGGTGTTCCCAGACCAGGAGCCAATGTAGGTCAGCAAGCACAGGGGTAATGGGTGAACGGGACTTGGTGCGAGTTAGGAAACGGACAGCAGAGTTTTAGATGAGCTCTAGTTTATGGAGGGTGGAAGATGGGAGACCAGCCAGGAAACCATTGGAATAGTCCAGTCTGGAAGGAACAAAAGGAACAAAGGCAGTCACTCACTAACTCGCACCAAGTCCTTGGCCCCCTCCTCTTCCACATTTACATGTTACCCCATGGCGACATAATCCGCAGACATGGCGTCAGCTTCCACATGTCACCCAACACTGCCTGTCCAGCACCTATCTCAACTTTTCTACTGCCTCTGTGCTGCCAGAGTGCTTGTCTGACACCCAGTCTTTGATGTAACTTCCTCCAACTAAACATTGGGTCGACTGAAAGCATCACCTTCGATTCACCCAAAAAACTCTGCACCCTCGCTATTGACTCCACCCTCCTCCTGAGCCACCATCTGATGCTTAACCAGACTATTTGTCACCTCGGCATCCTGTTCACCCTGAGCGGAGCTTCCGACCTCTTATCCTCTCCGTCACAAAGACCACCTACTACTACCTCTGTAACATTGCCCTCTTCAGCTCATCTGCTGCTGAAACCTGGATGCATGCTTTTGTCACCTCCAGACTCAATTACTCCACTGCTCTCCTAGCTAGACTCCCATTCTCCAACCTCATCTAAAATTCTGTTATCCATATCCAAGACCTTCTTAGTCATCATAGCTGTTCTCCCAGCTACATTGTATCCTGGTCCCCCAATGCCTCACATTTAAAATTCTCATCCTTGTGTTTAAATCCCTCCATGGCCTCACCCACCCTATCTTCATAACCTGCTCTGGGCCTGCAACACTACCCCGTGCCCCCCTCACCCCGCCCCCCCTACCATTGCTCTCTGTTCCTCTGACTCAAGCCTTTTGTGCATGGCTCCTACACTTTGCCGTACCATTGACAGGTGTGCTTTCAGATGCCTAGGTTGCATTCTCTGGAATTTCCTCCTTAAACCTCTCTTCCTCTCCACCTCCCTCTCTGAACTCTCTGTTCCTCTGACTCCCGCCTTTATGTTTCACCCTCTCTTCACCCCATCATTGGTAGCTGTGTCATTAGCCATGCTCTGAAATTCCCTCCCTAAATCTCTCTGCCTTGCTGCCTATCTCACTTGTTAAGGTCCTCCATCAAATCCACCTTTTTGACCATTGGTCATTCCTCCTAATCTCTCCCTTTCCATCTTTCACTTTGTTTCCAGTTTCATTAATCTCTGTGAAACATCTTGGGGCATTTTTCTGTGTTAAAGATGCAATATAAATGCAAATTTTTGTTGTATAAGTATGAGTAGCAATTTTTTAACTTACAGTTTCGACAAGTAGCCTGCATTGGGTACATAGAGCTGGTTTGTGAGTAATTCTATATTACTGCAGGGGTGTGCCTGTAATAGTCTCTGCTATAATGAATGCTGTTATCCTCTGCTCAAAGGTTGTCAGTGCCTTCTGGGTACCAGTATCACCATCTGTGTCAGTGCACACAAGGTGATTATGGATCATTTTTCCTTGTAACAATAATAGTGATGTAAAATCAAACAGGTTAACTTAAGCCATGTTAATGCCATCCTTCACTGGCTACCGTGTACTCTCATGCCAGATGTACTGCAAGCAGCATGAGTGCAATATTTCTTTCTGCTGCAGCTTCCTTGTTACATATATTACCACTTAGGTCTGTGTAAGTAATTCACTTTAAGTTGCCATTTGTAATTAATACTTTCCTTTGTATTTCACATGGCCCTACTGCAATATATGAAGATAGCCAGTCCTTCATCCTGGTAATTAGTTTATAAAGTTCACTGACCTCTCTCAAGTCATGGAACTTCTAGCTTATTTCTTTTTAAGTTCTTTTTTTTGGTGAATTGTTCCTTAATATTTTCCATGATCACTTTCCATACAATAACTTTTCTTTCTTTGCATGGTCTCCTTCCTCTATCCCTGAATAGCTGCTCTTGTTTTGAATGCACATGAGTAACATTTCAAGATCTCTGTCAGTGAAACGAGCCTCCTGTCTGTAAAACTCAGTCATTGTGCTAAATGTTTGTTTTCCTCAGGCTACAGCTCCATAAAAAATTTCTATAATATTGAAACTAGTTAAGAAACTTGCTAACTGCTTCAGATGTGTGAAAAGGCTTGTTACTGTACCTGTGTCCCGATTGGATACTACTGCTGGATGCACCATCAGGAAACCATTGCTGATACATGCGCATCCACAAATACATATTTAAAATACCTACGTGTACTTTAATAAAGAAAGGTATATGGCAGAAGAAATTATGGCCATATTGCCATGTAGTATGTGAATCGTTGAACAGGTTGATTGCCTAAGGTTGAATCTTTACCCTTCATACAATTAATTCAATTGAAACTATATTAAGACGGATATGTTTGTGCACCATATATGGCTGTTGGAGTTGAAAGGTGTATTTACTTTGAACTACATCATATCAGATCAAGTTAGTCATTTCTAGAGGAAAACAGGAGATCTATCACTATGCGCTTGTTTTATTGACAATATCATCTACATGCCTCATGCATGCTGTTGCTATGGAGAAAGCACAGTTAAATGAGTGTGATGCACTACTCCATAGAAGCGGGCAATGCTCCACATAGATCTCTGTAACTCTTCACTTGGTTTATTGTAAAATGGAAGTTATACTCTCCAAACTAATTTAAATTTGTTAATTAGTATGACAATCCACATTTTATACCTGGCAATGAAATATTCAAAACCCTTTTAATACATTTAAAGCACCATGCAACCCAAGACATTAGCTCACTGAGCACGTTGACACAGCGTGAAGTTGTGAGATATATATTGCAATCTTGTTTCCATAGATTAATAGTAAAAGCAGACCAAAATTAGACTCCAGGGAGCCTAGTACAGAGACCAAAAGTCACAAATTATGATGCAAAGTCTGTTATCCGAGATGACCTGAAGAAAAGATTGCGAATACCAATATCTCCTGTACAGGATGGTTGTGAATGAAGGTAGTATCAATGAGGTCGTTTAGCTGCAGAGCTTGTGATTATTCTGTTGCTAGGACTGGAGACTGAACTGAAAAACTTAGCCAGTCTATGTATTGAATTTTACAAATTAAGAGCAGAAGACAACTGTAGTAAGGAAAAATGTCTCAAATTGAATGCTTTATGATTGCTTGTAGCATAGAAAGATTTAGATAAATTATACCAATACACAAGTCGCAAATTTTTAATGGAACAGTCGACTCCAGCAATTCTGATTTAGCAAATGATTGTAGCCTACCAAACAAGGATACAGTATTCCATCACTGTTGGATAATGACCAGAATAACTGAGCTTTCTTGAAGATTCCTGGCAACTTTTGTACCTGTTAACTTGCTTGTGTTCTTGTAGATTGGATATGTTAACCAAATAAGGAATTGAGGAGACCTTTGTACTCTTCTATTAGCAATACCATTTTTAATCTTTCTCAACAGTTATTATCTTGGCCCTCACAGGTGCTGAAGATAACACACCATCTCCCCCCTGTTTAATTCTGTCTGTATTTGCCTGCATTGACACTGGTTGGTCATTATTTGTCTTTCAGATGGGGAGTTAACCATGGTGAAGCAACTGGTGTCATCAGCAAAGAGAATAATGTTAATGTTGATGACCTCCACTGAACTAAGGGAAATATTGAGAACCACAGTCAGTCCAAGTTTGTTGTCCAGAAGGTGTTATGATAAAAACAATGGAAATGGCATTCAAGACCTCACCAGATATTTCACAAGAGACCATCTTTTCAATGGGGCTGAAACATACATCGAAGGTTCTAAAAATGTTGGGAGTTCCTTTTCTGACTTCATGTTGGGCAGTGAGAAAAATCACTCAATTTTTAGATCACAATAATTAAGTTCTGATTTTGCGATTGAATCAAAATTGAGTCATGGCTCAATAGCACGGGCAGGCTCAGGCTGGCGGATGAGAGGGTTGGCATCACTGTATTTTCTGAGACTAACCTCTCCTCCTAATTTTAATAGGCTCCTTATATGTGAAAAAGAACCATAGGTGAAGTAACCAACAGCACATTTGGCTGGGAAGCAGGAAATCTTTATAGGCAGTAGGTCTTAAAGGGCTGCCTTAAAAAGTTGGGGTTTTATGGCTGGGTTGAAGTTATACTTTCACTGAACGAACCAGGAATAGCTGCAGAAAAGGTTGGCAGAGCTGTGTATGGCAATAAAATGTCTGGAAGAACTTCATTTATTGAAGATGCCTTCAGATCATAATTCAATTATTATGCCATTCTGCACTTCTGTACAACAGAGGAATATTGTCTTGTCATTTGGTTCCGGTGTTGCATAATATAGACCTATTTTGAAAATAAAGTTTTGATTGCCCTTAAAACCCAGATAAATAAATATTGATTTTTTTTGTTGCGCTGTTTTTGCACAGGAGCTGAATGCAAGAGTTTCAGAATATATCATATCACAATGAAGGAAAACAATTAAAAAAGACCCACAGGCTATTTTTAAATTGCTACTGGGCTCCTTATGGTTTTGAAATCCTAAAAATTGGATACATATCAAAAGTCAGCAGGAAATCTACAGTGAAAGGAAAGCACTAAAGATTTCCAGCAGTAAACCAAGTAAAGGGAAGTGGTGAAAATGAATAATTAAAGGTAAAACGTTTTCCTGTGAAAAATAATTAGCGCAATGCATGATACAACATCTCTTACATTACAATCAGAATATTATTGAACATCTTTACTTAAGATAGCAAACCTGCTATTTATTGTTTGTTACCATTGTTTAAATTTCTTTGAGGTTTTCGCAAGTACTTCTTTTTTACCAATTCTGTAGTTTTCATTTAGAAAATTACAAGGATAAAATAGAACAAAATAAAAATAAATAATTTAGAATTCCTTGACATTTTCACCATAAGAGCAAATATATGTTCTAGTAATTCCGTTACTTATAAGGATATATAAGCAACAGGAATTAAAGTAGGAAAATGGGGGGTCATTTTAATCTAATCTGCCCGGCAGAAAACTGATAGGATCGGATCTGACGCCTGTTTTACAATCCACCCAATTTTACTTTCCATTGAACCTTTATTTTCTACACAATGAAAGAATGACTGCAAGCTATACTAAAAATAAATTAATTTTATTCAGTTGTAAATTCAGTGTATGTGTTTAGTGTGTTTGGCTGTCACATTTGCTTGTTGCATGTTATAAATTTCTCTGTTTTCATTGTGAATATGATCTATCACTAAGTGCTGCCCTAGTTGAAGAAATAGGACTTGTGATTTTCTGCATAGCCAAATGGCAACTTATTGGGAATGTGGAAAGCTTTCTACCTGTATTTACAACTAACTCTAATGTATTTGCATGAGTGTCAATGACCTCCTTTGCTGTGGTTACAGGAGAGTCATTGCTTTCAGAGGTGGTGTTTGCTGTTAAGTTTGATGGCATTGAACTGCAATAATGTGAATGCTGATCCTGTGCTGCTCTGTTTTCCATTTCTGGAGAGCATCTCCTTGTGATCTGTGAGAGTTTTGAGAATTTCTTTGTCATGGCTGCCCAGAACCATACTCCAAGCAAGTTAAATACATCCATGACTATCTCTTGGAGTTTGAACCCCAAAGTCTCCATAATATAATGGAAGCATTCATGAGGGATACTCCTACAGCTTAGCTTAGGTCTCCACTCCTGTTGCTGCCTGCTAAATGGCAGACTGCAATGCATACAATCAATGTACTGTTACATTACGCATAAGGGAAATAACAGTGTTAGACTTCCACAAAACTACCCAGACCACATTCTAGGGCAGATTCCATGATTGGAGGCTCCTGTCGAGGAGTGGTGCTCACAGGGAGCGAATGCTGGGAAATTACGAGCCTCTACAAGGCTGTGGAGTTACGTGAAGGAAAGGACAAGGATTTAGAAATTGATATGACGAGGCACATGGAGCCAGTGGAACCTGGGAAGAATCATGATGATGAAAATTCCCGCTTTGAGGGCGTAGGAGTGCAGACAGTGGCATTCTGAATTAATTGTAAGTTATGAAGGGTGGGACCTAGGTGGTTGGCTAGGAAAGCATTAGAGGATTTGAGCCTCAGTGATGAAGACATGGATTAGAGTCTCAGCCGTAGTAGAGCAGAAGTAGGCAATGCTTTGAAATTTGGAAAAGGCAGTCTTGTTGAGAGAACAGATGTGGAGAAGACACTTAAATTCAGGATCAAGCAATGCAAAATTTGCCTTTAAATATAAGTGCACTGGGGATTGAAATATGGAGAGGTGAATTTCGTCGGATGTTTTCTCACTCGTCTGCTGTAACCTCAGTGAAAGAGCCGTGGAAAAACTGCATATACATCATTTACACCACTTTTCCAGGATTTCCTTGGCTCTTCTACCGAAATTATGGTGGATGAGAATCGCCACAGAAATTCATTCCCATGGTGATTGGCTCATCAGAGATGTAGCATCGCATTGCAATGCCACATTCAGCCCCTCCAGCACCCTTCCACCCCCACAAATGACAGTAGCTGAGGGTGTATTTGGCCACTGCATTGTGCACATTGGGGTAGGTCTGTTCATCTATTGGATGGATACAGCACTTGGGTGAAGACGTCATCAATGAGAGCTTGCTATATGCTACAGCAGACAACACGTCAGTCATCTACGTGACACATCTGTGTACTGCAGATTGACTGATGTTGCTGAATTTTTTATGTGCCTCATGAAAATTCAGGGTTTCGTAATCTTGACAGTCACTGGAAGTGCCTACATTGCAACAGTGACAACACTTCAAAAGCACTTAATTGACTGTAAAGCGCTTTGGGACATGCTGAGGTTGTGAAAGGCGCTGTATAAATGCAAGTCTTTTTTTTCTTTCCTGTAGTGGAAGTTGGCTGGAAGTCAGAGTCTAAGGGACAGAACAACTCTGCCAACTGCCTCCAAGGCAAAGTGGAGACTGCAAAGACAGTTTCCTTCTGACATCTCAAGGTAGGTGTGCCTTCAATTGTAGATTATTTTTTGTGGGTAAGTGTGCATAAGTATTACTCTGGTGCATTCTGAACTGCCTCCCTTCATCCTCTTCTTCCTTTTCCTAAATAACACAGAGAGGAATCTACATTGAAATGTCCTTTAAACCTGGCATGTCAAATCTCTTGGGCAAAAGATTTAAGAAAAAACCTGACAAAAAAATAACATCTAGCACAAATCAAATGAAAAATGCCATTTCCTGATATTCTTCTCAACGCACAGAAAGCTACCCTTTAAATGCTGACCTTTTTCAGGAACGTTTCTGCCCCATTTTTGTTTTATACAGGTGAGCTCAGTGCACAGTACATTCTTGGCAAGAACCATAGGGAAATTACACTTGTGCTAATATGCATCCTATTATAATACATCAACATATTAAAATCAAGTTCTCAGCTATTTTCGATGAGAGCTCATTACGCCCACCTTAAAACCTGACCAGAACTTCATGCATGGTGAAGAATGGGGAAATGTCTATCAAGGTCGATCTCCACCCAATTTCCTGACGCTCAGTGTTTTTCTATTCCAGCACAACCAGTGATGCCAACTGGAAAGTATACCATTCATTATTGACCTCAGTTCCCGAATTCCCAATGTGTGTGAAGTTCTGTGTCACAAGCGCTAAATCGTAACGTTTACCACATCGTACTTTAATGCTCTACCAATGTATTTTGCAGGAGGGGTAGAAGAATGGTTGCACTTGTTCCCTGTTAAACGTACCTGTTCTTCATTCTGTATATTTCATATAACAAACACATGATGCATTTAAGTTATTCCATGCCTAAATGCATCATTACAGCATCTGACATTATTCCAAGAAATTGATGCAGAAAATCAGGGGCTTCCCCTACCACAATCTCAGCCCCCCCCCCCCCACCCCACGATTGCGGGAACCCTTGCGGATGGCCTGGCAGCCGATCTCACGGACTTACCTGTTCAGCGGGCGGCCTCCGGACTGCAAGAATTTGCATCACTTCTCACCAATTTCCCGCATGGAATGGGTGGGAAGTCAACTGGTGGCATTTAAATGAGGCTCAGGAGTTAAAATACCCCTGTCTTTTTTTCTGGAGTGGGTGAGTTTTGAACTGACATCAAGGGGTAAATTTTAACCCCCAAGAACGGGTGGGCTGGGGTGGGTGGGCCATCAAAATCCTCCATTTTCGGAGTGGAACTGCATCCCGGCTCCAATGCGCCTACTTCTGGGTTTGACCCAGACGTGTTTGGGTGTGTGTGCACTTCTGACACCTGGAAGTCCCGCTGGCTTTCACGATATTTAAAGGGCTAATTGAGGTATTTAAACTACTTAAAACTGTTAACTTTTTACGTATTGACACACACAAACCATTTTAACGTCTCCTGAACATGTCT
Organism: Heptranchias perlo; assembly: GCF_035084215.1. Classification (NCBI taxonomy): domain Eukaryota; kingdom Metazoa; phylum Chordata; class Chondrichthyes; order Hexanchiformes; family Hexanchidae; genus Heptranchias; species Heptranchias perlo. The sequence continues at coordinate 52,577,992 of NC_090327.1, forward strand.
CCTGTGGCCTCTGAAAAAACCTTGGGAACGTAGGTGAGTTGCAGCCAGCCCTTATTTGGACCTTTAAACCAGTGATTGACACACGTGAAGAAATGGTGAGTTTTTGCAGCAGGGCAGTCAGTTCTCTCAGACAAGAGTATTTTGTGTTTAGACTGAGATTTCTTTATTCACACTCTGAATTCTTGTGTTCACACATATTCACCTACATTTTGGACCCCCTCAAACTGACAACATCAGGATGGGGGGCACAGTGGATCTATTCCGCGGTACATCTGAGGAGGAGGCACATCACCATCCGTGGCAGGCACGACGTGCAGTTCTGGGAGTCGCAGTTCCACAAGGTAGAAGTGCGCCACAAGGACCTGCAGAAGAGCAGAGAGGGGACCAACGGAGGGGCCGAGGTTGCAGGAGGCACTACTCACATGAAAGGGTGTACAGGCAGAAGCTGAGCTTCTTGGACCTCTCTGAGGAGTATTGTCTACACAGGCTCAGATTGAGTCGCCAGGTGGTCGCAGACATTTGAATGCTCCTTCATGGAGAGCTGCTCCCGGCTGGGTCTGGAGGCCACGCATTGCCTGTCGCACTCAAAATCACCACTGCCCTCAATTTCTTCAGCTCCAGATCCTCCCAGGGTGCCACCGGTGACATCTCCAGGGTCTCTCAGTCGTCTGCACATAAATGTTGGCTTGTTTTCCAGGGCATCCGACTACATCAACATCAGCCAGACTGAGAGGGCATTGGGTTTCCACTCTCTGGTTGGCTTCCCACGGGTGCAGGGCGCAGTTGATTGCACACATGTAGCAATCCGAGGACCTGCATATGAGCCAGGACTGTTCGTCAACAGAAAGGGATATCACTTCATCAATGCGCAGCTGGTTTGCTACCGGAAGAGATTTCTGCAGGTGTGTACCAAATTCCCTGGCAGCTGCCATGATTCCTTCATTTTGCATGAGTCCAACATTCCAGCTCTCTTCCACGCACAAGACAGACATAACGGCTGGTTCCTTTGTGACAAGGGATACCCCCTGCAGATGTGGCTCATGACACCTCTGAGAAGCCCCACCAACAAGGCACAGCAGCGGTACAACGACAGTCACATCACCACCAGGTCTGTCATTGAACAAGCCATAGGAATGCTGAAGGTGCGGTTCAGGTGCCTGGATCGATCTGGGGGATCCCTTCAATACTCACCAGCGAGGGTGTGCAGAGTAATATTCATGTGTTGCGTCCTGCACAACATCACTCAGCAGAGAGAGTTACAGGTGGAGCAGCTTGAATGCACTCATGATGGATCCGCATCTGCCGTCAACATTGAAGAAGACAATGAGGAGGAGCAGGAGGAGGATTAGGAAGAGGAGCACGATGATGGGCAACCTATCAGCAGAGCAGTGGCACACATGGCTGCTTGTGATGCCAGGGAGTCACTCATATCTAATAGATTATCATAAGGAGATCTGCAAACTGAAGATAGTGAACTACTCAGACTGCCTGGAACAACTACCAGCACCACCACCAGTGCACGCCACCCCCCCCAGGTTGCACAAAACAGTCCTTCAACCACGCATGCACCCATTGCAAATGCGCCCAATGGGTGGCATCAAGTCTTGGTGTTCATGAAGCACGTGAAAGGATGCTTTCACAAAAGAGTCTCAAGAATGGACAAGACGTGGCAGTGGTGGTGAGAATTATAACATTTAATGTGCATGTAAGAAAAAACAAATATAAATGAAAAACATGACATTTCGTCAGGCACCCTTGTGCATACCCAAGGTGATTAGAAAACCTTAGCCTTCCTCTTTCTACCACTTCTACGTGGTGCATCCCCTGTGGCTTCAGCAGAAGTAGTGGCAGGTTGCTCAGGTCCCTGGCCTGACTGCTGAGATGCTTTCCGCCTATGCCCTCTGGGGTTGGGAGCCCGTGAGGACCGCGCCAAAGACTGCTGCACCTGAACTTGTGTAAGGGCAGACTCGGCCACCTGGAGAGAAGGCAGCATTGCAGGCACTGGTTGGGGTGGGGGGGGGGGGGGGTGGGGAACAACGGGTGAGATGTGGGAGTGCTTTGAGTTGAGTCCCCACTTCCATGTCCTCTTTTGCCATCATCTCTCCAGGGCCATGGCCACACCACTCCTACCACTCTGCTGGACAACAGCTTGGAGCACACCTGTAGCGCGTTGTAAGGCTAAAGTATTCATCTGCCTGTCTAAGGCAGCAGACATGTTGGCATCGAAAGTCCGCATGGCCGTTGTCATGGCCTGAATGGACTCATTTGTGAGCCGTGCTTGAAGCTCATTGGAGGCTGCCATTCTCTCCATCGCAGACATTCCCACACTTACCTGTGCCACATTTCACTAATGCTGGAGGTGGACTCCTCCATCCTCTCCGCTATCATTCTCAATCTCAATGATGGCCCCCGGAGTTCATCATCTACGTCCAGCTGATCAGAGCTTGGAGAGGAGTGAACCCCCCCGATGCGGACTCTCCACAGCTGTTCCTGCCACCAGTGTCTGCTCGTGCTCACTTGTGAGTGGTGAATCACCAGGTGACAACCCAACTATCTGCCTAACAGGACCTACTGAAGTGTGAGTATCTGCACTGATACATGGCTGGATACGATGTGACGGTGTGCCCTCAGAGGCATGGAGCTCCTCTGAGGAATCGCCCTCTTCCATGGTAGGTGCCTCCTCATCAATCCCTGAAGGCCCCGAAAGAGAACATAAAACAATATTAAGAATCTTCACAGAAGTTAGTTTGTAATGAGCATAGTGAGGTGTGCAACAGGTCAATCATTGGTAACATCAATTCATGATGTGTGTGAAGGATGTTAAAGTTCTGTCACCAGCTGTTTGTGGGTTGCCAGTCTCGCCTTCTTCGACGGCCAGGCATTCCACCGTGTGACTGAGCTCCAAGGCCTCCTCCTCCACCTCTGTCAGGAGCACTATTCATGGTGGCCCCCCTCCAGTCCTACTCCTCTCCCATGTATCTTGTGCTCTCTTCTCCTACAAGGGAGAAAGAACAGACGTGTGAGTGAGTGAAGGTGACATGTTCACCCAATGGATGCATTGCTTTTGGTGAGGCTGCCAATGAAAGAGATGTATCAGAGGGTGAGTATCAGCAGATTCATCACATTGCATCAGGATTGGGGGGAATGGGAGTGGTAGGGTTACAAATGTGGAAGTGAGGAATTGCATAGAAAGTGACAATAAGTTGATAATGAGACTTGAGTGGGTGTGAGGAGTGATGTGATGGTGCAGGCTTGGCAAAACAGAGTGAAAGGGGGAGTCATGTACACCACAGGATGTGGGTGAACCAGTAACTGTACTCACTTTTCCTGACCTGGTTAGGTCATTAAAGCGCTTCCAGCATTGTACCCACATCCTTGCCACCATGCTCCTGCTGCTCACCTCTGCCACCTTGAGCCAGGCCTCCTTGGTGGCAGACGCAGGGTGCTTCCTCCTATCCCCTGGGTATAGTATGTCCCTCCTGCTCCTCACACCGGCCAGTAGCAACTCAGTAAACCTGGGTGCTGGTTTTGTCCTTTGTTGCTCCATGTCTTTAAATTCCTCCTTTCTCCCTCAAAATCCATGGTTGCAATGTTCCTTTACATACTCCAGCTCCCAGGATGTCATTCGGGTGTGCACTATGCCCACTGCGCAGCTTGGAGACACGAAACCCAGAAGTGGGGTTCCCATGCGAGTAATCATCCCCACCCCGCTGAGTTCCCGACGGTATGTTAAAAATTACCCCCAAAGCTCACCTGCCAAAAACTGGTTTAAAAAAAACCAAGGAAAGGAAGCACTATTATTTTAAAGTATTTGCAAAAAATCTGCTTAGTTTTTAAAGTTGCTGTCTTATTATTTTGTCCATTTGAGGAGTTATATCCAAGGATGTGTGCTCTAAATATATAACGAAATGATACGTCTGCTACTGAGGGGCATACTCATCTTTTGTTTGATAAATATGCTTTTTAAAAAAATTTAAAACAAGGTCTGATGTGATTTCAAAGACTGGAATGAGAACTTTTGAAGGCATAAGAAAAGCCCAACAGCCAAATGCAATTTCACAACATGTTCATTTTCCCAGGCAGGTTACCAAAAGCTTACCTAGATTTCAAAGTAAAATCAGACAAAAGGTTTAGGGAGTAGGGACTCACCCACGAGAATGATATTAGATATGAGGTTCAAAATAATCTAGCATGAGGCTAGAAAAGACCCAAGAACCCCACAGTTCTTTTGAACATACTCTTCCTTTTTTGGGAGAGTAAATTATGCATGGAGTTCAGCACACCGGATTTGAGGCAATCCTGATTATCAATTGATTAATTAAACCCCACTAATTGGGCACGATGGCCTTAGCACTGTGTTTCCTTAGCTCCATGCCAATAAAATGTACTCTTATAAGTTAAGGGATGTGTTTCCTGCACAATCAGACTTTTTTTTTTCCTTTTTGGTATCAGAGTTAATTTTATTAGGCTCTGCTGTTGACAAGGACCCTTCCTTGGCCAGGAGCACGGGTGATGAAATCATGCACACAGGCTGGCACAATTCCAATGCTGGGGAGGCTGCCTGTGGCATCACCTTTGGTCCACAGTTTCCTTTTTTACCTGCTTGCTGAAAATAAATCTATAGAAATGCTTGACATTTCCTTTACTACTCTTTGCTGTCCTAACCTCATTTTCTATTTTTACTTTCCTCAGGAAATGTCAGCCTTGGCTCAGTGGTAGCACTCTCTCCCCTGAGTCAGAAGGTTGTGGGTTTAAGCCACACTCCAGAATTTGAGCATATAATCCAGTCTAACATTTCAATGTATTTCTGAGGGAATGTTACATTGTCGGAGTAGTTGCGAGTGATTTTCTGGGTCCGTGCTGGATAGGTGTAGTGCACCTAAAGTGCGCTGTACATGTCCAGGCCGAGCAGCACTGAATTTGATGTACCAGACCATTAACGTGGCCTAGTTGGTACCCCCAGCGCAGGCCGCCCCTGGCGGTGCCTTGAACTTGTTGTGCCTGGAGGTGGAAAAAGGAGTGGGCCCGCCTGCCAGCTTCAGGGCCTCCTGGCTGCTGTTGGGGAAAGCTACTCCACCTTCTCAGGGCAACTAGGGGTTTGCAATAAATGCAGCTTTGGCAGTGTTACCCACATCCTGAGAACTAATAAAAATAAGTAAACATCAGAGAGGCTGGCCTTGAGGATAAAAACAAGTTCAAGTCAGACTGGAGGCACAAGCCTTGACATTAACCCCTCCCCCCCCCCACCATGATGGACAGGAGAGGGTCAGTGAGGGGAGTTAAAAATATAAAAATAGGGAACGCGTCCCCAACCTGTGGGATGCGGTGGTGATGTTTTTACGGCAGCGGGTTTCAAGGTGTTCGGGTGTCTCGCAGTGGAGAGGCGGGACATTTCATTACTATATTTAAATCGGGCTCCCACTGTGCAATTGGGAACCCGATTTAAATTTCACAGTTGCTGCACGGGTTTCCCAGAGGTCAGGAGACCCGGTGGTGAAAGGGAGGCGGGAGCTGCGGGCTCCACAAGGTAAGTGTCTTTTCCAGCAATCCTTGTGGGCCAGGAGGAGCAGCAGCAGTGCTCCCCCCGACCCCTCAAGGAAGCCTTCAGCCTCCCCCCAGCTGATCGCGGCCTCTCCCTCCCCCTTGTCGCAATCGCTAACCATCCCTCCACCCCCAAGCCCTGATGCCTCTCTCTCGATGCTGTGATCGCGGCCGGCCAGGGGAGAAACGGAAGAATAAAATGATAATGAGAGAGGCTTTCAGGTTCCTTGGCCGATTTCGGCCTCCCCCATGACCTCCCCGTCTCCCTGTAAATATCGGGGCCACAGTGTTTGTACATGCATATACGGCACAAAAAATCACTAAGGAGCATGACATTGCGTGCACATGTGGATTCTGAAAAGCCCAATTCTCAGGTGCAGAGAATTTGTGCATTCACATAGTAGGAAAAAGATCATGAAGTATCATGGAGGAAGTTCCAGGCAAAATTCCTGGTCTGGAATTTCCTCCGACACTCCACCACTTAGAAAGTTCTACCACGACCCATTTTTGGGCATGAGGAGGAAAATCCAAGGTCCCCAGCTTTAGAATCTGAACAAAAACTAACTCAAAGGCCCCTGAAAGAAGAAGAAAAAGTTTTGGGAGTATTTGTAAAATGGCCCAGGGAAATGCATGGGGCAGTCTAGTGATTTTTTTCACAATTATTTAATTTTTGATGAGTTTATTTTGTTATAAATTTAATTTTGAGAGATCTATAATGGAGTGATTAGGAACCAACATGGTTACTCAAAGGAGTTTAATTTTTCTTTGAGGAATTTAATTGGATACCTTTGTAGTGACTGCTGGTTGTTCATTAGCTGTGCAGTTTGTTTATAAAAACATCAAGTGACTTTTCTTTAAGATAGTGGTTTTTGTTTGATTGATTTTTACTCAATGGGACTTTGAGCCAATTAGCAACCTTCTCGCCTGATGGATGTTTCTGTTCCCTACAGACATTTTCTACCTTGGAAACATATTATGCTCTAAGAAACTGTGTCAGATGCAAACCTTTTCATTATATAGATCTTTGTCTCAGTGCAATTATGAATGTGGGCAACATTTTTCCATTCTCTGTCCACTTTTTCTAAGCAAAACATAAAGGGGCCAAAATTCTTGCCCATGCGAAATTTAACAAAAAAGGTAGATGTGAATAAAAAGTGATGCAATTTGTGGAGGAAACACTATATTTGTCTGTGTTTAATGCTTGTTTAAGAATTCCTGTCCCCTCAGAAATGGATTAACAAACCAAAAGGTTGGAAAAAATTGTTTTGTCCTCAAAAATCCATGTGACACAATCCCAAAGATTACAGTGGGATTGTGCCCACTGCAGAACTTTGTTGCTGGCACTGCCAAAGTTCACAAAGTCAGAGTGACAGGCCTATAGGATTGAGAGTTCAGCAGGTTGGGGATAAATCTGTGGCTCTGCCTGCTGAAGATCCTGGAAATGTTGATAAGAGCTGGCCTGGCTGGGGGGAGGGAGAGAGTTGCCAGTTTCCCCCTCCTGGAAGAACAATACATAAAGGGCAAAAGAGTAACTAGGGAGAGAGTAGGGCCTCTTAAGGATCAACAAGGTCATCTATGTGCGGAACCACAAGAGATGGGTGAGATCCTAAATGAATATTTCACATCGGTATTTACGGTTGAGAAAGGCATGGATGTTAGGGAACTTGGGGAAATAAATAGTGATGTCATGAGGAGTGTACATATTACAGAGAGGGAGGTGCTGGAAGTCTTAACGCGCATCAAGGTAGATAAATCTCCGGGACCTGATGAAATGTATCCCAGGACGTTATGGGAGGTTAGGGAGGAAATTGCGGGTCCCCTAGCAGAGATATTTGAATCATCGACAGCTACAGGTGAGGTGCCTGAAGATTGGAGGGTAGCAAATGTTGTGCCCTTGTTTAAGAAGGGTGGCAGGGAAAAGCCTGGCAACTACAGACCGGTGAGCCTGACATCTGTAGTGGGTAAGTTGTTAGAGGGTATTCTGAGAGACAGGATCTACAGGCATTTGGAGAGGCAGGGACTGATTAGGAACAGTCAGCATGGTTTTGTGAGAGGAAAATCATGTCTCATGAATTTGATTGAGTTTTTTGAAGGGGTAACCAAGAAGATAGATGAGGGCTGTGCAGTAGACGTGGTCTACATGGACTTTAGCAAAGCCTTTGACAAGGTACCGCATGGTAGGTTGTTACATAAGGTTAAATCTCACGGGATCCAAGGTGAGGTAGCCAATTGGATACAAAATTGGCTTGACGACAGAAGACAGAGGGTGGTTGTAGAGGGTTGTTTTTCAAACTGGAGGCCTGTGACCAGCGGTGTGCCTCAGGGATCGGTGCTGGGTCCGCTGTTATTTGTTATTTATATTAATGATTTGGATGAGAATTTAGGAGGCATGGTTAGTAAGTTCGCAGATGACACCAAGTTTGGTGGCATTGTGGACAGTGAAGAAGGTTATCTAGGATTGCAACGGGATCTTGATAAATTGGGCCAGTGGGCCGATGGAGTTTAATTTAGATAAATGTGAGGTGATGCATTTTGGTAGATCGAATCGGGCCAGGACCTACTCCGTTAATGGTAGGATGTTGGGGAGAGTTACAGAACAAAGAGATCTAGGAGTACAGGTTCATAGCTCCTTGAAAGTGGAGTCACAGGTGGATAGGGTGGTGAAGAAGGCATTCAGCATGCTTGGTTTCATTGGTCAGAACATTGAATGCAGGAGTTGGGATGTCTTGTTGAAGTTGTACAAGACATTAGTAAGGCCACACTTGGAATACTGTGTACAGTTCTGGTCACCCTATTATAGAAAGGATATTATTAAACTAGAAAGAGTGCAGAAAAGATTTACTAGGATGCTACCGGGACTTGATGGTTTGACTTATAGGGAGAGGTTGGATAGACTGAGACTTTTTTCCCTGGAGAATAGGAGGTTAAGGGGTGATCTTATAGAAGTCTATAAAATAATGAGGGGCATAGATAAGGTAGATAGTCAAAATCTTTTCCCAAAGGTAGGGGAGTCTATAACGAGGGGGCATAGATTTAAGGTGAGAGGGGAGAGATACAAAAGGGTCCAGAGGGGCAATTTTTTCACTCAAAGGGTGGTGAGTGTCTGGAACGAGCTGCCAGAGGCAGTAGAAGAGGCGGGTACAATTTTGTCTTTTAAAAAGCATTTGGACAGTTACATGGGTAAGATGGGTATAGAGGGATATGGGCCAAGTGCAGGCAATTGGGACTAGCTTCGTGTTATAAACTGGGCGACATGGACATGTTGGGCCGAAGGGCCTGTTTCCATCTTGTAAACTTCTATGATTCTATGATTCTAATCTGGGTGTCCCAAATAAAGGTGGTTGATTCAATCCCCCACTCCAAAAAAAAAAGCATTCTGGCCTCTTCATCTTTTTAAGAATAAAATACCAGTGTTTATTGGTTGCTATTTGTTTTATCATGCAAGGGATTTGGGGAAAGTAATTATCGAATCTATCAACCTTGTACATGACTACAGTAAAAAAAAGCTCAAGTAAATTACTGGGCTGTATTATCAGGAATGTAGAATACAAATTCAAAAAATGTAATTACTGTATATTGTGAAAGGAATACTTACTTTTCTAGCAATTCATGAATCTGGACAGTAGTCAGTCAAAGAAAGTCACATTACTCTGTATTTTAATTAATCAAATAATATCGTCATTTTAATGATTATACAAGCATCAAGAAAATCAAACAATACATACAAACCTTAAAACCAAGGATTTCAGCATCAAGGCAGTGGCGTGATCAGTTCTCCTTTCTTGAGTTTTTTTTCCTTGTTGGATGTCCTTCCTCTAGACAAGCTTCATTAGACTCCACCGACTGCAGTAAAGAATCTTCCACGATGTCCCATTTTTATATTGTTTTTGCCCGTTAGGGCGTAGCTGAACATTAGGGAAAGTGTCATTTTGTCCAATCACCTCCCTGTTGCTAGGCCTCAATCATTAGCAGGCCTCAATGATGGACAGTTGGCTATTTGCATTTAGCTTTCCCATGAGTTAAAACCAGGTGCAATTATCTCATTTGTTTTTTAGACAATTGGAATGTGTAGGCCTTATCTGTGTGCAGGCCCTCTCATGGCCTTGCATATCTCTAATATGTCCTGTTTTGCTCCATGATTCTAACTGCCTTAGCGGTCTTTTAACCAACAGCAAAATACTGCGGATGCTGGAAATCTGAAATAAAAACAGAAAATGCTGGAGAAACTCAGCAAGTTAGGTCGTATCTGTGGAGAAAGAAGCAGAGTTAACGGGCATGATTTTGACCCCGAGCCGGGAAGGGGCTGGGGGGGTCAAATTGTGGACGGGAAACCTGGAAGTACAGGTTTTCCGGACGTCCTTACGATTTTGACATAAGGACGTCTTTTTTCTTTGTCCGGCCTGATTGACAGATTGGTCTCAGTCGGACAGGAGAGCAGCCAGGGAGAGGACGTGCTCAGGTAAGTCTTTGTTTGTATGAATGGGGGGGGCAAGGGCGATAGGGGTCTGGGGTCCGCGATTGGTGATCGGGGGTGGGGGTCTGCGATCGTTGGGGGGTCGCTGTGGCTTGTTGGGCCTGGGGGAAGCACTCCTGCTCCTCTGGGCCCACAAGCTGTGCCAGAAAAGCACCTACCTGTTCGTCTTGGGTCTTCTCACCTCCTTTCACGAGGCGTAAGAGAAGGCCCGGGAATCCCGATCCCCCGGAGTTGAAATTGGAAATTGTGGGAAAATGCAGGCCCGAAGCCTCCTTGAAAGGTTTTAAGGCCCAACCCGCCTCCTGGGAGCGGGTTGGTCGCCCGCCCCGGTGAAAACCGGAAGTTGGGGCGGGTCTGAAATGATTGCAATTTTGAATGCCCCCCTGCGCCCAACCCACCCGTTTTTCACTGTTAAAATCGTGCCCAACGTTTCAGGTCAAAGACCTTTCGTCGGAACTGGAAGATGTTTCTCCACAGATGCTGCCTGATTTGCTGAGCTTCTCCAGCATTTTCTGTTTTTATTTCAGTCTTTTAACTTTGTATGGTATCAGTCCTGTGGTATTTTGACTCCTTTCTTATCAGTTGTTTTGCAAACTAAAGGCCTATTTGAAGCTTCTGGGAGCTTCTTCAGTGATATCTGCTATTTGCAGTTTAAATTCACAATGTCCAAATGTAATGTCAAAAGGAGTTATTAACCCTTTCCTTCAATTGGTTGCACTCTATCTGAAGTATTGCATGTAATTCTTGTTACCTTATGTTAAGAAAGACACTGTGGTCCATGAGAGCGTGCAACGTAGAGCAATCAAGAGAATACCTAATCCTGGGAATCTCAGCAATGGGAAAAGGATAAGGAAGTTGGGCTTGTTCCCATTAGAAAAGGGGTTTTAAGGTAATCCTATGTAAATTTTGAAACTTATGAAGGGTAATGGCAAAGTTGATCCAGAAAATTGGTTCACATTGCCGAAAGGTCACAACAAGGGGATATAATTTAGTAATTTAGAAATTAGGAGTGAATGGGGAAGTCAGTCAGAATTACTTCCCACAAAGAGTAATAGGCATATGGAGTAAGTTGCCAGAGAAAGTCAATGAGATGAATAGTATTGTAGAAAAGACTTCCACAGGGGTAATATTCTGAAATTGTGCCTTCAGGCAATGCATATTGGAGATTGAGCATTCACTCCACCCCCTCTCCTCTGCCCGCCCATGATTTTCCATCCATTAACTTTGGTGGATGGAAAATCATGGGGAGCGTGTGGACACATTCCTGATATGCGCTCCTGGGGGCAAGGCCTCCGACTGCGAGTGCAGTTTTGTGAAATTACACCATAGATGTAGGTGAAGAAGGAGGGATTTGATCAATATGGTGAGAAGGCAGAGTTTAACTTAATCACAAAAATGATTTGTAAGTTAGCTGCTGATTATTAACTATTTTACTGATTATTACCAAGCTGCATTATGTGACTGTGCCAGTGACCTCTGGGTGATAATTTATTTAGCCTATCTGGCCAAAAATGAACGCTGAAAATGAATGAAAAAATATTTCAATTGAAATTATTCTAACATTGCAATATCCTTGAATATTTTATGAAATGTAAACTGCTGCAATGCAGAGATTGTAGTAGCTGATGCCACATTCTGATTAAATTTAGTTATGTGGGTAATAAATTGCGACTAGTTACTTCTGGGCTGATGCTGAAAAGGACGCTATGGAAAAATGAAAGAAGGAGCAATTTGTTCACCACACCAGCGTCATTGTAACAAATATCAATACAGTTATTATTGATCCAAATTTTAACAACATTGTAATGACAGGATAGTTGGATGTTCCTCTTTTAACTGCACAGCAATGCCAGCATTCAATGAAGACTGGCACCATGCCACTTATGCACACAGCAATACAAGTTAAAGATTCCTGACCTGTCACTGTGACTGATTTATAAGTCTGACACCTATTCTATCTTAGTCAGTGACAATGCTTCAATGAAACTAATCTATCATTCCACAGATGGGACAAAGGATTGTGCATTTTAAACCTTACAACTATTACATTGCAAACTTTCTTTCTAATTATGAAGATATTGAAAACAAATTATGAAACCAAACACCTCACTGTCCTTAGTACATAAATCAGGTATATACAAATGCATATGATGTTATATTTACTTTGATTGCTACATTTGTCTTGATTAAAATGCTATGCACATGCATCGATTGAATCTGAAAGTACAGATGCAAATTGTCAATACGTGCATGATATATTACCGGGCAGTCACATGTTTAAACATGTCACATTGAGTTTTTGCCATCCTCTAAGTCTATGACATAATTTGTAAAGTAGATGAATTAGCTGGAGCAGGCTTCCAAATGTACACGACTGAAAAATTCATCATGTAATAAACATCCCGCCCTCGTTATATGGCTATCAGTTCTTTTTCAAACCATGGAACATTTGTCATTTCCATTGCTAAACCTATTGTGTTATTAGTGACTTTAAACCTGCCTTCCTTTCACAATTCTTCAAGCAGCTTAATGATTACAGCAGCTAGTTCGGCTAATGCTGGACCAGAGCTTAGAGGTTGCTGTCAGCATAAGGCATTGCATGGGTTACCATTGCACAGCAGAGGCAGCAATTTCCAAGATTCCAAGGTTCATGCAATGCCTACTCGCTGAGTGCCTATCATAAAATTGCTAACGGGCTTTAAGGCAGTGCATTTTAGCACTCAGACTGTGCGGTAAGGCTATTTCACATGGAAATCTGGTCATCATTGGTGCTTAATGGGGGGGGGGCCTTCGTGTTGCCAACCCTCCAGGATTGTCGTGGAGTCTCCAGGAATCAAAGATTAACACCGCTGTGAGCAATCCGTAGGGCCATGTGTTTTTTTTTCATTTTTTTGAGCACTTTCGATTACTAATTATAAAAATATTGGAAATGAGAGAAAAAGGCTGTTTGACTGGGCCGGGCAGTTGGAGGTGGGAGGCCATGTGATGAAACTTCCAGGAATACATCCAACCAGAGTCGGCAACCCCAGGGAACCTGCAAAACTGCTGTTTTCACGCACCATATGTGCAATGCATTAATCTTGCCCATATAAAATGGGTGTTAGAGCTCATCCTGTTTGCCATATGTTGGGAATTAGAAGCTAACTGCAACAGGATCAATCAGTTCTTGTTGGCAAGAGAGTTCGCAGCTATGGGAATTGTTCTTAGAGGTATTGGGTGGAAATTCCCTTAGGCCCATTGGTGGACCTGAAATGGGTGGTGCGCACAGCATGTCCACCCCAGCTGGGAGGTCAGAGACCAGCCTGAAATTGGGCCTCGGGCCTCATTAACATTTTTTGGGCAAGCTGCTAGTGCCTGTCACACCTCCACAGAAGCTTGGCATTTAAAAAAAAAATCAATGTTAGGCTGCTTGCCTCAACAGTCAGAAGATAAGAATGGGGCGGGGGGGAGGAGAATGGGAGAGGGCCGATTGCAGTTGGCTGTGGCCCTCAGGATTGCTGTGATGCCGGGAGGAGAAGTCCATGCTTCCTGGCTCCGCATCAAAAAGACACTCAGCTTTTTGGTGGTGCCCTGGAAAACCTGAGCAGAGCGGATCTGACTCCTATTCTGTTCTTGACAGCCCCCAATTTCCTTGAGGGATCTAAAAACAGGCGTCAGGTCTCTCATTACATTATGCCTGTTTTAGGTGGCCAAACATGACGCCTGAAAAATTGCCATTGCTCAGGTGTCCTTAGGGCGCAGGATGTTGGTCCTTGAATTTGGCCCTCGTTGTATCCATTTTATGCCAAAGAATGGGTGCAATGAGGTCCAATTTCTACTCCGTTGAATATAAAAGCAAGGAGCTAATATTGAAAGGTATTTAGGTGCACTGAGCTCCGGCACACATGTAGCATAGGAAATACTAGCAAGGAAGGTAAAGGTGAAGAATAAAGCAGAACTGATGACCCAAACCCAGAGAAAGGAGCAGGTCTACACAGTGAAACGTTGGTACAGGGAGTTCTATCATACAAAGAATAAGTTCCATGATTTTTTATAAAGTATAATGTATTTTTTAATGTATTTATTATGTTATAAATCTATAGTGGGGTGGAGTGGAAAGCAACATAGCTTCAAAAATAACTTTGAAAAAGATATTATGAGCAATTTAATTGTTTCGTTTTGTGGCACTTGCCAGTTTTTCATTGCTAGCTTTTTGGTATTTGCTGCTTGTTTAGTGGTAGCTTTTTCTACCTTGTTAGTGGCATCTTATGTTGATTAATATTGTTCACCTAGCAGTGATTTGTCTTTTCAAAAATTTACTACAATATGTGAAGCAATTGGGATTGTTTGCCCCACTGACACTTTGAATGTGTGATGGGCATTTTCCCAGGCCTGATGGCCTTGTGCCTGATGAAAAACGTTACATTATGCAAGCAGATCTCTTATGGCATTACTCACAATGAGTCAGAGGTGGTGCTTTTTCAAGCTGTGTGAACATAAGAACCCAAGAAATAGGAGCAGGAGTAGGCCATATGGCCCCTCAAACCTACTCCGCCATTCAGTAAGATCATGGCTGATCTTTGACCATAACTCCATTTTCCCGCCCGATCCCCACATCCCTTGATTCCCCTAGAGTACGAAAATCTATCCATCTCAGCCTTGAATATACACAGTGACTCAGCATCCACAGCCCTCTGGGGTAGGGAATTCCAAAGATTCACAACCCTCTGAATGAAGAAATTCCTCCTCAACTCAATCTTAAATGGCTGACTCCTTTTTCTGCGACTATGCCCCCTAGTTTTAGACTCTCCAGCCAGGGGAAACAACCTCTCAGCATCTACCCTGTCAAGCCCCCTCAGAATCTTGTATGTTTCAATGAGATCACCTCTCATTCTTCTAAACTCCAGAGAGTATAGGCCCATAAAGGTGTGCTGGGGTGTTCAAAGGGATGATCCTCATACCACAGTTATATTAATAAATAAATACATCTCTCAGGAGGAAGAAAGAGTTAATGACATGGGTCCCGGGTGCATGCATTCCGGCACTTATGCCCGATCCCCCGCCCCTCATGTGGATTTTCAGCCCAATATAGCAACATACGCATCAATGTATAGAAATTTATTTGTAATATAAATGAGTTTTGACACGTTGATGACAAAATGTCATTAGCAGCATATCTCAAGGATATTATAAAAGGCCACGGCAGGTTGGTGGTTTGTCACCAGTGTATTGAGCAGATGTATTGGAGGCCAATCTGTCCTGACAACTGTGGCCAGCCGGGTAGCATATTAATATGCAAAGTGGCTGTGTTGGTGTGCATCCGGATGCTCCCAGACGTTGCACAGACATTGCCAATAGTTTCATGAAACAGGCATATGCCTTCTTCCAGCAGGATCTGGAATGGTGCTGAAGATATGGGGCAGCCAACACCTGTCTCATAAGAGTAACATATCCTCTGCCTGTTATTAAAAACCCTCCAACTTATATAGTGTACCCTGAAGAAGGTCCTGTGGCAGATCCATCAGTTGGTAAAGGGTCTTCCTACTGTTAGCAATACAGGGTGACCTTTGTTATTAGAATGCTACATCTTCTGTGCCTGTAGATGCTTCCTCCTCACCCTACAATGTAATGTTCTCCTGTGTTTGGTCACTATTCTCCTTTGAATACTGATGGAGTGAGGAATGGATTCGAACGAGCTAGATGATCTTTCTGTGGCGCCATTAAAGATATTTGGACTGCCTGTATACAGAAAAAGGACTGTTGCATAGATTTTTTCATGCTTCCAGGTTCTGTGTTATATCATGTACCTTTGTTAAATTATTCTACTTTTTCATTGCCACCTGTTTAAGGCCATTAATCTATTTCCTAGCATCCTGTGATATTTGTGGGATTTTGGAAATTTTGTTCAATATCTTAGATTTCATAGTCAAAGCATGTGTTCAACCTTTTGTGTTTGGTAACATCGATTTAGTGCTAAAGAAATCCTCTTTGGATTTCAGGAACTGTTTGATTAAAATGATTAGTTCTGCTCCCATAAGATGTGGTCACCCCTTCAGTTTAGTATAAGCCTCCATTTTGTGATCTTAAACATGACCACTGCATGTAGTCACAATTGTCAATTAGAATATGTTAGGGAACATAAAGTGCCTCATTCTCTTTCATTGATTAGGTTTAAATAAGCTTGATTTGAAGAATTTCTGATTGGCTCTTTTAACTAACTTCCAGCAGTAAATTAAAATACTGAGGTTTTGGAATTTGTAGTGTAATTTACTTGAGGCAGTAAGTGAATGTATTTATCTCGATATAACTGTCCAATGTTCGTTAAGACTCACAACTCAGGAAATCGCCCCTGCAAGGATGAAACAAGTTAAATAGATACTGCTCTTTTCACTGTAACAATTATGCATGTAATTAGGTATTAAATAGTAATAAATCAGTGACCTGATATATATTAATTTAAAGGAGTTGTATGATTTAATTTATACCTTACAATGCTTCTTAAAATAAATTAGCATTTTGAGCAGTAGAATTTAGAAAAAACTTGGGAAAATTTTTCATATTTAGTGGAGTCTGAAGCAGCAAGAGCCCTCCTCCTGGCTCCATAAAACATCTGTGGGTGACATGGAATCCCACTGCAGTATGAGGAGGTAGAGGAGCAGGCAGAGGAGGAGAAAAGAATAGCTACAGCTGGAAGGGAAGCAAATAGATGGAGAAATCCTTACCTTCTCAACAGAGTTTATAGTCCCAGAACAACATATCTGCAGTTCTTTGAGGGACAATGTACAAGGAGGCTTCGATTCTCTAGGGAGGCTGTGACAGAGTTATGTTACATCTTGCAAGAAGATCTGCAGCCAATTGCTACAGCTAGCACAGCATTATCTGTTGCAGTCAAGGTCACTGCATACCTGAACTTTGCCTTTGGCTCTTTTCAGGCTGCCAAAGGGGATATCAGCAATAGAATTAATCTGCAGTTCATGCTTGTATTAAACCGATAAATGATGCCTTGTTTGATGCAAACGGATTCACCACTTTCCCCATGGACACCTGGAAACAACAGGGCAGGGCTCTGAGGTTTGCATAGATTGCAGGATTCCCCCCATGTACAGGGCATCATTGATTGCACCCACAGCACTCTGTGGGCTTTTTCATAAAATGCGACCACCTTCTTGAGTCACAAAGGGTACCACTCTATCAACTGGTTGTGTGATGACCAGCAGCACAATATTTAAGGTTTGTATTCATTTTCCTGGCAACTTCCATCACACTTTTATATGATCTATTCCCCCATATTTTGCCCTGGCACAACAAGGTAAAGACTGATTGCTTGGAGACAAGTGTTATCCTCTTCATACTTGGCTCATGACACCTCTTAGAAGAACTCCACTACAACCAGATCCATGGGTCAACTAGAGCCCTCATCAAACAGACCATTTGAGTCCTCAATTAATGATTCAGATTCCTGGTCAGGTGGATGGCTTCTTCCAACACAGACCAGAAAGAGTGTCCCATATGATTGTGGTTTGCTCTATTCTGCATAACTTTAGTCTCCAACACGTTGAGCCACCATTGGTTGAGGACCTTCAGCATGATGAGGGAGACAACATTGATGATGCAGAGGATGGTGAGGAAGTGGAAGGATCCAACAATTGCCTGCAGTCAGTTTGACAGCTTGTTGAAGACAGCTTCAGCTGAACAGTCATATCCAATGTCTGAGTCCTTCCATAATACAATCAACAGCATCTGCCCAGGTATCAAAATTGATATTCTTGTCACCTAACATTGTAAGATCACCAGTTACTACAGTAACACTCTCTGCACACAAAGTTTTAAAACAGCATTATGGTTTTACTGACTTACAGAAAGGCCTACACACTTTGACTCTTCAGTGCCTGATTGAAATGCTCTTTTACCTACTCCAGTGCTTCTACAGGGTACTTTGCCAATGGTTGCAACATGGGAGGACATAGACAGACGTGGCTCATTCATGCCGTTGCATAGTGACTACTAGGAACTTGGGCTTGATCTGTGGAATAGCAGTCTTTAGGAGATCAGTGACCTAGTGAAGTTTTTATGCATTTGATATCCTAGTCTGTCGAAAGCGAAGGAGATAGTTGAACCCAAAGCCTGCATAGCTCCAGTATGAGCATCCCTGAGAGATCCTATTTTTTTTTATTTGTTCACAGGATGTGGGCGTCGCTGGCAAGGCCAGCATTTATTGCCCATCCCTAATTGCCCCCGAGAAGGTGGTGGTGAGCCGCCTTCTTGAACCGCTGCAGTCCGTGAGGTGACGGTTCCCCCACAGTGCTGTTAGAAAGGGAGTTCCAGGATTTTGACCCAGCGACAATGAAGGAACGGCGATATATTTCCAAGTCGGGATGGTGTGTGACTTGGAGGGGAACGTGCAGGTGGTGTTGTTCCCATGTGCCTGCTGCTCTTGTCCTCCTAGGTGGTAGAGGTCGCGGGTTTGGGAGGTGCGGTCGAAGAAGCCTTGGCGAGTTGCTGCAGTGCATCCTGTGGATGGTACACACTGCAGCCACTGTGCGCCGGTGGTGAAGGGAGTGAATGTATAGGGTGGTGGATGGGGTGCCAATCAAGCGGGCTGCTTTATCTTGGATGGTGTCGAGCTTCTTGAGTGTTGTTGGAGCGGCACTCATCCAAGCAAGTGGAGAGTATTCCATCACACTCCTGACTTGTGCCTTGTAGATGGTGGAAAGGCTTTGGGGAGTCAGGAGGTGAGTCACTCGCCACAGAATACCCAGCCTCTGACCTGCTCTCGTAGCCACAGTATTTATAAGGCTGGTCCAGTTAAGTTTCTGGTCAATGGTGACCCCCAGGATGTTGATGGTGGGGGATTCGATGATGGTAATGCCGTTGAATGTCAAGGGGAGGTGGTTAGACTCTCTCTTGTTGGAGATGGTCATTGCCTGGTACTTATCTGGCACGAATGTTACTTGCCACTTATGAGCCCAAGCCTGGATGTTGTCCAGGTCTTGCTGCATGCGGACTCGGACTGCTTCATTATTTGAGGGGTTGTGAATGGAACTGAACACTGTGCAGTCATCAGCGAACATCCCCATTTCTGACCTTATGATGGAGGGAAGGTCATTGATGAAGCAGCTGAAGATGGTTGGGCCTAGGACACTGCCCTGAGGAACTCCTGCAGCAATGCCCTGGGGCTGAGATGATTGGCCTCCAACAACCACTACCATCTTCCTTTGTGCTAGGTATGACTCCAGCCACTGGAGAGTTTTCCCCCTGATTCCCATTGACTTCAATTTTACTAGGGCTCCTTGGTGCCACACTTGGTCAAATGCTGCCTTGATGTCAAGGGCAGTCACTCTCACCTCACCTCTGGAATTCAGCTCTTTTGTCCAAGTTTGGACCAAGGCTGTAATGAGGTCTGGAGCCGAGTGGTCCTGGCGGAACCCAAACTGAGCATCGGAGAGCAGGTTATTGGTGAGTAAGTGCCGCTTGATAGCACTGTCGACGACACCTTCCATCACTTTGCTGATGATTGAGAGTAGACTGATGGGGCAGTAATTGGCCAGATTGGATTTGTCCTGCTTTTTGTGGACAGGACATACCTGGGCAATTTTCCACATTGTCGGGTAGATGCCAGTGTTGTAGCTGTACTGGAACAGCTTGGCTAGAGGCGCAGCTAGTTCTGGAGCACAAGTCTTCAGCATTACAGCTGGGATGTTGTCAGGGCCCATAGCCTTTGCTGTATCCAGTGCACTCAGCCGTTTCTTGATATCACGTGAAGTGAATCGAATTGGCCGAAGACTGGCTTCCGTGATGGTGGGGATATCGGGAGGAGGCCGAGATGGATCATCCACTCGACACTTCTGGCTGAAGATGGTTGCGTCACAAATTCCTACAGTGGGAGGCTCAGTTGAATTGGCCATCAAAGTGACCACATGCTCCATGGTTGACTGCAGAGTGTTGCTGCAATGTGGGAGAACTCCACACAAACAAGTAGTGGACTCCACCTTACCCTGGAAAACCATCCAATGCCTTCAGCAATTGCTAGAAATCATCATTTTAAAAAAAATGTTGAGCTCCTGAAGTTTGCACCTCTGACTTCTTCAGCAGAATTAAGACTCTGGTTAGCTCTTCCCTTGTCCTTCCTTGTCACCTCTCGCTGTTCCTGCTCACTTGTGCTCAGTGAATCTCCCAATACTGGTTGTCTGATTGTGTGCTAGATTCTCCTGCAAGAAGTCTAGAAGCAGGTAAAGATGTGCCCTGGGCAAGGACTTTCATCTTTCACCAGCAAGGTATACATGATGACAGGAAGAAGCAACAAATGTGATCAAGAGGGGGGAGTAGTTATGAAGGCATTAGCAGCATGAGAGCATGAGTGAAAGTAGAAACGAAGTGCAGTAAAGTCTTCCCTTCTGACTCATGGAAGTGAGAAAGGGAAGGATTGACTGTGCAAAGACAAGGAGGAGTACTGCAGAGCTGTGTAGAAAGCACATGAGGTGTGAAGGGGACTTTTACCTTGGCACTCCTGCTGAGATCATTAAATTTCTTTCTGCACTGCAGCTAGGTCCTGGAGAAAATATTGTTTGCATTAGCATGTTGCGCTAAGTCTCACCTTACTCATTCACCAACTGGCTTTGGCAGCTGCTGAACATTTGAAGGGAAGAGAACCTCTGTCCTCTCATGAATCTGCTCCACCTCCATTTACACAGTTGTGTCTGAAAACCTCAGGGTCCTGCTGGAACCCTTCTTTCTCCCAGACACCTTCTTGTAGCTGCTCAGTGCTGCTTTGACCACAGAAAAAACACCACGCCAAAACACTTAAGAATCTGCAGCAACGTCCAATTTTCGAACTCCTAATCAGCGAGCTGCCAATATGGAGCGTGTTTTACACTGACAGCTCGGCTACTGCATGCTAATGATATGCAACCTGGAAACTGGGACGGATCCCCACTGACTCCTCCAGGTGTCCATTGCTCTAACCCTGCTCACCTCCCCGTAGGAGACCAAAATTGAACCCTATGATTTGTAGCACCGTACTGCTCCTAAATTGAGATTACATTAACCAAAAATTTTAGTCAGACAAGGTGGCTGCTGTGAGAAAAGAAAATATCTCACTGGTACATTAAGGTGGGCTGTTCTGAGTATGGGCCTCAGACACAACGTGGGAGCAGAGTCAGGCAGAGTAGAAGGAGCTTTACTCTGAATCTAACCTAGGGTTGCTTGATACTGACATGCATGTCCAAAATAGAAAAGTATTCTTTTCCTAGTGCCAATATCCCTCAACTTGATAGGCACAAAAAATTGCCAATTTTTTTAAATCACTGGAGCACCTTAATAGTTTTATTCAAAATCTATAGTTAGCAAATCCATTTAAAAAATAATTCCTGTGTAATAGCCTATGAATATTTATAATGAGAATGCTGTGGATTCAATAAATCACAAAATATAACATTTTCTAAAAATAATATATGCATTCATTAAACTAAAATTATATCTTATATAATCATGGTAGATAGAAAATACAGGAAGGATCTTGCTTGGCAGAGATGGTGTGATCAGCAAGACAATGCACACACAAGTTTTTAAAATTTCATCTCTTTATACATTTTTAACTAGGAATGGATTTGAAAAGTTGAAATGTACTTGGGCAAAATCAGGTAGGTATTACGTAAATGCTAACTCATTTCCGCATATATTGATTGTTCTCCACAGGTCCAGCTAGTCCCCAGGCCGAGTCTCTAAAGAAATTGTCTGCGCTGGGAATCCATAGTTCTTTTCAGTTCTGTAACAACTGGAAATGTGTTATTTTTCAGTGCTAGTTACTTATATACCTTTTGGCGATATAGCAATCTATGTTGACAATACACAAGGCTTATATTTATACATACCAGTAGTTATAACCATATGTTTTTTTTTTATTCGTTCACGGGATGTGGGCGTCGCTGGCAAGGCTGGCATTTATTGCCCATCCCTCATTGCCCTCGAGAAGGTGGTGGTGAGCCGCCTTCTTGAACCGCTGCAGTCCGTGTGGTGACGGTTCTCCCACAATGCTGTTAGGAAGGGAGTTCCAGGATTTTGACCCAGCGACAATGAAGGAACGGCGATATATTTCCAAGTCGGGATGGTGTGTGACTTGGAGGGGAACGTGCAGGTGGTGTTGTTCCCATGCGCCTGCTGCCCTTGTCCTTCTAGGTGGTAGAGGTCGCGGGTTTGGGAGGTGCTGTCGAAGAAGCCTTGGCGAGTTGCTGCAGTGCATCCTGTGGATGGTGCACACTGCAGCCACAGTGCGCCGGTGGTGAAGGGAGTGAATGTTTAGGGTGGTGGATGGGGTGCCAATCAAGCGGGCTGCTTTATCTTGGATGGTGTCGAGCTTCTTGAGTGTTGTTGGAGCTGCACTCATCCAGGCAAGTGGAGAGTATTCCATCACACTCCTGACTTGTGCCTTGTAGATAGTGGAAAGGCTTTGGGGAGTCAGGAGGTGAGTCACTCGCCGCAGAATACCCAGCCTCTGACCTGCTCTCGTAGCCACAGTATTTATATGGCTGGTCCAGTTAAGTTTCTGGTCAATGGTGACCCCCAGGATGTTGATGGTGGGGGATTCGGCGATGGTAATGCCGTTGAATGTCAAGGGGAGGTGGTTAGTCTCTCTCTTGTTGGAGATGGTCATTGCCTGGCACTTATCTGGCTCGAATGTTACTTGCCACTTATGAGCCCAAGCCTGGATGTTGTCCAGGTCTTGCTGCATGCAGGCTCGGACTGCTTCATTATCTGAGGGGTTGCGAATGGAACTGAACACTGTGCAGTCATCAGCAAACATCCCCATTTCTGACCTTATGATGGAGGGAAGGTCATTGATGAAGCAGCTGAAGATGGTTGGGCCAAGGACACTGCCCTGAGGAACTCCTGCAGCAATGCCCTGGGGCTGAGATGACTGGCCTCCAACAACCACTACCATCTTCCTTTGTGCCAGGTATGACTCCAGCCACTGGAGAGTTTTCCCCCTGATTCCCATTGACTTCAATTTTACTAGGGCTCCTTGGTGCCACACTCGGTCAAATGCTACCTTGATGTCAAGGGCAGTCACTCTCACCTCACCTCTGGAATTCAGCTCTTTTGTCCATGTTTGGACCAAGGCTGTAATGAGGTCTGGAGCCGAGTGGGCCTGGCGGAACCCAAACTGAGCATCGGTGAGCAGGTTATTGGTGAGTAAGTGCCGCTTGATAGCACTGTCGACGACACCTTCCATCACTTTGCTGATGATTGAGAGTAGACTGATGGGGCGGTAATTGGCCGGATTGGATTTGTCCTGCTTTTTTGGACAGGACATACCTGGGCAATTTTCCACATTGTCGGGTAGATGCCAGTGTTGTAGCTGTACTGGAACAGCTTGGCTAGAGGCGCAGCTAGTTCTGGAGCACAAGTCTTCAGCACTACAGCTGGGATGTTGTCGGGGCCCATAGCCTTTGCTGTATCCAGTGCACTCAGCCGTTTCTTGATATCACGTGAAGTGAATCGAATTGGCCGAAGACTGGCTTCCGTGATGGTGGGGATATCGGGAGGAGGCTGTGATGGATTATCCACTCGGCACTTCTGGCTGAAGATGGTTGCAAACGCTTCAGCCTTGTCTTTTGCACTCACGTGCTGGACTCCGCCATCATTGAGAATGGGGATGTTTGCAGAGCCTCCTCCTCCCGTTAGTTGTTTAATTGTCCACCACCATTCACGACTGGATGTGGCAGGACTGCAGAGCTTTGATCTGATCCGTTGGTTGTGGAATCGCTTAGCTCTGTCTATAGCATGTTGCTTCCGCTGTTTAGCATGCATGTAGTCCTGAGTTGTAGCTTCACCAGGTTGGCACCTCATTTTTAGGTACGCCTGGTGCTGCTCCTGGCATGCTCTTCTACACTCCTCATTGAACCAGGGTTGATCCCCTGGCTTGTTGGTAATGGTAGAGTGAGGAATATGCCGGGCCATGAGGTTACAGATTGTGCTGGAATACAATTCTGCTGCTGCTGATGGCCCACAGTGCCTCATGGATGCCCAGTTTTGAGCTGCTAGATCTGTTCTGAATCTATCCCATTTTGCACGGTGGTAGTGCCACACATCACGTTGGATGGTGTCCTCAGTGCGAAGACGGGATTTCATCTCCACGAGGACTGTGCGGTGGTCACTCCTACCAATACTGTCATGGACAGATGCATTTGCGACAGGTAGATTGGTGAGGACGAGGTCAAGTAAGTTTTTCCCTCGTGTTGGTTCGCTCACCACCTGCCGCAGGCCCAGTCTAGCAGCTATGTCCTTCAGGACTCGGCCAGCTCGGTCAGTAGTGGTGCTACCGAGCCACTCTTGGTGATGGACATTGAAGTCCCCCACCCAGAGTGAATTTAGATCAGATATTCATCCTTTAAATACTCCATGCATTATTTGTTTGATTTCCTCCTGATGTTGTACTGACTGCATCAGGAATGTTTGGCATTCATATTTAGCAGCTTTTAGATTGACAGAAAGTTTATTGAACACCTATTTTACCACAATTCATAAAATTCTAGATTGCTTCATAAATAGGTCTATTATTATCTTTATTAATATAAGCAATGTGTCAAATATAACCTTTCAGTAGTAATGAAATTACAATTCCATAGTGGCTTGTTAAAATCCCACCAATTTATTAATCTGCTGGTGGTTTCAAATTGCTTCCTTGGGTTCTTACCAGAGCTTTCACAGCAACTCACAAAGACGTAAGAAGATAAGAAAGCATGAAACAAGAAAAAACCGTCTGGCTTCTCAAGCCTGAACCCACCGTAATCCCTTATACGCTTCTCACTTTGACAGGCTGCCTCCTGGGGAAATGCTCTGGTGAAATACTGCCTGATCCCCAAAGGCAATCAGGCAAGACTCCAACGTAATTCATCCATCCTCACATTTTAATTATTCCACCATCGTCTGCAGCCCTCCACAGACAAAACTTCCATCCCACAGCATCATAGGAACTATAATCCAAGTCCAAACCTACTACTAATACCCCTATTCCCATTCCCAGACAAATATTTATGAAGTACTTTTTGAAGTAGTTAAGCAACTCACTCTCAATTGCGCTTGCAGGGAGTCGCTTCCACGTATCCAATGCTATGGGTATATTTTCCTGTGGCTATTCATTTAAACTAAAAGTTAAACATGAGTAAACAAACTCAAAGGGTAGCGGAATATTCGGCAGAATGGGGAAGGCAGGCTCCAGAGATGCATCCAAAATGGCGCTTGTGCTCCTTTGCCGCATGCTATAGAGGTGCCTTCCCACTGCCACCGTAATCTCCAGCGGGTTTAGTACTGGAGGGCACTGGCGGGCACCATTCTGGCATAAGCACTGGAATCACAAACCGATCAATTTGAGGGCCGTAGCCTTTATATGCCATAGTCAACTTGAGAAGTGACTAAATATAAAACCTTTTTTCATAGATAAATGGGGCCTAAAAATATCCCTTAGGCTTTTGCTCTATCAAATGGAAGTCTTGTACCTTTTGTGGAAGAGGACTGGTATGGCTTCAAATTCACCTAGTCTTTGATCCACAACTATTATAATAAATTTGACTTTAAATAAGTTACATTTCACTGTGCATGCCTATTCAGTGATAAAATTACATTAGATTAGCAAAATTAGATTGGTTGGTAAATTGGAAATGTATGACTAGATTATATATTCAGCTTTGTAACATTTTCAAATAGTCAGCATGGATTTCTAAAAGGAAATGTTTAACCAACCTTATTGAATTATTTGAAGAAGTAACAAAGAGTAGGCAAGGGTGATGCAGTGGATGTGGTATTCATAGACTTTCAGAAGGCCTTCGATGAGGTGCCACATAAGAGACTCATGGCAAAGGTCAGAGCATATGGAATCGGGGTCAAGTAGCAGGATGGATTCAAAGATGGCCGTAAACCGGAAAACAGAGGATAGGAATTAAAGGAAGTTTCTCAAACTAGCAGAAAGCAGGAAGTTGTGTCCCGCAGGGATCAGTGCTGGGACCACAGTTGTTCACCATATAAATGAATGATTTGAACTCTGAAATTAAAGGTATGGATTGGAATATGCAGATGATATCAATAAGACATAAACAGACTTGCAGAGTGGGGTGGCAAATGAAATTCAATATAATGGACTGTGGGGTGGTTCATTGTGGTAGGAGGAATAAGGAGGCCAATTATTTTTTGAAAGGTAAGAAACTAAATGGGGTATATGGAGCAAAGAGACCTGGGAACATAAGATTATAAGAAATAGGAGCAGGAGTAGGCCATACAGCCCCTGGAGCCTGCTCTGCCATTCAGTAAGATGATCTTCGATCTCAATTCCACTTTCCCTCCTGATCCCCGTATCCCTTGATTTCCTTAGAGTTCAAAAATCTATCGATCTCGGTCTTGAATATACTCAACAACTGAGCATCCATAACCCTCTGGGATAGAGAATTCCTAAGATTCACAACCCTCTGAGTGAAGAAATTTCTCTTCATCTTGTTCCTAAATGACCGACCCCTTATTTTGAGACTATGCCCCCTAGTTCTGGATTCTCCATCCAGGGGAAAACAGCCTCACAGCGTCTACCCTGACAAGCCCTCTCAGAATCTTATGTTTCAATGAGATCACCTCTCATTCTTCTAAACTCTAGAGAGTATAAGCCCATTCTACTCAATGGGAATGCAGATACATGAATCACTAAAAGTAACAACACAAGTTGATAAGGCCTTAAAGAGTGCAAACATAGTACTGGGTTCATTTCTAGAGGAATAGAATACAAAAGCAGGGAGGTATTATTAAATTTATATGGAAGGTTGGTTCGACCACACTTAGAATACTGTGTGCAGTTCTGGTCTCCAAACCACGAAAAGGATGTTGAAACATTGGATAAAGTGCAGAAAAGATTTGGAAGGGTGCCACCAGAATTGAGAGGATGCAACTATCAGGAAAGATTGAGAAGGCTGGGGCTTTATTCTCTGGAAAAGAGAAGATGAAGAGGAGACCTGATAAAGGTCTTCAAAGTTATGAAGAGATTTTTTTTAGAACTGTTGCCCCATATTCAAATTGAACCCCTTCCACAGTCAACCACAGGTTCAGGGAATTGAAGAAAGTTCATTCCTGTGGTAGCCAAGAACAGGCATGATGCCACAATGGTGGGAAGTGGTGTCAGAGAGATAAAAAAACAAACATTATATAAATTAATATATAAAAAATTAAAAGTACAACATTTAAAATATATAAAATACAAATTGTGAAATGTTAAACTGAAGCAGAGTGAACATTCCTGCCAGAAAAAAAAATGACAAAAAAATGTCTGAGCTGGCACAGACTGCCCTGAAAGCTGCTTCACAGTCGCTTGTGATTGTACATTCAACATGATAAGTTTACATAGGCGATTTCCATTATAAACTGGACATAGGAATTTATAATGGAAAAAGACAGCAGAGGAAGTGCGACACAAACGTGACAACAGGAAATCAAGTGATGAAGACAGAAAGTGTGTACAGATTTAAAAATGTTAATATACTATAGATGATTTCACACAAAGGTAAATAGCTTTTATCAAGCTGAAGGTTCACTTCCCAATTTAAGTGATGAGACAACTGCTGAACATAACTCAGTTTGACTTGTTACTCTGATCATTTTATATGACTTAAAGAAGTAATTTCAAGTATTCATGGTCAACTGTGGAAAATATTTATGACATTATTAGTACTGCAGATGTCAGAGTAAAAATAGTCACCAGAATAATGTGACTGATTAACGTTTCCATTCCACAACCAAAGAAAATTCTATGACTGGATAGAAGAGATCTTTGGGTTGCAATAAAATACCATGTTGTTACATTTGAATTAAAACTTTGAGTTCAGTGGTAAGGACTTCAATTATTTTTGTTGCTCACCTGCTTCTTGTAATAAATTCAGTGCACTTTCAGAACCATTATGTAAAAAGGAAAAAAAAGTAATTGGCTCCACGTATTAGTTCAGGATTTGTATTATTACCAGTGGACCTTTTTCAGGCTCTTACTTCATTCGATATAAACAGTCTCCCTTCCAAATTTGCCATTTAAAGGCAATGGTCATTAAATATGTGAAATTAGAGGATGAAAGACAGCCTCTAGTGAGTAATGAAAGGGTGGATAATGATGGTGGATTATCAGTAACTCTGAATATGTTAATAGTCAGTGCACTGCTATATGACACTGAGTTAGGCAGCAAGAGTATTTGCTGGCATGTGTCTCCATATTGGGTTGTCAAGCCTCTGATGACGTTTATTTCCAACACTGCAAAGCTCCATATGCCAAGGTTCTAGGCAAGCTCTTTGATGGATTGACCTGCTGCTGGAACTGTGTTTGTTCCGGGAATATGCTCAGGGAATTAAAAGAATTTCACCTCATCACAGTGAGGGCAACCTGTGTTCAGAATGCAATTGGATACAATATTAATTTCTGCATAATTGGAAAATGTATCAATCTGGTGCTGTCAGTAACTGCCAGCTATCTGGACTGGGAGAGGAAGTCATTAGCAGTAATTGTCAAAACAATAGCAGCTTATTGGCGCTAATGAATGCGATTAAAATGTTTCACTGAAAGTAATACACTGTAGTTGAAAACCGTAACAGCAATACCGAACATGAGAGGATTAAAATATAGAACAGCTTTTGCAATTTATATTTTGTAAATACTTGAACATTTCATCTGGAGCCTCTCTGAAAAGATTTCAGTTATGACCAATTTCTCTCCAGTGTAACTTGGTGTTGCTCCTTTGCCAACTGAGAGGCTTATAAACAGAAGACGATAATAAAATTTACATAGGTAATGGTGACAGAAATTTAATGCACCTGATTGCCACTTACAGAAGAGCAATTCTGTTAAGGTACACAATATTTTAGGACCAAAAAAACAATAAATTTAAGGCTGAATAGACTTTATATGCAAGATGTACATGAAATCTGAAGGTGATTGCATGTATTGTGATTGTACTTGTTGCAATACAAAGGGTAAAGACTCCCAAGTTTGTATCGCTGAGTTCTGGTGCTCCTGGCGTACCATATATAACTGCAATTACAGCAGAAATACCTACATAAAGCCTGATTCATCCCTTAACCGAAAAACCAGTGAAAGTGAAATCTTTCAAATCATTTTATTTTGCCTAGCAACATAATCCCGCTACTATATAACCAAAGTACCGAGTGAAGGAAACAAAGTTAGATGAAGGCTTATAAAAGATGATTTGCTCTCTGCTATTGAAGTAATACACTAATGACAATTGGAAATACATGAAAGGATGTCAGTCAGACATTATACCAAAATATATGGTTACTAAGGATAGATAAAGAAATCAAATATATAAGCAGAAGTGGACCAAATGAAGCCTTTTGACTTTATTGGCGATGAACAAATTTTCAAAATTTGAACCATATTGAATTGAAGCCTGCCTGTCCTTTATTTTTTAAAAAATGGCAGTAATAGGTGCTGTCTTTTACATTTTATTTCAAGAAACCAAACATTACAAACAAACAGATAGCAGGGGTGAAATTGGGCCATTTAGCACCTGTTCTTTAGGCACTACGCAGCCAACTAAGCCTCGAGAATGGGGTCTGAGATGTGAGCGCACTCTTCCGACAGGAAGTGCACAGGACCCCATCTTGGTAAAGGGATTTGTGCCTGTGCCACCAATGACTGCCGGCAGCATGCAGAGTAGGGAGATTATGATGCCAATCAGTGTGCAACGCTGATTTAAAGGGACCGCTGCTATTTTGGAACTCCACACTCCATCCATTGCACTACCTTAACCTCGCACAGCGGAACATGACTTAAAGGGCATGAAGGGCCCCCCCCACCAGTGGTATTTAAAGGAACCATGCAGGAGTTACATGTTAGTTGCTGGATTATTTATTCTGGCTGCTGGTGCATTTGTACACGTGTTTGGAGGTTTCCTATATTGGGATAAAGTTTCAATACTCTACAGGGAGTGGGCTCGCTGGCTGACAGGCAAGGGCACTGGCAGAGTGGCAGGGTGGGAGCAGGAATGCTGTCATTCTGAGAGAGGACAGCAGGTTCGTGTTCCATGGAGTCACTGCCGCTTGCTGCCTCCATTTATGTGCCACCTTCTCCTGCAAGAAAGAGGGAAGTGTGTCAGTGAGTGTCCTGCAAGATGTTTGGGTGATGTGGCTGAAATGGTTGTGAGTGTGTGTGAACTGTGAGTTGTGGGTGTGAGGCTTGCAACAGTGCTAAGTGTGTGAAGGTGAGATAAAGGATATGATCTGAACGGTTGAGTACTGATTGGAGGAGGGCTAATTTCAGTGAGTTAAAAAGGGATCTTGCCCAGGTGGATTGGAATCAAAAATTGGTGGGCAAAACAGTAAATGAACAATGGGAGGCCTTCAAGGAGGAGATGGTTCAGGTACAGAGTGGACACATTCCTACGGGGGGTGGCGGGGGGGAAGGAAGGGCATCCAAAGCTAGAGATCCCTGGATGACTAAACATATAGAGATTAGAATGAAACAGAAAAAGGAGGCTTATGATGAATGTAAGGTTCATAATACAGTAGAGAACCAGGCTGAATTCAGAAAGTACAGAGGAGATCTAAAAAAGGGTATAAGGGGAGCAAAGAGAGAGTATGAGAATAGATTAGCGGCGAACATTAAAAGGAACCCCATATCAATAGTAAAAGGGTAGTCAAAGGAAGGGTGGGACTGATTAGGGAAAAAAAGGAGATCTTCTTGTGGAGGCAGAGGGTATGGCTGAGGTACTAAAAGAATACTTCGCATCCATCTTCACTAGAGAAGACAATGCTGCCATTGTAGCAGTAAAGGAGGGGGTAATAGAGATATTGGATAGGATAAAAATAGATAAAGAGGAGGTACTTAAAAGATTGGCAGTACTCAAAGTAGAAAAGTCACCTGGTCCAAATCGGATGCATCCTAGGTTACGGAGGGAAGTAAGGGTGGAAATTGCAGAGGCTCTGGCCACAATCTTCCAATCCACCTCATATATGGGGGCAGTGTCAGAGGACTGGAAGATTGCAGATGTTACACCCCTGCTCAAAAAAGGGGAGAGGGATAAACCTAGCAATTACAGGCCAGTCAGCCTAATGTCGGTGGTGGGGAAACTTTTAGAGACAATAAACCGGGACAAAGTTAATTGGCACTTGGAAAAGTATGGGGTAATAAATGAATGTCAGCATGAATTTGTTAAAGGAAAATCATGTTTGACTAACTTGATTGAGTTCTTTCATGAAGTAATGGAGAGGGTTGATGAGGGTAGTGCAGTTGATGTTATGTATATGGACTTTCAAAAGGCATTTGATAAAGTACCATATAATAGACTTGTAAGCAAAATTAAAGCCCATGGGATTAAAAGGATAGTGGCAGCATGGATAGAAAATTGGTTAAGGGACAGAAAGCAGAGAGTAGTGGTGAACGGTTGTTTATCAGTCTGGAGAGAACTACAATGTGGGTTCTTCAGGGGTTAGTATTAGGACCACTGCTCTTTTTGATATATATTAATGACCTGGACTTATAGAGGGTATAATTTCAAAGTTTGCAGATAACACGAAACTTAGAAATGTTGTAAACAATGTGGAGGATAGTAGCAGACTTCAGGAGGACATAGACAGACTGGTGAAATGGGCAGATACATGGCAGATGAAATTTAATGCAGAGACATGTGAAGTGATATATTTTGGTAGGAAGAATGAGGAGAGGCAATATAAACTAAATGATACAATTTTAAAGGGTGTGCAGGAACAGAGAAACCTGAGGTGCGCATACACAAATCTTTCTAGAAAAATATGTCAAGGAACCAACTAGGGAAGTAGAGGGAATGGCTGAGGTACTAAATGAGTACTTTGCATCTGTCTTTACCAAGGAAGAAGATGCCACCAGAGTCTCAGTAAAGGAAGATATAGCTGAGATACTGGATGGGCTAAAAATTGATAAAGAAGAGGTACTGGAAAGGCTGGCTGTACTTAAAGTAGATAAGTCACCCGGTCCGGATGGGATGCATCCTAGGTTGCTGAGGGAAGTAAGGGTGGAAATTGCGGAAGTACTGGCCATAATCTTCCAAACATCCGTAGATACGGGGGCGATGCCAGAGGACTGGAGAATTGCGAATATTACACCCTTGTTCAAAAAAGGGTGTAAGGATAAACCCAGCAACTATGGGCCAGTCAGTTTAACCTCAGTGGTGGGGAAACTTTTAGGAACAATAATCCGGAACAGAATTAACAGTCACTTGGAAAGGGTGGATTGATTAGGGAAAGCCAGCACGGATTTGTAAAGGCAAATCATGTTTAACTACTCTGATAGAGTTTTTTGATGAAGTAACAGAGAGGGTAGATGAGGGCAATGCAGTTGATGTGGTGTATATGGACTTTCAAAAGGCGTTTGATAAAGTGCCGCATGGTAGGTTTGAAATCAAGATTGCGGCCCATGGAATAAAGGGGGCAGTAGCAACATGGATACAAAATTGGCTAAGGGACAGGAAGCAGAGAGTAGTGGTGAACCGTTGTTTTTCGGACTAGAGGGAGGTGTACAGTGGTGTTCCCCAGGGGTCGGTGCTGGGACCACTGCTTTTCCTGATATATATTAATGACTTGGACTTGGGTGTACAGGGCACAATTTCAAAATTTGCAGATGACACAAAACTTGGAAGGATGATAGTGATAGACTTCAAGAGGATATAGACAGGCTGGTGGCATGGGTGGGCACGTGGACGATGAAATTTAACGTAGAAAAACGCGATGATACATTTCGGTAGGAAGAACGAGGAGAGGCAATATAAACTACAGGGCACAATTCTAAAAGGAGTACAGGAGCAGAGATATCTGGGGGTATATGTACACAAATCGCTGAAGGTGGCTGGCCAGGTTGAGAAAGCAGTTCAAAAAGCATACGGGATCCTGGGCTTTATAAATAGAGGCATAGAGTACAAAAGTATGGAAGTCATGATGAACCTTTATAAAACAGTGTTTCGGCCACAACTAGAGTATTGTGTCCAGTTCTGGGCACTGCACTTTAGGAAAGATGTGAAGGCCTTAGAGAGGGTGCAGAAGAGATTTACTAGAATGATTCCAGGGATGAGGGACTTTAGTTACGTGGATAGACTGGAGAAGCTGGGGTTGTTCTCCTTGGAACAGAGACGGTGGTGAGGAGATTTGATGGAGGTATTCAAAATCATGAAGGGTTTAGACAGAGTAGATAGAGAGAAACTGTTCCCATTGGCGGAAGGGTCAAGAACCAGAGGACATAGATTTAAGGTGATTGGCAAATGAACCAAAGGTGACAAGTGGAAAAACTTTTTTACATAGTGAGTGGTTAGGATCTGGAATGCACTGCCCTGAGGGGGTAACATAGAAACATATAGAAACATAGAAAATAGGAGCAAGAGTAGGCTATTCAGCCCTTCGGGCCTGCTCCACCATTCAAAATGATCATGGCTGATCGTCTAACTCAGTACCCTGTTCCCGCTTTTTCCCCATATCCCTTGATCCCTTTAGCATTAAGAAATATATCTATCTCCTTCTTGAATACATCTAATGACTTGGCCTCCACTGCCTTCTGTGGTAGAGAATTCCACAGGTTCAGCACCCTCTGAGAGAAGAAATTTCTCTTCATCTCGGTTCTAAATGGTATACCCCGTATCCTGAGACTGTGACCCCTGGTTCTGGACTCCCCAGCCATCGGGAACATCCTCCCTGCATCTAGTCTGTCTAGTCCTGTTAGAATTTTATATATTTCGATGAGATCACCTCTCATTCTTCTAAACTCTAGTGAATATAGGCCTAGTCGACCCAATCTCTCCTCATACGTCAGTCCTGCCATCCCAGGAATCAGTCTGGTAAACCTTCGTTGCACTCCCTCCATGGCAAGGACATCCTTCCTCAGATAAGGAGACCAAAACTGCACACAATACTCCAGATGTGGTCTCACCAAGGCCCTGTATAACTGCAGTAAGACATCCCTGCTCCTGTACTCAAATCCTCTTGCAATGAAGGCCAACATACCATTCGCCTTCCTAACTGCTTGCTGCGCCTGAATGCTTGCTTTCAGCGACCGGTATACAAGGACACCCAGGTCTCGTTGCACCTCCCCTTTTCCCAATCTATCACCATTCAGATAATAATCTGCCTTTCTGTTTTTACAACCAAAGTGAATAACCTCACATTTCTCCACGTTATACTGCATCTGCCATGTTCTTGTCCACTCACCCAACTTGTCTAAATCACATTGGAGCCTCCTTGCATCCTCCTCACAGCTTGAATTCCACCCTCGCTTTGGTCATCTGAAAACTTGGAAATGTTACATTTAGTTCCCTCATCCAAATCATTGATATATATTGTGAATAGCTGGGGCCCAAGCACTGATCCCTGCAGTGGTAGAGGCAGATTCAATCCTGGACCTTCAAAAGTGAACTGGATAAGTACTTGAAAGTAAAACATTTGCAGTGCTACAGGGACAGGGCGGGGGAGTGGGACTAGCTGGATTGCTCTTGCATAGAGCCAGCACGGACTCGATGGGCTGAATGGCCTCCTTCTGTGCTATAACCTTTCTATGATTTTATGATAGGTCATTTCTGAAGAACCTAATTGAATTTTTTGAAATAGTAACTAAAGTAGTAGACAGGGGAATGTCTATGGATGTTGTTTATATGGACTTCTGGTATTTCTGGAATTGGGGGTAATTGGATTGGGGGTGATATTCTGGCATGGGTGGAGGATTGGTTATCTAACAGAA
Source organism: Heptranchias perlo (assembly GCF_035084215.1). Classification (NCBI taxonomy): domain Eukaryota; kingdom Metazoa; phylum Chordata; class Chondrichthyes; order Hexanchiformes; family Hexanchidae; genus Heptranchias; species Heptranchias perlo. Next base: position 52,612,710 of record NC_090327.1, read on the forward strand.
AGCAGAGAGTTGGGATAAATGGTTCATTCTCGGACTGGCATCCAGTAGCCAGTGGTGTTCCGCAGGGGTCGGTGCTGGGTCCCCAACTCTTTACAATCTATATTAACGATTTGGAGGAGGGGACCGAGTGTAACATATCAAAGTTTGCAGATGATACAAAGATGGGAGGGAAAGTGGAGAGTGAGGAGGACATAAAAAACCTACAGGGGGTTATAGACAGGCTGGGTGAGTGGGCGGAGATTTGGCAGATGCAATACAATATTGGAAAATGTGAGGTTATGCACTTTGGCAGGAAAAATCAGAGAGCAAGTTATTATCTTAATGGCGTGAAACTGGAAAGTACTGCAGTACAAAGGGATCTGGGGGTCCTAGTGCAAGATCATCAAAACGTTAGTATGCAGGTGCAGCAGGTGACCAAGAAGGCCAACGGAATGTTGGCTTTTATTGCTAGGGGGATAGAATATAAAAACAGGGAGGTATTGCTGCAGTTATATAAGGTATTGGTGAGACCGCACCTGGAATACTGCATACAGTTTTGGTGTCCATACTTAAGAAAAGACATACTTGCTCTCGAGGCAGTACAAAGAAGGTTCACTCGGTTAATCCCGGGGATGAGGGGGCGGACATATGAGGAGAGGTTGAGTAGATTGGGACTCTACTCATTGGAGTTCAGAAGAATGAGAGGCGATCTTATTGAAACATATAAGATTGTGAAGGGGCTTGATCAGGTGGATGCGGTAAGGATGTTCCCAAGGATGGGTGAAACTAGAACTAGGGGGCATAATCTTAGAATAAGGGGCTGCTTTTTCAAAACTGAGATGAGGAGAAACTTCTTCACTCAGAGGGTAGTAGGTCTGTGGAATTTGCTGCCCCAGGAAGCTGTGGAAGTTACATCATTAAATAAATTTAAGACAAAAATAGACAGTTTCCTAGAAGTAAAGGGAATTAGGGGTTACGGGGAGCGGGCAGGAAATAGACATGAATTTAAATTTGAGGTTAGGATCAGATCAGCCATGATCTTATTGAATGGCGGAGCAGGCTCGAGGGGCCGATTGGCCTACTCCTGCTCCTATTCCTTATGTATTTGATAAGGTTCCACATAAGAGGCTATTAGCTAAAATTAAAGCTCATGGTATTGAAGGCGTATTATTGACCTGGTTAGGAGGTAGAAAACAGAAAGCAGGGATAATGGATACGTAGTCAAATTGGAATGAAGTGACTAGTGGTGTCCCACAAGGATCCGTGCTGGGGCCTCAACTATTCACTATATTTATTTATGAATGACTTATTTATATTTATTAATGACTTGGGTAACACAATAGAGAGCCATAGCCGAAGACACAAAGATTGGTGGCATAGTGCAGATGGGAGCATAAAATTACAAAGAGACATTGATAGATTAAGAGAGTGGGCAAAACCGTGGCAGATGGATTTCAACACAGCTAAGTGTGAGGTCATCCATTTTGGACCAAAAAAGGATTGAAATGAGTATTTTTTAAATGGTGAGAAGCTAACAACAAATGAAGTCCAAAGAGATTTAGGGGTCTATGTACACAGATCATTTAAAATATAATAATCAGGTACAAAAAATAATCAAAAAGGCTAATGGAATGTTAGCCTTTATAACTAAAGGGCTAGAATATAAAGGGAAGGCAGTTTTGCTACAGCTATATCAAAGCCCTTGTTAGACCACGTCTGGAGTACAGTGTACAGTTCTGGGCACCACACCTTAGAAAGGATATATTGACCTTGGAGGAAGTGAAGCGCAGATTCACCAGAACGTTAGAACGTTACCAGGGCTAAGAAGGTTACATTATGAGAGATTACATAAACTAGGCTTCTATTCCCTGGAATATAGAAGGTTAAAGGGTGATTTGATTGAGGTTTTTAGGATTTTGAAAGGGGTTGATAGGGTAGATGGAGAGAAACCTTTTCGATTGGTGGGGGAGTCTCGGACAAGGGGACATAGCCTTAAAATCAGAGCCAGGCCATTCAGGAGAGAAGTTAGGAAACACTTTTTCTCGCAAAGGGTGGTAGAAATATGGAACTTTCTCCCATAAAAAGCAATAAAAGCGAGCTCAATTAATAATTTTAAATCTGAGATCAATAGAATTTTGCTAACCAAGGGTATTAAGGGATATGGAGCTAAGGCAGATGGATGGAGTTAGGATCAGCCATGATCTCATTGAATGGCAGAACAGGCTTGAGGGGCTGAATGGCCTACTCCTGTTCCTATGTTACTATGTTCCTTCCTGGCGGGATTGTGGTGAATGGGTTGGAATATATGCTGAGACCTGATGTCAGGGATTCTGTAGGACATTGTAAGGGGACTCAGCCTCTATCGACCCCTTCCAAGATCAGTGGTGTAGGACGGAGCAGTGCTGGGGGTGGGAACTTCCTACATTGGGAGTTCTTGCACCTTTGGCCTAAGAGCAGATCAGGGCAGGTTCAGTGACCGTTATGCCCAGTGGGTAGAGGTGCACTAGCTTGGCACACACTGCTTATGGGCCCTGTCTGGGGGTCCCAGCTGGGATCATGGCCTGGACCGTCAAAAACAAACCCCAATTTTTTTTTGCATTTTTGGAAAAGTGGCCTCCTTACCAAGAGTGCTGATGGGGACACTTCCAGGAGGGACACTGACAACACTCCCGGATCAAGCACTGCAGCCTCCAAGGGCTGACGGGCACCTGAGTTGTACCCATGGAGACTTGGTTGCCTGCCATTGAAATTCAAAATAGGGAACCTCCTATTGACCCTGGAAAGTCTGCGAGGATCAATGGCAGGAATTCCTGGCGGGCGTGAATCCAGCATAATTGCCAGGATCACAGGCCTCCGGATTTTCTGTGCCATAATGTTTTTTTATAAACTTTCAGTTTTCAAAATTTTTTATTAAAGTTAAAAATCATATCGTGATTTTCACAGTAATATAGTACTGGTGTATATTATCAACACAGCATTTACAGGAGGGTATGTTGACAGCCTCATTGAGCATTTTTATACAGTAATTAAACATGCTTCAGATCTGAGGCAGACATGGGGTGAGATCATCAGAGATGCACAGGGGCTAACCCATCCCCTCCATGGATGCTTGTGGATCAGGTCACTTCTTCTGTACAGCTGGCACCAATGATGGAGTGAATCCCACACTAAACCTACAGAGTATCAAAAGTATTCTATTAGTGAATCCCAGTAGGTAGCTTATATTAGTGGAAGGGTATTAGACACTTCTTCCCTCTACCAATATGCTCACCTCCAAGAATTAGTTTGGGATCTCCTGTATTACATCTGGTGTTTTACACATACATTATCTGCCTAAATTGGCTTGCTTTGGACTGCTACATAAGTCAGCTCAAAAATATTAATTCATGACTGAACTAAATCGATCAACAACAGGGCTAGAGTCCAATGCTGAATGAAGTACCACTTAACTTTTATTTGCCAGAGACATCAAGGATTAAAGTGGACACAGATCTGCATTATACCAATATTATTTAACTACAATTGCACAGATGTGATCAATATAATCATAAGGTTAAGCGTTGGTGAGTTCAATAAAAGTAAATTGATTCTTAACAGCCATCAACAAAATCTGAATCATCATACCTATAAACAGTAATGTAATTCTAAGTTTTGCAATACAGTCCCCACTACATATAACGGGCTCATTCGTGTTAATGCAATTTGGCGGCTATATGTGATGGATGGTAAAACCATCTGACTGAAGCTACCTGAAGTCTGCACCTTCCGACTGCCTTCCATAGTTGTTAACAGTGCAAACAGCTGAATGAAGACATGGCTTTGCCTGAAATCAGGGGAGCTTTCAAATCGGTTAGTACTGATCGGTTTTAAGTAGTGCCTGTGTAATTGACACCTATGGTGATGACAAATGGTTAGCGCCATTTGCCTGATATAGGCGGCTCTCCGGGATAAGCGTCTGGGGACTGTATATCAGCGTTAGTTAGTTTTCTCTTAATAAAGGGATAATAGAATTACATTTGATGTCCAAGATTACAGTATGGTGTAATTTGAGTTTAAATTCAAAGTATATATTCAAAATGCCTTGGCTCCACACCACCGGCTGAAGTGCGGCAGAGCAGGTGCTGGTGATCTCCACTCCTGACCCTGTCAAATTATCTGGGGTCAATCAGAGGTCAACTTATTAACATGTCAGTGGCAGGCACGTACACCTCTATGGAAGCAACTTGGGTGCCCATCAGAGAGAGAGGCAGGAGTACCAGCACTGGCCGTCCACCAATGTGTCATCTGGCACCATCAGCCAGTAAATTTTACTTTCAGCTGCTCCATAATACTGGTCCCAACATTTTTTGGGTGGTCCAGACATGGGCGCCAGATTGGGGCCTACTTGTAATGTTGAGCAGGCCTGTATGCCCATTTGATCCCAGCATCCAGGTTGCTTGACATTAGGGAGCCCGTGGCCAAGGAAACTCCCAGTATGGGAATTCCTTCACTCCAGCCCCTGACCTGCCCCTTTCAGCAACATGGGGTGGATGGAGGTACTGCACCAAACAGGCCCTGACAGAAACTCATGACCTGAGCCAGGATCCGGCATGTTTGGGTCTTAGTCGATCTTCCCCCTTTTCTGCTGCACTCCCAGCCGACTTGGGCCAGAAATGCGCTACTGGGCCCATGGAAATTTGGAGCCATGGTATCAGTATCAAAGCTGAATCTTGGTGACTTAAGCATAAAAGCATGCAACCTCTACTTGAGTAGCTGGCTAGTAGTTGTAGTAGTTGGACAGTGCTGCTTTTCTCACTGATGTTCTGGAATCACTTCTGGGATGTCTCAGCAGTGAGCCATTGTCAATGTCTAATTCCTTAACTAAACGGACACATACTTTCTATTAACTGTTATATGGTACTTCTCTTAGTGCTTAGGCCTTATGCTATAACAATTCAGATTCTGAATCTTCTTAGTATTCAGGCAGGCAAGCTGGAAGGACAGAATGGACTGTACTAAGCTGAGCTGCACCCCTTGTATATTAGGGAGCCCTAGCAACTGTTAGTGAGACTTATCAAGTTCTGTGCGAGACTGATTTCTGAGTCACACTGAGACTGAATCTTTTTTGTTAACATCTTTCATCCTGAAATGGAGGATTATATTTTCTGCTCATCCCCTGCTGATTTTTCAGTAGATCTGGGGTGGGTGTGTGCAGACACTTGCTCAGAGACACAATTTGCTATGTCCCTGCTACCCACCCAGTGGGTGGACCCATGGCCTAAACTGAGGCCACCCACACATTCAAATTAAATGATGGAAATGTGACCTCCACATTATTTCCCACCACTTCTTCTGGTTGAACGTTGAACGCTGAGGCCACCTCTTAGGTTTCAGCACTCTGTATTCAAAGGTCAGTGGCGGAAGCCTAGGAGGAATAACTGTCAAGGAGCCTTGTTAGCACTCTCAGAGCACAGCTGTATACAGGTTCCTGCAGTACCATGAAATATTTTCAACAAGAACATTTTTTAGGCAGCCTTGTTCCTCCCACTGTGATAGGCCCCAAAGGTCTACTGCAACAAGTCTCCACCCCCATGTCTGGTGCAATTCCCCAGCATATGCTCCTAACCTAGCATCGTGCATTCAGATTATCCCAGGCTGGAAACTCATTGGGGGCAAGGAGGCATCTGAGTTTAAGGTGAAAATTCTGCCCCACTGGAGATGCTTCCAATTGAAAAAGCCAGACTTTACATGAAAGAATGTCACTTCAGGTGACTTAACTAACCAAAGGTCATTGTAGTGACCCACACTTCTTTCTAAGGTGTCATTCAAGCATATTCACATGTATTTTAAAGTTTAAAGTTGCAGAGTAAGATTAGACTCCATACACAATTCCAAAAAATATTTTCAGCCACAGAATTATTTGGTCCATAATTCTTATCCAAGGGCTAAGTCCAATTGATCCAAAAGAGAATTCTCCTTTGCATTCTTATTGCTTACTTACAGGTTCAGTGAACTCCATTTTAATTGATCACATAAAGTATGTAGTGAATTGCCACTTTGTCTGAATAGCTGCCAATTTGCTATCACTGAAATTCTCACAAAGAAATGAGTCCGAGAGGTGAGCGAAAGAGTCCGAGAGGTGAGCGCAGTGTAAAAGGAGAGTCCCGAGTGTGAGAGGAGAGTCTGAGAGCTGGAGGAGAGTCCGAAAGTGAGAGGAGAGCTGGAGAGGTGAGCGCGGTGTAAAAGGAGTGTCCGAGAGTGGGAGGAGAGTCCGAGAGGTGAGCGCAGTGTAAAAGGAGAGTGCGAGAGTGGGAGGAGAGTCTGAGAGGTGAGCGCGGTGTAAAAGGAGAGTCTGAGTGCGGGTGGAGAGTCCGAGAGGTGAGCGCAGTGTAAAAGGAGAGTCTGAGAGCGTGAGGAAAGGCTGAGAGGTGAGCGCAGTGTAAAAGGAGAGTCCGAGAGGTGAGCGCAGTGTAAAAGGAGAGTCCAAGAGCGGGAGGAGAGTCCGAGAGGTGAGCGCGGTGTAAAAGGAGAGTCCGAAAGTGAGAGGAGAGCTGGAGAGGTGAGCGCGGTGTAAAAGGAGAGTCCGAGAGCGGGAGGAGAGTCTGAGAGGTGAGCGTAGTGTAAAAGGAGAGTCCGAGAGGTGAGCGCAGTGTAAAAGGAGAGTCCGAGAGCGGGAGGAGAGTCCGAGAGGTGAGCGCGGTGTAAAAGGAGAGTCCGAGAGTGGGAGGAGAGTCCGAGAGGTGAGCGCAGTGTAAAAGGAGAGCCCGAGAGCGGGAGGAGAGTCCGAGAGGTGAACGCGGTGTAAGAGGAGAGTCTGAGTGTGGGAGGAGAGTCCGAGAGGTGAGCGCGGTGTAAAAGGAGAGTCCAAGAGTGGGAGGAGAGTCCGAGAGCAGGAAGAGAGTCCGAGAGGTGAGCGTGATGTGAAAGGAGAGTCCGAGAGCGGGAGGAGAGTCCGAGAGCAGGAGGAGAGTCCGAGAGGTGAGCGCGATGTGAAAGGAGAGTCTAGAGAGTGGGAAGAGAGTCTGAGAGGTGAACGCAGTGTAAATCTAAGGCAAGTCCTGCACTATGTGGGAAGTCATGGACACAACAGGTGTCCCTGGTGACCATATGTGCAGGAAGTGTGTCCAGCTGCATCTACTGGCTAACCGCATTTCAGAGCTGGAGCTGCGGGTGGATTCACTGGAGCATCCGCGATGCTGAGATTATCGTGGATAGCACGTTCAGTGAGGTGGTGACACCGCAGGTAAAGATTACACAGGCAGAAAGGAAATGGGTGACTGCCAGGCAGAGTAAAAGGACGAGGCAGGTAGAGCAGGAGTCCCCTGGGGCCATCTCCCTCTCAAACAGATATAATGCTTTGGATACTCTTGGGGGAGATGGCTTATCAGGAGAAAGCAGCAAGAGCCAAGTTCATGGCACCACGGGTGGCTCTGCTGCACAGGAGGGGAGGAATAAGAGTGGCAGGGCTATATTGATAGGGGATTCAATTGTAAGGGGAACAGATAGGCGTTTCTGTGGCTGCAAACGTGACTCCAGGATGGTATGTTGCCTCCCTAATGCTAGGGCCAAGGACGTCATGGAGTGGCTGCAGGGCATTCTGGAGGGGGAGGGTGAACAGCCAGTAGTCGTGGTCCATATCGCTACCAACGACATAGGTAAAAAAAAGGGATGAGGTCCTGCAAGGAGAATTTAAGGAGTTAGAAGATAAATTAAAAAGCAGGACCTCAAAGGTAGTGATCTCAGGATTACTACCAGTGCCACGTGCTAGTGAGTATAGGAACAGGAGAATAGACCAGATGAATGCGTGGCTGCAGGGATGGTGTAGGAGGGAGGGATTTGGATTCCTGGGACATTGGGACCGGTTCTGGGGAAGGTGGGATGTGTACAAGCGGGACGGGTTACACCTGAGCAGGACTGGGACCAATGTCCTCGCGGGGGTGTTTGCTAGTGCTGTTGGGGAAGGTTTAAACTCGAATGGCAGTGGGATGGGAACCTGAGCAGGGAGACAGAGGCAGGGGAAACAAGGATAGAAACAAAAGACAGAAAGGGAAGAAGCAATAGTGGAAGGCAGAGAAAACTAGGGCAAAAAACAAATAGGGCCATAGTGCAAAATAAAACTAAGATGACTAGCAATCTTAAAAAGACAAGTCTAAAGGCATTGTGTCTTAATGCGTGGAGTATTTGCAATAAGGTAGATGAATTAACAGCACAAATAGATATTAAAGGTTCAGATATAGTTGCGATTACAGAGACATGGCTGCAGGGTGACCAAGGATGGGAACTGAACATCCAGGGGTATTCAATATTTAGGAAGGACAGGCAAAAAGGGAAAGGAGGTGGAGTAGCGTTGTTAGTAAAGGAGGAAATCAATTCAATAGTGAGGAAGGATATTGGCTCGGAAAATCACGATGTGGAATCTGTATGGGTGAAGCTAAGAAACACCAAGGGGCAGAAAATGTTGGTGGGGGTTGTCTATAGGCCCCCAAACAGTAGTGGAGATGTAGGTGAGGGCATTAAACAGGAAATTAGAGACGCATGCAAGAAGGGTACAACTATAATCATGGGTGACTTTAATCTACATATAGATTGGTCAAACCAAATTAGCAATAATAAGAACATAAGAAATAGGAGCAGGAGTAGGCCAATCGGCCCCTCGAGCCTGCTCCGCCATTCAATAAGATCATGGCTGATCTGATCCTAACCTCAAATCTAAATTCATGTCCAATTTCCTGCCCGCTCCCCGTAACCCCTAATTCCCTTTACTTCTAGGAAACTGTCTATTTCTGTTTTAAATTTATTTAATGATGTCGCTTCCACAGCTTCCTGGGGCAGCAAATTCCACAGACCTACCACCCTCTGAGTGAAGAAGTAATAATATTGAAGCAATAATATTGTGGGGGAGGAATTCCTGGAGTGTGTACGTGATGGTTCTCTAGACCAATACATTGAGGAACCAACCAGAGAACAGGCGATCCTAGACTGGGTATTGTGCAATGCGAAAGAATTAATTAACAATCTTGTTGTGCGGGGTCCCTTCGGGAAGAGCGACCATAACATGATAGAATTCCTCATTAAGATGGAGAGTGAAGTAGTTGAATCCGAAACTAGGGTCCTGAATCTAAATAAAGGAAATTACGAAGGTATGAGTTGCGAGTTGGCTATGATAGACTGGGGAACTTTACTAAAAGGGATGACGGTGGATAGGCAATGGCTAATATTTAAAGAACGTGTGCAGGAATTACAACAATTATTCATTCCTGTCTGGCGCAAAAATAAACAGGAAAGGTGGCTCAACCGTGGCTTACAAAAGAAATTAGGGATAGTATTAGATCCAAAGAGGAGGCATATAAAATTGCCAGAAAAAGCGGCAAGCCTGAGGATTGGGAACAGTTCAGAATCCAGCAAAGGAGGACAAAGAGATTGATTAAGAGGGGAAAAATAGAGTATGAGAGTAAACTAGCAGGGAACATAAAAACTGACTGTAAAAGCTTCTATAAATATGTCAAGAGAAAAAGATTAGTGAAGACAAATGTAGGTCCCTTACAGTCAGAAATGGGGGAAATTATAATGGGGAACAAAGAAATGGCAGAACAATTAAACACATACTTTGGTTCTGTCTTCACAAAGGAGGACACAAATAACCTGCCAGAAATGTTAGGGAACCAAGGGTCTAGTGAGAGGGAGGAACTGAAAGAAACCAGTATTAGTAAGAAAATAGTGCTAGGGAAATGAATGGGGCTAAAGGCTGGCAAATCTCCAGGGCCTGATAATCCACATCCCAGAGTACTAAAGGAAGTGGCCCTGGAAATAATGGATGCATTGGTGATCATCTTCTAAAATTCTATAGACTCTGGAACAGTTCCTACAGATTGGAAGGTGGCAAATGTAACCATACTATTTAAAAAAGGAGGGAGAGAAAAAACAAGGAATTACAGACCAGTTAGCCTAACATCAGTAGTGGGGAAAATGCTAGAGTCTATTATCAAAGATGTGATAACAGAACACTTGGAGGGCATTAACAGGATTGGACAAAGTCAGCATGGGTTTATGAAAGGGAAATCATGCTTACCAAATCTACTGGAGTTTTTTTGAGGATGTAACTAGAAGAGTAGATAGGGGAGAACCAGTGGATGTGGTGTATTTACATTTTCAGAAGGCTTTTGATAAGGTCCCACACAAGAGTTAGTGTGCAAAATTAAAGCACTTTGGATTGGGGGGAATATACTGGCATGGATTGAGAATTGGTTGACAGACAGGAAACAGAGAGTAGGAATAAACGGGTCTTTTTCCGGGTGGCAGGCAATGACTAGTGGGGTACCGCAGGGATCAGTGCTTGGGCCCCAGCTATTTACAATATATATCAATGATTTGGATGAGGGAAGTAAATGAAACATTTCCAAGTTTGCAGACGACACAAAGCTGGGGTGGAATGTGAGCTGTGAGGAGGATGCAAAGGGGCTCCAATGTGATTTAGACAAGTTGGGTGAGTGGGCAAGAACATGGCAGATGCAGTATAACGTGGAGAAATGTGAGGTTATTCACTTTGGTTGTAAAAACAAAAAGGCAGATTATTATCTGAATGGTGATAGATTGGGAAAAGAGGAGGTGCAACAAGACCTGGGTGTCCTGAAGGCGAGCATTCAGGTGCAGCAAGCAGTTAGGAAGGCCTTCATTGCAAGAGGATTTGAGTACAGGAGCAGGGATGTCTTACTGCAGTTATACAGGGCCTTGGTGAGACCACATCTGGGGTATTGTGTGCAGTTTTGGTGTCCTTATCTGAGGAAGGATGTCCTTGCCATGGAGGGAGTGCAGCGAAGGTTTACCAGACTGATTCCTGGGATGACAGGACTGACCTATGAGGAGAGATTCGGTCGACTAGGCCTATATTCACTCGAGTTTAGAAGAATGAGAGATGATTTCATCAAAACATATAAAATTCTAACAGGACTAGACAGACTAGATGCAGGGAGGATGTTCCCGATGGCTGGGGAGTCCAGAACCAGGGGTCACAGTCTCAGGATACGGGGTATACCATTTAGAACCGAGATGAAGAGAAATTTCTTCTCTCAGAGGGTGCTGAACCTGTGGAATTCTCTACCACAGAAGGCAGTGGAGGCCAAGTCATTAGATGTATTCAAGAAGGAGATAGATATATTTCTTAATGCTAAAGGGATCAAGGGATATGGGGAAAAAGCGGGAACAGGGTACTGAGTTAGACGATCAGCCATGATCATTTTGAATGGCGGAGCAGGCCCGTAGGGCCGAATGGCCTACTCTTGCTCCTATTTTCCAAGTCTATGTCTATGTCTATTAACCTCTTTTCAGACACAGCTGTCCTACACTCTCATTGGCATTGACTCGTCCCTCCCTCGGCAAGAGTGTGTAATGGGATTCGTGAGAGGATCTAGTTGTATAGGTCTCTAAGAAGGAGGTGAAGATCATTTGAGAGGTCATATATCACACACTGTGAATGGTACATGTCCCACAAATGCTTAGATCTACATGTTTGCAGTGGAAAGAACCAGGTGTCACCCTAGTGGAGTGATGCACATTCTTGTTGCGATCATTGAAGGTGTGCTACTCTGTGTATCTCAGGCAGATCTTGCATCCCTGGATAGGTCAGGCTTACATGAGAGTGGATATGAGGGAACGTCAGTGCTGGTAAAAGGCCTTTATGATATCCTATTGTAACTCTTTAATGCATATTTTTAACATAATTTTCTTTGCAAATTATCCTTCATTATCAGTCCACCTGATGAAGCCAGTTCTGCTGCTGAGAGCGCAGGAGGTTGACCTGCTCCTCGACTGCCACCAATGCTCTTGGTCGCCAACTACCAAGAAACACTGCAGAACCTAAGGCAGGGCTCTCATGTCAATGAAGTGGATACATCCGCTTCCCAACTGTTCAGTGGAGGGGGCACAGGTTTCTGGTAGTTTAATGAGAGAAAGGTGTGCTTGTATTTCTTGGTTGTCTATTTTCTGTCCAATCACTGGTGGTATACCGGCAGTGTAATCTTGGCCTTCTGCTGGTTCCAAAGTTTGGACCGTTGAAAGTCAAGGACATGGTAGAAAGACAAATAAACTCGAATCACTTCCATAATAGCTAAAAATGATACATTTTATTAGCTTGACTGCACAGCCTAATCTAGTTTTCAGTGATAATTTGTGGTAAAAATAATGAGCAAGTTTGACCAGCACTGGTGAATGGAAGTGCAAATCCTACAATATGATTTTTACCATGGTCTTGATTTGATTTGGATTAAGATGCTAAATCAATTTGACCCAGTGAGTTGAATTTCCTTGTCAATTTTTAAACACCCACTCACACTGTCAACAAGTTACTCCATCAATCTGGAATGTCAGTTATTCTAACTTGCAGTTTGAAAAATATATAGAAGCATAAAAATATTTCTTCATCTTAAGTGTTCCAGAAACAAATGTAAAGCTGTCCACTCGACAGCTGAAATGTCCATTAATTTCATTTGTGATTCAAAACTTTAACACTGCGGTAAGTTTCCTTTGCGTGCTACATGTTACAAAATTATGCAGTTCAGAGTCAATGTTGAGGACTCCCAGGGCCACTCCCACGCGATGTTATATTACTGTGCCCCCAGCTCTGGTGGGTCTATCCTGCTGGTGGGACAGAACAGCACCAGATGTACCTTAGAATGAGATACCAACCTTGTGGAGCTACCTGCTTGCTAAACACTAAAAGCAGCAGATTAAACAGAGGTAAGCTGTTGCACAATCAGAGCAAAGCTCTGTAGCCCTATAACATTTATTCCCCTAGCCAATGTGTTCCGGTACAGTTATGACCCTGGCACCAACCTGATAACGACAAAGATTGCCCAGGTATGTCCTATCCACAAAAAATAGGATAAATCTAACCCAGCCAATTACTGCCCTATCAGCCTCCTCCCAGTCATCAGCAAAGTGATGGAAGGAGTCATTAATAGTGCATCAAGTGACATCTGCTCACCTATTACCTTCACACGATGCTTAGTTGAGGGTTCTACCAGAACCAATCAGCTCCAGATGGCATCACAGCCTTGATCTAGACATAGATGCAAGAACTGTATGCCAGTGGAGAGGTAAAAGTAGCTACCATAAACATCAAGGCAGCATTCAACTAAGTGTGGCACCAAGGAACCCGAGCAAAGCTGAAGTCAAGGGGGGTCAAAGAGAAAACCTTCCATTGGTTGAAGTCATACCTGGCGCAAAGGAAGATGGTTGTGGTTGCCGGAGGCCAGCCATCACAGCCACAGGACATCACTGCAGGAGCTCCTCGTGAAAGCATCCTCGGCTTAGCCATCTTCTGCTGCTTCATCAATGATCTTCCCTCCATCATAAGATCTGAATGGGGCTGTTCGCTGACAATTGCACAGTGTTGAGCTCCATTCACAACTCGTCTGGTAATGAAGCATGCCAGCTTACAATAGGACCCGTATAACATTCACATTTGGACTGACAAGTGGCAGGTAACATTTGCACCACATAAATACCAGTTAATGACCATCTCAAACAAGAGGAAGCCCAGCAACTTCCCCTTGATGTTCAATGGCACCACCTTTGCCGAGTCCCAAACTGTCACCATCCTGACCAGAAGCTGAACTGGACCAGCCATATCAATACCGTGACTAAAAGAGCATGACAGAAGCTGAGTACTCTGCAATGACTGGCTCACTTCCTGACCTCTTAAAGCCTTTCCACCATCTACGAAGTTCAAGGCAGGAGTGTGGTGGAACGCTCACCGCTCACCTGGTTGAGTGCAGCTATAACAACACTCAAGAACCTGCATGTTCACCCAACATTCCATCATTTTTATTACAAGGTAAGAAAACGAAAGTACACAAAAGCACAGTTTGCAGCAGTGGTCGAGTTAGAAATTAGTAAAGGGGATATGAATGTTGAAGGCATGAGATTGAAGTGCCAGTTTCCTGGTCCCTGTGTCACAGGAGAGCCAATAGAAGAATCACAGTGAATTGGAAATATGGACTTGGGCTCCTTTCCAACAGCGCTTCCCGGAAATTTCCTGCCGTGAACGCGGAGGGCCCACAGAATGCTTCGTCTCATGGAAGTGTACTCATGGAATCAGGAATTTTCACCATGTTTATGACATCACAGGAATCTGTGAGCTGATTTGCGGGAGCATTGCCAGTCGCAGATTTTGGGCAAGCTGCCCATAGAAAGGGGGCACCATTAACAATTAAAGAGGTGGTAGGGTTCTTTGAGGCCTGACTAAGCAATTTAGTGAAGTAAATCCAGTAATCTGATAGAGAAGCTTTAGGTTGCTGTTTAAAGATGTACTAACTTATGATAGTTTGTCCAGCTATTTGTTGCTACAAGGTGGATACCAATGCAAGGCACATGCAATGTTTTAAAACTGTTGATCAATTTTTCTTCACAAAAAGGATTTTAGAAGTGACTAAGGATTTTAAAACTAAGTGAATTCACACAGGTTTAAAAAGAAAAGCCACAGGCTGCAGGTATTGGAGAATGTGTATTAAACCCAGATGAGGCTCACTGACATAAGGACATTAATCATCATCTCAGCTCAGGTGGCCAAACAAAAATTCACACCAGTTGTGGAGAAGACAATTCTATCCATGTGGGCATAGCAATGGGGTATCTGCAGAGGCTATAGTTCTGGGACAGCAGGTAGTCAATTTGGTTTACAGGCCTGCTGGCCTGGCCCTGCTGAGGAATGTGTCTGGGACACCAACCCTCTGCTTTCAGGCATTAGAATTAACAGAGAAAAGGAATAAAGGAACACAGGAGGAAAGAGATTTTTGAACAAGAGTCTGTGGCAGATAGACCCAGGCCTCAAGCTGGGTGCTAAAAATGCAGGTCAGTGTTTGCAGTTAGAAGTAGCCTGAAAGGAAAGTAATACCGAAAACAGGTCAGCCCACAGAAGGGACAGGGCACATAGTTTTATAATTTTTTCCCATGCTTTTTTTCCACATCGTTCACCTGACGAAGGAGGTAGCCTCCGAAAGCTTGTGAATTTAAAATAAAATTGCTGGACTATAACTTGGTGTTGTAAAATTGTTTACAATTGAAGAGAGAAGTGAGATTGAGTTAAGAGAATAGAATTTGCTTTGACTGTTACTCTGTACATCCACTTGCTGTCTGTAAGATAAAACATTTAACTATTTGTATATGGCTTTATCTCAGCAAATGTTTCAGTCCGCCTTCGAATAGATTGCAGAAGCACATGTGAGGGCACGTGCGAAAGATATCACAAGGGGGTCCTATTCTTACACCCCTGGGTTACGCAATCATATAGTTAGATATTTGGAAGCATGGACATACCTTTAAACGTAAGATGCTCAGATCACTTATGGGAGTGACCAGCGAGCCGTTGAAGCTGGGAAAGTATCTAAGGCAGACGCTAAAATTGTAACAGTACAAAATGGGTGTGTCCTTTGGGATACCCTTTACATGTGTTATATGGAGAAGGAGCAAGATGAGCAGGAAGTTCAACAGCAGAAGAGCAGACAACACAAAGGAGGAGGATGCTGACTTGGAGGTATCCAGCTGAGCGGGTTTACAGACCAAACCAGACATTCCTGGACTCTTGGAGAAGTAATAATTAAGGAGGCTCTGATTTAGCAGGGAGTTAGTAATACAGCTCTTTCACCTGCTGGAAGAGGGCATGAAGCCATGCTCCCAAGCTCTTTCAGTGTCAGTTAAAATAATACCAGTACTCAACTTTTTTGCCACAGGAGGTTTTCAGGGGGCCACAGAGACATTGTCTGCATCAGCCAGTTAGACAGTGGTGCATAGATATATCCAACAGATCATTGATGCCCTGCTTGAAAGGGCAAATGACTGTAGTTTTTTCAAGGATCTCAGGGAACATCAACACATGCCCTTGGTTTTTACTATCTCACTGATTTTCCCAGGATGCAGGGTGTATTTGACGATACCTGTGTGCGTCTATGAACTCCAACAGATAGAAGAGTCCTTTACATGAATTGTGAGGTGTGCTTTTCAATCAATGTGCAGATAATATGTGATGTGGAGATGCCGGTGATGGACTGGGGTTGACAATTGTAAACAATTTTACAACACCAAGTTATATGAACATTTACCTGAGGAAGGAGGAAGCCTCCGAAAGCTTGTGAATTTAAAATAAAATTGCTGGACTATAACTTGGTGTTGTAAAATTGTTTACAACAGATAATATGTGATCACCAACACAAAATAATGCAGGTAAATTCAAGTTTCCCTGGCAGTTCACATGATGCTTTTAACCTTCGCCAATCCAGCATTCTACCATTGTTTCAGGAAGGACATGGATCCAAGGGGTGGCTGATAGGGGACCTTGACCTGTTGACTTGGCTCCTGACTTCCCTGCGATTACCATCTACTGCAGCAGAGCAGGGATATAACAATGCTCAAAAATTCAACAGAATCACCATGGAGAACACCATCGGCATATTGAAGCAGAGATTCTGCTGTCTGGATTGTTCAGGGGGTGTCCTGTAGTACAATCCCTAAAGGTCTCCAGGATCACTGTGGCCGTCTGTGTTCTCCATAACCTGCCTATTGACAGGGGCATCCATCTGGAGGAAGTAGAACTGGATTCAACAGAAGAGAAGCAGCATGACTCGCCAGATTTGGAGGAGGCAGACAGAGCAGAGGCAGTGAAGCTCATACTGGTAGAACCATCCGGAGAAGCCTTATCATGGAGACATTATCCTGATCACTTCAGCCATTGTACACAGCCTCTTCATCTCTCCATACTAACTATCTTCTACAATAAAAACATCAATAATAAGCTAAGCCATTATCCATCTATAGATTCTCATACCAACATCACACACATATTACAGAAACCCGACCAATGGGATCTATTCAAATATTATGCACAATGCATCATTTGGATCCAAAGAATTTATTTCACAGAATTCCAATGTTTCACTGTCAATCTAACTCCTTCCACCACAGTGTTTTTCCTCTCTAACGGTAGGCGTCTTTTGTGCTTGGCTAATTCATCTGGTATTTCATCTAAGGGGTTTCCCTGAAACAGGATGAGGTCGGAAGGGTGGTTGCTGTATGTTGCTGTCAAGCTTCAGGG
This sequence comes from Heptranchias perlo, assembly GCF_035084215.1. Classification (NCBI taxonomy): domain Eukaryota; kingdom Metazoa; phylum Chordata; class Chondrichthyes; order Hexanchiformes; family Hexanchidae; genus Heptranchias; species Heptranchias perlo. Next base: position 52,629,751 of record NC_090327.1, read on the forward strand.
CTCAAAGTAGCGCCTGATCACTGAGAGCTCATTCACCAGATGGGCTGGCTTCAGGCTGCAGCATTGTTGCTACAGGAGCGGCCTGTATGCTTTCAGGCCTTCGTTCAGTCATGGGTGGTGAGGTGAACACAGAGATTGATAGCTGGGGAAATGGAGCCTTATGGAAAGACAGTACCACCATCCATAGGGTGATTCAATCTTTTTCATCTCTCGGCCACTCTGCTCATAGGTCTGAGGTTTGTCTGACCCCGTGACAGGATTGATGGAGCATGTGGCAGATTCTCTCCTTCATAGTTAAGTGAATGTGTACTCATAGCTTCATCATCACTGACATCTTCACAGGAAGGTCCTGACAGTTGACATTTTGAAACACATTGACCAGAATAGAAAGGGAGGAAATGAATAGAACAACAAACTCTTAGTGGAGACATACGTACCTGCTTCACCATCTCCTGCCACCTCTCTGAAGTAGTGTTGCTGGAGCTCAGTTGCCCTTTCTTCAAATGGTGCCACTTCCTGAACTGTAGCAGCTGCTCCTTCAGTAACTGTGGCCTGCATTCTGTTAAATGCCTCCTTTTCCTGCAGGGATGTATCAGGCATCCATGACTTACTGCAGCATCATGACTCCTTACAACATTAGCAGTGAATTTTCCCTTTGCATTCAGAAGTAGTTGCAATCACTCTGAAGGTGCTGTGTTAGGCGCTACAAGTGTCACATTGCTCACCAAGGCTCAGGGTTCCATGTTCCCTCTGCCGACTCTCCCAAGGCCCCAAGATGCTCCAACCATCTTAGGTAGTCACAGGTCTTCAGGAGCACTTCAATTTCCTATCTCCTTGTGATTATGCCCAATAGGATGTCTTAGTACCCACCCACGTAATAGCCACAACATGCAAATTAGGCCTGAAAGGAAATTTGGGTGTAGAGAAATTACTTCAGGCGCAGCGCTGTTCTAGTCCACTGCCCATGCTTAGCACTTATTTCTGTGGGCCCCAGAAAAATTAACCTATCATTCTCCAGGGGTAACGGGGGATTCCTTCTCCCCCTCCCACCTCAATCATGCCCCAGAAAAGTCTAATTTTTGACTCTTTATTTGGTGCATTTTCTGACATTTTGTAGAATACTGTGATACTGCCTTTCTATTCCTGGAAGGGTTACAAGTTATTTAAAAATGAGAATGGAAGTGTTTATAGGGACTTCAATTCAACAGGATCCAGCTCCTTTCACTGGGAATCTAACTCCAGACTATGAACTGAAGCCTTTTACACCAGCAACCCCTTCAATAATCCTGACCAGAAGTGCATTTTACATTCACAAAACAAAACTGGCTATCACTGGTGCCCCTATCCTAGACCCGGTGGCAGTCAGAGACAATTTGGGGCCTACCCGGGTCTCTGATTTAAAAAAACGGATTTTATTTTAAAGTAGCTTTAGGAGAGATAAAGATGAATCGGTGAATATCACTGAAGCAAAATCTTAGAGCCAAGTTCACACCCAAGCATTTTCCTCTTGTAGATGTCGATCAAATGCAATGCATTTCAAATGATTTCTGTTTTTAAAACCAAAATATACAGAAGGCTGGAAATTACTGCTGGTGGTAAGAGCAAGCATTGAATGTATGCATAGGACATGCTGTTATTTTATAACAGAGGGTTTCACCATTCAAAATAAATGGCCATTCTGATTGGTTCCAACAGCTTTCAGCCATGCCCTCCAACCAATCTGGGTTGGTTCACAACTTCCAATCCCAGTGGAAAAAAAATATTTTTCTTGTGAAATGCTGTCAAGCTGATACATTGGTTTAAACACTGTTAGCTTATAAAGCTAATGGTTGGCATGTATGGAGAGGATTGTGACTGAATGGAATGGCCTGCCAAGGGAGGCAATGGAGGTTGATTGTATCAGCAAATTTAAGAGAAATTTGAATAAGTAGCTGGAAATTTTTTTTATAGAGGGTTGTGAGAAATATTGTGGGATAACATGGGGTCAATTAATATGGTTGCACTCCATCTGGAAGACTGCAGGGCTGCCCTCAGGGAAGACCCGAGAAATTACAGGGCACAACAAAACCCGGGCATCCTGAGCCTTCGCCTCTTTTTCATGTACTTTGCGCCCTAGGAATAAGTATTGCCGGGATACAAAATATAGGAAGATTGACCCTGATATCTCCTAGACATTGGGTCCATACATATATATATATATATATATATACACACACACATATATATGGCCACTTCAATGAAGTATGAGTATGGTTGAGAGCAGCTGTGGAACCATACTCCAGTATTATTCACTATCTTCAGCAGAAGAACAACAATATTGATCCCAGGATCCTAGGATTGATTCCTGGGATGAGAGGGTGGTCCTATGAGGAAAGATTGGGTAGAATGGGCCTATCCTCTCTGGAGTTTAGAAGAACGAGAGGTGATCTCATTGAAACATATAAGATTCTGAAGGGGCTTGACAGGGTAGATGCTGAGACGTTGTTTCCCCTGGCTGGAGAGTCTAGAACTAGGGGGCATAGTCTCAGGATAAGGGGTTGGCCATTTAGGACTGAGATGAGGAGGAATTTGTTCACTCAGAGGGTTGTGAATCTTAGGAATTCTCTACCCCAGAGAGCTGTGGATGCTCAGTCGATGTGTATATTCAAGGCTGAGTTCGATAGATTTTTGGACTCTAGGGGAATCAAGGGATATAGGGATCGGGCGGGAAAGTGGAGTTGAGGTCAAAGATCAGCCATGATCTTATTGAATGGCGGAGCAGGCTCAAGGGGCCGTTTGGCCTACTCCTGCTCCTATTTCTTATGTTCTTATGTTCTTAATACCTTGCATTTATGTAGCACTCTTCATGTGGAGAACAATATTTCAGAACATCAAACAGGAGGGAAAAGAGAACAACAGGATTAGGCACGGTCAAATTAAAAGGCCATAAAGGAGGCTTTTCAAAGCAGGGAGGGAGGTGGCAAGGCAGTGAGATTTTGGAATGAGAGTTCCAGAGGACAGGGACATAGTGGTTGAAAGAATAGCTGCCAATCGTGGAGCAGAGTACAAGAAGTAAGCCAATGCCTGAGTAACAAATGGTACTCGCGGGACGTTTGCCTATGGGGAGGTCACACACGTAGGGTGGGGTGAGGTCATAGGTGGATTTGAACGGGAAGATGAGAATGTTTTGGCCGTTTTGTTGGGGTGCAGGAAAGCAATGGGCATTTTGGGGGTTGCAGAGCTTTGTGCAAGAGAAGATACGGGCTACGGTATTCTAGGTAAGTTGTAATTTGTGGAGGGCAGGGAGGCCGGCAACGAGAGCATTCAAGTAGTTGAACCTTGGGATGAAGTAGCCATGGACTAGGGTCTCGGCAGAGGTGAGAGAGAGGATGTGTTAGAGGTATTGAGATAACGTTAAGAAACATTAAAAAAAATTGCCATGTGGTGTGGTTGATACAGATGCTAAGAATACTATCCTTTTAGCTCCAGCACCTTGAATCGAGACCAGCTGCTGTTGATTCATGGTGCTGATTAAAACCTCAATCAAACTCCTGGTGGATATGAATTCAGGATAAAACTGCCTTCCAATTGGCACAACAGAAGGGAAAATTGAAAATGTGTAAAAAGATCAGAAAAACACAATTCTTCTATGTTATTTTGTTTTTGACTGGCTTAACGTGGGTGTCATTGACTTTTCCTAATATGACTTATGAGGATGTTGCTAGTGACCTTCAGTAAAATTGACTTGGTTCAGTCCTGCTGAAAACTACAGTAATTGTGTGTTCTATTTCACTATTATTAGCCAAAAGCACATAGCTGAGTTTAATACATTGTGAGTCAAATGCCAGCTCAGATTCCATATTTGGTCAAACAAAATCCCACAGGAATTGTGCCAGGTACATAGACAGCACATCTCAGTTACATAGCACATTTGATCACTAACCCATAAAATCACATTGCACGTTACTACTGCTAGAATCCTCTGGAGCAATAGCTGATGTTTCATCTTACATATATACACCCACACATATATACACACAAGCTAAAGAAAGGTCTCTTGGAATATCTGTTTTAAATTGACACTCAAAATTTCACCACTAGAGATCACTCTAACCCAGAAAGAAAAGAAATGAAACATGGCTTCTCATACTTCAACAATTAAAAACACAAATAGGGAAAAGAATTTTTAAGACTTTCTCTTATTTCTTTAACTTTATGATAGGATATTGTCACATGAAGATGAACTTAGTCTAAAACTGTGGGAGAAGGCTCATTTTTTGTTCATTTTTTCAAGCTGGATTCTAAACGCACATATGAATATCCTGGCTACAATTTCATAACAAGTAACAAGTAGCATCCACTTTGGTGAAGGGTAGGGGCACTAAAAACAAGTAAAGTTGTACCATCTGAAAGTAGTAGAAGTGTTGAATTCAGCAATTTTACCAAATGAAATTTTAAATAAAAACATTTCTACTTTTTTTCTTCCCCCTCCTCCCTCTTTTTCTGAAGGCACTGGCTCTTGCACGGATAAGATTGCATGGGGGCCAGCAACCCTCCAATACCTCTTCCAAGTGGCTATGCTTCACAGGTATGCCTCGAATAAATGTATGCATTTAATTTATTCTATTAATCTGAAATACTGCAATTAAATCAAACCCGCAGACACCTTGTGGGGTATGGCAGTCGTGATGTGCATTGTGGGAGCTCCGTTGTGGATGTGAAATCTCCCAGGTGGTTAACGTCCTGGGTGTGAATTACTTCTCATATTGTTTTACAGAACTGAAAGAGCCCCAGTAATACAGCAATTAGACTGCAATGTTATGTTTATTATCCAGGTTCAGGTTGACATCTGGTCTGGAATATATCACGTGATTTTGTTACCTGGCACATTAGTGAGCGGTGACAATATCATGAACACCAGTATAATAAACTATAGTATGAAATATAACAGTTAAATAGCAAATTACTTTCTTATATTTAAATATTAAACATAATGCTTTAAAAATCAAAATGGTTCAAGCTATCTGGAATTTTCTGAATATTTATCAACTTATTTTGCCACGATGTCTCCATCCATTCTTCAATTTTCTTATAAAATCTGTAATTCAATCAACAAAATTAATTTAATAGGACTTTCCAACAATTTCAGGTGACTATTTTCTTAAACATTTTTCTAAGAGGTTGGCAGCCTGATCACCCATGAGGAATCACAGCAGAATACAAGAATCATGTCCTTATCCAAAGTCCACAGATGTGCACTTTCTAGTAGAGATCACTGAATAGAGATCAGGAGCATGCTGTTTTCATCTCCCCTCCATTGTCCAGAGTCACTGAGGACAATTGCGGCACTTGACTGCTGTCCCAGCTGAGATGTGCTAATTCAAAACAGACTGGGTATTCAACAAGGGATCTTCCAGTTTACATATCTTAGTGCTTCATTGGGAAGTGCCTTTACCCATAGGGATGTTAAAGTGGCCTGTAACTTCAAAAAAGCTTGTAACTTAAAGAAAATGTCGTTTGTTAGCAGAATGTCAGTCCTCTTTGGAGTTTGACCCTATTTTCTTGACAATACAACTACAGTGTTAAAAATGATAGGAACACTATCGCATTTCATACCAAAGGCGACATTGGGTGACCTCAGATTGCTATGTCCTGAATTAGAGCTAATTGGGATTGAGTGACCCGAAAGGTTTGGTTTTAAATGTATTGCAAATACAATTTCATTTTATCATTTAAGTTTAAAAAACAGTGGTCAGAATGACAGTTTTCTCATGAAACATTTATTTGACCATTGAAAACAGAAGGAAACAACAGCAGTAATGTCATAAACCAAGTGCACAGATAACAGTCTGAGGGGCCAAGACACTCTCCTGGGGTAAGACAATCGTTTCCCTGGCAACAGATAATTGAGGAAGCTTGATGTAGAGCCAGAGGAACCACTGAGTCCATAAAGGAAAGAAAGCAAAGAAAAGCGATACAATGAAATTCTGTTATAGGATAACAATTACTGTTCTTTCAACACAAGAAATGGGTGAGATCCTGAATGAATATTTCACATCGGTATTTACGGTTGAGAAAGGCATGGATGTTAGGGAACTTGGAGAAATAAATAGTGATGTCTTGAGGAGTGTACATATTACAGAGAGGGAGGTGCTGGAAGTCTTAACGCGCATCAAGGTAGATAAATCTCCGGGACCTGATGAAATGTATCCCAGGACGTTATGGGAGGTTAGGGAGGAAATTGCGGGTCCCCTAGCAGAGATATTTGAATCATCCACCGCTACAGGTGAGGTGCCTGAAGATTGGAGGGTAGCAAATGTTGTGCCTTTGTTTAAGAAGGGCGGCAGGGAAAAGCCTGGGAACTACAGACCAGTGAGCCTGACATCTGTAGTGGGTAAGTTGTTAGAGGGTATTCTGAGGGACAGGATCTACAGGCATTTGGAGAGGCAGGGACTAATTAGGAACAGTCAGCATGGTTTTGTGAGAGGAAAATCATGTCTCACGAATTTGATTGAGTTTTTTGAAGGGGTAACCAAGAAGATAGATGAGGGCTGTGCAGTAGACGTGGTCTACATGGACTTCAGCAAAGCATTTGACAAGGTACCGCATGGTAGGTTGTTACATAAGGTTAAATCTCATGGGATCCAAGGTGAGGTAGCCAATTGGATACAAAATTGGCTTGACGACAGAAGACAGAGGGTGGTTGTAGAGGGTTGTTTTTCAAACTGGATGCCTGTGTCCAGCGGTGTGCCTCAGGGATCGGTGCTGGGTCCGCTGTTATTTGTTATTTATATTAATGATTTGGATGAGAATTTAGGAGGCATGGTTAGTAAGTTTGCAGATGACACCAAGATTGGTGGCATTGTGGACAGTGAAGAAGTTTATCTGGGATTGCAACGGGATCTTGATCAATTGGGCCAGTGGGCCGATGAATGGCAGATGGAGTTTAATTTAGATAAATGTGAGGTGATGCATTTTGGTAGATCGAATCGGGCCAGGACCTACTCCGTTAATGGTAGGGCGTTGGGGAGAGTTATAGAACAAAGAGATCTAGGAGTACAGGTTCATAGCTCCTTGAAAGTGGAGTCACAGGTGGATAGGGTGGTGAAGAAGGCATTCGGCATGCTTGGTTTCATTGGTCAGAACATTGAATGCAGGAGTTGGGATGTCTTGTTGAAGTTGTACAGGGCATTGGTGAGGCCACACTTGGAGTACTGTGTACAGTTCTGGTCACCCTATTATAGAAAGGATATTATTAAACTAGAAAGAGTGCAGAAAAGATTTACTAGGATGCTACCGGGACTTGATGGTTTGACTTACAGGGAGAGGTTAGACAGACTGGGACTTTTTTCCCTGGAGAGTAGGAGGTTAAGGGGTGATCTTATAGAAGTCTATAAAATAATGAGGGGCATAGATAAGGTCGATAGTCAAAATCTTTTCCCAAAGGTAGGGGAGTCTATAACGAGGGGGCATAGATTTAAGGTGAGAGGGGAGAGATACAAAAGGGTCCAGAGGGGCAATTTTTTCACTCAAAGGGTGGTGAGTGTCTGGAACGAGCTGCCAGAGGCAGTAGTAGAGGCGGGTACAATTTTGTCTTTTAAAAAGCATTTGGACAGTTACATGGGTAAGATGGGTATAGAGGGATATGGGCCAAGTGCAGGCAATTGGGACTAGCTTAGTGGTATAAACTGGGCGACATGGACATGTTGGGCCGAAGGGCCTGTTTCCATGTTGTAACTTCTATGATTCTATGATTCTATGAAAACCAATGAACGAAGGAGCCTGTCTATTGACTATACCTTATGTTAGAAGCAACTTCCCCTAACTGTGCACGATTGTATTGCTACATATTTTTATGAAGGTAGAGGTTATAGATGTGGCGCACCAAAACTGATAGGGGGTCATTTTGACTTTGTGCGATAATGTAAAACGGGTGAGAACGAGTCGGCTGCACGTTTTACATCTCTCCCAATTTTTATTTCCATTGAAGTTGGGGCCAAGAGGTGGGAGATTGGAATGCGAGTATCTCAGGGCCAAGGGGTGGGAGATTGGAATGCGAGTATCTTAGGGCCAAGGGGTGGGAGATTAGAATGCGAGTATCTCAGGGCCTAGAGGTGGGAGATTGAAATGCGAGTATCTCAGGGCTAAGGGGTGGGAGATTGGACACAGGCATCTTGGGGCCAAGGGGTGGGAGATTGGCACGCGGGCTCGGGGCTGAGAGGTGGGAGATCAGGGGTCAGGGATTTCGGCAACCATGGTGTGGGAGATTAGGAGTCGGGGATCTTGGCACGAGGGGTGGGAGATCAGGGGTCAGGGATCTCGGCAATGGAGGTGTGGGAGATCGGGGGTCAGGGATCTCAGCGCCGAGGGGTAGGAGATTAGGAGTCGGGGATCTCGGCCCGAGGGTTGGGAGATCAGGGGTCAGAGATCTCGGTGCCGAGGGGTGGGAAATTAGGAGTCGGGGATCTCCTTGCCGAAGGGTGGGAGTTCAGGGGTCGGGGTCTCGGGGCTGGGAGGTGGGAGATCGGGGATCGGGGATCTCAGAAATGGAGGTGTGTGAGATCAGGGGTTGGGGATCTCAGGCCCGGGAGGCATGAGATCGGGGGTCGAGGATCTCAGAGCCGGGGGGCACGAGATCGGGGGTCGAGGATCTCAGGACCGGGAGGCATGAGATCAGGGGTCGAGGATTTCGGGGCCGGAAGCTGCAGCGATCTGGAGGATCCTTTATTGAGGGGTCGGGAGGAGCACTCCTGCCCTTGAGAAGGTAGCAGTGGGCTTTTTTTTTGAACTGCTGCAGGTCATTTGGTGAAGGTACTGCCACAGTGCTATTCGGTAGGTAGTTCCAGAATTTTGACTCAGCAACGATGAAGAATTTAGATTTCTAGATATTAAAGGCATCAAGGGATATGGGGATGGTGCAGGAAAATGGCGTTGAGGTAGAAGATCAGCCATGATCTCGTTGAATGGCGGAGCAGGCTCCAGGGGCTGGATGGCCTACTCCTGCTCCTATTTCTTATGTTCCTCCTGGCCTCGCAAGGAAATCTTGGGCCTCCCTTGTCCAAAGCTTCCCCACCCCCCCCAGACTGCGAAGCCCCCCCGACTCCTCCGTGCTCCCCGATTGTCTTACCTGGCTACCGGGGACTGTTCCCTCAGCGCCGGAAGTGCACCGCCCGCCATATTGAGAAAGGAAACAAAGTCACTGTGCAGTGCCCATGCCTGAATCAGGCATTAGCACTTTGTATATGCTAGCTGCACTCAGGAAAACCAGACCTTGGGACTGCCTGCTACCTACAAAGTAAGTTTTTGAAATATGCTTACCAAAACGTGGAGCCGAGAGGCGCAGGAGTGCTTCTCCCAACCTCACATGTAAAGAACGCGGGCCTGACCTCCCGCTTGCTGCCAAGCCCCTTGATCTCCGCAGCTTCCAATCTCCCCCCGCCCTCTATTTCCCCCACCCACGGCCTTCGTTGACTCTTCACCGGCTTACTGTTCACGCCACGCTGGAAGTCCGAGGCCCAATATCGGGGGACACCTTGGGCTTCACCATTCAGACGCAGGGACTGTACCCTGTGCCCTCCCCCTCCCCCCCGCACACCCAAAAGCATGAGACAGGACTCAAGCGGGGTGCAGTGTTTAACAGTTCATTACACTGGTAAAATATAATTAAAATTAAGGGGGAAGTTTTCAATGACTTTTGACATTCAATAATATAAAAACAACCTAGACTTCAATTCAGGCTTATCGAATTCTGCAAAGACAGGCCTATACAAATGCAACATGTTATTTGTCAAGGCTAACCCACACTGTCCTTCATATTTAAGCTATAACAAAGAAAAAATACAAAAAATGTGCCTTTAACTGCATGAAGTGTTTGAGCTTATAGCACAGCACCACTTAACTATGTGGAGGCCGAATTTCCTTGGCAGGTTTCAGTTTATACACGTCTCCACATCAATTCACATAACCCCGTCATATTGGCCTCTGTGTGCTGAGAGAATAGTCTTGACTTTATTATGCAGAACAAAATGAGGAGAAAATGTGCTATAACAAATATTAAAAACTTTATATGAATTATTGATTTCTTCAATATAAAAGTAAATAGCTGACAAATAAACGTTGCTTGGTTTTTTAAGGTCTACCACCCCCTCTCAGTTCAATTAAACTTTAATTTGGAGATCAGCTTTAAAATTCAATGATGCCAAGACAATGCCTATGGTTGCCAGGTAACAGACTGTGCAATCCCTCTAATATAGAACTGAGTGTTTTGTTTTCCGAGAATGTTGGTTTTTACTCAGGTCTCAGTGGCTTGAGACCCATTGACTTTCGCTGCTAATTATCATTCCTGATTCATTCTGTTACAAAATGATGCTGTTCTTAATGTTGTAATACTCCAATATTGGAAAGAAAACACAGAAAGTAGGAAACAAATAGGACTTAACATTTATTCATTTTGAATGTGCTTATTTTTAAGCAATTTTATCTTCTCCTAGTCTTACATTTCTGAGAAAAGAAACTTACATTTATATCGAGCCTTTCATGACATCAGGATGTCCCAAAATGTTTTACAGCCAATGAAGTACTTTTGAAGTGTAGTCACTGTTGTAGTGTAGAAAACTTCGCAGCCAAATTGCATATAGCAAGGTCCCAAAAACAACAATGTGATAATGACCAGGTAATCTGTTTTTAGGTGTAGATTGCAGGATAAATATTGGCCAGGACACTGGGAGAATTCCCCTGCTCTTCTTTAAAATAGTGTCATCGGGTCTTTTACATCCAACTGAAAGGGCAGACGGGGCCTTGCTTTAATATCTCATCCGAAAGACAACACCTCTGACAAAGCAACACTTCTTCAGTACTGTACTGGAGTGTCAGCCTAGATTTGGTGCTCAAGTCCTGGACTGGGACTAACCTGCTGACTCAGAGGTATAAGTGCTACCACTTTCTCTCTCTGTATGTCCATCACATAACTTACCATTGTCATCTCTATCTTTATGTTTGTTTCTCATTTTTATTCTCCCAATTGTTTAAGTGTCTCCTCGCTTCTGCCTCCTCTTTTCTTTTCTCTTACTCTCTCTTTATATCTGTCACATAGTTCATGTCTCTCTCTGTATGTCTCTCTTTCTATCTCTCTCTATATAGAGCAGGTAACATTCCCCAGCAATGAGGAAGGGTATTTGACGGGTTCCTAAACCTTTGTCAATGTTGCTCTTGAGGTTGGAAATGAAGAGGACACTTGAGATGATTCACTCTCTGAAGTTCTAGACTTTCTGTTGGGAAGTATTGTACCTGACTTTGGCTCGATGCCCTCTCCTGATGGTATAGCTGAAATCAAAAGGTAACATTGTGGGGGAATAGTGGCCTCAAATCTTTAGTCTACCACAGAATATTGAAGCACCATCAGCAAAAGGTGCCATGATCATGTTTGAAAAATCCCACGGCATTGCTCACAGACAAAAGTAACCGGGAGTAAAATTCAGCTTCAGTGGGGGTGTAAAACAGGCTGTAGTGGATCGACTGCCCATTATACACCCTGCCAAATTTTCCCTTCCGTTGACTTCAATGAAGAGGAAAATTGGGTGGGGTGTATAACGAGCTGCTAACCTGCTACCGCCCATTTTACACTCCCGCTGAAGTTGAATTTTACCCCATTGCCTTTCTGCTTGTTTCTCACTCTGTAATATTTTCAGTCTTACTTCACCTTTCTTTGTCCCTCCTATTCTTTTTATCTCCCTCTTTCTCTCTCTGTATGTCCATCACATAACTTACCATTGTCATCTCTATCTTTATGTTTGTTTCTCATTTTTATTTTCCCCATTGTTTAAGTGTCTCCTCGCTTCTGCCTCCTCTTTTCTTTTCTCTTACTCTCTCTTTATATCTGTCACATAGTTCATGTCTCTCTCTGAATGTCTCTCTTTCTATCTCTCTATATGTTTTTCTTTCTCTCTGTATGTCTCTCTTTCTCTCTGCATGTCTCTCTGTTTCTTTGTCTATTTTGCTGTTCCTTAATGTACACCGGGTACTCTATATATCTCTCACAATTCTTTGTCTTTCAATCTGCATGTCTTTATTTTTCTCTATATGTCTTTCTTCTTCTCTTTCTGTATGTCTAACACTGTGGGGCTATCACACATAGAGATGGAGAGATTATAATTTCTTTCTTCCTTTTGTGCTTGGGAGGGAGTGTAGGGCCTGAGTCTAGGCCTGTGACTAGAAGGAAGTACTGGGATGGGGCTTAGGCTTGAAAGGAGAGGAGATACTTGGGTTGGAGTGAACTCACAAAAGACAGACAGCCAAGAGTGGGAATAATGAGATGCCTCTCCAATGCACATTCTTGCATGTGTTGTTCAAGACAGACTTGACCTGGCCTGTGAAGTACATGAGAAAGGTGAACCTAAGGTTGATAATATTCATGAGACCAGGTAGGGTGTGTCTGGCCATGAAAGGGAAGGCTGCTGGAGCATTAGAAGATAGGCCAATTGCGGCCAGCTGCGGCTGTTAGGGGTGCACTGAAGCCGGGAGCACTTCTGCTGCTCTGGGCTACAAAGGAAGGTTTTTTAAAAAAACGAACTTTTAGTTGACGGCCATTGAAAAATGGTGAGCAGGGCAGACCTGGTGCCTGCCGCACTCATTTCTGTGAGGCGATCTATTAGGCCAAAAATTTGCAAATGTAAGGTGACTAATGCCTGTCTTAGGTGGCCGGCAGGAAGGCCTGAAAAATGGCCTGACAAAATTTCGGGTCAGTCATTTTTGAGGCACAGGAATTGGATCTCATTGCTACCATTTTACACCCATAAAATAGGTGCAATCAGGTCCAATTTCTACCACTATGTGTTAAAAGCATGGTAAATTTTAATTTTAGGAGGAAATAGCAGGTTGAATGGAGAACTGTAACGGCATGTGTAGGCAGCATCATTTTTTTAATCTGTAACGTGATTGCGTAGATTTATTTTCTGGTATGTGATTGGGAAGAAAATTGGAATTTTATAAAAGGCTTTGCACAATAGAAAATAATCAAGGAAGAAGAAAAATCACATAGACAATAAAAATTGGCAGATAGTTTGACTGCTATGGCGGAAACGGTGGCCAAGGCAAATAGAAGAAATTTTAATTGAAAGATAGCAGTCTAGCCTTTTAATATCTTCACAAATTGTAACCTGTTAGCATCGCATGTGAAAGGTGCACTGTTCACCAGAGAAAATGTTAGATATATTTTGTCGCCTCTTGAAGGAACATTGAACCAGACAAGGGTGAAAAGAATCATTTGGAAGTTATCACTGCAAGTTTATTGCATCATAATTGTTAATTGAAACTGTCAAGTTGTGCAAAATTCCAAATATCATAGTATCATAGTAGGTACAGTACAGGAGCACGCCATTCAGCCCATCGTGCTCGTGCCGGCTCTTTGAAAGAGCTATCAAATTAGTCCCATTCCCCTGAACCATAGCCCGGTAAATTTTTCCCCCTCAAGTATTTATCTAATTCCCTTTTGAAGGTTACTATGGAATCTGCTTCCACCACCTTTTCAGGCAGTGCATTCCAGATCATTACAACTCGCTGTATAAAAAAATGTTTCCTCATGTCGCCTCTGGCTCTTAAATCTGTGTCCTCTGGTTACCGACCCTTCTGCCACTGGAAACAGTTTCACCTTATTTACTTTATCAAAACCATTCATGATTTTGAACACTGCTATCAAATCTCCTCTTAACCTTCTCTGTTCTAAGGAGAACAACTCTAGCTTCTCCAGTCTCTCCATATAACTGAAGTCCCTCATCTCTGGTACCATTTCCAGTAAATCTCTTCTGCACCCTTTCGAAGGTCTTGACATCTTTCCTAAAGTGTGGTGCCCAGAATTGAACACAATGCACCAGCTGAGGCCTAACCAATGTTTTATAAAGATTCAATGTCCATCACCTAGAGTGGCTTTTTTAGCACCACTACTGACCGAGCTGGCCGAGTCCTGAAGGACATAGCTGCCAGACTGGGCCTGCGGCAGCTGGTGAGTGAACCAACACGAGGGAAAAACTTACTTGACCTCGTCTTCACCAATCTACCTGTCGCAAATGCATCTGTCCATGACAGTATTGGTAGGAGTGACCACCGCACAGTCCTCGTGGAGATGAAGTCCCATCTTTGCACTGAGGACACCATCCAGCATGTTGTGTGGCACTACCGCCGTGCTAAATGGGATAGATTCAGAACAGATCTAGCAGCTCAAAACTGGGCATCCATGAGGCGCTGTGGGCCATCAGCAGCAGCAGAATTGTATTCCAGCACAATCTGTAACCTCATGGCCTGGCATATTCCTCACTCTACCATTACCAACAAGCCAGGGGATCAACCCTGGTTCAATGAGGAGTGTAGAAGAGCATGCCAGGAGCAGCACCAGGCATACCTAAAAATGAGGTGCCAACCTGGTGAAGCTACAACTCAGGACTACATGCATGCTAAACAGCAGAAGCAACATGCTATAGACAGAGCTAAGCGATTCCACAACCAACGGATCAGATCAAAGCTCTGCAGTCCTGCCACATCCAGTCGTGAATGGTGGTGGACAATTAAACAACTAACGGGAGGAGGAGGCTCTGCAAACATCCCCATCCTCAATGATGGTGGAGTCCAGCACATGAGTGCAAAAGACAAGGCTGAAGCTTTTGCAACCATCTTCAGCCAGAATTGCCGAGTGGATGATCCATCTCGGCCTCCTCCCGATATCCTCACCATCACAGAAGCCATTCTTCAGCCAATTCAATTCACTCCACGTGATATCAAGAAACGGCTGAGTGCACTGGATACAGCAAAGGCTATGGGCCCTGACAACATCCCGGCTTTAGTGCTGAAGACTTGTGCTCCAGAACTAGCTGCGCCTCTAGCCAAGCTTTTCCAGTACAGCTACAACACTGGCATCTACCCGACAATGTGGAAAATTGCCCAGGTGTGTCCTGTCCACAAAAAGCAGGACAAATCCAATCCGGCCAATTACCGCCCCATCAGTCTACTCTCAATCATCAGCAAAGTGATGGAAGGTGTCGTCGACAGTGCTATCAAGCGGCACTTACTCACCAATAACCTGCTCTCCGATGCTCAGTTTGGGTTCTGCCAGGACCACTCGGCTCCAGACCTCATTACAGCTTTGATTCAAACATGGACAAAAGAGCTGAATTCCAGAGGTGAGGTGTGAGCGACTGCCCTTGACATCAAGGCAGCATTTGACCAAGTGTGGCACCAAGGAGCACTAGTAAAATTGAAGTCAATGGGAATCAGGGGGAAAACTCTCCAGTGGCTGGAGTCATACCTAGCACAAAGGAAGATGGTAGTGGTTGTTGGAGGCCAATCATCTCAGCCCCAGGACATTGCTGCAGGAGTTCCTCAGGGCAGTGTCCTAGGCCCAACCATCTTCAGCTGCTTCATCAATGACCTTCCCTCCATCATAAGGTCAGAAATGGGGACGTTCGCAGATGATTGCACAGTGTTCACTTCCATTCGCAACCCCTCAGATAATGAAGCAGTCCAAGCCCATGCAGCAAGACCTGGACAACATCCAGGCTTGGGCTCATAAGTGGCAAGTAACATTCGCTCCAGACAAGTGCCAGGCATTGACTACCTCCAACAAGAGAGAGTCTAACCACCTCCCCTTGACATTCAAGGACATTACCATTGCCGAATCCCCCACCATCAATATCCTGGGGGTCACCATTGACCAGAAACTTAACTGGACCAGCCATATAAATACTGTGGCTACAAGAGCAGGTCAGAGGCTGGGTATTCTGCGGCGAGTGACTCACCTCCTGACTCCCCAAAGCCTTTCCACCATCTACAAGGCACAAGTCAGGAGTGTGATGGAATACTCACCATTTGCCTGGATGAGTGCAGCTCCAACAACACTCAAGAAGCTCAACACCATCCTGGACAAAGCAGCCCACTTGATTGGCACCCCATCCACCACCCTAAACATTCTTTCCCTTCACCACCGGCGCACTGTGGCTGCAGTGTGTACCATCCACAGGATGCACTGCAGCAACTCGCCAAGGCATCTTCGACAGCACCTCCCGAACCCGCAACCTCTACCACCTAGAAGGACAAGAGCAGCAGGTATATGGGAACACCACCACCTGCACGTTCCCCTCCAAGTCACACACCATCCCGACTTGGAAATATATCGCCGTTCTTTCATCGTCGCTGGGTCAAAATCCTGGAACTCACTTCCTAACAGCACTGTGGGAGAACCTTCACCACACTTCTGCAGTGGTTCAAGAAGGCGGCTCACCACCACCTTCTCAAGGGCAATTAGGGATGGGCAATAAATGCTGGCCTCGCCAGTGACGCCCACATCCCATGAATGAATAAAAAGAAAATTTAGCATAACTTCTTTGCTTTTGTACTCTATGGGCTCAATTTTCAAACAGAAGGGGGCGGGGGGTCAATTTGAGGTGTACCATTAGTACGGGTTTCCCTGACGCCCTTACGATTTTGATGTAAGGACGTCTTTTATTTATTTTTGCTGGTTCCCCTTCCGACTGATGGGCCTGATTAACAGGCTGGTCTCAGTCAGACGGGAGACCAGACAGGGAGAGGACGTCTGCAGTTAAGTCTTTGTTTGCAAGGATTGGGGGCGGGGTCATAGGTGGGCACAGGGGCATGGGTGGGCAAGGTCCATGGGTGGACAAGGGGCTCGGGTGGGCATAGGTGGGCACGGTCATGGGGATGGGATCAGGGGTCAATCACGTTGGGGGGGCGGGATCGGGGGTCATTGCAGGGGTCCGCGATCGTTGAGGGGGGAGAGTCGGGGTCGGAGGATTGGAGTCGGGGTCGGATGATCGGGATCGGGGGGCAGGGTCGGTGGATTGGGGTCGGATGATCGGGGTTGGAGGATTGGGGTTGGGGTCGGATGATCGGGGCTGGAGGGGAAGTATCGGGTTGAGGGGTCAGGGTCTGGGGTCCATGATCGGGGGGTCCATGATCGGGGTGGGGGGGGCCCACCATCGGCGGGGAGGGGTCGTGCAGGTAGGCTTGTTGGGCATGGGGAAAGCACCCCTGCTTCTCTGGGCCTACAAACCGTGCCTTTCCAGATGCTTACCTGCAGTCTCGGGCCTTCTCACCTCCTTTCACGAGGCTTTAAACAGAAGACCCGGGAATCCCGGCTCCTTGGGGTTGAACTGGGGAATTAGTTAAAAACGGAGGCCTGAAGCCTCCTTGAAATGTTTTAAGGCCCTACCTGCCTCCTGGGTGCAGGTTGGCCGCCCGCCCCTTGTCCCGCCCCCGTGAAAACTGGAAATGGGCGGGCTGGAGGCGGATTGGGGGCGGGTCTGAAATGGTGGCAATTTTCAATGCCCCCACCCCGCTCCCAACCCACCCATTTTTTACTTTGAAAATCGAGCCCAATGCCTATATTAATAAAGCCCAGGATACCATATGCTTTTTTGACAGCCTTCTCAACTTGTCCTGCCAAGTTCAAAGATTTGTGTATGTGCAACCCCAGGTCTCTCTGTTCCTGCACACCCTTTAAAATTGTACCATTTATTTTATATTTCCTCTCCTCATTCTTACTACCAAAATATATCACTTCACACTTCCTTGTGTTAAATTCCTGCCTATTTCACCAGTCTGTTTATGTCCTCCTGAAATCTGTTACTATCCTCCACGTCGTTTACTACATTTCCAAGTTTTGTGTCATCTGCAAACTTTGAAATTATACCCTCCATACCCAAGTCTAGGTCATTAATATATATCAAAAAGAGTAGTGGTCCTAATACTAATATAATAATATATATCAAAAAGAGTAGTGGTCCTAATACTGACCCCTGGGGAGTACCAGAGAATACTTCCCACCAGTCTGAATAACAACCGTTCACCACTACTCTCTGCTTTCTGTCCCTTAGCAATTTTCTATCCACGCTGCCACTGTCCCTTTAATCCCATGGCCTTTAATTTTGTTAACAAGTCTATAATGTGCTATTTTATCAAAAGCCTTTTGAAAGTCTATATGCACAACATCAACCACTCTACCCTCATCAACCATCTCTGTTACTTCATCAAAGAACTCAATCAAGTTAGTCAAACATGATTTTCCTTTACCAAATCCGTGCTGACTTTCATTTATTAGCCCATACTTTTCCAAGTGCTAATTAATTTTGTCCCAGATTATTGTCTCTAAAAGTTTTCCCACCACCGACATTAGGCTGACTGGCCTGTAATTGCCGGGCTTATCCCTCTCCCCTTTTTTGTACAGGGGTGTAAATTTGCAATCCTCCAATCCTATCTAAGGAGGATTGGTAAACTGTGGCCAGAGCCTCCGCAATTTCCACTCTTACTTCGCTCAGTAACCTAGAATGCATCCCATCTGGACCGGGTAACTTTTTCTACTTTGAGCACTTCCAATCTTTTAAGTACCTCCTCTTTATCTATTTTTATCCTATCCAATATCGTTACTACCTCCTCCTTTACTGCTACAATGGCACCATCCTCTTCTCTATTGAAGATGGGTGCAAAGTATTCATTCAGTACCTCAGCCATACCCTCTGTCTTCACAAGAAGATTTCCTTTTTTGTCCCTAATCTGTCCCAGCATGCAAATACAACAAATGCAGTGAACAGCTATCAATAATTATGTTTGTTAGTTTAAACAAACATGTGAAAAACACAGCCACAACTTTAATTATACAATATAAAGTCACTTAGTTTTTGCCAGAAACAAATTTTGCAATGCACTTGGCATCAGAAATCCTTTTCATAGATCAGTGAAGCCTTTGACAATAAAAGGGATGAAGTGATTCCTTTGTTCTTCAGTGCTGCATGTGTCCAATGAATTCCTTTGTGTAATTTCCTGGTTTGGAAACTGTTAATCTTATTTCAGCCAAATTTATTTGAGTTTTTGATTTTTACAATTCTGTTTGACTGCACAAAGTTATAATAAGACAAATTGGAAGAAACCGTTGATGTATAAGTCTCTGTCTGTCAAAGAATGTTATGTAATGGGATTTAAAGGGAAATTGCTTTGAAAAATCTCAGTATTTTTAAGGCAAAACGGCATTATCTCAGGTCTGCTTAGATTCTGCAAGATTTTCAACACCAATGATTCTGTTCAACTGGGCATAATTTAACTTTTGCTGAGGGATGAGACCATTCTACCATTCTCCCTTGGCTAGGTATCCCTGCATCACCCATCATCCATGGTGATCTGTTCTCAGCCCTCTTCCAATGACCTTGCCTGAGTGGCTATTTTTCATGTGGCTCGAATCAACAAGTATCAGCGAGTTATTCATACTGCTTCGTATGGAGCTCAGACTGCTGCATTACAGGCTCAGACTGCTGCTATTGTGGCTTCAGGTACCACTGTGAAAAGGGGCTTCCAGGGCATCACAGCACTCCAGCAATCTGTTCTCCAGCAGATCACCAGGATTGCTGAGGCACCGCCCGGTGTGAGTGCTAGTGGTGCCATGGCAGTCCAACCTGCTGTTCTTTCTCAGGATGACAGCATTCCTGCTCCCACCCCTGCCACTCCGCCAGTGCCCTTGCTGTTGCCTGTCAGCCAGCCAGGCCAGACTGCTGCAGCCCATGGCGAGATGGTGCAGTCGGAAGCTGGGCCCTCCTGGCCCAGAGCTGCTCGAGGCCGTCCGCCACAGCCATCTGCACACCCTCAATTGAAGCTCAGCAGCCTTCCACCACTCATGCTCCAGCCACTGGGGATGCACCTCGTAGGAGCACTAGGAAAGGTAAAGGCACACGAACGACAGGCACTGAGGGGATGCACAAGGGTGAATAGTGTAACGCTGTATACATGATTTCATGTGTAAGTTTATAAATTTTTATTTGACATCGCAGTTGGTGGTGGTTTTTATTTATGTGATGAACTGTGGGAGGAAGCAATGTGTAATCATTAGGAGGACAATTTGATGGTCATATGGGAGAGGAAAGGGGAGGAGTGTAGGAGTGTTGGTGACTTGGGAGGTGTCGTTGAGGTTACTGATATTGTTCATGAATAAGGTGAGCACACAGAGCCCTGGCAGGCAGGTCCTGTGCACCTTGCTGCCTCCTTGCCTCTTCCTCCACAGTCTCTTCCTCCTCCGCCTCGGTGTCTCATTGCTCAGGGTCTTGCCGGATAGGCGGTAGAAGGGCTGTCCTCTCATAAGGGCGAGGTTGTGCAGCATGCAGCATGAAACAACGAACCTTAACACCTGCTCAGTGGAGTACTGCAGGGCTCCTCCAGTACAGTCCAGACAGCGGAAGCGTTGCTTGAGGACGCTCATGGTGTGTTTGATGACGTTTCGTGTGGCCGCCTGACTCTCACTGTAGGCCTGCTCTGCATGTGTGCGTGCGTTCCTGACCGGAGTTACAAACTACCTCACGAGGGGATAGCCCTTGTCGCCCAATAGCCAGCCTTCGACTTGCCGAGCCAGATAGGTGGGACGTTGGACTGCTGCATAATAACTGCTGCCAGAGGAGTGGGCATTGACCCACGTGATGCACTGTGTATGGTTGCACACCAGCTGCACTTTGAGGGAGTGGAACCCCTTTCTGTTCATGAAGATGGCCGAGTTGAGATGTGGAACATGCATGGCAATATGCGTGCAGTCAATGGCACCCTGCACCATGGGGAAGCCTGCAATGCGAGCAAACCCTTGTGCTCACTTATTCTGCTGCTCTCTGTCAAGAGGGAACATTATAAATCTGTTGCGCAGCTCATATAGTGCTTCAGTGACCTCCCTTATACAGCAGTGCACTGCAAACTATGAGATGTTTCACATATCGCCAGCAGCGGTCTGAAAGAATCCAGAGCCGTAAAAGTTCAGCGCCATGGTTACCTTCACAGCCACAGGCAATGCTGTCCTTGCCCTGCCCTGAGGCTGCAGTTGTAGCTGCAGCAGTTGACATATCTCCGTCATGATCTCTCTCGTGAACTGCAGCCGTCGGATGCACTGATCTTCACTCACGTTGAGGTAAGAGAATTGGTCCCTGAAGGCCCTCATTGGCTATGGCCTCCTGCTCAGTGCCCTCCTCCTCCTCACTCTCCTCGCAGCCTGACCTGCTCTGCGTGGCCTCTCTGCATGCTCCCAGTTGTGTTCAATGCCAGCCGAAGCCCTAGCAGGCCACCAATGGTTGGCAGAAACCTTGTTCAGCACACTGTTGTAAATGCCACCAACATTAATGCAGGACCTGCCAGACCACTCTCTATATACTATTGCAACTTTCTCCAAGTATGGGAAGCTTCAACAAACACGTCCAATTGTACCAGCAGCCAGAAGCAATAATCCAGCAACACCTGCATGATCCCTTTAAATAGCGCTGGCAGGGGGTCCTCCAGGATGTCTATGACCTAATCAGCTGATCATGGCTAAGACAGTGCTGAGTTCCAAAATCACATCTGTCCCTTTAAATCAGCGTTGCACACTGATCTACCGCATATTCTCCCTACTTTACATGGTGCTGGCAATCGTTACCTGCGCTTGCGCAAACGTTTTTACCAGGATGGCGTCCGAATGCCATTTTTGGTCCTTAGGAGACCGTGCAGCGCCTACAAAAGTGGGCTCATAAGTGGCAAGTAACATTCGTGCCAGATAAGTGCCAGGCAATGACCATCTCCAACAAGAGAGAGTCTAACCACCTCCCCTTGACATTCAACGGCATTACCATCGCCGAATCCCCCACCATCAACATCCTGGGGGTCACCATTGACCAGAAACTTAACTGGACCAGCCATATAAAAACTGTGGCTACGAGAGCAGGTCAGAGGCTGGGTATTCTGCGGCGAGTGACTCACCTCCTGACTCCCCAAAGCCTTTCCACCATCTACAAGGCACAAGTCAGGAGTGTGATGGAATACTCTCCACTTGCCTGGATGAGTGCAGCTCCAACAACACTCAAGAAGCTCGACACCATCCAAGATAAAGCAGCCCGCTTGATTGGCACCCCATCCACCACCCTAAACATTCACTCCCTTCACCACCAGCGCACTGTGGCTGCAGTGTGCACCATCCACAGGATGCACTGCAGCAACTCGCCAAGGCTTCTTCGACAGCACCTCCCAAACCCGCGACCTCTACCACCTAGAAGGACAAGAGCAGCAGGCGCATGGGAACAACACCACCTGCACGTTCCCCTCCAAGTCACACACCATCCTGACTTGGAAATATATCGCCGTTCCTTCATTGTCGCTGGGTCAAAATCCTGGAACTCCCTTCCTAACAGCACTGTGGGAGAACCGTCACCACACGGACTGCAGCGGTTCAAGAAGGCGGCTCACCACCACCTTCTCGAGGGCAATTAGGGATGGGCAATAAATGCCGGCCTTGCCAGCGACGCCCACATCCCGTGAACGAATAAAAAAAAAAATGGGTGCTACATGGCCCAATTTATAGCCCATAGAGATTAAAATGAATCAGAAAAAGGAGGCTTATGATGAATGTAAGGCTAATAAGAGTAGAGAACCAGGCTGAAAACAGGAAGTACAGTGGTGATCTAAAAAAGGGAATCAGAGGGGCAAAGAGTATGAGAATAGATTAGCGGCTAACATAAAAGGGAAGCCAAAAGTCTTATATAAATAGTAAAATGGAAGTCAAAGGAAGGGTGGGACCGATTAGGGACAAAAAAGGAAATCTTCTTGTGGACGTAGAGGATATGGCTGTGGCACTAAATGAGTACTTTGCACCTGTCTTCACTAGAGAAGAGGATGCTGCCATTGTAGCAGTAAAGCAGGAGGCAGTAGCAATATTGGATAGGATAAAAATAGATAAAGAGAAGGTACTTAAAAGATTGGCAGTACTCAAAGTAGAAAAGTCACCCAGTCCAGATGAGATTCATCTTAGGTTACTGAGAGAAGTAAGGGTGGAAATTGCAGAGCTCTGGCCACAATCTTCCAATCCTCCTTGGATATGGGGATGGTGCCGAAGGATTGGAGGATTGCAAATGTTACACCCCTGTTCAAAAAAAGGGGAGAGGGATAAACCCGACAATTACAGGCCAATCAGACTAACGGTAGTGAAACTTTTACAGACAATAATCCGGGACAAAATTAATTGGCACTTGGAAAAGTATGGGGTAATAAATGGAAATCAGCATGGATTTGTTGGAGGAAAATCGTGTTTAACTAACTTGATTGAGTTCTTTGATGAAGTAATGGAGAGGGTTGATGAGGATAGTGAGGTTGATGTTATGTATATGGACTTTCAAAAGGCATCTGATAAAGAACCACATGATAGAATTGTTAGCAAAATTAAAGTCCATGGGATTAAAAGGACAGTGGCAACTTGGATAGAAAATTGGCTAAGGGACAGAATGCAGAGAGCAGTGGAGGGTAGCATACAATAGTGCTCCCCAGGCGTCAGTATTAGGACCACTGCTCTTTTTGATATATATTAATGACCTGGACTTGGGTGTAGAGGGTATAATTTCAAAGTTTGCAGATGACACAAAACTCAGAAATGTAGTAAACAATGTGGAGGATAATAACAGGCTTCAGGAGGATATAGACAGACTGGTGAAATGGGCAGACACATGGCAGATGAAATTTAAAGCAGAGAAGTGTGAAGTGATACATTTTGGTAGTAAGAATGAGGAGAGGCAATATAAACAAAATGGTACAAATTTAAAGGGGGTGCAGGAAGAGAAAGACCTGGGGGTGCACATACACAAATCTTTGAAGGTGGCAGGACATGTTGAGAAGGCTGTTAACAAAGCATATGGGATCCTGGGCTTTGTTAATAGAGACATAGAGTACAAAAGCAAGGAAGTTATGCCTAACCTATATAAAACACTGGTTAGGCCTTAGCTGGTGTAGAATCATGGAATCATAGAAAAATTACAGCACGAAAGGAGGCCATTTGGTCGGCTCATTGCAAGAGCAATCCAGCTAGTCCCAGTCCCCTGCCCTTTCCCTGTAGCCCTGCAAATGTTTTACTTTCAAGTGAAAGCCATGATTTAATCTGTCTCCACCACTCCCTCAGGCAGTGCATTCCAGATCCTAACCATTCGCTGTGTAAAAAAGTTTTTCCTCATGTCACCTTTGGTTCTTTTGCCAATCACCTTAAACCTATGTCCTCTTGTTCTTGACCCTTCCACCAATGTGAACGGTTTCTCTCTATCTACTTTGTCTAGACCCTTCATGATTTTGAATACCTCTATAAAATCTCCTCTCAACCGTCTCTGTTCCAAGAAGAACAACCCCAGCTTCTCCAGTCTACCCACGTAACTAAAGTCCCTCATCCCTGGAATCATTCTAGTAAATCTCTTCTGCACTCTCTCTAAGGCCTTCACATCTTTCCTAAAGTGCAGTGCCCAGAACTGGACACAATACTCCAGGTGTGGCCGAACCAGTGTTTTTTCAAGGCTCATTGTGACTTCCTTGCTTTTGTACTCTATGTCTCTATTTATAAAGCCCAGGATTCCGTATGCTTTTTTAACCGCTTTCTCAACCTGCCCTGCCACCTTCAATGATTCGTACACATATACCCCAGATCTCTCTGTTCCTGTACCTGTTC
Organism: Heptranchias perlo; assembly: GCF_035084215.1. Taxonomy (NCBI): domain Eukaryota; kingdom Metazoa; phylum Chordata; class Chondrichthyes; order Hexanchiformes; family Hexanchidae; genus Heptranchias; species Heptranchias perlo. The sequence continues at coordinate 52,654,199 of NC_090327.1, forward strand.
CTGTGTATTGTGTTCAATTCTGGGCATCACACTTTAGGAAGGAAGTCAAAGCCTTTGAGAGGGTGCATAAGAGATTTACTAGAATGGTGCCAGGAATGAGGGACTTCAGTCATGTGGAGAGACTGGAGAAACTAGGGCTGTTCTCCTTAGAACAGAGAAAGTTAAGGGGAGATTTGCAGAGGTGTTCAAGACCATGAATGGTTTTGATAGTTTCCCCTTATTTACTCTGTTTCCAGTGGCAGAGGGTTGGTAACCAGAGGACATAGATTTAAGGTGATTGGCAAAAGAGTCAGAGGTGACATGAGGAAACAATTTTTTAACGCAGCAAATGGTAATGATCTGGAATGCACTGCCTGAAAGGATGGTGGAAGCAGATTCAATAGTAACTTTTGAAAGGGAATTAGATAAATACTTGAAGAGAAGAAATTCACAGCGCTATGGAGAAAGAGCAGGGGAATGGGGCTAATTGGATAGCTCTTTCAAAGAGGCGGCACCAGCATGATGGGCCGAATGGCCTCCTCCTGTGTTGTACCTACTATAATGCTATGAAAGGACCAAATCAACTTCGGCTGCATCTCGCCTCCATTGCAATGGTGAGATTCAGAAGCCATGGGAAACCCATGCAGGTGAAGTAAAATTCGTTTCAGCTTCAGAATCACCAAAATATTGGAGTTGTCTTCACCTTTCAAACCATCAAAAGATGAAACAAGATGGCAAAGCTCGCCTCTGAACTTGCCCAGACTCCGCGGAAAAGTGTGACATTCAAGTAATTCAAGTAGGTAAATTGGCCCATTATACGATCCATCCGCCAGCATTAATTGGGGTCACGACTTCTGGGATTCGGCTGCGCGTGCGAATCCAAACGTGCCCAGGTTAAACCCAGAAGTGACTACATTGGAGCTGGATTGCGGTCGCGCTTGAAAAAGCTGTTATTTTAACCTCCCACCCTCCTCCAATCCACCCATTCTTTGGGGTTAAAATGACCCCCTAGAAGCCCATCCAGACTCCTGTGTACAATTATCACGACTCCATCATCAAATTGATAAAGTGATAATGGAGAAAAGGTTAATGCAGAAATTATGTTCTGCCTCTGGATTGCCTTAACATGCTTTGTAAATATAGCACTTACTAAATGGGCCAGTGACTTCTAGTAAGGGGATAGGAAGAATGCTTCAGCCTTTATTTTTATAACATTGACAAACTAACAAATTTGGAATACCTTTAATCTTTTTATAGCATTTAATTGGAAAGGTAAATGGACACTTGGGCATATAGCTAGATCTAATAGTCTGTCAATAATTTATTGCAGGTTGAAAATAAAAAGGGTACCTTTCTTACTGATGGTTATTTAATTCTCTTTTCTTTACTGTGCTATTTTTCATAAATTTCAGATGTTTGGTGTTTCTTTTGAAGGGGGGGTGGTTGATAATAATTGCAAGTGATTTGAGGCCATCAAACACAAATATACAGCATGAAACAGCCACTGTTTCTTCAGTGTAAGTTATGGGAGCCGAAATGCAGGCTGGGAATGAGAAGAATGGAAATATCATCGTCCTCTCCTAAAGCTGAAAGATAAGCTGTGCCACTGAAGCACTGTGGAATCTCAATTCACAGCATTAATACTTAGCTATATCATTCCTGATGGAGGAGTGATCAGTACTATCCCAGCATACAAAATAATTAGGTTTCCAGCATAATTAACATCAATAACAATAAATGATTACAAAATGTCAGTCAACAGCTGTGAAGTGAAAATTATTTGAACATAAAGCAGTCAGAGTCAGTCGGATAGCTGTAAATAATCCAGGTAAAATATAAGTAGCAGCTGTATCTAGTATTATTAATCGGCTCATGACATTAGGTGTTGGCAATTGTAAAACAAAAGAAAGAATCAGAAAAACAGTATTTAGGAAAATTGCTGTGAATAACATTAACAATATGGAATTTCAGATATATTGGACACCTAGCTCAATATTTGTAACAACATTTGTAAACGACTATGGAAGGAAAGTCAATACAAACTAAATCGGCACAAGAACAGCAGCCTTATCAAAAAAAAGTCTCTCTAATCCTATCAGACATAAGCAATAAGTTTATAGCTTATGTGGGAATATGAGCCCTCTGAGATTCGCTGGGACACCACCAGTTTCATGCCATAACTCTAATGGGAGAACAGCAATACTCCCAGGAGAAACGGTGGAGACCCAGCTCTGCCAGGTTATTCCCATTTCTGGGAGTTTCTTGTTTGCCTTGAAAGGGATGGAATTTCCACCCACCCCTTAAGGGAAGACAGAAAGAATGTGTATTTATACAGCACATTGCACACCCTTAGAACATCCCAAAGCACTTTACAGCCAATGAAGTACTTTTGAAGTGTAGTCACTGCCTTAATGTAGGAATCGCGGCAGCCAATTTGCAGACAGCATGATCCCTCAAACAGCCATGAGATAATGACCAGATAATGTGTTTGTGATGTTGGTCGAGGGATATATATTGGCTAGGACAATGGGAGAATTTCCTGGTCTTCTTCGAAATAGTGCCATGGGATCTTTTACAATCACCTGAGACGGCAGACGGAGTCTCGGTTTAACCTCTCATCTGAAAGTCGGCACCTCCGTCAGTGCAGCACTCCCTCAGTATAGCACTTAAGTTTCAGTCTGGATTATGTGCTCAAGTCAAGAGCAGGACTTGAACCCACAACCTTCTGACTCAGAGGTGACTGTGCTACCACTGAGCCATGGCTGATCTATCCCTTACAGGCAAATGGCAACATTGTGCGGAGCCAGGGCGCTGATTCCCTAGGTTGCGAAATTCCACTCCTCAGGCTCAGTCAGGACCTGGTGAATCTATGCAATGACAGTTTGCCCAGTGAGGTGAGGTGTACCAGCCTCTAAATTGTCAGACATGGGCCTCACTGGCACGGTGCAGATCAGGTGAACAGCACAGACCCCTGAAGAGAAGGATTATTTTTTAAAAATTGTAGCTACAGATCAGTCCCTATCCAAGGGGGGGCCAAGGGGATCATGCCTACTGTCGATGGGGGTAGGATTGGATAACCCTGCCCCACAGGCAGGTAGCAGAGTTCCTGGCTTCCATGGACAGGCAGGAACTGGAGATACGGCAGAAGTGGCACTTGTGGCCACCTGTCCCAAGATAATAAGGTGCCCTCCCATAAACTTCGGTGGGGTCAGTGCTGGAGGACACTGGTGTACAGGATCTCGGTACTTCAACCCATGGATTTAACCTTAAACTATTGAAACAACAAAATATGATGATTCTTAATTCATTAAGATGACAAACGCCAGTACCATTAGTATATGGAGACTATAAGCTTGGCTCAGTTGATAGCACTCTTGCCTCTGAGTTGGGGGAAATGGGTTCATGCTCCACTCCAGGACTTGAGCATTACATCTGAGCTAACATTTCACTGTAGTACTGAGGGACTGCATTAGATAAGAAGTTAGACTGAGGCCTGTTTCGGTGGATATTAAAGATCCCATGACAGTAGGAGAGAACAATAAGGAGTTCTGTTGGTGCCCTGGCCAACATTCCTCCCTCAACCAATGCAACATCGTTATTCATCCCACTGTTGTTTGTGAGACCATGCTATGTGCATTTACCCAAATGCAAACATTAACTGCACAATGTAGTTCATTCTTTGTGAAGTGCTTTGCAGTATTTCTGAGAAACAAGAGAAGCTAAATGAATGCTAGTTTCTTTGTATCAGTCCTGATTGCAGCTGTTTATCCTGTTCTGCTAGGGTTGAGAGATCTTTATAGCAGACCAGTTAATAACTTATAATGGCACAAAGCTTTGTAATTGTTTTGCTGGCTCATACAAAGTTAAAATCATGCCTGTGAATCATCAGCAATACTCGTTAAATGGCTTCCAAGAAACAATCAATAAAGGACATCAAACTGTGTGAATTATAGAGAGGATTCTATACGTGGTGTGACATAATGGTATAAACACACCCTATTCTTCAATTTTCATTCTATGAGTAACACATTGCTAAGGAGGGGCAGTAATAAAGTAGGTCTGAGGTATAAGCATAAACATTTTAATAGATTTAATAGGGGGACACGGTCACTGGCCTCTTCCCCTCCCATGACAAACCTTACATTGCTTCTGAGAGTAATGCACTTGTATTATCAGAATTACATAGTTGCTTCAATATTTCAGTAACAAATTATTGAATTGTTTGCATGCGCATTATTCATAGGGACAAAATGGTGATGCAGAGAAAAATCTGTGATGGACAATAACATTAGGTGTTCTGTAGGTGCACTTACAAACACAAAAATATTAAAGTTCTGCCTAAAGCTCATTTAGCAAAGTCATAACTTTTTGATTGGTAAAGATCTGAGTGGATTATGGAGCTGACCCATACATTTAATACAAGCCATATAAAAATAGTTAAAGATGAAGGGGCCAGTTTTCCTCTAGACCTTATGCGTGTTGGGCGCCAGGCAGCTGGAGTGTGTCCAAAGTGAGCTCCACTTGGAATGATCTGAACCATCCACACCACACTGCAGCAACATGTTCCAGCAATTTCCCTCTACATCATCTCAAGCAGGCACCTCAGGTCATGGAATAAATAGCCCAAGCACCCACCCAAATTATTATGATTCACCTGACCTCAAGAAATTGGTCAGTTTTTTTAAACTTCAAATTTTAAAAATTCCTACTTTGCCTAGTGCAATCAATTACAAACTTATGCTTTAAAATTGAATTCCTCCCCCAGCTCCCGTGACCCCGAGCAACCTTGTTTGCCAGGAATACACCAGTGTTCCTTGCATCTAAGGTTGCTAAGTTGCAAATGAAGGCAAGAGGTTGGTGATGCATTCGCGTCATTTGTGAAAGGACAGGTGTTACAGCTCCTGTGCTTACATGGGAAGGTGCCGGAGAAAGGGGAGTGGGCATTGGGAGTGATGGAAGAGTGGACTAGCGTGCCGTGGAGGGACTGGACCCGTCAGAATGCTGAAGGTGGAGGGGAGGGGATGATGTGTTTGATGGTGGCATCTGGCTGGAGGTGGCGGAAATGGCAGAGGATGGTCAGTTGAATGTGGAGGCTGCTGGGGTGGAAGGTAAGGACAAGGGGGACCCTCTCATGGTTCTGGGAGGGAGGGGGGAACGAGGTGAAGGTGGAATTGCGGGAAATGGGACAGACACGATCAAGGGCCCTGTCAACCACAGTGGAGGGGAATCCTCCGCTGAGGAAAAATGAAGACATTTCAGAAGCATTGGTGTGGCATCATCTGAACAGATGCGACGGAGATGGAGAAAGTGGGAGAATGCAATAGAGTCCTTACAAGAAGCGGGTGGGAGGAAGTATAAACAAGGTAGCTGTGGGAGTTGGTGGGCTTATAGAAGATATTGGTTGACAACCTACCCCAGCAATAGAGTTAGAGAAATCGGGGAAGGGAAGGGAAGAGTCGGAGATGGATCATGTGAAGATGAGGGAGGGGTGGAAATTAGAAGTAAAGTTGATAAAATTTTCCAGTTCTGGGGCAAGAGCAGGAAACAGAACCGATACAGTCATAAATGTACTGGAAAAAGAGGTGAGGGTGGCGACATGAGTAGGACTGGAACAAAGAATGTTCCACGTAGCCCATGAAAAGGCAGGCATTGCTAGGATCCATATGGATTCCCATGGCGACACCTTTTCTTTGGAGGAAGTGAATAGAGTTAAAGGAAAAGTTGTTCAATATGAGAACAAATTCTGCCAGGGTTGGACCTGAGAGAGCAGAGTGCTGAAACTTCAGAGGGAGGTAGGTTAGAGTGAGTCAGGGGAATGTAAAAATTGAGACGTCGGCAGTTCCCAATGAACAGATCAAGAGAGTGTAAGAGGTCAGAGGGATTAGTCCATATGGAATGAGAATTCTGAAGACAGGAAAAAGCAACAAAGCCTCCAGGCCAAAGAAATAGGTGCAGAGACAAAGGAGGCGGAAGAAGAGCTCAGCATCATGGCGAGCTCGAAATTAATTGAAGTTGGAGTGTAAGGGGATGAAGTTGAGGCCTTTGCTGAGGACTGATCATTCAGGATCATAAGAACATAAGAAATAGGAGCAGGAGTAGGCCATACGGCCCCTCAAGCCTCCTCCGCCATTCAATAAGATCATGGCTGATCTTCTACCTCAACTCCACTTTCTTGCCCAAACCCCATATCCCTTGATTCCCTTAGTCTTCAAAAATCTATCGATCTCAATCTTGAACAGTCCTCTGGGGTAGAGAATTCCAATGATTCACAACACTTTGAGTGAAGAAATTTTTCCTCATCTCGGACCTAAATGGCTAACCCCTTATCTTGAGACTATGATCCCTAGTTCTAGACTCTCCAGCCAAGAGAAGCAGCCTCTCAGCATTTACCCTGTCAAGCCCTCTAAGAATTGTATATGTTGCAATGAGATCACCTCTCATTCTTAAAAACTCCAGAGAATATAGGCCCATTTTACTCAATCTGTCCTCTTAGGACAACTCTCTCATCTGAGGAATCAATCTAGTGAACTTTCATTGCACCCCCTCTAAGGCAAGTATAACCTTCCTTAGGTAAGGAGACCAAAACTGTACACAGTACTCCATGTGTGGTCTCACCAGAGCCCTATATAATTGCAGCAAGATCCCCATACTCTTATACTCCAACCCCCTTGCAATAAAGGCTAATACACCATTTGCCTTCCTAATTGCTTGCTGTACCTGCATGTTAACTTTCTGTGATTTGTGTACAGGGACACCCATATCCGTCTGAATACCAACATTTCTTAGTCTCTCACCTTTTAAAAAAATTCTGCTTTTCTATTCTTTCTACCAAAGTGGATAATTTCATATTTCCTCATGTTATACTTCATCTGCCACCTTCTTGCCCATTCACTTAACCTGTGAGACCTTTACAGACTCTTTGCATCCTCCTCACAGCTTACTTTTCCACCTAGCTTTGTATCGTCAACAAACTTGGATATATTACACCCAGTCCCCTCATCTAAGTCATTGATATATATTGTAAACAGCTGAGGCCCAAGCACTGATCCTTGCAGCACTCCACTAGTTACAACCTGCAACCCGAAAATGACCTGTTTATTCCTACTCTCTGTTTTCTGTCAGTCAACCAATCCTCATTCCATGCTAATATGTTACCCCCAATCTTATGAGCCCTAATCTTGTGTGGCACCTTATCGAATGCATTTTGAAAATCCAAATATACTACATCCACTGGTTCCCCCTTATCTACCCTGCTAGCTACACCCTCAAAGAACTCTAAGAGATTTAGAGATTTGTCAAACACGATTTCCCATTCATAAAACCTTGCTGACTCTGCCTAATCATATTATGATTTTCTAAGTGCCATGCTACTATGTCCTTAATAATAGATTCTAGCATTTTCCTTACTACCGATGTCGGGCTAACTGGCCTACAGTTTCCTGTTTTCTCTCTCCCTCCTTTCTTGAATAATGGGGTTACATTTGCTACCTTTCAATCCACAGGGACCATTCTGGAATCTAGGGAATTCTGGAAGATCAAAACCAATGCATCCACTATCTCTGCAGCCACCTCTTTTAGAACCCTAGGATGTAAGCCATCAGGTCCAGGGGATTTGTCGGTTTTTAGTCCCATTAGTTTCTCCAGTACTTTTTCGTTACTAATATTAATTACTTTAAATGATCCAACCATGGCTAACTAAAGAAGTTAAGGATAGTATTAGATTAAAAAAAGATGCTTACAATGCTGCCAAAAAGAGTAGTAAGCCTGAGGATTGGGGGAGTTTTAGAAACCAGCAAGGGATGACCAAGTCATTAGACCCTGGGTTCCCAATTATTTCCAGTATGTTTTTTGTGTCTTCTACTGTGAAGACAGATACAAAATATTTGTTTAACATCTCTGCTATTTCCTTATTTGCCAGCATAATTTCTCCTGTCTCTGCCTCTAAGGGACCCACATTTACTTTCACTAATCTCTTCGTTTTTACATATTAGTAGAAGCTCTTACAATCTATTTTTATATTTCTTGCTAGTTTACTCTCATTTTCAATTTTCTCCCTCTTTATCAATTTCTTGGTCATCCCTTGCTGGTTTCTAAAACTCCCCCAATCCTCAGGCTTACTACTCTTTTTGGCAGCATTGTAAGCATCTTTTTTTAATCTAATACTATCCTTAACTTCTTTAGTTAGCCATGGTTGGATCACTTTTCCTGTGGAGTTTTTATTCCTCAAGGGAATGTATATTCATTGAGAATTATGAATTATTTCTTTAAATGTTAGCCATTGCTTATCTACAGTCCTATTTTTTCATCTAATTTCCCAATCGACTATAGCCAACACACCCCTCATACCTACGTAATTGGCTTTGTTTAAATTTAAGACTTTAGTTTCGAACTTAACTACATCACTCTCAAACTCAATATGAAATTCCATCATATGATCACTCTGCCCCAGAGGATCCTTAACTATAAGATTACTAATTAACCCTGTCTCATTACACAGTACGAGATCTAATATAGCCTGTTCCCAAGTTCATTCCTCGACATATTGTTCTAAAAAACTGTCTCGAATGCATTCCATGAACTCGTCCTCCAAACTACTTTTGCCAATTTGGTTTGCCCAGTCTATATGAAGATTAATATCCCCTATGATTATTGCATTGCCCTTGTTACATGCTCCTCTAATTTCCTGATTTATACTCTGTCCAGCACTATAACTACAGTTAAGGAGCCTATAAACTACTCCCACCAGTGTTTTCTACCCCTTGTTATTTCTTAGTTCCACCCATACTGATTCTAAATCCTGATTTTCTGAGCTAAGATCCTTTCTCACTACTGCCTTTATCTCATCCTTTATTATCAGAGCTACCCTCCCCCCTCCTTTTCCATTTTGCCTATCTTTTCTAAAAGTCGCAAACCCTGGAATATTTGGTTCCCAACCTTGGTCACCCTGCAACCATGTCTCAGTAATGGCTACTAGATCAAACTCTTTTATCTCTATTTGTGCCATTATTTCATCTTTCTGGTTATGAATGCTTCGTGCATTCAGGTATAACACCTTTAATTTTAACTTTTTACTATTTTTCCCTGATGTGACCTTAGTCACTAGTCCCCTATTACCTTTGTTAAATTCTCTGTCCCTTCCTGACACACTGCTTGTTTTCACCCAAATCACTACTCTGCTCTACAGCCTTGACTTTTCTCTTTAGACTTGTAAATTTACCCTAACCTGAACCCTCCCCCCACCTTATTAGTTTAAAGCCCCAGTACTGGTGCCAGTGCCCCATGAAACCCTTGCTTCCCACATCACTTTTTCAGCCACGAATTTAACCATCCAATCTGTTTGACCCTATGCCAATTTGCACGTGGCTCAGGCAGTAATCCAGAGATTATTATCTTTGAGGTTCTGCTTTTTAATTTGGACCCTAGCTCCTCAAACTCCCTCAGCAGAACCTCATTCCTAGTTCTACCTATGTCGTTGGTTCCTACGTGGACCATGACAACTGGATCCTCCCCCTCCTGCTTCAAGTTCTTCTCCAGCCACGAGGAGATGTCCTTAACCTTGGCACCAGGCAGGCAACACAGCCTTCGGGACTCCCGGTTGCAGCTGCAGAGAGCGGTATCTACCCCCCTGACTATACTCCTCCCACTTGAATGGCCTCCTGGACCACGGTACCCTGGTCAATTTGCCCATCCTTCTCGCAATCTTTGTTCTCATCCACACAGGTAGCAAGTACCTCGTATCTATTGGACAAGGGCAACGGCTGAGGTTCCTCCACCACTGCATCTGGGGTCCCCTTACCTGCCTGACTCACAGTCACATCCTCCTGTCCTGACCACTGACCAAATCTAAACCACTACCTAACTTAAGGGGTGTAACTGCTTTCTGGGTCAAAGTGTCCAGGTAACTCTCCCCCTCCCTGAAGCATTACAATGTTTGCACCTCGGACTCCAGCTCAACAGCTCTGAGCCCAAGTTCCTCGAGTTGCAGACACTTACTGCAGATGTGTTTGCCTGGGAACACGCTGCTCTCCACAAACTCCCACATGCTGCAGTTACGGCACACCACCTCCACTGCCATCCCTATCTAACTTTGTTTTATTTATTCATTTAATTAAAGTTTTTATGTAATTACTTCACTCGGTTTATTTTTTGAAACTAAATAATTTATCCAGTTTAAGTTATTAATTTAATAAGTATTAGCAAGTTATAGGTTCCTGGTTTAAACAACGCACCTGCAGCCACTTACACTAACCACCAACACTTAACTAATAAACCAAATACTTACACTAACTTAACACTAATCACCAACACACTTAACCAAAAAACGAAATACTTATCTGTAACTTACTCTCGTCGCTCCGCCTTGTTTTGTGACATCACTTTTTGATTATTTTTTTCTGTCTGTTTCAGACTCACCGCCTCTGCTGCTCCTTTACAGTGGGCCGCTGGGGGGAGGGGGGAATTCCCACACTTTCACTGGGCTGCTCTCTCCCTGCTGCTCCTTTATACTGGGCCGCTGGGGGGAGGGGGGGAATTCCCACACTTTCACTGGGCTGCTCTCTCCCTGCTGCTCCTTTATACTGGGCCGCTGGGGGGAGGGGGAATTCCCACACTTTCACTGGGCTGCTCTCTCCCTGCTGCTCCTTTATACTGGGCCGCTGGGGGGAGGGGGGGGAATTCCCACACTTTCACTGGGCTGCTCTCTCCCTGCTGCTCCTTTATACTGGGCCGCTGGGGGGAGGGGGATTCCCACACTTTCACTGGGCTGCTCTCTCCCTGCTGCTCCTTTAGAGTGGGCCGCTGGGGGGAGGGGGATTCCCACACTTTCACTGGGCTGCTCCTTTATACTGGGCCGCTGGGGGGAGGGGGGAATTCCCACACTTTCACTGGGCTGCTCTCTCTCTGCTGCTCCTTTATACTGGGCCGCTGGGGGGAGGGGGATTCCCACACTTTCTCTGGGCTGCTCTCTCCCTGCTGCTCCTTTATACTGGGCCGCTGGGGGGAGGGGGGAATTCCCACACTTTCACTGGGCTGCTCTCTTCCTGCTGCTCCTTTATACTGGGCCGCTGGGGGGAGGGGGATTCCCACACTTTCACTGGGCTGCTCTCTCCCTGCTGCTCCTTTAGAGTGGGCCGCTGGGGGGAGGGGGGATTCCCACACTTTCTCTGGGCTGCTCTCTCTCTGCTGCTCCTTTATACCCAGAGGTGGAAGATCAGAGGGGATAGTGAAAATGCAATGAAGGGTGAGATTGGAAGGAGGGATGGGGTCAGAAGAAAATGAAGGGGATGAAGGCTCAGGAGGGGGGTTGGTATCTAAGAGTTGTTGAAGTTTGCGGTCCTTGATACCTGAAAGGAAGAAAAAAAGTTTTTTGTTAAAGCACCGGATGAGGCGAAAGGTGAAAAGCTTCTTCCTTCTGTTTCAAACAGATCAAAGGCTCTTTTATCTCAAGGCCTTTCTGGTATTTGGTGGCTAATAAGCAGCTTCTTTTGCTGTTGGCCTTGATCATCAGAGGCAAGTAAGTCACTTATGTTGCTCTTCTTTTGCTGTTGGCCTTGATCATCAGAGCCAAGTAAATCATTTGTGTTGCTCTCTTAGGTGAACTCAGCACATGAATGAACTGTGCCCTTCATCCCTTTTCACATCTACTCGATCGCCTATGAATATCCACCCTGTACGCTGAGTTCATCTCCATTGTTGAAGTACACAGCAATCTGAGGTGGCATTTCTCTTGTGTCACGCCATCTTTGATATGTGATCCTAAACAATATCAGATTTTCATCTACCCCAGTGGCTTGCTTAGCCATGATCATTGCATCCTCAGATAGGGATAGCCATTACAGCATATTGATAGCTTTTTTTATTCGTTCATGGAATGTGGGCGTCGCTGGCAATGGCCAGCATTTATTGACCATCCCTAATTGACCTTGAGAAGGTGCTAGTGAGCCGCCTCCTTGAACCACTGCAGTCCGTGTGGTGAAGGTTCTCCCATAGTGCTGTTAGGTAGGTAGGGTGTTCCACGATTTTGACCCAGCGACGATGAAGGAACGGCAATATATTTCCAAGTCGGGATGGTGTGTGACTTGGAGGGGAACGTGCAGGTGGTGTTGTTCCCATGTGCCAGCTGCCCTTGTCCTTCTAGGTGGTAGAGGTCGCTGGTTTGGGAGGTGCTGTCAAAGAAGCCTTGGCGAGTTGCTGCAGTGCATCCTGTAGATGGTACACACTGCAGCCTTGGTGCACCGGTGGTGAAGGGAGTGAACGTTTAGGGTGGGGGATGGGGTGCCAATCAAGCGGGCTGCTTTGTCCTGGATGGTGTTGAGCTTCTTGAGTGTTGTTGGAGCTGCACTCATCCAGGCAAGTGGAGAGTATTCCATCACACTCCTGACTTGTGCCTTGTAGATGGTGGAAAGGCTTTGGGGAGTCAGGAGGTGAATCACTCGCCGCAGAATACCCAGCCTCTGACCTGCAATCGTAGCCACAGTATTTATATGGCTGGTCCAGTTATGTTTCTGGTCAATGGTGACCCCCAGGATGTTGATGGTGGGGGATTCGGCAATGGTAATGACCTTGAATGTCAAGGGGAGGTGGTTAGATTCTCTCTTGTTGGAGATGGTCATTGCCTGGCACTTATCTGGCGCGAATGTTACTTGCCACTTATGCGCCCAAGCCTGGATGTTGTCCAGGTCTTGCTGCATGCGGACAGGGACTGCTTTATTCCCTGAGGGGTTGCGAATGGAACAGAACACTGTGCAATCATCAGTGAACATCCCCATTTCTGACCTTATGATGGAGGTCATTGATGAAGCAGCTGAAGATGGTTGGGCCTAGGACACTGCCCTGAGGAACTCCTGCAGCAATGTCCTGGGGCTGAGATGATTGGCCTCCAACAACCACTACCATCTTCCTTTGTGCTAGGTATGATTCCAGGCACTGAAGAGTTTTCCCCCTGATTCCCATTGACTTCAATTTTACTAGTGCTCCGTGGTGCCACACTCGGTCAAATGCTGCCTTGATGTCAAGTGCAGTCACTCTCACCTCACCTCTGGAATTCAGCTCTTTTGTCCATGTTTGGACCAAGGCTGTAATGAGGTCTGGAGCCGAGTGGTCCTGGCGGAACCCGAACTGAGCATCAGTGAGCAGGTTATTGGTGATTAAATACCGCTTGATAGCACTGTCAACAAAACCTTCCATCACTTTGCTGATGATTGAGAGTAGACTGATGGGGCTGAAATTGGCCGGTTTGCATTTGTCCTGCTTTTTGTGGACAGGACATGCCTGGGCAATTTTCCACATTGTCAGGTAAATGCCAGTGTTGTAGCTGTACTGGAACAGTTTGGCTAGCGGCGCTGCTAGTTCTGGAGCACAAGTCTTCAGCACTACAGCTGGGATGCTGTCGGGGCCCATAGCCTTTGTTGTATCCAGTGCACTCAGCCATTTCTTGATATCACGTGGAGTGAATTGAATTGGCTTCCGTGATGGTGGGGATATTGGGAGGAGGCCGAGATGGATCATCCACTTGGCACTTCTGACTGAAGATGGTTGCAAACGCTTCAGCCTTGTCTTTTGCACTCATGTGCTGGACTCTGCAATCATTGATGTTGGGGATGTTCAAGGAGCCTCCTCCTCCCGTTAGTTGTTTAATTGTCCACCACCATTCACGACTCGATGTGGCAGGACTGCAGAGCTTTGATCTGATCTGTTGGTTGTGGAATCGCTTAGCTCTGTCTGTAGCATGTTGCTTCTGCTGTTTAGCATGCATATAGTCCTGTGGTTGGCACCTCATTTTTAGGAATGCCTGGTGCTGCTCCATGCTCTTCTACACTCCTCATTGAACCAGGGTTGATCCCCTGGCTTGTTGGTAATGGTAGAGTGAGGAATATGCCGGGCCATGAGGTTACAGATTGTGCTGGAATACATTTCTGCTGCTGCTGATGGCCCACAGCGCCTCATGGATGCCCAGTTTTGAATTGCTAGATCTGTTCTGAATCTATCCCATTTAGCACGGTAGCAGTGCCACACAACACATTGAATGGTGTCCTCAGTGTGAAGACGGGACGTCGTCTCCACAAGGACTGTGCGGTGGTCACTCCTACCAATATTGTCATGGGCAGATACATCTGCGATGGTAGATTGGTGAGGACGCGGTCAAGTAGGTTTTTTCCTTGTGTTGGTTCGCTCACCACCTTCCGCAGGCCCATTCTGGCAGCTATGTCCTTCAGGACTCGGCCAGCTTGTTCAGTAGTGATGCTACCGAGCCACTCTTGGTGAATGACATTGAAGTCCGCCACCCAGAGTACATTCTGTGCCCTTTCTACCCTCAGTGCTTACTCTAAGTGGTGCTCAACATGGAGGAGGACTGATTCATCAGTTGAGGGAGGGCGGTACGTGGTAATCAGCAGACGGTTTCCTTGCCCATGTTTGACCTGATGCCATGAGATTTCATGGGGCCCAGAGTCAATGTTGAGGACTCCTAGGGCCACGCCCTCCTGACTGTATATCACTGTACCGCCACCTCTGGTCGGTCTGTGCTGCCGGTGGGACAGGACATACCCAGGGATGGTGATGTAAGACTCTGGGACGTTGGCTGTAAGGTATGATTCTGTGAGTATGGCTATGTCAGGCTGTTGCTTGACTAGTCTGTGGGACAGCTCTCCCAATTTTGGCAGAAGTCCCAGATGTTAGTGAGGAGGACTTTGCAGGGTCGACTGGAACTGGGTTGTCCGGTTTTATCCTGATTGTGACTTTTTGTAGCGAGATTGTACAACTGAGTGGCTTGCTGGGCTATTTCAGAGGGCGATTTAAGAATCAACCACATTGCTGTGGGTCTGGAGTCACATATCGGCCAGACCGGCAAATTTCCTTCCCTAAAGGACATTAGTGAACCAGATGGATTTTTATGACAATCCGGTAGTTTCATGGCCACCATTACTGATAGGTTTTTTTTATTCCAGATTTTATTCAATTAATTGAATTTAAATTCCCCAGTTGCCGTGGAGGGATTTGAACTCATGACTCTGGATTATTACCGTATTCCTGTTTTTTGTTTCCAAATTTTCATCAATTAACAGACCTTTTCAAAATGGCATCAAGCAGTTTGTGATTACTTTCCACAGTGATTTTCTTTCTGAAGACATACCATATCCGTCACAGGCACGATGGGCCGAATGGCCTCCTTCAGTGCTGTATGATTCTATGATTCAAACTTCGCCAAACCAAAAGCCATAGGCTACAATTTTTTTTGATGTTGGCATAATTTACCTGTTTCCATTACAGCATAAACCACAGGCTGGTCTTTTTGTATGAGACATATTCCTCTTTCAGATGTGTCACACTGTAGAAGTACATCCTTATTGATGTCAAAGTATTTTAGTACTGGTGTTGAGAGGTGATCCTCTTAACTTTGTCCAGGCACTTCCCATGGTGACAGTCCCAGGTGAACTTCTTTCTTTAGTAGGTCATAAAAAGGAGTGGTTACTTTTGACGTCTTTGGAACAAACTTATTGCAGATTGACATTCCAAGAATTCTTCAGATGCCTTTTCTGCTGATGGGAGACAACATCGTAAGCACTGCTTTAACTTTAATAAGACTGCATTTTAGTCAATCTTCAGAGAGGCAATGGCCGAAATATTTCTCTTTATTACTTCCTTGAACCTCATTTTATCATTGTTCACTTTATTACCTTTTTTTGTTATCATCGCTTTAACAAGGCTTCCGGTTTCTAATTATGGCCCTGTACCATAGACTATCTGCCCCAACAGCAATTCCTCACAGATTTTCAAGTGGCTCATGAGTCTTCTCCGAAATTGCTCAGGAGATGGAGAGATTCTAAATGGCATCTGTGTCTTCCAAATGGTGTTGAAAAGATGCTCAGCAGACTCAATTCTTCATCTAATACAACATGCCACAACCTATTCTTTGTATCCATAACCATGAGTAGTTTCACTTTTGTTAGTTCAGGCAGAGCATCATCTATAGTTCAAAGGAGGTACGGGTTATGTTTGTGGGCTATGGATAGATGTACAGGTGCACTTTATCATTCTCTTTCGTTGCTATCATCATTGAAGAGACTCAGTCAGGACACTGATCTGGGTGTTTATTTCTTTCAACTGTTATGTTATCAATTTACTAAGTTTACCTATGTCAACAAAAGTTTTCACTGTCAGCTTTGGCTCTTGGGGATGTTTTTTCAGTGGCCCAATAACTATTTTCTCTGATTAAACTTTTTTCTTAAGCTCATGGTTCTGGCAAAAGTAGGGAAACTTGCTACACATGACTTTATTGTTTCATCAGCATCTTAATCCTCTTCATTGAATATTTAGCATCCATGGGTTTTATTAGTCTCTCCAACACAAAATAGTTCTATATAGCTCAAAACAACCTCTATATCAGTCCTGTGTTTGTTTGTCTCAAACTAAAGATCATCAAATATTTTTTAGTGCGCCTCTGTTCATACAGATAATTAGTGTTGCAGTTCTAATATCTTTTGGTTGCTTAATCAGATGAGATTATTCTAAATTCTCTTAGAACTCTTCTAATTGCCCGCTAGATTACCTGCCATCTGTTTTGTTGGGAATGGTATCTTTTGAATGATAGATTCACAGAACAGTACAGTGGCTGCATTCTCAGTGTTTAACATTTTAATTATTACCTTTTAAATGATTTCTTGGCTGATACAGTCACCCAGAGCAGAATAACATCAAATAAAAATAGTACAAGATCTGTATTTGATCACTGTAGAATACCTTTAGAATGCTTAGTTGAAAAGGACACGGGGCTGTAAACAGCTGGCTTAT
This sequence comes from Heptranchias perlo, assembly GCF_035084215.1. NCBI lineage: Eukaryota > Metazoa > Chordata > Chondrichthyes > Hexanchiformes > Hexanchidae > Heptranchias > Heptranchias perlo. The sequence goes on from NC_090327.1 coordinate 52,670,966, forward strand.
ATGGCTTCAAAGTTTCTTTTATTTCTTTTTCTGTATCTGCTTTTAAAATATTATGGTGGATTCAGAGTGACTTACTTTGAATTCTGACACCATATAATGTTTGTTCTGAGCGGCAGTGAGTCACAAACAACCAATGACTTCACAGCTTAAAAACATGTGGGGCCCAAAATTACACAGGCTGCAATTCCAGCACTTATACAAAGTGCAGTGTTGATGGCCAGGATTGGGAGGGCATTGGGGGCCTCCCAGAAGTGCTAGACTGTGTCTCCTGCCAAGGCAGTCACTCTAAAAATGCTTCAAAATCCAGGACACGATCCTCAACTGGGACTCTCAATGTGAACCCCACTTCCGCCAATTCTGAGGCCAGTATGTCTCTTTCTTCTTGGAGTACGGGTCTCTGAAAATCCACTGAGCTTCCACGAGACTGGGGATGTGAGAACTCACAGCATTTGGAGTACCTGCCCCGGCCCTTCCCCTCCACATTAGTGGCCTTGTTTGGGGCAGGTGGAGGCTCTGATCCAACCAGAGGACATCAGAATTCCAATCGAAGGCCTAGACCCAGTATATCTGGTCCCTCACCTATTTCCTGGCCCTTCATCTGTACTATGGCCAGAGTTGCGATGGAAGTTTGATGGAAGGGGTGCGATATTTCAGCCCAGTGCTTTTGGCTGATGAGCCATTTTAGCTAACTACATGCAGCTCTCAATCATACATACACCTCCAGATCAGAGAGAAGTCAGTGAACTTTTTGGACTCGACTACTAATATAAAATTACACCAATGTTGACATAATGTTCATACATGTTTACATGGATGCACAAAGCTATGCTCACTAGCATTAGAATGCCTGTTACATTTTAATGTTAAAGAACTGATGAGATAACATAAGAGACAATTAGAAATTAACTTCAAAAAGTACTTAATGGGCACTTTTTAAGGTCATTTTGTACTGAATGTAGTTATACCACACAGGAGAGTTCACACCTACTTTGCATCAATACAAAACATATAGTATATCTGGCCTATGATTTGAACTTATGGGGCTGAATTTCCAGTAACCAGGGAGATGGAGAGTGGTTGGTAAGCCGGCTGGGGGGCTGGAATTTGGGGCGGAAGCTGGATGTGCCTAGTTCCCACCCTGCTTTCTGGCCCATATTCCAGTCAGGAAGCAGTGGATGAGTCCTTCGCCTGCCCTCCTCCCCCATTGTCTAGGATACTTGCCTGGGGGAGTTTCTGGGCTATGCTGGGAATTCCACCAATTACACTCCGTTAGGCCCAACAGAACTCTCACCAGCTGAGAGCTGAAATGAGTTCCATTGAAGGCTTTACTAAGGTCCCCAAAAGTTATGTCAGTAAAGCTAATCAATCCCAGATGGACTCAATTACTTCACTAAAAATGACTATTTGCTCCTTTAGAAGCATTTTACGAATTTGTCATCCTTATCTCTTTTACTCTTCCTTGGCCTCTGTTCCGCTACTGGAATGGCAGAGCATTCCTCTAATTTTCCTGCTGGCTGTCATGGTGGGCACCTCTGATGCATCTGTACAGGTGTGGACCACCCACCCCGAGTATTTAAATAACCCTGTCCCTGCAATTTGGGATGTTGTCTGCTTGTTGGTCATGGGTGGATGAGAGTTCTGCTTCACTGAACTTCATGGGTGGACCAGATGTGAGTCTTCTATGAACTGTCATCAATTGGCTTCAAGTTTGTGATTTAGTTCATTGCTCATTCCTGCAAAAAACTGAAAATCAACAAATCTAGTTCCGCGCATTCACTTTGCTCACCAAGATAAATTGTACCCTTACTGTTTGGTCTATGGAAAGAATTACGTGTTTGTTTACACAATGATTAATATTCTTATTTTAAAAATCTTTCATGGTACAAGGGGGGGGAAGAGTTGTAGCAGCATCAAAGCAAAAGGATTTTTGAAATTAAAGCATTCAAACCACAGTATACCTGTATCTATATATTTGTACAATAACTTTTGTTTCTGTCTCTATGAATATATAATTGTATAAGTATAGCATATCAAATTTTTTCCAGATTATTCTGTACTAACCATGTAGTATTATTAGTCTTGTGTTTAGCTGGGGCAGATCGGGCAATAAATGCTGGCCTTGCCAGCGACTCGGACATCCCATGAACGAATAAATAAAAAAGTATCAGAAAACCACATTTCACAGCAAGCACAGAAAGCAACCATTTCATTTCCATGCCAAAAACTGAAAGCTTAAATAGACTGAGATTATTGTAACCAGTTAAGGTTGATAACTGAAGGTTTAACCAAGTAATTCAAAGGAACTGTAACTATTTAAAAATTCAGTTTGTAAGTGAAATGTTATCTAAGTTGGAGGACTTGGACTGGATCTGCTTAAGTCCTTGGTCCCTAAATAAGCCTGAAGCTCAATTTATGACCAAGCCCAGCCAGAGGAGTCACCTGCTTAGGCCTAAGCAATCCTGATTTTAAAAAATTTTGCCCATGAGCAGCTAGTCCCTTATTATAAATTCATCATGAGCCATTTTAATAACAATATAATATAGTATATTGCAAGCTGTCATGTTGTAACATATAATCCCACGAATTGACACATGAAAGTTGATGTATAACTTAACTTGTGATCACTTGTGTATTAAAAGTAATAAGAAATGACAATTAGACCTTATTCCTAATTTGAAAATAAAACAACCTTTATTCATTATTTCATTCCAAATGACATCCTCTCATTTAATTGCTTATTCCTACTTTGACCACTCATTTTAACTGATGAGAATTGGGTTTAGGCATCAATTTAAAATAATTATTGGACTCCAATGGGCAGTTTGCGTCTATCAATCACATTGTTGCTCATTCTCTAATGAAGTATACCCTAGCTCACGGATTGCACAGAATCATATTACAGAATTAATCAGATATAGAAAACACAACAATTAATCTTAGGTATGCAGTAGTTAACTTATGATTAATACTTGTATTATAGGGCATAGTTGCAAGGGGGAGCTAGAGCAAGGAATAACGTAGATATAATCCATATAAACATACACTTCTGAGTTACTGATAATACAGTATTATATTATCAACAGCTCCAAAATTTGCTCGCCAAATATTTATTGATCATCTCTGGATTTTGCAGTGAAACTCTTCAGAACGTCAGAAGCAACAGACCAAATTTTCATCTATTGGTGTAAATAAGATCTAAATGGTTAGGAACTGCTCATCCCACTAGATTTGCACACCTAGCTATTCCACACCGTTTTCGGTATAAGTTCAGCGTATAATTGGAGTGAGTAACTTTTTTTAGCAGCCAACTTTCCACCTCAAAATCCATCCTCCCGAATTCCTTTGCACTTTTTGGCCCTTATTGCGACTTGTCCGCTGAGTTCCGATTGAACTAATTGATATATTATAATGAGTGCCAGTGGTGCTGCAGCTCTGAGATTCCTGATTTTACACTCACAAAGCACTTGGGTAAGTTAGACTGAGAATTATAAGGCGCAGCGGCTGGCAGGAACAACTGAGGAGATAGTGAGCTGAGGTGTTTGAAGAGTGCGAAGAGTTTCCATTCTGCCTACACAGACCTAGATATGCTTCTCACTGCCTGTGATAGTGTGAGACCACTAGGAGATTTTCACTCCCCCATCCTTCCTCACCCAAAGTGAGGGATTCTCAGGAGCAGATATGGTATTCCCGATGTGCGTACCCTTGTATGTCATTGTCATTGTCATGGAAGGGAAGAGAAGTAACATAGCATGGAGCCAAGGAGAGTCAGGCATTTAAGGAGTATTGCCCTCACCAGGTATTACACTGCTGCCCTCCCCCCCACCCCCACCCCGGCATAGAATATACAGACAGCACTGGTCATATATAAACCCCAGTGAGGAGATGTGTATTACAAGAGTGCACTTCACCAAAGAGGAAAAAGGGGAATCTGTCACCTGCTGCATGAGGACCTACAGCCATGGTCACCTGTCCGAACTGCGCTCTCTGTAGCTATGAAGGGGACCAATGCACTCAACTTTTATGGCACTAGGTGTCAGTTGTGGCTCAGTGGTAGCATTCATACCTCTGAGTCAGAAGGTTGTGGGTTCAACTCCCATACCAGAGACGAGCACAAAAATCTAGGCTGACACTTCAGTGCAGCACTGAGGGAGGGCTGCACTGTCAGTAGGTGCTGTCTTTTGGGTGAGATGGTAAACTGAAGCCTCAGATGGATGTAAAAGACCCCACAGTACTATTTGAAGAAGAGCAGGGGAGTTCTCCTTGGTGTCCTGGCCAATATTTATCTCTCAACCAACATCCCTAAAACAAATTATCTGGTAATCTCAATGCTGCTGTGTGCAAATTGGCTGCTGTGTTTCCTACATTACAACAGTGACTACACTTCAAAAATACTTCATTGGCTGTAAAACGCTTTGGGATGTCCTGAGGTCATGAAAAGCGCTATATAAATGAAATCAATTTTTTTCTTTTCCTTTCTTTCTCTTTTTCTTTTTCTGCTTTTTCTCTCTGTTTCTTTCTCTTTCTGTGTCATGCATAGTTGTAGCTTGCTGTGCCTTGCACAACTTCATCATACTTGGACATTCCTGAGGAGCTGACCCTAGATGCTTTGAAGGCAGAAGTACATGGAGGAGAGCATCACGATGATCAGCATTCAGAGGACTCCTCAGCCACTGCTGCGAGGGTCATCATAGCATGTCTCATCACTAAAGTCTTCTGTTCTGTTTAATATAGTCTACCTTTGACACTAGTGCCTTACATCCTTCTCCCCCACCTTTAAATAAAGGAATATTTGTTCAATCCAGTACCCATCCTAGAACATGACAACACATCACTCTATTTCCCCCTATACGACTGCTGAGAAAATCATCTCCCGATAGAATAGGTCAGCACCAATTAAGTGCATCCTTTCCTGTATGACTCTGACCTCTGTGAATAACACATCATGACGTCAGTGCACATTCTATTTTTTTATAATAAAGTCCAAAGTGAACACTAGCCAAGTTACACCTTCCTAATACCACGCTTCCTCTGGGTGCCTAAATGTGCATATTCTATTGCTTTCCCAAAGTTCAACCTGAGAGCTGGTTTCACAGGAAGTGGCTGGCTGCTCATTGTCTACAAAAGGGTCATAGAACTGAGGTGGCCCTCTTACCACGGCAGCTTGTTGCTGGCAGGAAGCTGTTGCTGGCTGCATCCCTTGAGCATGCTCCTGGGCCACCTGGTGTCGCCTCTTGCTCCACTGATGTTGTGCTCTGAGGGGAAGGTCCAGAGGCCTGGCATGTCGAGCTATCCTGAGAGATGACAGTATTGGCAAATGGAGTCCAGCTGCGATCATCCACTGGGCTATGGATCGGTGTCTCCGCTGATCAGCAGGGTGGCCGGTCTAACGGCAGCTATCAGATCCGGAAAGCCCTGAGAGAGAGCAGCATGTATCGTGGCTGCCATGGTCTGGAAGCTGGTATGCAGGGTGCTCCCTATTCTCTCCCCTATTGCCACTAAAGCCTCAGTCGGTGCCTCTGTGGAGGTGGAAGCACCAACTGGTCCCTGGCCGCTTCTTATGTGGGAGTCTGCTGCACAGTACAATGAAGCTGCCACACCTTCCATTGATGTCTTTAACAAAGAAAAAGTGTCCTAATGTTGCCGCAAATGAGAGCTGTTGACTCAATCGTCACACCTGTCATTTGCTGTGCATTCTTAGTAAAAGCGATGGAGGTCTGGTGTTATGGATCTCCAATCATTTTTATACCCTGTGAATTGGTGAACAGAGGGCATAATGGACGCAAGAATCAACCCTAGATTACTGCAGTGTAACGTGCGATATTTAATTAATTTCTGTGGTGTTATATTGTAGAATGATTTATCGTTAAAAAAAACTAGTTGTTATTTTGATTTTAGAGAACTATGGTCAAGTTAGAACTATCCATAATGCAGAAGGATACAGCTAACAAAAGATGCTCCCAAAAGTTGTTTAGTCAGCAGCTTGTATCAAGGCTTGCAACTTGTCTGTTTATTATGTGACAACAAGTCTTAATATCGGTCTTAAATACACAATGTTCGAGCAACAGCATAACAAGAATAGAAACAATATTACCCCATTCTTCCCTCAGGTAGAGGGAAGTAACCGCACAGATCGTTCCACATCCTGATTCGTCTATAAGGGTTCAAGAGTTTAAACCCACTATCTCACCTGTTCCAGTGTCTCTGTTATCAGGGCCTCTCTTATCAGGGTCTGAACTTCCTCAGTGCCTACTTCCCAGCCTTGATACAAGCTGCTGACTGAACAACTTTTGGGAGCATCTTTTGTTAGCTGTATCCTTCTGCATTATGGATAGTTCTAACTTGACCATTTTCTGTTTTTTAGCTGTTTGTGTGTTAATGCTTAATCTAATTTCTATAAGCTTGAGCTGGGCATATGTATTAAGGTGCCTAACCTAAACATGAGTGGTTTATATGTTTTATATGCTAAAAACACTTAATCTAAACATAAGTTTTATATACAGGAAAAGAATGACGCGTAAAAAGATCAATCTTACAGTCCCGTACTTGCGGGCAAAGGAACCTGTTCCCAACCCTTCACCTTCTAATTAAAGCGGCCAACTCCAAGTTTTAAGTTTTCTTTGACAGCCTCTTAATCAAACATTTGAACCAACACAATGTACCAATCATAATTACAAGGAAAATTATCTGAGCTATAACAAAACTCATGGATATTATTCTAGTCCCAGGTGCTGACCTATATTGTAAACTGTTTCCCACCATTCATGATCTCCTAGCTTTTGCACTTTTTGTTCTATAAGGGCATTAGCTTGTTTCATCTTAACCAGGTGATGCAGTGAGGCATGTGACTGAGCCAGTATGGACTTGAGACTCAATGACAATGGAGGAATAGAGTGGCCAAAAGGTTTGCAATGCCTTCTCCTGTAATGTGAGATTAACGTGAACCTCTGTCACTTTGTGAGGTCATATTGGCATGAGAGTACGTTCCCCAACTTGAATGATTTCTGTGGAGGTAAGGAAGAAGAAGGAATTCGTGATAGGGCAGATTGTAGTACCGCCATTCAAAATATCTTTTCAAGAGGCTGCATTTTTATGAGGAAATTTCCATGTCATTTTTATAAAATGTAAAACAGACTTTGAAATCTGTCATGAATGCCCCTTTTGCATTCAACTTTAAATAGGCACACTGGTTAATGTCTGCAGCAATACTTTTAGTTATTTTTCTGAAATAATTTTAAAAACACTGCAAAAGAAATATCAAAAGGCTATGTGGTGGGATGTCCTCAGGATATGGAAAACATTGTGATAACCCAAGTACATAATCCTTGAGTGGTTTGGGATTTGAATGCTCCCATCCCTTTGACAGATGTTCTGATACACAGATGTGCAAAGTCATGTGACACCCAAAGGGTGAATTTGTTACTGAAGCTACAGAACAAATGTGAGTAAAAACAGAAAACTCTGGAAACACTCAGCAGGTCAGGCAACATCTGTGGAGAGAGGAAAATAGGGCTAACATTTCAGACGATAGGTCATTGACCTGAACCATTAACCCTACCTTCCTCTCTCCACAGATGCTGCCTGACCTGCTGAGTGTTTCCAGCATTTTCTGTTTTGATTCCAGATTACCAGCATCTGCTGTATTTTGTTTTTTGTGATTTTTTTATAAGTTTTTCTTTGAAAATCCCTGATGCTCATTGGAGGGATTGAGGGATGAGGGGAAGCGGAAGGTCAAAAATCCAATTCTAGCAGTCAGGTGTCACAACATGTATCTGCTTCTTCTCACAATCTAATGGTGGGAGTTCCCTTGTTTTAACTGGTGATCTCCCAACAGTTTAAGTACCAGTTTAGATTGGTAGTTGTGTATCTGATCTCTGGGAGTCCAGTAGGGAAGATATGTCGGTATCGTCTACAATGTAAGAACAAGTATTTGTTTACTTTTAAAGGAATTGATGTATACTTTGTCACTAGGTTATATATATGCATGTAGTTGTGGTAGTAGTATAGTAGTAGGCTGGCAGTAACAGCTTCCATTTCTAGCCAAGTACCAGGGACTGTCAGTTTTTGTGGCAGTGATGAGAGGAAGGAGGATTTATCCAAGTTTCTTCACAGTCTAGAAGAGCTGAACAGACTACCTTGTATTTTCAGAATTGTTCATTGGCTTAATGAATACCTTAATCTTTAGGGCCTCTGAAGCAGATGTTGTTATGGGGAAAAAACACACAAACAAATGTTTAACGTTCAAAGCTTCCTTTTATGGGCTTCATAAATTTCCTAAAAGCACTGTAGCTACTTTAAATTTATTACAAGTGTAAAATTCAATGAGTTAGAAATTTGTCATAGCAATACTTCTATTATATTAAATAATGAAAACAATTTCTTCTAAGTGTAACAATTAATTTTTTTCATTTGTCACCATTAAAGTTTTAATATCTCTGTTTATGCATCTGAAATATATTACTATAAATGTTTTCAAAAAGAATCACAAATGCATTTTATGAAATGTTACCATTATTATTTGTTAATGCACTAATACTTTACTGTTGTTATCACTTTTAAATATACAGCTTTAAAAGAGAATTAGTTTTACACTGATAAGTTTGGAATGAACAAGTGTAAATCTTCTCAGTATATTTTATGAAATGAATGGTGTAATATTCCCCACCTCATGTGTGGTCTACCTACTTGAAGAGGTCGTCTGGCAACCTAAGCAGTTAACGAGTTACCTGCTAATCAGAAAATGACGGGGGTCACCCACCCACAAGGAGTGCTGAGGCGCTGCCCCGTGCGAGTGGCAGTGGCGCCATGGCATTCGAACCTACTGTCCTCTGTCCAGACGATAGCATTCCTGCTCCCATCCCTGCCACTCCGCCAGTGTTCTTGCTGTTGCCTATCAGCCAGCCAGGCCAGACTGCTACAGCCTATGCCAAGATGGTGCAGTCTGAAGCCGGGCCCTCCTGGCCCAGAGGTGCTTGAGGTCATCCTCCAAGGCCATCTGCACACTCCTCAATTGAAGCTCAGCAGCCTCCCACCACTCATGGTCCAGCCATTGGGGATGCACCTCGTAGGAGCATTAGGATAAGTAAAGGCACATGAACAACAGGCATTAAGCGAATGCACAAGGGCGAATAGTCTCATTTTGTTTATATCATTTCATGTGTGAATTTATAAATTTGAATTTGAATTTGGTCGTGGTTTTTATTTCTGCGATGAGCTGAGGGAGGAAGCAATGTGTAATCGTATGGAAGGTGATTTGATGGTCATGTGGGAGAGGACGGGTGGGGAATGTAGGACTGTTGCTGACTTGGGAGATGTCATTCACGTTATTTATATCGCTCACGGATCAGGTGAGCACACAGAGCCCTGGCAGACAAGGCCAGTGTTCCTTGTTGCCCCCTTGGGTCTTTCTCCACTTCCCCCTCTGTCTCCTCCCTCTCATCCTCAGCCTCTTCCTCCTACTCTTCCTCAGCCTCTTCCTCCTCTTCCTCTGGCTCAGGGTCTTGCTGGATAATCAGTGGCAAGGGCTGTTCCCTTATAATGGCGAGGTTGTGCAGCATGCAGCATACCATGAGCAATCTTGACACCCGCTCAGCTGAGTAGTGCAGGGCTCTACCAGAATGGTCCAGGCAGTGGATGTGTTGCTTTAGGATGCCTATGGTATGCTCAATGACGTTGCGTGTAGCGGCATGTCTTTCGTTGTAGGCCCGCTCTGCAAGTGTGTGTGCGTTCCTGAGTGGAATCATGAGTCACCTCATGAGGGGATTGCCTTTGTCAGCCGGTAGCCAGTCTTTCACTTGCTGAACCGGTTCAAAGATAGCTGGCATGTTGGACTGCCGCGTAGTGAAGGAGTCATGACTGCGCCCGAGGTAGCAGGCATTGACCTGCATGATGCGCTGCGTTTGGTCGCACACCAGCTGCATATTCAGGGAGTGGAACCCCTTTCCGTTCATGAAGATGGCCAAGTTGAGATATGCAGTCAATATGCATGCAGTCAATGACACCCTGCACCATGGGGAAGCCTGCATTGTGAGCAAACACTCATGCTCGCTTGTTGTTGTTCTTTCTATCAAGAGGGGATGTGATGAACCTGTTGCGCATCTCATATAGTGCCCCCATGACCTCCGTTATGCAGCAGTGCACTGAACACCGTGAGATATTGCACAGGTCGCCAGCAGAGGCCTGAAAGGATCAAATGCCGTAGAAGTTCAGTGCCACGGTTACTCTCACAGGCAATGCTGTCCTTGCCCTGCTCGGAGGCTGCAGTTGTGGCTGCAGCAGGTGACAGATCTCCGTCATGACCTCTTTGGTGAACCTCAGCCGTCGGATGCACTGGTCATCGCTGATCTGGTGGAAAGAGTAGGGTTCCCTGAAGACTCTCATTGGATATGGCTTCCTGCTCAGTACCCTGCACCTCCTCCTCCCTCTCCTCGCAGCTTGACCTGCTCTGTGTTGTCTCTCTTCATGCTGCCAGTCATGTTCTATGCCCAGCGGGAGCCCTAGCAGACCACCCATGGTTGCCAGCAATCTTGTTCAATCACTGTTGTAAATTACACCAACCGTAAGGCAGCACCTGCCAAACCACTCTCAAATATACAATAGCAACTCTCTGTAAGTAAAGGGAGCTTCAACAAACACGTCCTGTTCTACCAGCAGACAGAAGCAATAATCCAGCAACTAACCTGCAACACCTGCATGATCTCATTAAATAGCACTGGTGGGAGGTCCTCCAGGCACTCTAAGATATGTTCAGGTGTTCGTGGTTAAGCCAATGCATTGACTGGAGCGTTAAGTGCCAAAATGGTGTCTATCAGTTATACATTCCTTTCTGGCTCAAAAACACATAAGAAAAAGTGGCCCAACCATGGCTAACAAAATAAATTAAGGATAGTATTAGATCCAAAGAGGAGTCATATAAAGTTGCCAGAAAAAGTAGCAAACCTGAGGATTGGGTGCAGTTTAGAATTCAGCAAAAAAGGACCAAGAGATTGATTAAGAGGGGAAAATAGAGTATGAGTGTAAACTTGCATGGAACATAAAAGTGGACTGTAAAAACTTGTACAAGTATGTAAAAAGAAAAAGATTAGTGAAGACAAATGTAGGTCCCTCACAGTCAGAAAAAGGAGAATTTATAATAGGGAACAAGGAAATGGCAGAGCAATTAAACAAATACTTTGGTTCTGTCTTCACGGAAGAGGACATAAATAACTTCCCAGAAATGCCAGTGAACCAAGGGACTAGTGAGAAGGAGGAATTGAAGGAAATTAGTATTAGTAAAAAAATAGTGCTGGAGAAGTTAATTGGACTGAAAGCCGATAAATCCCCAGGGCCTGATAATCTCCATCCCAGAGTAGTAAAAGAGGTAGCCATGGGAATAGTGGATGCATTGGTTGCCATCTTCCAAAATTCTATAGATTATGGAACAGTTCCTGCAGAAAGGAGGGTGGCAAATGTAACCCCACTATTTAAAAAAAGAGGGAGAGAGAAAACAGAGAACTACAGACCGGTTAGCCTAACATCAGTAGTAGGGAAAATGCTAGAGTCTATTATAAAGGATGTGATAACAGGACACTTAGAAAATATCAACGGGATTAGACAAAGTCAATATGGATTTACGGGGGAAAAATTTGATAAGGGTCCATTTTGGGTGGTGGACGGGCTACCACCCTGCACCCGATGATCCCCATGCAGGCAGGACGCAAGTTTGGACCCACCGGAGCACTTACCTTTTCAGGCCTTCCACGTGGAATCAATGCAATTCGCACTTTCCTCTAGCAGAGGGTGCTCAATCTCTTAAAGGGAGGATGCGTCTTAGAAATCTCTTGAAGGTGAAAATAACAGTCTACTGTCTGCATGGAGTCTGAACGGAGATCTGACATCACACACGTAAAACACAGATGCAGGTACCATCCCTATGTTTACACACTGATGAGTTATGTTAAAACATTGAATAAAGGTTGCGCACTACTAAATCTCACATCCTCCAATCTGCACACCAGACCTCACCAATCTGCCAATCTGAGTTGGTACCAGGCCTGCGCGGGTGCATGCACCAAGGTTCCCTGCTGATGCACTAGAGACCTTGGGTGCAAGAGGTGGACAGAAGGAGGGCCATCCTATAACTGCTGGGGTGGGGGGGGGTGGCAAGAGGCCCTCCAGACATATACTCAAAAGACAGTGAGAGGCAGCAGGGGACAAAGTCAATGCCAGGCGCACAGCATCATGAACATGGATGCAGTGCAGGAAGAAGTTCAATGCTTTGACATGAGTGGTCAAGGTGAGTGAGGTCAACTGTCAAGTGGCGTCTCCTACCAATTGCACCATGCACTACACCCCCCATTCCCCACGTACCAATAAACTCTTTCCATCAGTACTTAACTCTTCCAATCAGATGCTTCCTTTCACCCTTACACATTACCACTGTTTCAAGCCGCCCACCCACAACTCAAAGGCCACACACACTGGCAGCTATTCAGCCATGACAGGCACATCACCCAGACACATGTCCCGCTTTCTTGCAGGAGAACGTGGCGCATATCAAGAGGCAGCAAGTGGCCATGGCATTTAGCCCCTTGAGACTGTTCCACCATTCAATGAGATCATTGTGGACCTGTGACCTAACTGCATATACCCGTTTTAGCCCCATATCCTTTAATACCCTGGGTTCACAGAAATCTATCAATCTCAGATTTAACATTCACAAGTGAGCAAGCATCAACTGCCGTCTGCAGAAGAGCGTTCCAAACATCTCCCCCCCTTTGCATGTAGAAGCATTTCCTAACTTTACTCCTGCACATCCTGGCTCTAAATGTTAGGCTATGTCCCCACGTCCTAGTGTTCAAGTCTAGGAGACCTCCAAAAACACTTACAAATGTCTCGGCAACCAGAAGCAATAATCCAGCCACTAACCTGTAAATCCTGCATGGTCCCTTTAAATAGCGCTGGTGGGGGGTCCTCCAGGCACTGTAAGACACGTTCAGATGGTCGGGGTTAAGACTGCGTTGAGTTGAGCGTTAAGTCCCAAAATGGTGTCTATCACTTTAAATCAGCGTTGCACTCTGATTGAAGCCATTTTCTCCATACTTTAATGATTCCAGCATTCGTTATCTGCGTCTGCGCTAACTCCTATACCAAGATGGCATCTGGTGCACGTCACGCAGGAAACGTGCGTGCGCATCCAAGACGCCACCTTGGATGTCGGAGAGGCCGTGTAGCGCCAAAACAACAGGCGCTATGCGGCCAAATTTAGCGCCCTACGAAAGGGAAATCGTGTTTGACAAACCTACTGGACCTTTTTGAGGATGTAACTGGTAGAATAAATAAGGGAGAATCAGTGGATGTGGTTTATTTGGATTTTCAGAAGGCCTTTGATAAAGTCCCACATAAGAGGTTAGTGTGCAAAATTAAAACACATGGGATTGGGAGTAATATACTGGCATGGATTGAAATTTTTTTTAATAGACAGGAAACAGAGAGTAGGAATAAATGGGTCTTTTTCGGGGTGGCAGGCGGTGACTAGTGGGGTGCCGCAGGGATCAGTGCTTGGGCCCCAGCTATTCACAATATATATCAATGATTTGGATGAGGGAACCAAACGTAATATTTCCAAGTTTGTTGACGACACAAAATTAAGTGGGATCGTGAGTTGTGAGGAGGATGCAAAGAGTCTTCAAGGCAATTTAAACATATTGAGTGAGTGGGCAAATGAATGGCAGATGCAGTATAACGTGGATAAATGTGAAGTTATCCACTTCGGAAGGAAAAACAGAAAGGCAGAGTATTATTTCAACGGTGATAGATTGGGGAATGTTGATGTACAAAGCGACCTGGTACACTAGTCACTGAAAACAAACATGCAGGTACAGCAAGCAGTTAGGAAGGCAAATGGTATGTTGGCCTTCATTGTAAGAGGATTTGAGTACAGGAGCAAGGATGTCTTACTGCAGTTATACAGGGCCTTGGTGAGACCACACCTTTTTTTTTATTCGTTCATGGGATGTGGGCGTCGCTGGCGAGGCAAGCATTTATTGCCCATCCCTAATTGCTCTTGAGAAGGTGGTGGTGAGCCGCCTTCTTGAACCGCTGCAGTCCGTGTGGTGAAGGTTCTCCCACTGTGCTGTTAGGAAGGGAGTTCCAGGATTTTGACCCAGCGACGATGAAGGAACGGCGATATATTTCCAAGTCGGGATGGTGTGTGACTTGGAGGGGAGTGTGCAGGTGGTGTTGTTCCCATGTGCCTGCTGCTCTTGTCCTTCTAGGTGGTAGAGGTCACGGGTTTGGGAGGTGCTGTCGAAGAAGCCTTGGCGAGTTGCTGCAGTGCATCTTGTGGATGGTACACACTGCAGCCACAGTGCGCCGGTGGTGAAGGGAGTGAATGTTTAGGGTGGTGGATGGGGTGCCAATCAAGCGGGCTGCTTTGTCCTGGATGGTGTCGAGCTTCTCGAGTGTTGTTGGAGCTGCACTCATCCAGGCAAGTGGAGAGTATTCCATCACACTCCTGACTTGTGCCTTGTAGATGGTGGAAAGGCTTTAGGGAGTCAGGAGGTGAGTCACTTGCCGCAGAATACCCAGCCTCTGACCTGCTCTTGTAGCCACAGTATTTATATGGCTGGTCCAGTTAAGTTTCTGGTCAATGGTGACCCCCAGGATGTTGATGGTGGGGGATTCGGCGATGGTAATGCCGTTGAATTTCAAGGGAAAGTGATTAGACTCTCTGATGGAGATAGTCATTGCCTGGCACTTGTCTGGCGCGAATGTTACTTGCCACTTATCAGCCCAAGCCTGGATGTTGTCCAGGTCTTGCTGCATGCAGGCTCGGACTGCTTCATTATTTGAGGGGTTGCGAATGGAACTGAACACTGTGCAATCATCAGCGAACATCCCCATGATGGAGGGAAGGTCGTTGATGAAGCAGCTGAAGATGGTTGGGCCCGTGACACTGTCCTGAGGAACTCCTGCAGCAATGTCCTGCGGCTGAGATGATTGGCCTCCAACAACCACTACCATCTTCCTTTGTGCTAGATATGACTCCAGCCACTGGAGAGTTTTCCCCCTGATTCCCATTGACTTCAATTTTACTAGGGCTCCTTGGTGTCACACTCGGTAAAATGCTGCCTTGATGTCAAGCGCAGTCACTCTCACCTCACCTCTGGAATTCAGCTCTTTTGTCCAAGTTTGGACCAAGGCTGTAATGAGGTCTGGAGCCGAGTGGTCTTGGCGGAACCCAAACTGAGCATCGGTGAGCAGGTTATTGGTGCGTAAGTGCCGCTTGATAGCACTGTCGACGACATCTTCTATCACTTTGCTGATGATTGAGAGTAGACTGATGGGGCGGTAATTGGCCGGATTGGATTTGTCCTGCTTTTTGTGGACAGGACATACCTGGACAATTTTCCACATTGTCGGGTAAATGCCAGAGTTGTAGCTGTACTGGAACAGCTTGGCTAGAGGCGCAGCTAGTTCTGGAGCACAAGTCTTCAGCACTACAGCTGGGGTGTTGTCGGGGCCCATAGCCTTTGCTGTATCCAGTGCACTCAGCCGTTTCTTGATATCACGTGGAGTGAATCGAATTGGCTGAAGACTGGCTTCTGTGATAGTGGGGATATCGGGAGGAGGCCGAGATGGATCATCTACTTGGCACTTCTGGCTGAAGATGGTTGCAAACACTTCAGCCTTGTCTTTTGCACTCACGTGCTGGACTCCACCATCATTGAGGTTGGGGATGTTTACAGAGCCTCCTCCTCCCATTAGTTGTTTAATTGTCCACCCATTCACGACTGGTTGTGGCAGGACTGCAGAGCTTTGATCTGATCCGTTGGTTGTGGAATCGCTTAGCTCTGTCTATAGCATGTTGCTTCTGCTGTTTAGCATGCATGTAGTCCTGAGTTGTAGCTTCACCAGATTGGCACTTCATTTTTAGGTGCGCCTGGTGCTGCTCCTGGCATGCTCTTCTACACTCCTCACTGAACCAGGGTTGATCCCCTGGCTTGTTGGTAATGGTAGAGTGAGGAATATGCCGGGCCATGAGGTTACAGATTATGCTGGAATACAATTCTGCTGCTGCTGATGGCCCACAGCACCTCATGGATGCCCAGTTTTGAGCTGCTAGATCTGTTCTGAATCTATCCCATTTAGCACGATGGTTGTGCCACACAACACGTTGGATGGTATCCTCAGTGCGAAGATGGGACTTCTGGAGTATTGTGTGCAGTTTTGGTCTCCTTACCTTAGAAACGATATACTTGCCATAGAAGAAGTGCAGCGAAGGTTCACCAGACTGATTCCTGGGATGGCAGGACCTGTCGTATGAGGAGAGATTGGGTCGACGCGGCCTGTATTCACTAGAGCTTGGAAGAGTGAGAGGGAATCTCATTGAAACGTATAAAATTCTGATAGGGCGAGACAGAATGGATGCTGAGAGGATGTTTCCCCTGGCTGGGAGGTCTAGAAGGAGGGGTGAACGACTCAGGATTCGGGGTAGGACATTTAGGACTGAGATGAGGAGAAATTTCTTCACTCAGAGGGTGGTGAACCTGTGGAATTCTCTGCCACAGAAGGCTGTGGAGGCCAAGTCACTGAATATATTTAAGAAGAAGCTAGATAGATTTCTAGACACAATAGGCATCAAGGGGTATGGGGAAAGAGCGGGAAAAATATATTGAGTAGATAATAGATTCAGCCATGATCTTATTGAATGGTGGAGTAGGCTCGAAGGGCCGAATAGCCTACTCCTGCTCCTATTTTCTATGTTTCTATGTTTCTATCACTTTAATAAGAACATAAGAAATAGGAGCAGGAATAGGCCATTCGGCCCCTCACGTCCACTCCACCATTCATCATGATCATGGCTGATCTTCTACCTCAACCCCGTATACTTTGATGCCTTTAATATCTAGAAATCTATCAATCTCTGTTTTGAATGTACTCAATGACTAAGCCTCCACAGCCCTCTGGGGTAGAGAATTCCAAAGATTCACCACCCCCTGAGTGAAGAAATTTCTCCTCATCTCAGTCCTAAATGGCTTACCCCTTATTCCGAGACTGTGACCCCTGGTTCTGGACTCCCCAGCCAGGGGAAACATCCTCCCTGCATCTACCCTGTCGAGCCTTGTAAGAATTTTGCATGTTTCAATGAGATCACCTCTCATTCTTCTAAACTTTAGAGAATACAGGCCTAGTCTACTCAATCTCTCCTCATACGACAATCCCGCCATCCCTAGAATCTGTCTGTTGAACCTTTGTTGCACTCCCTCTATGGCAAATATATCCTTTCTTAGGTAAGGAGACTAAAATTGAACACAATACCCCAGGTGCGGTCTCACCAAGGCCTTATATAATTGAAGTAAGACATCTTTACTCCTGTACTCAAATCCTCTTGTAATAAAGACCATTTGCCTTCCTAATTGCTTGCTGCACCTGCATGTTAGCTTTCAGTGACTCAAGAACACCCAGGTCCCTTTGAACATCAACATTTCCCAATCTCTCACCATTTAAAAAATACTCTGCATTTCTGTTTTTCCTACCAAAGTGGATAAATTCAAATTTTTCCACATTATATTCCATCTGCCATGTTCTTGCCCACTCACTTAGTCTGTCTATATCCACTTGAAGCCTCTTTGCATCCTCCTCACAACTCACATTCCCAACTAGTCTTGTGTCATCAGCAAACTTGGAAATATTACATTTGGTCCCCACATCCAAATCATTGATATAGTTTGTGAATAGTTGGGGCCCAAGCACTGATCCCTGCAGTACCCCACTAGTCACAGTCTGCCAACCTGAAAAAGATCCGTTTATTCCTACTCTCGGTTTTCTGTCTGTTAACCAATTCTCAATCCATGCCAGTATATTACCCCCAATTCCATGTGCTCTAACTTTGTTCACCAAACTCCTGTGTGGGACATTATTGAAAGCCTTCTGAAAATCCAAATACACCACATCCACTGGTTCCCCCTTATCTATTCTACTAGTTACATCCTCAAAGAACTCCAATAGGTTTGTCAAACATGATTTCCCTTTCATAAATCCATGTTGACTCTGCCAAATCCTATTATTATTTTCTAAGTGTCCTGTTATCACATCCTTTATAATAGATTCTAGCATTTTCCCTACTACTGATGTCATGTTAACAGGTCTGCAGTTTCCCGTTTTCTCTCTCCCTCCTTTCTTAAATAATGGGGTTACATTTGCTTTCCTCTAATCTGCAGGAACCGTTCCAGAATCTATAGAATTTTGGAAGATGACAACCAATGCATCCACTATCTCTATAGCCACCTCTTTCAAAACCCTGGGATGTAGATCATCAGGTCCTTGGGATTTATTGACTTTCAGTCCCATTAATTTCTCCAGTACTATTTTTTTACTAATACTAATTTCTTTCAGTTCCTCATTCTCGCCAGACCCTTGTTTCTCTAGTATTTCTGGGAGGTTTTTTGTGTCTTCTTCCATGAAGACAGACACAAAGTATTTGTTTAATTTCTCTGCCATTTCCTTACTCCCCATTATAAATTCTCCCGTCTCTGTCTGTAAGGGACCCACATTTGCCTTCGCCAGTCTTTTCCTTTTTACATACCTATGGAAGCCTATACAGCCCGTTTTTATGTTTCTGGTTAGTTTATTCTCATATTCTATTTTCCCTTTCTTTATCAATTTCTTGGTCCTCCTTTGCTGAATTCTAAAATGCTCCCAATCCTCAGGCTTACTGCTTTTTCTGGCTACTTTATATGCCTCTTTCTTTGATTTAATACTATCTTTAATTTCTCTTGTTAGTCACGGTTGGACCACATTTCCTGTTGGGTTTTTGTGCCTTAAAGGAATATATATTTGTTGCAAATTATATATGACATAGAAAATAAGAGCAGGAGGAGGCCATTTGGCCCTTCGAGCCTGTTCCGCCATTCAATATGATCATGGTTTATCCTCTATCTCGATACCATATTCCCGCTCTCTCCCCACACCCCTTGATGCCTTTTGTGTCTAGAAATCTATCTAGCTCCTTCTTAAATATATTCAGTGATTTGGCCTCCACAGCCTTCTGTGGTAGAGAATTCCACATGTTCACCACCCTCTGAGTGAAAAAAATTCTCCTCATCTCAGTCCTAAATGTCCTACCCTGTATTCTGAGACTGTGACCCCTTGTTCTAGACCCCCCCAGCCAGGGGAAACATCCTCCCTGCATCCAGTCTGTCTAGCCCTGTCAGAATTTTATACGTTTCAATGAGATCCCCTCTCATTCTTCTAAACTCTAGTGAATACAGGCAGAGTCGACCCAATCTCTCCTCATACGACAGTCCTGCCTTCCCAGGAATCAGTCTGGCGAACCTTCACTGCACATCCTCTATGGCAAGTATATCCTTTCTTCGGTAAGCAGTCCAAAACTGCACACAATACTCTAGGTGTGGTCTCACCAAGGCCCTGTATAACTGCAGTAAGACAACCTTGCTCCTATACTCAAATCCTCTTGCAATGAAGGCCAACATACTGTATGCCTTCCTAATTGCTTGCTGCACCTGCATGTTTGCTTTCAGTGACTGGTGTACAAGGACACCCAGGTCCCTTTGTACATCAACATTTCCCAATCTATTACTATTTAAATAATACTCTGCCTTTCTGTTTTTTCTTCCGAAGTGGATAACTTCACATTTATCCATGTTTTACTGTATCTGCCATGTATTTGCCCACTCACTCAACTTGTCTAAATCACCATGAAGCCTGTTTGCATCCTCCTCACAACTCACAATCCCACCAAGTTTTGTGTCATCACCAAACTTGGAAATATTACATTTGGTTCCCTCATCCAATTGTGAATAGCTGGGGCCCAAGCACTGATCCCTGCGGTACCCCACTAGTCTCCGCCTGCCACCCTGAAAAAGACCCATTTATTCCTACTCTCTGTTTCCTGCCTGTTAACCAATTTTCAATCCATGCCAGTATATTACCCCCAATCCATGTGTTTTAACTTTGCACACTAACCTCTTAAGTGGGACTTTATCAAAGGCCTTCTGAAAATCCAAATACACCACATCCACTGGTTCTCCAAGTACTATACTACCAATTACATCCTCAAAAAACTCCAGTAGGTTTGTCAAACACGATTTCCCTTTCATAAATCCATGTTGACTTTGTCTAATCCCTTTGATATTTTCTAAGTGTCCTGTTATCACATCCTTTATAATGGACTCTCGCATTTTCCCTACTACAGATGTTAGTAGTTCCCTGTTTTCTCTTTCCCTCCTTCTTTAAATAGTGGGGTTACATTTGCTACCCTCCAATCTGCAGGAGTTGTTCCATAATCTATAGAATTTTGGAAGATGACAACCAAAGCATCCAATATTTCCATGGCTACCTCTTTTAGTACTCTGGGATGCAGATTATCAGGCCCTGGGGATTTATCGTCTTTCAGTCCCAATTCTTTAAATGCTAGCCGTTGCCTGTCTACCGTCATACCTTTTAATGTTGTTCCCCAATCAACCACTGACATCTTGCGCCTCATACCATCATAGTTTCCTTTGTTTAGATTTAAGACCGTAGTTTCGGATTGAACTACATCTCTTTCAAACTTAATGAAGAATTCTACCATATTATGGTCACTCTTCCCTAAGGGTTCCTTTACAACAAGATTATTAATTAACTCTTTCTCATTGCACAATACTACATCTAAAATAACCTGTTCCCTAGTTGGTTCCTCAACATACCGATCTAGAAAACCACCTCGTATACATTCCAGGAATTCG
Organism: Heptranchias perlo; assembly: GCF_035084215.1. Taxonomy (NCBI): domain Eukaryota; kingdom Metazoa; phylum Chordata; class Chondrichthyes; order Hexanchiformes; family Hexanchidae; genus Heptranchias; species Heptranchias perlo. The sequence continues at coordinate 52,691,692 of NC_090327.1, forward strand.
TCCTCCACAGTTTTAGTGTTAATTTGGTTTGCCCAATCTATATGTAGATTAAAGTCCCCCATGATTACTGTGTTACCCTTGTTACATGCACTTCAACTTTCCTGCTTTATACCGTGCCCTATATTACCACTACTGTTTGGAGGCCTGTAAACAACTCCCACCAATGTTTTCTGCCCCTTGCTGTTTCTTAGCTCCATCCAAACTGATTCTACATCTTAATCTTCTGAGCCAAGATCCTTTCTCATTATTGTACTGATCTCATCCTTTATTAACAGCGCTACCCCACCTCCTTTTCCTTTTTGCCTGTCCTTCCTAAATGTCGAATATTTTTGAATATTCATTTCCCAGCCTTGGTCACCCTGCAGCCACATCTCCGTAATGGCAATTAGATCATATCCATTTACTTCTATCTGTGTGGTCAATTCATCAACCTTGTTGCGAATACTGCATGTATTCAGATAAAGTGCCTTTAATTTTGCCTTTTTAAAATTTTTTCCTATTTTGACCTTATTTGCTGCTGGCCTTTGTTTCCGCTACCTTCCAATTTCACTTGCTACTTTTCTACCTTCCATTTCCAGCTTTGTTACTCTCCCTTCTGAATCTCCTCTCAGGTTCCCATCTCCCTGCCAAGTTAGTTTAAATCCTCCCCAACAGCACTAGCAAACCTCCCCGCAAGGATATTGGTCACGGCCCTTAAATCGGTGTTGCACACTGATCTAACGCATATTCTCCCTACTTTACCTGCAGCCGGCGTTCACTACCTGCGCGAGCGCAAAACCCTTTACCAAGATGGCGTCCAGCGAACGTAATGCTAGAAGTGTGCGTGTGCATTCCGGACGCCATTTTGGAACTTCGGGAGGCCACATAGTGCCTGAACAATGGGCGCTACATGGCCCAATTTCTAGCCCGACATGTTTGAAGTTCTGGACTTTCTACAGCTCACTTAGCTGAGGCGAAGTATTCTATACAGCTAGTAGCAAGTCTATAAGATAGAATGCTATACATTCTAGAATGCGCCATTCTATCTTAGCTGGAGAGAGAAGGGCCCATTATAACTCTGCCCGCCTGTTGAAACCAGGTGGGCGGGCAATTAAAATGGCCGGTGTGACATACACACACCGATCCCACTGCCTTGCCATGGGTTCCGATATTATCATGCTTTTCTGAGCTAGCAAGAGGGACACCCACTAGAAGGCAGCAGGGTCCTTCTTTAAATTTGCAGATCGGTCTCTGATAACACCGTTGGGGCCTGACTGCAATTTTAACTGGAAGCCTACACAGGGAAGCCCTTCCCTGCCAGGTCAACCGAATGGCAAGAAGAGTCGGGGCCGAAGAAGACAAGAAAGCTAAGTTATTTAAATTTTTTTTAGTTTTCTTGTTGGCCAGGAGGAGTAGGAGTTCTCCTTTGGGCCTCACAAGGCTACCTTGAACTTCCCATGCCTCAGGCATTACACTCCCTTCCCCGACCTTAAAGCCCTCCCCCACCCCCCTCCCAAGCACTTACCTGAGTGCTGGGGACCATTCATTTGGGTCCCTAGTAGTGACCTCCTGCCGCCCGAAATCCCGCTCCTACCCCACGGCCAGCTACTGCTGGTGCTGGGTTCGGGCTGAAGCCTAACGGTGCCTCTGCAGATCAGGCCTGAGGGTTAAAATCTCCTGGGCCTCAAGCTGCCGAAGGCAAAATGGTTTGCTGACTGCCTATCTCTAGCCCCGTACAACTTCTGGCCAGGAGTTAAAATCGGGGCTTCCAGAGTGTAGAAAGGATGCTTATAGATTCCTATGGCATGGGAAAGCTGCTTAGATAGAGTGGGCTCAACCTAAACCACCTAAACCAAACCAGTATCGATATCCTTACTGAGAGGGTAAATACAGCAGATGGGAAGAGTTTAAACTAGTAACACGGGAGAAGGGTAAAATCAAGACTTTGAAATAGATAGATTGGTATATTGGAAAGTTCAACAGGAGTTAAGCAAGGCAGTATATTAACAGAGGCAATTGCTGGGGTACCAAGAGGGCAAATAAAATAAAAGAACTAGAAGCACAAGTCTGGCTTGGGGGGGGGGTGGTGCTGGGGTGGGGGCTAATGATGTGGAAGCAACTAGAGAGATTTGGCTGCAGTCTGGGCTAAAGTGCGAGCTAATTACCATATCCTGAGGATGTCGACATCTGGAATTTCCATGGGGATTCTCCAGAATTGGGGAAAGCTGTTCTGCAATGCAAAAGAACAGTGCTGAGCAGGAAATAATATGATGTCCATGCAGATACCGATATTGAAAAAGAAAAAAGGAACTTTAGATGCATGCTAAACAGTCAAACACACCTTTAAGCAGTGTCCATTTTATAAAGGCTAGCAGTGTTAATGGAGTGAGCAGATTAAAACAAGAATTGGTGGCTTTGCTGTGGGACCAATTTACATGACACTTAACTAAATTAGGAAAATGTAATGAGGAACTTGTACGCTCATTGTAAGGCCTCCAAAAAGTTGCAAACATTTTCTACCACTGAATATGGCACCCCATGAATCAGGCACTTGGATCTATTGTTTGGAATAAGAGACACATAACCCAGAATGTGTGGGTACACTCAGAACACATCACCTTTGAATCGGCCCTATGGTGCAAGTAGGTAATTAACATAACTTGTGAACCCTTGATGTTGGTCCAATACCCCTCTGCTAAAAACACAGCTTGGCCACAGAATGGCACGCAGCACATCGGCCAAGAAACATGCCTTAATTATATTCATTCAGTTCTCCATTTCCCCACACCTGATTGGCACTAATGCTACCAATGCAATGAAAGTATAATTGGCCCTAGAAAGCAAGCTATCTGAAGGGTTTTCATACGAACATACGAATTAAGAGGAGTAGGCCATTCAGCCCCTCAAGCCTGCTCTGCCATTTGATAAGATCATGGCTGATCTGATTGTGACATCAACCCTACTTTCCCGTCTACCTACTATAACCTTTGACTCCCTTGTTAGTCAGGAATCTAACTAACTCAGCCTTAAAAATATTCAATGACCCTGCCTCCACCGCTCTCTGGGGAAGGGAGTTCCACAGACTCACGACCCTCTGAAAAAATTTCTCCTCATCTCCATCTTAAATGGGAGACCCCTTATTTTTAAACTGTGGCCCCTAGTTCTAGTCTCTCCCACAAGGTGAAACATCTTCTCAGCATCTACCCCTCCAAGTCCCCTCAGGATCTTATATGTTTCAATAAGATCACCTCTCATTCTTCTAAACTCCAATGTATACAGGCCCAACTTGTCCAACCTTTACTCATAAGATAACCACTTCATCCCAGGAATCAGTCGAGTGAACCTTCTCTGAACTGCCTCTAAAGCAATTATGTTCTTTCTTAAATAAGGAGACCAAAACTGCACACAGTATTCTAGTTGTGGTCTCACCAATGCCCTGTACAACTGTAGCAAAACATTTCTACTTTTATATTCCATTCCCCTTGCAATAAATGACAACATTCCATTTGCCTTCCTAATCACTTGCTGTACCTGCATACTAACTTTTTGTGATTCATGTACTAGGACACCCTGATCCCTCTGTACCTCAGAGTTCTGCAGTCTCTCTCCATTTAAATAATATACTGCTTTTCTATTCCTCCTGCCAAAGTGGACAAGTTCACATTTTCCAACATTACACTCCATCTGCCAAATTTTTGCCCACTCACTTAACCTATCTATATCCCTTTGCAGACTCCTTATGTCCTCTTCACAACTTACTTTCCTACCTACCTTTGTGTCATCAGCAAATTTAGCAACCATACATTCGGTCCCTTCATCCAAGTCATTGATACAGATTGTAAATAGTTGAGGCCCCAGCACTGATCCCTGTGGCACTCCACCCGTTACATCTTGCCAACCTGAAAATTACCCATTTATGCCTACTCTCTGCTTCCTGTTAGCTAACCAATCCTTTATCCATGCTAATATGTTACCCCCTACACCATGAATTCTTATTTTGTATAGTAGCCTTTGATGTGGCACTTTGTCAAAAGCCTTCTGGAAATCCAAGTACACCATATCCACAGGATCCCCTTTATCAACATTGCTTGTTACTTCCTCAAAGAACTCTAATAAATTAGTCAAACATGATTTCCCTTTCACAAAGCCGTGTTGACTCTGCCTGATTGCATGGGGATTTTCTAAGTGCCCTGCTATAACCTCCTTAATAATAGATTCTAGCATTTTCCTATGACAGATGTTAAGCTAACTGGCCTGTAGTTTCCTGCTTTCTGTCTCCCTCCTTTCTTGAATAGAGGAGTTACATTCACTATTTTCCAATCTGATGGGACCATTCCAAAATCTAGGGTATTTTGGAAAATTAATACCAATGCATCTACTATCTCTGCATCCACTTCAGATGTAAGATGTTGAGATTCTGATCAAATAAAGATAAGAGCTAATCTCAACCATTTAGTTATGTTGACATATTCAACTAAATGTAATTGAAACAGATCGAACAGTTCTGAATGGAATTAATGTTGAATGTAGGTTAGTTATAACATTGTCCTTTCATCTCTACGATGTGAGTTAATATTGCTGCACTTTGGGATATCCTTCTGAGACTGTAGTTAAGGCCCCATTGTTAGTTAGAGGAACTTTACTCTGCATCTGGCCTAATCTATAACTGACCTGGGAGTGCTTTGTGCTGACAATGAAAAAATGTTCCCATTCTCAGCACTGACATTCTTTGCTTTGATGAGCACAAAATTCTCCAGGCAAATAAATCATAGAATATTAATGTTGGCATGTACCATAATCAAGGTGATGAACATTCAGTCTGTGCAGGCCAAATTAAAAGAAACACATTCTGCTATTGTATCAATTAAGCCTCAGTGTATAAAGCCTTAACAACTGTCACCTCTGCTTTTCCTTTTATTAACCCACTTCAGTAACTTAATTTTCTGCCAACTTTGCTTGTGTTGCTTCTGTAATTTGTTTTGGTAACATTATACGATTCCACGCCAAGATTGTTCCCTTCATTTCAATCTGGATTTAAATGAAAATGTTTCGTTTGATGTTCTTAACAAGGTTGCATTACATTTTGGTTTGACTTCAAATGTGTTTCCCCATCAAGGATATGGGAGCCAATATAAACACGAAATGATAGATACTGGTTGTCATTAAAAGTGAAAGTGGCTATGTTTGCACCGGAGTAGTTAACAACATGATGTTCTGTACAGACGTCACTCGGGATTAGTAGGTCTGCTGCAGGTAACAAGTTAGGCACAAGTTAACAAAGAGAAATAATTTTAACCTGTGAGAAAGCTCACTTTTTTTTCATTAAACAGTGATTGCTTCAAGCTCTGTACAACTCGTCAGCAAATCGCAATGTAATTTGGAGCGTAGTCTGGAACACAGCAAAGTCATCCTCAACATGTGCCTTGTGGGTGGCCTTGAAGATAGTATCAAGAGAGATAATAGCAAGCAGAATGAATGCACAGGAAAAAATGTTGCGGTGCATGAAAAGTCCTTGTTTGTATTTTCACACTTAACACCAATGTTCTGTGGGGTGTGCATTTTTATAATTATATATAGTGCACGGTGGGGGTGAAATCGGCCTCCGGCGGTAGCTCAAAATGGGCGATAGCGAATCGGCAGCTCGTTTTACACCCCGTTCGACAATGGAAAAGAAAATCGGATGAGGTGTAAAACCTCCATAACTTTGCTGCCTGCCCCTGTCCGATTGGGGAAGAGCTGAGCACAGGGCCTAAGGCCCACTTCTTCTGGGCACTCCTGAAAATAGACACCCTTCTGTGAGGAAAATGAGACGAGATGGCCTGCTACAACCCTTCCCATCTCATTAGCGTGTCAGGCCTTTGCTTGCACCAACTGCAGATGCAAATACTCTGACCACCCCTCCACTCCCAGGAAACTCTAGAAATCCCCACTGATCAAGGAGACTGCGACTTGGGGCATGATTTTGACCTGGAGCCGGGACCTCAGCGGGTAGATGTTCACGTGGGAAACTCAGAAGTGAGTTGAGTGTGTCGGAATCTGCGATAGCAACTCAATTGAAGGTAGAGTCATAGAATCATAGAAAGGTTACAGCATGGAAGGAGGCCATTCGGCCCATTGAGTCCATGCCAGCTGTAAGCAAGAGTAATCCAGCTAGTCCCTCGCCCTGTCCCTGTAGCCCTCCAAATTTTTTTCCTTTCAAGTACTTATCCAGTTCCCTTTTGAAGGCCATGATTGAATCTGCCTTCACCACTCCCCTGCCAGTGCATTCCAGATCCTAACCACTCGCTGTGTAAAAAAAGTTTTTCCTCATGTCACCTTTGGTTCTTTTGCCTATCACCTTAAATCTATGTCCACTGGTTCTTGACACTTCTGCCAATGGTAACAGTTTCTCTCTATCTACTCTGTCCAGACCCTTCATGATTTTGAATACCTATATCAAATCTCCTCTCAACGTTCTCTGTTCCAAAGAGAACAACCCCAGCCTCTCCAGTCTATCCACATAACTAAAGTCTTTCATCCCTGGAATAGTTCTCGTAAATCTCTTCTGCACCCTCTCTAAGGCCTTCACATCTTTCCTAAAGTGTGGTGCCCAGAACTGGATGCAATACTCCTGCTGTGGCCGAACCAGTGTTTTATAAAGGTTCATCATGACTTCCTTGCTTTTGTACCCTATGTCTCTATTTATAAAGCCCAGGATCCCGTATGCTTTTTTAACCGCTTTCTCAACCTGCCCTGCCACCTTCAGCGATTTGTGCACATATACCCTCAGATCTCTCTGTTCCTGTACCCCTTTTAGAATTGTGCCCTTTAGTTTATATTGCCTCTCCTCGTTTTTCCTACCAAAATGCATCGCTTCACATTTTTATGCGATAAATTTCAACTGCCACGTGTCCGCCCATTCCACCAGCCTGTCTATATCCTCTTGAAGTCTATCACTATCCTCCTCACTGTTCACTACACTTCCAAGTTTTGTGTCATCTGTAAACTTGGAAATTGTGCCCTGTACACCCATGTCCAAGTCATTAATATATATCAAGAAAAGTAATTTTTCTTGTACCGACCCCTGGGGAACACTACCGTACACCTCCCTCCAGTCTGAAAAACAACCGTTCACCACTACTCTCTGTTTCCTCTTACTTAGCCAATTCTGTATCCACGCTGCTACTGCCCCTTTTATTTCATGGGCTTCAATCTTGATGACAAGCCTATTATGCGGCATTTTATCAAAAGCCTTTTGAAAGTCCATATACTCCATATCAAGTGCATTGCTCTCATCTACCCTCTCTGTTACTTCATCAAAAAACTCTATCAAATTAGTTAAACACAATTTGCCTTTAACAAATCCATGCTGGCTTTCCCTAATCAATCCATACTTGTCCAAGTGACTGCTAATTCTGTCCCGGATTATCGTTTCTAAAAGTTTCCCCACCACCAGGGTTAAACTGACTGGCCCATAGTTGCTGGGTTTATCCTTACACCATTTTTTGAACAAGGGTGTAACATTTGAAATTCTCCAGTACTCTAGCACCACCCCCGTATCTAAGGATGTTTGCAAGACTATGGTCAGTACCTCTGCAATTTCCACCCTTACTTCCCTCAGCAACCTGGAGTGCATCCAATCCGGACTGGAAGACTTATCTACTTTAAGTACACCTAGCCTTTCTAGTACTTTTTCTTTATCAATTTTTAGCCCATCCAGTATCTTAACTGTATCTTCCTTTACCGGTACTCTGGCAGCATCTTCTTCCTTGATAAAGACAGATGCAAGGTACTCATTTAGTACCTCAGCTTTGCCCTCTACCTCCATGAGTAGATCTCATTTATGGTCCCGAATTGGCTCTACCCCTCCTCTTACTACCTATTTACTGTTTACATGCCCATAGAAGACTCTTGGATTCCCTTTTATGTTAGCCGCCAGTCTATTCTCATACTCTTTCTTTGCCCCTCTTATTTCCTTTTTCACTTCCCCTCTGAACTTTCTATATTCAGCCTGGTTCTCACTTGTGTTATCAACCTGACATCTGTCATACACCCCTTTCTTTTGCTTCATCTTACTCTCTATCTCTTTTGTCATCCAGGGAGCTCTGGCTTTAATTGCCCTACCTTTCTCCTTCATGGGATTTACCTAGACTGTACCTGAACCATCTCCTCTTTAAAGGCCGCCCATTGTACAATTACAATTTTGCCTGCCTATCTTTGATTCTAATTTACCCGGGCCAGATCTGTTCTCATCCCACTGAAATTGGCCCTCCTCCAAATGAGTATTTTTACTTTAAAGTGGTCCATGTCCTTTTCAATAGCTATTCTAAACCTTATGATACTATGATCGCTGCTCCCCAAATGTTATCCCACTGATATTTGCTCCACTTGGCCTGCCTCATTCCCCAGAACCAGATCCTGCAATGCCTCCTTCCTCATTGGGTTGGAAACATACTGGTCAAGAAAGTTCTCCTGAATACACTTCAAAAATTCCTCCCCCTCTTTGGCCCTTATATTATTATTATCACAGTCTATATTAGGATAGTTGAAGTCCCCAGTTATCACTATGCTATGGCTTTTGCACCTCTCTGTAATTTCCCTGCAAATTTGCTCCTCTATATCCTTCCCAGTAGTTGGTGGCCTATAGAATACACCTAGTAGTCTAATGGCACCTCTATTGTTTCTTAACTCTAACCAAATAGATTCTGTCCTTGCCCTGTCCAGGACATCCTCTCTCTCCAGCACTGCAATATTCTCCTTAATCAGTACTGCCACCCTCCCCCCCCCCCACCCTTTCTTTTCTTCCCTATCTTTCCTGAACACCTTGATTCTAAGAATATTTAGTATCCGATCTGTATAATTCGTAACCAAGGTAATTATTTTTGCTTCCGGGTTTCCCGCCCAACAGCCAGCCAGACTGACAGGCTGGAGGGAGGGAAAGCAGCTGGGGATTGGAGAGGAGGGAGGGAGTGAGGTAGTATTAATTCAACTTATTTTTAAAAGTCTTGTAGGCACTGAGGGTAATTTTCAACTTTGCTGCCTCTGTGGTAATCTGGCAATGTGGATGTCCCTCTGGATCGGACCGATCGAGGGGGTCCAATCATGGCAGGTAATCTTGTTGAGCCTGGAGGGAACACTCCTGCTCTTCCTGGCCCACAAGCAGTGCTATAGAGGTGCTTACCTAATGGATCCAGCCCTTCTTGCCTCCTTTTCACTGGCGAGATTGAGAAACCATTGGAAACCCATGCACGTGAGGTTAAATTAGTTTTACATTTGGAATCCACAAAAAATTAAGTACCTCAACTAGAGGTACATTGCCCCTTTAACAATGCGCACGCTGGCATTAAATGGGGATGGGACATTCAGTTTTCCGATGCGCGCATGCATCCAAACGCACCTGGGTTAAACCCGGAAGTGGACACGTTGGAGCCGGTTTGTTGTCCCACTGCTGAAATCTACAATTTTGACTATCCACCCCCCGCCCACCCGTTCTTGGAGGTTAATATTACTTCCTTGGTGTCATGGATCATTGGGTCTCCACACCATTTTCTTCCCTTTTGCAGCTGAGAACTGAGTGTTAAGCACAAAGGAGAGGAAATGTCAGGCCTGTACATCTCAGTTCACTCCACTTAAAGTAGATTGCACTAGTCTCACTGCAGATTTTCTGCACCTGAGTTGCAGAATTCCTTATCATCTCAAAAGCATATTTTGAATTTTTGTGCTCATCATAATGATAAATAAAAGCATTGGGGAATGAAACACTTTCTCATTTCAGGCAATCAATACCAGCATCAAACATTTCCAAGTCAGGTGTAACAGGGTTAGATGCAAACTAAAGTTCCCTCAACTCTTTCCCGACACATATAATGCGTATATAGATAAAGATTTTTGATGCAGACAGTTATCCACTCAGCAGTAAAAAAGAAATCTGATTCATAGGTAACAGAAAAAAAGTCTGAAATGCAAGCAAGGAAAATAAAAATTAATGAGAACAACTGTGAATTTGACAAACAACTTGATGCTTTATTAAAGTGGTGATACAGACGTGGCCTTCCAAATTCATTTATAGTATTAAACATCACCAGACTTCTTGGAAGTGGTCCAGTGTCGGGATATCAGGGAAAACTTTAGGTTGGGTGCCGAATGGGTGCCATATTGGTGGTGTGCCAGTGATGCCCGTCCAACGCAGCAGTCGGGAGGCTCAAACCATTTTCAGGTTTGGGCATCATTAACATTTTCTGGTTTAGCAACCACAACTCGCTGGTTTCATCACTTCTGTTCTCCTTCTGTTCTCCTGGCCCCTGCAAAAATCTTTAAAAAAACCAAAAAACTTACCTCTTGGGAGAGGACTCCAGCGGTCCCTTTCAGAAGCGCCTCTTAATGCCTGGAGAAATGGGACTGACATGTACCGTTCATCCTTCACCCATTTCTCCTTGAAAGTTACAACAGGCGTAGGATCCTGATTTGCATATTGAAACAGCCTTCTGCATGTTTTGGGTGGGTGTACTGGGCGCCCATTTAAGGCCTGCCTGAAAGTTGATTGAGGTAGACAATGGGTGCACAAGGTTGTCACCAGACTTTCAACTGCCGGTCGCCCATTTTTCAGGTGAGAAACTGACAGCCAGTAGTTGAAATCCTCCCCCATCCAATCTGTTCCTTTTAATTCAAAGTCGCTTAATTCAAATTATCTTTATCGCTAAATTCCTACATTTCTATGTTATTTATATTGCTTAATTTGAATTACTGGATATTCAAATTTTGTGTAAAAAACAATGACTTTGAATTATCAGGAGTATACACTTTGGTTGAACATTTAGGACAGAATTCTCCTCTGTGATCCTGTCCAAAATCAGGTAAGATCATGGCGGAGAATGAAGAAAAATACCACCGCCTCATTGCCTGACCTGCATTTCCCTCGCCCCGCTGGGATCACTGCTAGCCTCTCCTTCGCCGCCTGCCATGTGTAAGTGGGGGTGGGCCTTTAATGGGACATGTGCTCCGATTTTTCAGCGTGCTTCTGCCCCTTTAAGGTCCCTCGCCGACTCTTCTGATGCTGCAGCAGCGAACCGCTGCAACACTGTCGAGATTGTCCTCTTTACATTGACCCAAGGAAATGGCTCGGGGATGGGGTGCACTTGGAGGGGAAGACTGAAATCCTGCCACACCAGAACTCCCCGAACAGGAGAATCCTGGCCTTAACGTCTACTGATGGCAGGGACATGAGAAGACATGAGACGGGTTGGGAAGAGTGAGCAGCTGTAGAAATGTGTGTGTTAGAAGACTTGAGTAGTGCACAGCTTTGAAATCTATACATTGCATCTGGCAATCGAATCAAATCCAACCCAGAATGAAGGCATAAACATCTCTTCTATCTGCAGAATCCTAGGTTAGATGAGTTTGGTCTGGTTGGCAGTGATCATCAACCTGCCACACAAAATTGGCCAAGTGTGACACTAATTAACACTCTCTCGCAGAAAGACCACAAAATGATTAATCATCACACCAAATTGTCTTCCTTTTCCATCTTTGAAAAATATAGTAGTGACCTCCCCATCAGGGAAGCCGCCTGTTGGTGTATCTTTGCGGGAGTGGACTTTCCCTAGATCCTGAACATACAGGCAATTTCCATGTCGATAATTCTTAATCTATCTAGGTTGAACATTAATTTCATGTTTAGAGTTGCTGCAATTTTGAAACTACTAACAGTAAATTGGATTGAGGCCCAATCAATGATTATTCTGATCACAGTGACTCATCAACCAGAATTTCATTCTATCATTTCTCAAATGTTAATGTTTTAAATCCATTGTACCTTTATGCATGTGTTCCGACATAGCCATTTAACAAATTTTACTAAAACGTTAACTAAAAGATAGGAGACCAATTTATAGTCCAGTTTTTTTCAGTATTTACATTAAATCTTTGAATGCTTTCACATTTACCTCTAGTTCTATGTAGTTTCTTTCAGATGGGATGGTGGAGCAGTTCAAGCCAATTACATCTCCAAAGGCCAGCACCAATACCACTCTGATCAGTGAAGTACTGCACTTGTAATGGAGTTAAATTAAAAGTTCTACAGCGATGCCGTCATTAATGTGCTAGGTTTCGGGGAGCGTGGGAGTGAGTAGGAGGTTTTATTCCTTAGATAAATTTTGAGATTCAACTGGTTAACAGTTTTGACACTACATCCAGTGACCTCTGAATTGTTAAGTGTTCTTACACTCTGAGTAGGTACAAGCAGGGAAAGTTGAAAGTACGTCATTGTCTCTTGTGTGTGTGCAGTAAATACAATTACTATAGCTACAGTAACTGGCAATGTGAAGGTAAATGAGTGGTGTGAGTTCACAAAAGTGTACTAAAACACCCAAGTACCGGCAAGAAATTATTTTTTGTTTCAGTTACAGAGAATATATAAGACAGAAAAGCGACCATGAAAAATGCTACAATGAATAACACTCCACTTAGGAGTCTGACAAGAGCAAGTATGAGATTTTCCATTCGTTTCTACAATACTAAATCGCTGATAAGAGCGAACGATTCCGCTTACACCGCACCAGAGTAACCATTTTGTTAAACAGTCTGCCTCATTAACAACCTAGAATTACATGACAAAACATTTCAGAATGTGTTACTAGCTTATTTACAGAAGGTGAGAATAAAGTAAAGTATCACTTTATTAGGCATCAGCGTAAATTTGAACTGATTAACATTGAATTAATTTGGATTTAATCAGCAAACTGGTGGCAGTGCAGAGAAGAGCCACTAGGTTGATGTCGAGAGGCATAATCATAGAATCTTACAACACAGGAGGCCATTCAGCCTGTCATGCCTATGTCGGCTCTAGTGTCAGGGTTCTGTGTATAAGGAAGGAGCAGTAGAATCGAACGAGCCAGCCCAGAACCTGTAGAATGAACTAAGTAAAATATGCAAGTGAGCTGAACAATGGCAGATGAAATTTAATGCAGACAAGTGTAAAATGCTGCAAACAGGAAAGAAAAAAGGTAAAATGCATACTTCAGAAATGGTGTTGAAATAGCCAAGGATGAAATGAGAGAAACCTAGGAGTCTTAGTAGACTCGACAGTTAACATGTCCAACCAACGCAAGAGCAGCAATCAGCAAAGCAAGTAGAATGTTGAACGACATGGCCAGAAGAGTGGAATATAAATCAGAGGAAATAGAGATCAAACTGTATAGTGCTCTGGTCAGACCACACCTTGAGTGCTGTGTCCATTTCTGGCCACGAAGAAACAAAGTGGACAATCAAGTGCTGGCGGCAGTGCAGAGAAGAGCTACTAGGTTGATGTCTAGAGGCATAATCATAGAATCTTACAACACAGGAGGCCATTTGGCCTGTCATGCCTATGTCGGCTCTAGTGTCAGGGTTCTGTGTATAAGGAAAGACTGGAGAAACTTGGGATTTTCAAGCTGGAAAAGAGGGGACTGAGAGGTGATTTATAGATACATATAAGATAGAAAATGGTATGGAAAAGTTCAATCTGGAATGCTACTTCAAATTAAACTGTGGGGTAGCACAAGGGGAGGCAGGTTCATACTTGTAAAAGGTAACTTTTGGACTGATATCAGGAGACCTTTCTTCATGCAGACAGTGATCAACACCTGGGAACATAGGAACATAGGACATAGGAACAGGAGTAGGCCATTCAGCCCCTCGTGCCTGCTCCGCCATTTGATAAGATCATGGCTGATCTGTGATCTAACTCCATATACCTGCCTTTGGCCCATATCCCTTCATACCTTTGGTTGCCAAAAAGCTATCTATCTCAGATTTAAATTTAGCAATTGAGCTAGTATCAATTGCCGTTTGCTGAAGAGAGTTCCAAACTTCTACCACCCTTTGTGTGTAGAAATGTTTTCTAATCTCGCTCCTGAAAGGTCTGGCTCTAATTTTTGGACTGTGCCCCCTACTCCTAAAATCCCCAACCAGCGGAAATAGTTTCTCTCTATCCACCCTATCTGTTCCCCTTAATATCTTATAAACTTCGATCAGATCACCCCTTAACCTTTAAACTCTAGAGAATACAACCCCAATTTGTGTAATCTCTCCTCATAACTTAACCCTTGAAGTCCGGGTATCATTCTAGTAAACCTACGCTGCACTTCCTCCAAGGCCAATATGTCCTTCCGAAGGTGCGGTGCCCAGAACTGCTCACAGTACTCCAGGTGTGGTCTAACCAGGGTTTTGTATAGCTGCAGCATAACTTCTGCCCCCTTGTACTCCAGTCCTCTAGATATAAAGGCCAGCATTCCATTAGCCTTCTTGATTATTTTCTGCACCTGTTCATGACACTTCAATGATCTATGTCCCTGAACCCCTAAGTCCCTTTGGACATCCACTGTTTTTAACTTTTTACCATTTAGAAAGTAGCCTGTTCTATCCTTTTTTGATCCAAAGTGGATGACCTCACATTTGTCTACATTGAATTCCATTTGCCACAGTTTTGCCCATTCACCTAATCTATCAATATAACTTCGTAATTTTATGTTTTCATCTACACTGCTTACAATGCCACCAATCTTTGTGTCATCGGCAAAGTTAGATATGAGACTTTCTATGCTTTCATCTAAGTCGTTAATAAATATTGTGAATAATTGAGGCCCCAAGACAGATCCCTGCGGGACTCCACTAGTCACATCCTGCCAATGTGAGTACCTTCCCATTATCCCTACTCTCTGTCACTCAGCCAACTTCCTAACAAAGTCCATACTTTTCCCTCGATTCCATGGGCTTCTATCTTAGCTAACAGTCTCTTATGTGGAATGTTATCAAATGCCTTCTGGAAGTCCATATAAATAACATCCATTGACATTCCCCTGTCCACTACTTTAGTCACCTCTTCAAAAAATTCAATCAGGTTTGTCAGGCACGACCTACCTTTCACAAATCCATGCTGACTCTCTCTGATTAACTGAAAATTCTCTTGGAACAGACTTCCGAGTGAAGGTGAAAACCCTGGAATCACTTGAGAAACAATTAGATGCAGCAATGAGGGGAACGTAGGTTGTCTGGATGGACAAATTAAGGTGGGCCAAAGGGCTATCCTCATCCCTAACTATAATTTTGGATTTTATGGCCCGGAATTTTCGGGAATGGCACGATGCACGATGTATGCCGTTAATCAGATATTGGCTCTCCATTCATCTCGGACTATACTTATGCCAAAATTTCCCGAAAAATCGATTTGACTACAGTGCAGCAAGCTCAATGACAAATCAGGGACCTTGTTTACACCTCAGCCAATGGGTTATCCCACAGACCAACTACATGACACTATAAAAATCTAAAAACAGACACCATAGGCTCGATTTTAAAAGTAAAAAACAGGTGGGTTGGGGGCTGGGGGGTATTGAAAGTTGCCACCATTTCAGACACGCTCCCAACCTGCCTCCAACCCGCCCATTTCTGGTTTTCACGGGGGCGGGATGAGGGGCAAGCGACCAACCCGCTCCCAGGAGGCGGGTCGGGCCTTAAAACCTTTCAAGGAGGCTTCAGTCCATTTTTCACTAATTCCCGATTTCAACCCCAGGGGGTTGGGATTCCCGGGCCTTCTGTTTTACGCTTTGTGAAAGGAGGCAAGAAGGCCCCAGGCTAACAGGTAAGTGCCTAAAAAGACACAGCTTGTGGGCGCGGAGGAGCAGGAGTGCTTCCCCCAGGCCCAACAAGCCTACCTGCACCGCCACCCCCCCCCGGATCGCGGATGCCCCCCCCAACCGATTGCGGACCCCCAATTGCAAACCCCCCCAACCCCAATCCTCCCCCTTCAACCCCCAATCCCCCGACCCCCCCGACCCCGATCCTCCTCCCAACCCCGATCCTCCGACCCCAATCCTGCAACCTCAACCCGAGCTTCTGACCCTGATCCTCCCCCTCCGACTCTGATCCTCCCCCTCCTCCTCCTGAACCCAATCCTCTGACCCTGATCCTCCGACCCCGACCCTGAGCCTCCAACCCCGATCCTCCCCCTCCGACCCCGACCCCAATCCTCTGACTCCCGACCCTCCCCCTCAACGATCGCGGACCCCTGTGATGACCCCTGATCCTAGCTGCCCAGTGACTGACCCCTATCCCATCTCCCATGACACACGACCCCTGTGCCCACCTATGCCCACCCGTGCCCATGCATTCCCCTTGCCCACCCTTGCCCCATGTCCATCCATGCCCCCGCAGTGCCCCGCCCACCCCCCCTCCATCCATGCAAACAAAGGCTTACCTGCAGACTTAGCTGAAGAGGTCCTCTCCCTGGCTGGACTCCCGTCTGACTGAGACCAGCCTGTCAATCAGCCGATCAGTCGGACGGGAAACCGACAAAAAAAATAAAAGACGTCCTTACGTCAATATCGTAAGGACATCCGGCAAACCCGTACTAATGGGTTTCCCAACCTCAAATTGGTCCCCCCGCCCGCTTCCTGGCTCCGTTTTAAAATCACCCCCCATAACTCAGAGTGAGGCTTGGCACTTGGAGGTAAGCGAGCTTGTTCAGAAATCATCTTAAATCAATTTTCAAAAGTTAATTTCAATTTAAAAATTGTTATAAAATACTGTAAAAAGTAATTTCCAGTGTCTGCATATCCCCTTTCCCATAGCGATGTCGCTGGAGGAATTTTAAAAAAGGGCACAGAACTTCCACAATGAGGACTTGCGAGCTCTCCCCAATGAGGTGGAGCTGAGGCAAGATTGGCTACCTGGGACATGAAGGGTGAAGGCTTCCCACAAGGTGAGCTAGGTGGCATGAAGGGAGGTGGCTGGGGCCCTAGGCGCATCAGTATAGTCCGAAATGAATGGAGAGCCATTTCCATGCTCTGGCGACCATTGTCGGAATAATGTACAATGATCTGACCAGGGCAGGCAAGGTAAGCAGTCTGAGGGCTTTCAAAGTTTTCAGAACTCAGCATTTTATTAAAAATAATAGAAAACAAGCAAAAATGATCTGTGCTTTGAGGCTGAGATGTGTTTGTTTACGCTGGGCAAAACCCGAAGGCAATTTAAAGTCAGGAAACACCCATTTCATCCTTCAGGCTACTGATGAATTTGTCAGCTTTTGTCTCTGCTGAAAAACACATTGCAATGCCTGAAAAGTCTCCTCAGAACCCCTAAGCAAGCTGGCACATCAACATCTGCACCTCTCGCAAGTCATCTCAATCTTATGTCCATCTAACATTTTTCTGTGTTCTCCCCGTAGGGCAAATTGGTGTATAATTAGCGAGAGCACCCTAGGACCTCAGTGAGTAGCCCTTGCCTGAAGGAGCTTACTGTGCATGAGATAAGGGCCCTGCCGCTGCAGGGATTCCATGGCTCAGGTGATGAATGTGAGTCCATTGAAATTACTCAAATTGAAAGAAAGAAGTATGGACTGTGATGTGATCCAAAGAGGGCTTGACAGGGTAGATGCTGAGAGGTTGTTTCCCCTGGCTGGCAAGTCTAGAACTAGGGGGCATTGTCTCAGGATAAGGGGTCGGCCATTTAGGACTAAGATGAGGAGGAATTTCTTCACTTAGAGGGTTGCAAATCTTTGGAATTCTCTATCCCAGAGGACTGTGGATGCTGAGTCATTGAGTATATTCAAGCCTGAGATAGATTTTTGGAGTCTAGAGGGATCAAGGGATATGGGGACCAGGCAGGAAAGTGGAGTTGAGGCCAAAGATCAGCCATGATCTTACTGAATGGCAGAGCAGGCTTGAGAGGCGTGTGGCCTACTCCTGCTCCTATTTCTTATGTTCTTAAATCATAACCAGTCATATTATAGCCAATCACAAGATAAATAATAATCTGCTTTACATGAGTTTAATCAATTACTGTTCTTTTGCAAAGAAAGCTCATAAAATTCAAATTGTTGTTACCTAAATTGCAAGATAATTGGGGGAGAAAAAAATCCCTCAATTTTTGTCCCAGTCCTAAAGGTACAGACTCTTGCTGGCAGGGGTACAGTTCCACACAAGCCACAGCCTCCAGTACCTCATCTAAACTAGCCATCCTTCAAGTGTGAGCCTGGTGAGTGAGTGTCAGCAGGTTGGAAGAATCATAGCCAAACCTAGCGCCCACATGCAGAATTGATGACTGAATAGCAACCAGGAACAGAAATTCTGGCAGAATATTTTCCCCTGCATAGTCCAGGGCACTCTGGCCAACTGCAGTACCACTACTGCAACCCTTTTCTTACTGGCCTCCCATCCCACCCTCCATAAACTCCAACTTGTTCAAACCTCTGCTGTAGGTATCCTGTTTTGCAATAAGTCTTGCTCGTCCATCATTCCTGTCCTCACCGACTTACATTGGCTCTGTCCTTGTTTTCAAATCCCTCATGGCCTCACCCCACCCTATCTCCACAACTTTCTTCAGCCCTATATTCCCTTCCTCTCCTCCAAATGCTCCATTTTTCTGACTCCAGTGTTTTGTACAAACCTCTGTCTTTTTGCTTCACCATCGATGGCAAGACCTTTAAATCTTTGGGTTCTACTGTCTGGAATTCCCTCTCTAAAGCTTAACACCTACTCTTCTTTTAAAAATGTCTTCTAAACCATTTGATCAAGCTTTCAATCACCCTTCCTAATCTTTCCCTACCTGGCTCGATATCCATTTTCGAAATGCCTATCTGTGAAGCGCATTTGGACATTTCTTTGTGTTAGAGCGACTATATAAATGAAAGTTATTATTGCTCTGCTACCTTGGCTATCTCAGCACGGACTGTATGGCTCAATCCAAGATTATTGTAATTGAAAGAAGTAAAATCTAAACAAAACCTAAACACTAAAATCTACAATTAAAAAGGATGTTGGATGGATGCCCAAACACAAGATAAACGAAGTTAATGAAACAATTTCAAATTGAAAAATATAAGAATGATGGTGATCATATTATAAGAGTTACAGTGACTATCTACTTAATTAGAAGTATTAGAGGAAGTGTCAATCAAAATAAAACTAGAAGCAAAAGTGGCGTGTTGTTTAATTAGCTAGCAAGTGAAGTCATCTCTGATTTAGTCAGCTTAGATTTATTAAAAAGAATCTCGACAGAAATAATACCAAAATGACCATATTAGTGGCAATTAGCTAGAAATCAACATCAGTCAAAATCGAATCCAATTAGAATGACCAGCTGAATAAAAACAACTGTGTAGAATCAGAATGAGCTTTTGATGAACATACAGACAGGCACCTACACTGAAAATATACTATTCAGATAGAAGAGGTTCTTAAATATCCTAGAATCTGCAAACGTCACAACCAGAATTGTTGGACAATTAGTGCATTTCCATGGAAAATGTCAAATGTTCCTCTAATAAAAAATAATGAAAAGGAACTATATGGCATAATTAACATAATTAAATCATCAGTGATTTCATACCAGTGCACTTCCTAATTAAATCTCAAAACAGAAAAATGCCCGATCTTTCATTTTTAACAATTAATAATAAAAATTCTGTAAAGCATTATCGTTTGGCACTATTACCATTTATTTTCTGGTCAGGATGGGTCCTGACGCCTCCCCCTCTCCCCTCATCCCCTCCCAAAAAAAGACATGCTGCAAAACGGAGCAGGAGAAAAGGCTATTCGTCCTTTAAGTCCATTTCTTCCACAGGCTTGCCTATCATGGATTTTGTTCCAACTATTAATTCTCTTAACAAAAGGTTCTTCAGTGTTTCTCTGTGCCTTCAAAAGGTAATGAAGCAAAACTCCAGCATACCTATCTAAAAATAATTTATTTTGAATGGTCTACTATACTAGATTACCCAGGTAGTGAAGATGAAAATCTATCCCATACTTCTAAATTATTTAATTTTGGCATTGACAATGATCCAATGATTTCCAGTACTGTAAACTGCACAACTGTATCTGTGTTGTAAAAGTGTAAAACAGAAATTTTATTCTCTGTTTCTACAGTTTACTGGTCATATTGCAACAAAGTCAAATGCAACACCAAAAGTGAGGCTGGCTCAATAGTTGACAGATGAACTGGTGGGACCCAGGGGCAGCCTCCGACTGGGACAAAGGTGGGGTGTGGGCGGTTCAGCCTCAGGGGCAAATCAGACAATACAGGGCCCATCATACTCCCTCACACAGTATGTGGAATGTGGTGATGTCAGCCATTGAGGTGGCTCATCTCTTGAGCAGGTTTCCACATAGCCTGTGGGTTCCTGGGGTCTGGGACAATCAGCAGCCTTGGTTTGAGTGCATGGTCTTTGCTATACAATCGGCATAAATGCTGATTCAAAATTGGCCCCCACAAGGTCTGTTTACATTAGAGGAGGATGACTAAGTTGGTAACATCTCGGTGGAGGTGGATCAAATAAAGCGTGATTTGGCTTCTTCTGGCTATCTGTATCATTGGTAATAGCATTAAGACATCTGTTTAGATCAGTAAGTACTGGTACATAGCCTGAGGAAGTCAACAAAGTCACAGAATGGCAGGAAATTGAAGATTTGAACATCCAATCAATTATTTAAAACTCAGCTACATTAGTTGGACAAATATAATGACTGAACAAATTGCAAACCAGTTAAAAGTGAGTCATATCACAAGTAAGACTATCCAAACAGTAGACGGCAACATCAAATAATCAATAAAGCAATAAGTAACTAAATTACCGTTGGGATGAACAGAATGGACTGTATACACTGAAAAAAGTAACAAAATAATAAGCACAACAAAGTAACAATTGAGCTGCATTGAATTGTCAGTATCCATGACAATTAAGCTTAATTGCAAACAAAATTAAGTAAATTGCATTTCTAGCAATACCATGAGGACTTAATACTTTAAATGAATGGAGGCACATAAAAGATATAAAATAAAAGAACAAACAAAATCAATTTGAAATAATTCAAGCTGATAGCAATATAGTAACTGGCCAATCTATAAATGACAGAAATTGAATCAAATTGTAAGAAATGTGATGATTAAAGAAGTGACAATAAATTGAATGGGACTGAATGAATTATCAACAGACTCTGGCTGAAGTGAAAACCAGTCAATTGAATGAAAACACGTTGAATAAGTCTCTGCAAGAAATCAGATCGAGTTAGATTGTACAATTCTCAAGAGGGCTGCATTGTTTAGGTATAGATTGGCTAGACATTCCTCAATGTTAAATCAACCATCAGAAGTGCATTGAATCTACACTTACGAACATTCAAAAATGACGGAAAGGAAAAGACCAGCTAGTCATTGGGTCCATCCCATACAGTCATGGTACAACTGAACATGATGATCCCTAATACTGCCCATCCACCAGTAGCCATGTAATCTTCTGTGAGAGGCAAAATAAAACCCCAGGGAACTGAAGTGGTTTTAGAATGTTGCGCATGGCTGGTGCCTTTATGTGATAAATGACTTGAACTGAGCATTAGTTTTTGTGTATAAAGTATCTAAATGTGCAAAACAGCTTCAAAAACAAACTGATAAATAACACCTTGTTTATCACATGATGCTGTACTCCGACAGTTCAAACACTACAATCAGCTGTAATAGCCTTTCTCATACATCACACGCACATTCCTTCAGTGATATGCCGTTTCACTTTGGGATGAACAGAATGGACTGTATACACTGAAAAAAAGTAACAAAATAAAAAGCACAAAACAGTAAGAAAACAAGCTTTATTCAGTTCAATAAAAGGAAACAATGGAAATGGGATTTCAGAATAATTAACTGTAAATAATTCTCTAATAATATGGCTGTAATGTCAGAAAGGAAGTGGATTTAATGATAAAGTCACCAATTTGGCATTCCCACTTGGAAGGCAGACTCAAAGAGAGAGCAGGTCTGAGATAGAGCTACAAAATTGTTGTGCCGATTTTCAGCAGCACTAGACGTAACTGAAAATGAGGTGCCAACCTGATGAAGCTACAACGTGGGACTACATGCATGCTAAACAGCGGAAGCAGCATGCTATAGACAGAGCTAAGTAATCCCACAACCAACAGATCAGGTCAAACCTCTGCAGTCCTGCCACTTGCAATCGCAAATGGTGGTGGATAATTAAGCAACTAATGGGAGGAGGAACATCTCCTCCTCAATGATAGCAGAGCCCAGCATGTGAGTGCAAAAGACAATGCTGAAGCATTCCCAACCATCTTCAGCCAGAATTGTTGAGTGGATGATGGTTTTCGGCCTCCTCCTGTGGTCCTCAACATCACAGGTGCCAGTCTTCAGCCAATTTGATTCACCCCGCGTGATATCAAGAAATGACTGAGTGCACTGGACACAGCAAAGGCTATGGGCCCAATAACATCCCAGCTGTAGTGCTGAAGACCTGTGCTCCAGAACTAGCCGTGCCTCTAGCCAAGCTGTTCCAGTACAGCTACAACACTGGCATCTACCTGACAATGTGTAAAATTGCCCAGGTATTTCCTGTCCACGAAAATCAGGACAAATCCAACCCGGCCAATTACCGTCCTATCAGCCTACTCTCAATCATCAGCAAAGTGATGGAATGAGTCGTCAACAGTGCTATCAAGTGGCACTTAATCACCAATAACCTGCTCACCGATGCTCAGTTTGGATTCCACCAGGAGTGTGATGGAATACTCTCCACTTGCTTGGATGAGTGCAGCTCCAACAACACTCAAGAAGCTCGACACCATCCAAGATAAATCAGCCCGCTTGATTGGCACCCCATCCACCACCCTAAACATTCACTCCCTTCACCACCGGCGCACTGTGGCTGCAGTGTGCACCATCCACAGGATGCACTGCAGCAACTCGCCAAGGCTTCTTCGACAACACCTCCCAAACCTGCGACCTCTACCACCTAGAAGGACAAGGGCAGCAGGCGCATGGGAACAACACCACCTGCATGTTCCCCTCCAAGTCACACACCATCCCGACTTGGAAATATATCGCCGTTCCTTCATTGTCGCTGGGTCAAAATCCTGGAACTCCCTTCCTAACAGCACTGTGGGAGAACCGTCACCACACGGACTGCAGCGGTTCAAGAAGGCGGCTCACCACCACCTTCTCAAGGGCAATTAGGGATGGGCAATAAATGCCGGCCTTGCCAGCGACGCCCACATCCCGTGAACGAATAAAACAAAAAAAAACAAAAAAAATTCAGGCCAAACAGGGACAAAAGAGCTGAATTCCAGAGGTGAGGTGAGAGTCACTGCCCTTGACTTCAAGGCAGCATTCATCAGATGTGTGGCAATGGAGATCAAAGGGAAAACTCTCCAGTGACTGGAGTCATATTTAGCACAAAGGAAGATGGTTGTGGTTGTCGGAGGCCAATCATCTCAGCCTCAGGACATTGCTGCAGGATTTCCTCAGGACAGCGTCCTAGGCCCAACCATCTTCAGCTGCTTCATCAATGACCTTCCCTCCATCATAAGATCAGAAGTGGGGATATTCGCTGATAGTTGCACAATGTTCAACTCCATTCGCAATTCCTCAGATAAGGTAGCAGTTCATGGCCACATGTAACAAGACCAGGACAATATCCAGACATAGAAACATAGAAAATAGGAGCAGGAGTAGGCCATTCAGCCCTTCGAGCCTGCTCCGCCATTCAATATGATCATGGCTGATCCTCTATCTCAATACCATATCCCCGCTCTCTCCCCATACCCCTTGATACCTTTGGTGTCTAGAAATCTATCAAGCTCCTTCTTAAATATATTCAGTGACTTGGCCTCCACAGCCTTCTGTGACAGAGAATTTCACAGGTTCACCACCCTCTGAGTGAAGAAATTTCTCCTTATCTCAGTCTGAAATGTCCTACCCCGTATCCTGAGACATTGACCCCTCGTTCTAGACCCCCCAGCCAGGGGAAACATCCTCCCTGCATCCAGTTTGTCTAGCCCTGTCAGAATTTTATATGTTTCAATGAGATCCCCTCTCATTCTTCTAAACTCTAGTGAATACAGGCAGAGTCGACCCAATCTCTCCTCATACGACAGTCCTGCCATCCCAGGAATCAGTTTGGTGAACCTTTGCTGCACTCCCTCTATGGCAAGTATATCCTTTCTTAGGTAAGGAGACCAAAACTGCACACAATACTCCAGATGTGGTCTCACCAAGGCCCTGTATAACTGCAGTAAGACATTCTCGCTCCTGTACTCAAATCCTCTTGCAGTGAAGGCCAACATACCATTTGCCTTCCTAACTGCTTGCTGCACCTGCATGTTTGCTTTCAGTGACTAGTGTACAAGGACACCCAGGTCCCTTTGTACATCAACATTTCCCAATCTATTACTATTTAAAAAATACTCTGCCTTTCTGTTTTTCCTTCCGAAGTGGATAACTTCATATTTATTCACATTATACTGCATCTGCCATGTATTTGCCCACTCACTCAACTTGTCTAAATCGCCTTGAAGCCTCTTTGCATCCTCCTCACAACTCATCATCCCACCTAGTTTTGTGTCATCAGGAAATATTACATTTGGTTCCCTCATCCAAGCCATTAATCTATATTGTGAATAGCTGGGGCCCAAGCACTGATCCCTGCGGTACCCCACTAGTCACCTCCTGCCACGCCGAAAAAGACCCATTTATTCCTACTCTTTATTTCCTGTCTGTTAACCAATTTTCAGTCCAGGCCAGTATATTACCCCCAATCCCATGTGTTTTAATTTTGCACACTAACCTCTTATGTGGGACTTTATCAAAGGCCTTCTGAAAATTCAAATAAACCACATCCACTGGTTCTCCCTTATCTACTCTATCAGTTACATCCTCAAAAAACTCCAGTAGGTTTGTCAAACATGATTTCCCCTTCATAAATCCATGTGGACTTTGTCTAATCCTGTTGATATTTTCTAAGTGTCCTGTTATCACATCCTCTATAATAGACTCTAGCATTTTCCCTACTACTGAGTTTAGGCTAACCGGTCTGTAGTTCTCTCCCTCCTTTTTTAAATAGTGGGGTTACATTTGCCACTCTCCCATCTGCAGGAACTGTTCCATAATCTATAGAATTTTGGAATATGACAACAAATGCATCCACTATTTCCATGGATACCTCGTTTAGTACTCTGGGATGCAGATTATCAGGCCCTGGGGATTTATTGACTTTCAGTCTCATTAATTTCTCCAGCACAATTTCTTTACTAATGCTAATTTCCTTTAATTCCTCCTTCTCACTAGTCCCTTGGTTCCCTAGCATTTCTGGGAAGTTATTTGTGTGCTCTTCCGTGAAGATAGAACCAAAGTATTTGTTTAATTGCTCTGCCATTTCCTTGTTCCCCATTATAAATTCTCTTATTTCTGACTGTAAGGGACCTACATTTGTCTTCACTAATCTTTTTCTTCTTACATACTTGTCGAAGCTTTTACAGTCCATTTTTATGTTCCTTGCAAGTTTACTCTCATACTCTATTTTTCCCCTCTTAATCAATCTCTTGGTCCTTTTTTGCTGAATTCTAAACTGCTCTCAATCCTCAGGCTTGCTACTTTTTCTGGCAACTTTATATGACTCCTCTTTGGATCTAATACTATCCTTAATTTCTTTTGTTAGTCATGGTTGGGCCGCTTTTCCTTTTGTGTTTTTGCGCCAGAAAGGAATGTATAATTTTTGCAATTCATGCATTCGCTCCTTAAATGTTAGCCATTGCCCATCCCATTTCATGCCTTTTAATGAAGCTTCCAATCTATCATAGCCAACTGACTCCTCATACATTCGTAGTTTCCTTTGTTTAGATTTAGGACCCTAGTTTCGGATTGGGCTACTTCACTTTCCATCTTAATGAAGAATTCTATCATGTTATGGTCACTCTTCCCTAAAGGACCCTGCACAACAAGATTATTAATTAACCCCTTCTCATTGCACAATACCCAATCTAGATAGCTTGTTCCCTAGTTGGCTCCTCAATATACTGGTCTAAAAAAACCATCTCGTACACACTCCAGGAATTCATCCCCCACAGTATTCTTGCTTATTTGGTTTGGCCAGTGTATATGTAGATTAAAGTCACCCATGATTACTGTAGTACTCTTGTTACATGCATCTCTAATTTCCTATTTGATGCCGTCCCCTGCGTTACCACTACTGTTTGGAGGCCTATAGACAACTCCCACCAGCGTTTTCTGCCCCTGTGTGCTCCTTAACTCCACCCAGACTGATTCTACATCTTGATTTTCTGAGCCAATGTCCTTTCTCACTATTGCTCTGATTTCACCCTTTACTAACAACGGCACCCACCTCCTTTTCCTTTTGGACTTGGGCTGATAAGTGGCAAGTCACATTCGCACCACACAAGTGCCAGGCAATAACCGCCTCCCCTTGAGATTCAATGGCATTACCATTGCTGAATCCCCCACCATCAACACCCGGGGGTCCCCATTGACCAGCAAAATATATTTTTCAGGAGTAAGTGGAGCCCTATTAATTTTGCCAGCCCATGGTTCTCTTGGGCCTGTTTTCTAGACGGAGCAAGAAATCTGAAATAATTATCGCCAAAGTAGCTATCAAGAAGTTCATTGATACTCTTCGACTGAACTGCCTTGTCTACTCACCCTCATTATTTTCTTTTATAGCTCACATAACCAGTCACTAGAACTGCCACCTTGATAATGGCAAATCACTTTGTACGTGTTCAGTATGTTTGAACTTGTGCAGATAAAATGACACAGATCAGTTGACAGTTCCGCTTCTGCCAGGAAATTGTTGCACCCTCAGGACCCCTGCAAATCCTGCAAAACCTTTAAAAAGGTGTTTCTCATCATTCTGACAGCACTTTATGGTGCATGTGGCCAACAAGGTTATTCATATAACACCGAATATGCACAACGTTAAACTATACATGCCTACAGCCATTGAAATTACAGCGTTATGATTCGCTGAGTAATGAAAGATTTGATTGCAAAATTCCAGTTCCATCTGGTGCTCTCGAGATACTGTAGTTTGAACACTGGAAAAAGAAAGTTCTCTGCTACTGTGCGAGTGCATTCAGTAATTTTCAAATACTCAGGGAGGCCAAAAACCACAAAATTGTGGCTTAAACTGTAGCAGCAACTGTAGTCAAGTACTAATAATGGATATATACCTCTACTGTACCAGAGACTTCATCCTGCAGGGTGATCTTTTTATCTTCAATTCCTTGATGCAATACAATGGGTCATCCATTAAATACATTCATTTCTTCAATGGAAATAGAAGAAAAAGAAAGAACTTGCATTTATATAGCGCCTTTCATGACCTCAGGACATTCCAAAGCGCTTTACAGCCAATGAAGTACTTTTGAAGTGGAGTCACTGTTGTAATGTAAGAACTGTGGCAGCCAATTTGCGCACAGCAAGATCCCACAAACAGCAATGTGATAATGACCACATAATCTGGTATTAAGGGATATGGGCCAAAGGCAGGTATATGGAGTTAGATCACAGATCAGCCATGATCTTATCAAATGGCGGAGCAGGCACGAGGGGCTGAATGGCCTACTCCTGTTCCTATGTTTCCTATGTTCCTAATCTCTATTAGTGATGTTGGTCAAGGGATAAATATTGGCCAGGACACCGGGGAGAACTCCCCTGCTCTTCTTCAAAATAGTGCCATGGGATCTTTCCGTCCACCTGAGAGGGCAGACGGGGCCTCTGTTTATTGTCTCATCTGGACTACAGCAGCTCTGACAGTGCAGCACTCCCTCAATACTGCACTGCAGTGTCAGTCTATACACTACTTTAGGTGTGTATCTGATGTTTTCCATCTGAAACTCCATGGGTGGGTGAGTTGCCTTGGCCCCCCTCAACACAGGCACTGCTCCAATCAGCCCCTAAGTAAGGTGTCCATCCCGTGACATTTTCCCCCCCAAAAATTGGTTCACCCTCAGGGGTCCAGGCCACTTGCCTCGCCTAGACCCCACTGGTGGGGCTATATGTGTGCTTGTGGAGTTCAGTGCGCCTTCACCTGTTGGGCCAGACATCACACAAACACCAGATTCCAACTGAGGATCAGAAGCGGAAATTCCTGGCTTAGAGAATCCCTGCCCCGGCCCATCATTTGTCTTGTAAAGGCGGACTGAAGTTTCGCCCCTAACAAGTCAATATTGAAACTCCCCGAAACAGTGGAGACCTGTGAGTTGCACCGCTCTTTAAGAGTTAACTCTTAACTAGAGTTATGGTGGGAGACCGGCATAATCCTTGAGTAATTTCAGGGCCCACTTCTTTACCACCTGTCAGAATTTACAATATATCAGAACCTATAGCACTTGATAGTTGTGCTGGTGTTATACTGATGATAGGCTTGTCTACACTGGAATCATATACTTTTGCAATGTTACAATAATTCTGGTTCTCACCATAAGAAAATTAGCCACAAAAAAGATTAAAAAGCAAGAATATTATTTCATCAATAAAGCTATTTTAATGTGGTATGTAAGCTGTTCACCTCCATAAAATATGGAACTGTGCTCAGATTTACACTTCATCTTTGGATGCCATTTTCTGCCTTTAATGACATCCCTGATATTAACATATTTCAAGCTCTGTGCCTCCATTCTTTTGAATAGAAGATTCAAATAATTTTAACTAACATCTGACAGGGTGTCTTATCTTACCACTTGTGTTAAGTAAAGATATTGTGAGTCAGAATGTTCAGCATTTCTGGCTCGCTGGTAAGTGTATGCACTTGCTACAACTTAACTATTTGAAGTGCTTTAATGAACAGCAGCCCAGCTATCACTCCCTAACTGTTCTGAAAAGTCCATGTACTAGGTGCCAATCATCTGGTAACAAAATTATACCCACATTGTCCAGGCATGTACTTGTTCTGTTGTCTGACCATATGAGTCCTTCAGACTTAAGAACCTTTGAAGCACACTGTGGTTCACATTCAGGGGAATAACTGGGTAAAACTGCCTTCAATAGTCACCAGCTTTTTCCGTGCATCCATGTCATATTGAAGAAAACTTTTATTGCTCAGTTGCCCAGAGCAGACACAGAATGTTGATTGGCAATTTGAAGTATTTTTCAGGGACACTTGTCAGGCGATCCAACCTCTTGAGAGTTTTTCTGTATCGATTCTATATGGCCACAGTATAACGTTGTGAAGAACTAAAGCTTTTGAAACAGACCGTACCCACAAAGCAATGGTGCAGTGTTACGCAGGTAATAAATTTAGAAACACCAGCTTTGTTCACTTCTCCACAACCTCTTCGCCTGCACTCATCTCCATTCATGCTTTTATCTTCTCAGTCATTCTATCATTCCTAACTTGTAGGTCTGAAGTCGTCATTACTTTTCTCTTCCCGCTGTTCGCAAGAAGTGCTTATATTCTTTTTGGGATTTCAGATTTGGATTTAAACCCCACCCACTCCAAAAGCCAAATATTTTTGCACTACCTGAATCTGATCACCAGATTTTAAAAATAATTTATTAATGAATACTGCATACTTAAGCCCGCTAATTTTAGAGTTAAGCCCAGTAATTACTACCCAAAAGAAGAATTGCTAAATTAGGGTTGAACTCAATAAAACCAGAGACATTGACCTTGGCACACTGCAGGTCGGCTGTGATTCTTGAAGCCATCTTCTCTATTTGGTGCAAGGAGCATTTCATTTTCTCTCTATACCAAAGGGCATTAACAGGGTGTTCCTTCAGCCATCTGTACACGATATGGGTTATTGAATAAAGCTTCATGGGCGAGAAGGCACTGAGATGCTATTGATGATGCTTGTCAGCTCCTTTTAGTCTTCTACTTTGTAAAGGTGGTTGATCATTTAAAGTACATCCTAAAAATGACTGTTTTCAGTAATAACTTATAGTTAATGTGCTAATAGGGCATTTCTTTCTCATCAATTTTATATGAGGTGCTAATCGCTTTAGAATACTGTAGAAAGCAATTTCTAGATTTACTTTATTTGTTCCTTCCAAAATAGTTTTTCTGATTATTTACATTCCACTTTATGAAGAGCATATTTTTGCTTGCAGCTGATTTCACCCAATTATTTTGACCAGAATGCAGGAACAAAATTATGGGGTGGCAAAGGGAACCATTCTAACCCTCTGTTTTTTTCTTTCATTCAAGATGCTGGAAGGCAGTCACTGTGGAGGCTGAGGAGGACGAGGAAGGGGAGGAGGTGGTAGAGGAGATGGTGAGGGTGAGGGTGGGGGAGCAGGGTGGGGGAACAGTTTCAGGAGGAGCTGGAGAATATGGACACTGGCTTTGTCATGCACCGCCCCCATTGAGCTGGCGTACGAGGAGCTGATGGAAAGCCAGAGCCGCACACCTCCGTTCTTACCTGGGAGTGCACCCCACCCCCTCCTTTCAGACCACCTCCAAGAACAGTCAGAGTCACCTGGCTCTCCTCCATCAGGTACCAACATGAACACATTCCACCAGGGCAAGTGAGCACCTCAAGGTCAGGTGAGTTCTCCAGTTTCACAAACTAGGTTTGGGGATCAGGGAGACATTGGTCCCCGAAATTGGCCCTCGCTGCTTCCATTTTACATCCTCAAAACGGGCACCATGAGGTTCGATTTCCACCCCAATCTTTCGAGAAATGACAGATTATGACTAGACTGCTCAGGAAAGAGGTAAAGGTGGCCACGCACTGGTGAGACAGTGGTGTCTAATTTGATGGCTGCAGGCCTGAAGAGGCTGGTGGAGCATCAGAGGGGCACGAGGACTCTGGGATCCATCAGCAGTAACATGGAGCTTCTTACGGGTGTGGCCTCAGAGCTGCTGTCACTCTCAGCACCAACATGGCACAGGCGATGTTAGAGCTGCAAGAACCATTGCCACAGGTGGCGCAGCAGGTTCCCCTACAGGGGACAATGAGGGAGCAGTCGGGGCTTCCACCTTGATGGAAGCTCAGACCTCTGCTCTTGAGACTTTGGGTGACAAACTGGAGTGCGCAATGAATCCAGGCTTCTAGTCTCTTACTGTGGCCTCGTGGGATCTGACGGCTGCCATCGGGCTTATGACTGGGGCCACAGATCAAGGCTACAGCTGGTGCAGTCCAAGTGCCTGCTGCTGCCGTCTCTCCGGGCGGCAGCACCATCACGGGCTCCAGCCTTCCAACAGCAGGCACAGTGCACAAGGCAGCTCAGGATCTCTTTCCTGGGATGCAGCCAACAGCAGCCCTGGTCCTGGAGCATACAGCCGTCAGTGTGGACTGACCACAGGCCCACGATTCATCAGTCTGGCATCCTTCCACCACGCCCGACCTATCTGGTCCCGATTTTACTGGGACACGGCGTAGACAGGCAGCTGGCCGAAGGGCTCATCTACGAGCCGGGGCCAAGCGGGGTGCCTGGAGGAATTAGGGGAGAATTAATTCCTGTCTTTATTATCTCCTCTTCTTCTATGTCTGGGGGTGTGTGTGTGTGTTGGGGGCGGGGGGGAGGTGAGGAAGCTGTCAAGCAGGAAGATAATGATCATCACTGCCATGACCCACTTGTTCGATCATTATCTTGATTTTTGAAGTATTATTGCTGCTAAGTAAAAACTTTTTGATTCAAAGAGGTTAAATCTTTATTTAAATTTGTCGACTCTTTTTTATTCGTTCAAGGGATGTGGGCGTTGCTGGCGAGGCCAGCATTTATTGCCCATCCCTAATGTTGTAACATTTTCTAAAGTTTACATTAGTTTAACTCAAGTTTCCAATGGTTCCTAACACTGATTAATGTTCATTAAAGGTTTATTGTTGTAAATAGTTGTTCAAATTTCTAAAAAGAATTTAACATTGCCATAAATCACTGTTTGTAATTAAGTTATGTTTCTCAGGGTCTAATTAAGGTTTATTGGAGCTCCTGTAGGAATTTGTTCAAATGTCTAGGTAGAGTTTACATTTTTCAGGAAACATTTGTACTTTGTTGTTAAAATTTACTAATCGTATGAAGTTAAGGAACGCTGTGACTGATTCCTTTTCTGGTTGTGACCTCTCACTCATTGGGTAAAAGCCTGGGCCACAAGTTGTCCTCTGGCCGCCCAGACCTTGCGAAGCAATGCCTCATGCGGACACTCCACATCCCTCGGCTCAGGCTCCAGCAGTCCAGGATCTTCTGCTTCGATTGGTTCCTTCACCGCAATGTCAAGATCCGGATCTTCCATCGTGGCGTACAGGGTACAACACAAGACACCTATCCTCACTACCCTCTCTTTATATAATATGTGTTCCATTGATTGCCACCTGCTCTCTGGGGAAGCCAGCAATCCTGTAGAAACGTAATGTCCTCTGCATTTGCTCCATCGCAGACTTGCCAAATCTGATGAATTCCCCAGCCCCATGGAAAAGGGTGTCAGTTACCTGCTGAATACACGCCCTCACTGCCCCTTGACTAATCCTGCACAAGTTCCCATGGATACCTGGAAGGATCCAGACCTATAAAGGTTGAGGGCCATGGTGACCTTCATTTATACAGGCAAGACTCTGCTGCATTTGGACCGGGGCTTTAAGTCATTGCAGAGTTGGCCGATTGCCTCCTTTGTAAAGCACAGCTGTCGCACAGACAGCTCCTCAGATATCTCCTGGAATGTCCATTGAGGCCTATACACTCTCCAGACAGGGTACTTAAGTGTGGGGTGCCGTCTCTGCTGGTAGTGCTTCACTCTCCGGGCCTCCTGCCTCTGGTTTTCTTCTCCTTTTTCTTCTCCTTGATAATGACTAGCAGGGGCAGGGTTAGCCATAGAGACATTTTTATTACTCAAAAGGACTGGAAAATGCTTGTCAGGATTCACAGGATGAGAATAGCTTCAATGCCTCCTGGAGCAGCTGATTTGCGCCTGTTTCAGGTGACTTTCGATGCCTGTGCACCTGAAAATCTGGTCGTCATTTTAAAACAGTCCCTGAAGCAGTGCAATTGCAGGAAATTTGGGTATAGGGCTCTGTGGCTTGGGGGCGGAGCCATTATAATGAGCTGAGATGCTTAACTCTCACGCCCAATTTCCCTCGATCTTTTAAGTCTCGATGGGTGCAAATACACTGCAAATTCCGTCCCTTTATTTAAAGTACCTTGCAAACAAAATGATACGGCAATGATACAAATAAACCACCAGAGGGCAGTGAGCACCACTACAGTACTATGAAAATGACAATACTGTATCTAAAATTTGAGTAGATAGCAAGGAAAATTGGGGAACAGGTAATAAATGGGGTAGAAATTCATCGCCACACGTTTGCGAGCATGAAGGCAGCAATGCAGCTACAACGGGTGCCTGAACCAGGAGGTCCAAAGCTGCCCGAAATTGGGCCTTGGGGACTCATTAAAATGAATTGGGTGAGCTGCCGGCACCTGTCACAGGCAACTCGCCCATTTGAAGAAATGAATATTGGGCTGCTTGCCTTGCCGGCAGTGGTGTGACAGGAAATTCTGGGGGGTGGTGGGGTGTGTGGACTGGCAACGGGGAGGGGTGGGGGACGATCGGGATGCTGTGGAGTCGGGGGAGCACTCCTGCTCCTCCTGGCCCCACAGCAACGAGTAAAAAATGCACAATTCTTTTTTAAACTTGTCTTTTGATGGCGGTCGCCCAGTGACCGTTTACGAATCCCGAGTGGAGCAGGACCGGCTCCTGCTCTGCTCTGTGGTATTGAATTTCAGCAAAGGGGTACCTGTAAGGAGCCTAACGCCTGTTTTAGGTGACCGCCAGGGATGCATGAAAAATCGCCCTGATCCAATATCGAGTCTTTCGGGAACTCTTTCGGCACGGGACATTGGTCCCCAAAATTGGCCCTTGTTGCGTCCATTTTACACCCGTAAAACAGGCACTACGAGGTTCAATTTCTACCCCAGTCTTTCTTTAAAATTACACATTATGACTAGACTGCCCAGGAATTAGATAAAGAAATGAATGACATGATAATAAACTGCAAGGCTATTAGGGGAATAAGATACGTAACCTACCAAATATATCAATGAAACCAGACAGATACCTCACCACATAACCACTAGACATACCAGGGAAATCAAACACATTACTGCCAGGTTTTAAAAATTTGATCTGAGGATGCGGGTGGTGCGGGCAAGGCCACATTTATTGTACATCCCTAGTAGCCCTGAGAAAGTGGTGGTGAGCCTTTCTCATGAACCGCTCCAGCCCATGTGGGGAAGGTACTCCCACAATAGTGTTAGGTAGGGACTTCTCAGATTCTGACTCAGCAACGATGAAGGAATGGTGATAAATGTCCAAGTCAGGATGGTGTGTGAGTTGGAGGGGAAATTGGAGGTGATGGCATTGCTGCTCTTCTTTATAGCGGTAGAGATCACAGAGGAGGGAGATGCTGTCGAAGTAGTCTTGGTGAGTTGCTGCAGTGAATCCTGTTAGACGTACATACTGCAGTCACAGTGGAGGGGGTGAGTGTTGAGTTTGTTGTGTGTTGTTGTGGCTGCACCCATCCAGGCGAGTGGGAGTATTCCATCACAATCCTGATTTGAGCTTTGTAGATGATGGAGAGGCTTTTTAAGGGTCAGGAGATGAGCTACTCGGCGCAGAGTACCCAGCTTCTATGTTGCTATTGTAGCAACAGTGTTGCTATAGCTGGTCCATTTCAGCTTGTGGTCAGTGATATTGATGGTGGGGGACTTGGCGATGGTGGTGTAATTGAACAACAAGAGGAGGTGGCTGGGCTTTCTATTGTTGAAGATGGTCATTATCTGACACTTTGATGGCGTGAATGTTACTTGCCATTTGTCAGCAGAAGTGTGGATGCTATTGGCTGGTATAGACTGCTTCATTAGTGAGGTGTTGTGAATGGAGCCAAAAACTGTGGAATTGTTTGTGAATAGCCCCACTCATGACCTTATGACAGTGGGTAGGTTATTGATGAAGCAGCATATGATGGTTGGGCCAAGGACGCTGCCCTGAGGAACTCCTACAGTGATGTCTTGGGATTGTGATGACTGGCCTCCAACAAGCACGCCCATCTTCTTTTGTGTCAGGTATGACTCCAGCCATTGGAAGATTTTCCCTTTGACACCCATTGACCTCAGTTTTTTAGGGCTCCTTGATGCCACACTCGGTCGAATGCTGCCTTGATGTCAAGGGCAGCTACGCTCACTTCTCCTCTGGCATTCAGCTCATGTCCATTTGTGGATCAAGGCTGTGATGTGGTCTGGGGTTGAGTGGTTTTTGTGGAACCCAAACTGAGCATCAGTGAGCAGGTTATTGGTGAGTAGGTGTTGCTTAATCCTAGTTTGCATTTTTGTTTTATTTGGGATTGTATTTTCATAAGAACATAAGAAATAGGAGCAAGAGTAGGCCATACGGCCCCTCGAGCCTGCTCTGCCATTCAATAAGATCATGGCTGATCTTCGACCTCAACTCCACTTTCTCGCCCTATCCCCATATCCCTTGATTCCCTTAGATCTCAGCCTTGAATATATTCAATGACTGAGCATCCACAGCTCTTTGGGGTAGAGAATTCCAAACATTCACAACCCCCTGAGTGAAGAAATTCCTCCTCATCTCAGACTCAAATGGCTGACCCCTTATCCTGAGACTATGCCCCCTAGTTCTAGACTCTACAGCCAGGGGAAACAGCCTATGAATCAATTAAAAGACATAGCATGGTGGCCAAGCATGAAGGGGGATATTCAGCACTATTGTCATCATTGTCTAATATAACCCAGATGCCAAAACCAAAAAGGCACTATTGCGTCACACCAGACCGGTGGCAGAGCCATGGCAGACCTCCAGATCGATTATACGGGACCATTACCACAGATGGGCAGGGGAAATCAATATGTATTGTTAATAGACAACACTTTTTCAAAATGGGTAGATGCATTTCCCACTACTAGAGCCACAGCACAGGCTACGGCCAAGATATTAGTATATTATATGTTCACTAAATGGGGTCTACCTAAATCAATAGACTCAGATAAAGGAAGTCATTTTACTGGAAGAGTTATGCAGCATGCTATGCAACTGCTAGGAATCAAAACCAGATTCCATTTATCTCACAATCCCACATCTTCCGGAACTGTAGAAAGAATGAATCATACCCTGAAAACAACGTTGAAAAAACTAATTGGACAATCCCCAAAAACATGGGATCAATTGTCACCATTGACATTAATGGCAGTTCGATCGTACGAAAGTCAAACCACCAAAGTAAGCCCATGAAATCATGACAGGGAGAGCGATGAGGATGCCAAAGCATCTGATGCATGTGGACGTCATTTCTCCGGGGACACAAATTCTCACACAGGAGAACTATGTGAAACAATTAGTCAAACAGTTGCGAGACATCCAGGTCTTTGCAACAGGGAATATTGGACATTCTAAAAAAGCAAACAAAATGTATTGGCACAAAGGTCAAGAGTATTGAATGGGAGGTGGGTGTAATACATTGGATAGCCAGGTGGTGAAGGGTAGAATACTTGAGCCTGATCTTCAGTTGCTTCCAAGCCTTTATTCACAGAGCTCCACATATTTCCCATAATTACTGCCAATTAGCTACCAGCAGTAATGGTATATAATATAATGGTGTGTCATTTCTGGATATCAAGGAGCTAAATTTGAAGAAACTTTCCATTCCGTGGATTAACTTACAAGATGATAAAAAACTAATTGGTTATTTGGAAAATAGCCAAAGGGTGGGGAGAGGTTGAGGAGGATGAGGAGAAAAAGAGAACCAGAGAAAGTTGTTTGTGATTTTGACCAATCTGGTCTCAGTTCTATGGGCAGTGAACATATTCCCCAAAGTACCACATTTGTGCAGTTTAGTACTAATTGGCACAAATTGTTTTAAACACATCCAGATTGCTCCATGGAGTTTCCCTATTTATTGATGTGTTTACCCGGCAAGCTTAATGTTATCTGTGTCAGCTGATCAGTTTTTCTTCTGCTCAGCCATGATTATGACGTTAAAGGGAGTTTTTTGTTGATAAACTCAAGTTTTTTTTTGATGGTGCATTCAACATTTATTTTTCCTGCAGCCTTCTGGGTTTCTAGTGAATTTAAATGTTTTGCTAACTTCCTTGCCTTTGATGGGTTTCAGTTGTTGGGGGATTGGAATTTTGGGATTGGAATCCAGGCATCAATCTTGGCATTTAACAAATCCATGATCTTTTTCACTGAGACATTAATGGCCTCGCTTTTAACTCCTGGGCAGGAAGGCAGCAAAGCAAGGGGCAGCAGGCAGGCTCGGACAATTTTAACGGCCGGGTATCATTTTCATGCTGCGTGCTGACTTCCTGACCAAAATGACCAGGACGTGGGCGGGGAGCAGCTGCCCAGCCATTAAAATTGTGCCAGTAGGAGGCAGCCACCAGGGACCAGAGGGAACGGTCCCCCATACTAAGGTAAGTGGAGAGGGGAAGTGGGGGGGGGGCAAGGTGAGGTAATCCTGGAGCTGGGGAGGCCCAAGGTTTCCTTGTGGGGCCCAGAGGAGCAGGTGCTCCTCATGGCCCACAAGGAAACCAATAACAAAATAAGTGACTTACCTTACTGGGCCTCTTCGAGCTCCGACTCCTGTTCCTGGCAGGTTTGGCCTGCTGGGAAAACCACAACTCTCCCCAGCTCAGGCCTCAGGTTAAAATCACAGATCGAGCCCCATGACGTTATCTGCATATTTAAAATGGATCCCGTCAGTTTGGGGTGGATGTCCTTGTCATCTGCAATTTAAAATTGCAGCCAGTCAGATTGGGGCATAAGTCCTTAGCTCCATTTTAACAGCCCCCCACCTGATTTCCGCCAGATGGGGGAGTTAAAATCGAGGCCATCGCGAAACCTTTTGCTGTGTGTCTGCACTAGTAGCCATTTTCCCTTCTTTGACGTCTCTGTGAAGTGGAGGGAAAAACTCAATTGTGTAGGTTAAGTGGCTCATTTCCAGGATTTAATTTAACTGAGAATCTATTTATTTCAGGTAAATTCTGATTAGACAGCTTACTTATTCTGCCAAAATAAATATTAGCCTAAAAATTACTTTTGGCAAGATTAGCAGAGAAAGGCTCAACACATTCCTCTGACTGTTATTTTAATGGTGGTGTTAACCCATTTAAAATAAAGAAATAACCCATTTGAAGTAAATGGATTGACACCTGTCTTAAAATAACAGACATAGGAATGTCATATGCGAAGTTAAACATTTATGTGTTAATTCTAGAAACAACCATTTTAAACTATTGTACCACAATGTTAGATAATGTACCAATTCTTGCTTTCTAAAATTCACCTGGATGTCTCCGCCCTTAGTTATTGATGTGATGCTAAAATGCATATTACCGATGCAGCCCACTTGAATTTCCAGAGAGCGGCATTAGTTTTGAAAGGGATCCATAAAATGATTAGCCATGTTTATAATTTCAATTTAGAATAAACTTTACAAAGATTGCTGAAATTGTTGATTTGACACTAAGAAAAAATGTTCAGACATATGCCTTGATTTCAGGTGACTAAGTCAGACTAAAAAAGAGACAACATCATAAACATTAACAACTTGCATTTAAATAATGCCTTTAACAAAGTAAAACACCCCAAGGCGCTTCACAGCAGTGTAATCAGTCAAAAATGGACACCAAGGCAAAGAATGAGAAATTAGGAGGGATGATTAAAAACTTGATCAAAGAGATGGGTTTAAAGGAGGCTCTTAAAGAAGGAAAGAGAGATGGAGAGGCGGAGAGGTTTAGGAAGGGAATGCCAAAGCATAGGGTCTAGATGA
The DNA here is from genome assembly GCF_035084215.1 of Heptranchias perlo. Classification (NCBI taxonomy): domain Eukaryota; kingdom Metazoa; phylum Chordata; class Chondrichthyes; order Hexanchiformes; family Hexanchidae; genus Heptranchias; species Heptranchias perlo. The sequence continues at coordinate 52,730,202 of NC_090327.1, forward strand.
CTGAAAGCACAGCTGCCACTGGTGGGCAAAAGAGGCCAGAGTGAGAGGAATGCAGAATTCTTGGAGGATTGTATGAGGTAACAGAGATAGGGAGGGGTGAGGCTGGAGAAAATTGGGGGTGGTCCAGGACTGGATGTCACAAAAGCAGTCTGACAACACAGAGACTATGGAGGGGTTGAGAGAAGTGGTGGAGAGGTAGAGCTGGGTGTCGTCAATGTGCATGTGGAACAAATCTTCCAGCCAGACATGTGGCTTCCTGGTCATAGGCCCAGCACTTTAAATCCTACAACTTAATGTTGAGGGTTTCTCAGCGGCGAAGCATTCAATCATCAGCACTATCACCATAACTTGGCTTGAAGAAACCAATATTGCAACAGATGAAGTTACTCACTTTGCTATTGATGGATTGGCATCTCGTGTATGTCATGCAAAGCATGGCTGAGCTACCTATGTCTGTAATATATTAGATGCAACTCACGTCTTATCCACTAATCATTGAATTGTTGGTCGTTTCAAGATTGAGAACATTTATAAGCCACCAAATGAAACCTAGGGAAACAACCTACTCCATCTCTCTCTCACCCAGCTCTCTAAATTGGTGACTTTAACAGCACTCACAATCCAATGAGGACAGAGATCAGTTACAAAGTAATGACCTTGCCCTGATCCATGACCCGAAACAGCATGGCACCTATTGCTCAGATAAATGGAGTCATAACCGGGTACGGTAGCATAGTGGTTATGTTACTAGGCTAGTAATCCAGAGTCATGAGTTCAAATCCTGCCACGGCAGCTGGCGAATTTAAATTCAATTAATTAATTAAATTCAATTAATTAAATAAAAATCTGGAATTAAAATACTAGTATCAGTAATGATGGCCATGAAACTACCGGATTGTCGTAAAAACCCATCTGGTTCACTAATGTCCTTTAGGGAAGGAAACCTGCTGTCCTTACTGAGTCTGGCCTATATGTGACTCCAGACCCACAGCAATGTGGTTGATTCTTAATTGCCCTCTGAAATGGCCGAGCAAGCCACTCAGTTGTAAAATCTCGCTACGAAAAGTCATAATAAGAATAAAACCGGACGGACCACCCGGCATCGGACCACTAGGCACCGGACACGACAACGGCAAAAAAACACCAAGCCCAGTTGACCCTGCAAGGTCCTCCTTACTAACATCTGGGGACTTGTGCCAAAATTGGGAGAGCTGTCCCACAGACTAGTCAAGCAACAGCCTGACATAGCCATACTTACAGAATCATATCTTTCATCCAACGTCCCAGACTCTTCCATCACCATCCCTGGGTATGTCCTGTCCCACCGGCAGGACAGACCCACCAGAGGTGGCGGTACAGTGATATACAGTCAGGAGGGAGTGGCCCTGGGAGTCCTCAACATTGACTCTGGACCCCATGAAATCTCATGGCATCAGGTCAAACCTGGGCAAGGAAACCTCCTGCTGATTACCACCTAGCGTCCTCCCTCAGCTGATGAATCAGTCCTCCTCCATGTTGAGCACCACTTGGAGGAAGCACTGAGGGTAGCAAGGGCACAAAATGTACTCTGGGTGGGGGACTTCAATGTCCATCACCAAGAGTGGCTCGGTAGCACCACTACTGACCAAGCTGGCCGAGTCCTGAAGGACATAGCTGCCAGACTGGGCCTGCGGCAGGTGGTGAGCGAACCAACACGAGGGAAAAACTTACTTGACCTCGTCCTCACCAATCTACCTGTCGCAAATGCATCTGTCCATGACAGTATTGGTAGGAGTGACCACCGCACAGTCCTCGTGGAGATGAAGTCCCGTCTTCGCACTGAGGACACCATCCAACGTGTTGTGTGGCACTACCACCGTGCGAAATGAGATAGATTCAGAACGGATCTAGCAGCTCAAAATTGGGCATCCATGAGGCGCTGTGGGCCATCAGCAGCAGCAGAATTGTATTCCAGCACAATCTGTAACCTCATGGCCCGGCATATTCCTCACTCTACCATTACCAACAAGCCAGGTGGATCAACCCTGGTTCAATGAGGAGTGCAGAAGAGCATGCCAGGAGCAGCACCAGGCGTACCTAAAAATGAGGTGCCAACCTGGTGAAGCTACAACTCAGGACTACATGCATGCTAAACAGCGGAAGCAACATGCTATAGACAGATCTAAGCGATTCCACAACCAACGGATCAGATCAAAGCTCTGCAGTCCTGCCACATCCAGTCGTGAATGGTGGTGGACAATTAAACAACTAACGGGAGGAGGAGGCTCTGCAAACATCCCCATTCTCAATGATGGCGGAGTCCAGCACGTGAGTGCAAAAGACAAGGCTGAAGCGTTTGCAACTATCTTCAGCCAGAAGTGCCGAGTGGATGATCCATCTCGGCCTCCTCCCGATATCCCCACCATCACGGAAGCCAGTCTTCGGCCAATTCGATTCACTCCACGTGGTATCAAGAAACGGCTGAGTGCACTGGATACAGCAAAGGCTATGGGCCCCGACAACATCCCAGCTGTAGTGCTGAAGACTTGTGCTCCAGAACTAGCTGCGCCTCTAGCCAAGCTGTTCCAGTACAGCTACAACACTGGCATCTACCCGACAATGTGGAAAATTGCCCAGGTATGTCCTGTCCACAAAAAGCAGGACAAATCCAATCCGGCCAATTACCGCCCCATCAGTCTACCCTCAATCATCAGCAAAGTGATGGAAGGTGTCGTCGACAGTGCTATCAAGCGGCACTTACTCACCAATAACCTGCTCACCGATGCTCAGTTTGGGTTCCGCCAGGACCACTCGGCTCCAGACCTCATTACAGCCTTGGTCCAAACATGGACAAAAGAGCTGAATTCCAGAGGTGAGGTGAGAGTGACTGCCCTTGACATCAAGGCAGCATTTGACCGAGTGTGGCACCAAGGAGCCCTAGTAAAATTGAAGTCCATGGGAATCAGTGGGAAAACTCTCCAGTGGCTGGAGTCATACCTAGCACAAAGGAAGATGGTAATGGTTGTTGGAGGCCAATCATCTCAGCCACAGGGCATTGCTGCAGGAGTTCCTCAGGGCAGTGTCCTAGGCCCAACCATCTTCAGCTGCTTCATCAATGACCTTCCCTCCATCATAAGGTCAGAAATGGGGACGTTCGCTGATGACTGCACAGTGTTCAGTTCCATTCGCAACCCCTCAGATAATGAAGCAGTCCGAGCCCACATGCAGCAAGACCTGGACAACATCCAGGCTTGGGCTCATAAGTGGCAAGTAACATTCGAGCCAGATAAGTGCCAGGCAATGACCATCTCCAACAAGAGAGAGTCTAACCACCTCCCCTTGACATTCAACGGCATTACCATCGCCGAATCCCCCACCATCAACATCCTGGGGGACACCATTGACCAGAAACTGAACTGGACCAGCCATATAAATACTGTGGCTACGAGAGCAGGTCAGAGGCTGGGTATTCTGCGGCGAGTGACTCACCTCCTGACTCCCCAAAGCCTTTCCACCATCTACAAGGCACAAGTCAGGAGTGTGATGGAATACTCTCCACTTGCCTGGATGAGTGCAGCTCCAACAACACTCAAGAAGCTCGACACCATCCAAGATAAAGCAGCCCGCTTGATTGGCACCCCATCCACCACCCTAAACATTCACTCCCTTCACCACCGGCGCACTGTGGCTGCAGTGTATACCATCCACAGGATGCACTGCAGCAACTCGCCAAGGCTTCTTCGACAGCACCTCCCAAACCCGCGACCTCTACCGCCTAGAAGGACAAGAGCAGCAGGCGCATGGGAACAACATCACCTGCACGTTCCCCTCCAAGTCACACACCATCCCGACTTGGAAATATATCGCCGTTCCTTCATTGTCGCTGGGTCAAAATCCTGGAACTCCCTTCCTAACAGCACTGTGGGAGAACCGTCACCACACGGACTGCAGCGGTTCAAGAAGGCGGCTCACCACCACCTTCTCGAGGGCAATTAGGGATGGGCAATAAATGCTGGCCTCGCCAGCGACGCCCACATCCCGTGAACGAATAAAAAAAAAGTCAAGACTACTCCCCCTGACATCTGCAGGGTCACATCAATCAACAGTCACCTACAACCAGCATCATGCACTATTCCACACAGTCAACACCGACCAGAGCTATGAAGATAAGACAGTTGTCATGCTCTTCCTTGCCCACCCTGGCACCACCACACTCCAAACTGTCTTAAAGCAGCGCTCAAACAACTGACACTTGGCTTAAGGGCTCCTCCAACACTCGGTCCTGCAGCAAACATGCCTGCACAGTTCCATGGGCATACAGCAACTGACGAGCGCAGCCCCCAAATATGCAACACCAATTTGGCAGCCTCATACCTGCACCTTTCGCTCTCCACCACTGGAATAACACCTGACACATAATGATCAACTGCAAGCCTCTCCTTCATTCTCTTTACAGAACAAGTTGGAGGAAGACCACCGAGGTGGGGGCAATCCCCATCCTCAGAACTCTGATTTCTCCATGAAGAAAAGGTCATCCAACTCCTGGGCTGCCATGCAGCAATGCCTATGGTAGAAGCCGAGGTTGGTAGCATCATACTGCCACCAGGTGTGTACCCATGCCCCTGTTATCTCTTCATGGCAGCCCGCTACATCATTGACACAGTCTTCCACCCCCTTTAAATGGAAACTGCATCCAGGGGGAAGTTTGCTCAACCATTATTTGCCTTTTCTTCCTACAGATCCAGCAAAGCACCAAAAGGCAGTTGAGGAAGAGGAGGAAGAGAAGGGGCAGCAGCTGCAGGAGGTTGAGGATGAAGTGTTTTGACCAGCCAGGAAGGCCCTCGACCCAGGCAGGTGAGATTATGAGATTTAAAAGTTGGGGTCTGATGACGTCTTCGGCCTTCACTTCCTGCCATGTCGCCTGACTCCCGCCGGCTGGCCTGACGTCATTGACGCTGGGTTCGGGTGGGAGTCAGGCCTGATATATTTCAATGAGGCCCAGGAGTTGAAATGGCCTGGGCCTCACGTCAAGCTGGCCCCATGCTCGCTACTTGACCCGAATTATAATTGGTGTCTTTACTGTCCATGAGCGAGGGAGAAGCTGGCCAAGCTGTGTTCTGATAGTGGAGGCAATCAGTTGCTGACCACCTCAGCTAAGATCCATCCTCTCACTGCCTTAGCAGCTTGAAGTGACGAATCTTCTGAGCAGGCATCACACCTTGACTCTGGGACCTGCAGCCCAGGATCTTCCACCAATCTTCTGCCAAAGTTGCGCTGGCCAATTGGGAGAACCCCTGAGGAAATTCCTACCAAAAGCCTGTTACTAGCCAAATTAGTTTCACAGTGTATTGAGAGCTTGAAATAGATCTACAGTGCAGACATTAGCCTGAGAAAATAAAGTTACTCACAATATGATCTCAGAACAAGATACAAAAGCAGCTCTTTCTTTAAAGTATTTGTATCCTGTAGCAAAACTAATTTTCACCTTATGTTATCGGATGAAACGTGCTGCTTTGGTGTTTCCGATTACTATTTTCCTACATGTGAGTTAATGATACCGTAATGGAGAGTTCCATTATGGAAAGCTGCATATTCGTTGATTGACAGGTTTAAATTTCTTTCAAATATTCTGCCAATGCCCGTTTCTGGGTCTTTAATACTTCATGTGGTTCATTCTAATGGATTTTCCATTCCTGTCTCTAATGGATTTTCCAAATCTTTAATATAGTTCCAGCTATCTATAATTTTGGCATTACAAGTACCTATCTAAGCACAAATCTCATTTCAGTACTTATTTTAAGTGACACTCAACAGCCAAAAAAGCTACATCACCACATTTTTAGAAGTTATCATCCAGATTGCAGCAAAAATGACACTTTTTCAAAGTTTTTGCCATTTCTGGTGAACCCCCATCTGCAACCTAATACAAACATTTTTGTGAATGGAAAAGTTTTCCTGCTGGCAGAATCAAGATATTTAATTATATAAAGCACCAGTAATCACAGTTAAATATTAAACCAAACTGATAATGAGATCTTTGATCCTCATACATTTACCAGCAATCTGGTTGGAAAATAATGCCAAATTTTCAGAATGGGAACAGTGTGAGGTGATGGAGGAAATCAGGCAGTTGGCAATTATGGTGATTAACACGGTGATTTCTCCTATTTAATGACACTACTATGGTCTGAGCCTTCCTCGCTTGATCATTTTAAGCTGCAACTTCCTATGCATTTTCCCTCCTCCCTACATTCTTAGTGTTGAATAACAAACCTATTGTATATTCTTCCAAACTAACTTGTTCTCAGCAAGACCTCGAGACTATGGAGTTCCTAACTTACCTCATTCTTTTCATTCCTCCCATAATCCTTGGGCTTTCAAAACCCAGGCTTGGTGACACCTACTTCCAAGTTTATCTTGTCTTCTCTTTTGCTCTTTTCAATCATGTTGATGTCCTTGGCCTTTTGCCTTGCTTTTGCGATAGAAGAAACTATACAAATCCACAGGTCAGAGATTGGAGAATTTTGAAAGATCTATCTTTGATCGGATTCAGGGGCTAAACTACAAAAAGGACACTATGCAGGGCCGCTATAGAGGCTGCTGCACAGTCCTCCATGACCTCATGTAGGGAGCGACATGGTGTCAGTTTTGAGGGAAACGCTGGGGTCTCTGAGAGAAAGAATACAGATAAGGCTTGTCAAAGAAGGTTGATCAGAGATTCGAGCAGGCATACAGATTGGTTTCAGCCAGCTGTATGGCAAACCCATACATATGGAAACTGTGCTTGAACAAACCTTGGGAAGACAGAGTGACTCATTTGTACCATTGATTTGTCCTTGGTGACATTCAAGTCAGAGCCCTTCGAATACTACAGCACCTCATGCCTTTCTGTAGCAACCCCAATCAAATTCTGCAGCATGAGAATATAGATTCTGCAGAAAATCTGTACAAGGTTTGGGAACATTGCAACATGACAAACAGTTTTAAAATACTGTACAGAATGAGTGCATTTTAAAAGCAGTTTAGTGCTTGAGTCCCCTTGTGCTGCATTGTGGGCCATAATAGAGGCTGCCACTTCACACCTAACTGTCTTAGCCGACCTGGATTGGTGCCACATGGAACCACCAGTTTACAGCACCAAAGAAGGCCATTTGGCCCATCGCGTCTGCACCAGATCTTTGCTAGAACAATCAAAAACTTGGCCTTGAATTTCCTCCGTGGGCGCAATCCGGTAGTTAGATCCGAAAATGCCCCCATTCCCGTGCCCATTCAGCCAATGTCAAGTTACACTCAAATTTCCTGCGAATCTCATTGGAATATGTCCGGACGTAAAATGGGCATAAACCAGCGTAAACAATCGGGGTCCAAGGAAAGCACTGAACCCACGCCATATATGCTTCCTTAAATGTGAAAAATTAAACTTTCAACTCATTTAACCATCATTCATGCACATTAGGCACGATGGGGGTTAATTTGAATATGGCCTGAATCCGGGCACAGGCAACGGACCTGCGCCTGGTGGTTCCGATGCAGGCAGCACGAGACATTTGTACTGCCTGGTCACTTACCTCATTGAAGCCCAGTAATCAGACCTTGCACCAGGTTTACACTTCTCACCAGCAGGGGAGGCTCAAATATTGCATGATTTGCTCACACCTCTTAAAGGCAGGCTGCACCTTTTATTTGCAAAAAATAAGATACGGGTCTGCATTGGAGGGGGTGGTGGTGTCTGTCAGCTTCACCTCTGACTTCTGAGCGGTTCGAATCGCTCCCACTCCCTGGGGTTCTAGACCTTGGACTTATTTGGGGGTTGTGACAAAGTGCAGCAGACAACTGGTTTTGGTGCAAGAAACTTCGATCTTTATTCAAGAGAGAAAATACAACACAACAATCTTAACACTCTAATAAAATGGGGAACACTTCGGTACACACGAGGGAAATTACAGTAGAAAGATACCTCACCCCTCCCAATCCCACTTTACTAGCCTTGCATATACTGAACGACTCAGCATCCACAGTTCTCTGGGGTAGAGAATTCCAAACATTCACAACCTGCTGAGTGAAGAAATTCCTCCTCATCTCAGACTTATCCTGTGACTCTGCCCCCTAGTTCTAGACTCTCCAGCCAGGGGGAACAACCTCTCAGCATCAATCCTGTCAAGCTCCCTCATAATTTTATATGTTTCAATTAGATCACCTCTCATTCTTTTAAACTCCAGAGAGTATAGGCCCATTCCACTCAACCTCTCCTCATAGGACAACCCTCTCATACCAGGAATTAATCTAGTGAACCTTCGTTGCACTGCCTCTAAGGCAAGTATATCTTTCCTTAGATAAGGAGACCAAAACTGTACGCAGTACTCCAGGTGAGGTCTCATCAAAGCCCTGTACGATTGTAGCAAGACTTCCTTACTCTTGTACTCCAATCCCCTTACAATAAAGGCCAACATACCATTTGCTTTCCTAATTGTCTGTTGTACCTGCATGCTAATTTTTTGTGTTTCTTGTACGAGGATATCCAAGTCTCTCTAAATACCAACATTTACTAGTTTCTCACCATTTAAAAAATATTCTGTTTTTCTATTCTTCCTACCAAAGTGAATAACCCCACATTTCCCCATATTATACTGCATCTGCCACCTTCTTGGTCACTCACTTAACCTGTCTATATCCCTTTGCAGACTCTGTGTTCTCCTCACAGCTTACTTTCCCACCTAGCTTAGCATCGTCAGCAAACTTGGATACATTACACTCGGTCCCTTCATCTAACTCATTAACATAGATTGTAAATAGCTGAGGCCCAAGCACCAATCTTTGCGGCACCCCACTGTTTATAGCCTGCCAACCTGAAAATGACCCATTTATCCCTACTCTCTGTTTTCTGTCCGTTAACCAATCCTCTATCCATGCTAATATATTACCCCCAACCCGATAAGCCCTTATCTTGTGTAACAACCTTTTATGTGGCACCTTATCGAATGCCTTTTGAAAATCCAAATATACTACATCCACTGGTTCCCCTTTATCTACCCTGCTAGTTACATCCTCAAAAAACGCTAATAAATTTGTCAAACCCGATTTCCCTTTCACAAAACCATGCTGACTCTATCTAATCATATTATGATGTTCTAAGTGCCCTGTTCCCACTTCCTTAATAATGGATTCCAGCATTTTCCCGATGACTGATGTCAGGCTAACTGGCCTATAGTTCTCTGTTTTCTCTCTCCCTCCTTTCTTGAATAGTGGGGTTACATTTGCTACCTTCCAATCTGCTGGGACCGTTCTAGAATCTAGGTAATTTTGGAAGATCATAACCAATGCATCCACTATCTCTGCAGCCACTTCTTTTAAAACCCTAGGATGTAGGCCATCAGGTCCAGGGGATTTATTGGCTTTTAGTCCCATTAGTTTCTCCAGTACTTTTCCCTACTGTTGGCATAACAGGAGGCAACAAGTGGCAGTGGCATTTAGCCTCTTGAGTCTATTCCACCATTCAATGAGACGATGGTTGATCTGTGACCTAACTCCACAAACCCGCCTTAACCCCATATCCCTTAATACCCTTGGTTCACAGAAATCTATCAATCTCAGAATTAAAATTCACAATTGAGTTAGCATCAACTGCCATTTGCAGAAAAATGTTCCAAACTTCTACCACCCATTGCTTATAGAGGCGTTTTCTAACTTCACTCCTGCAAGTCCTAGCTTTAATTGTTAGGCTATGTCCCCTCGTCCTAGTATTCAAGTATAGGAGACCTCCAATTGCATCAGCAGCCAAATGCAATAATCCATCAACAAACCTGTAAATCCTGCATGGTCCCTTTAAATAGCACTCATGGGTGGTCCTCCAGGCCGTCTAAGACATGTTCAGGTGTTTATGGTGAAGACAAAGCATTGAGTGGAGTGTTAAGTGCCAAAATGGTGTCTATCACTTTAAATCAGGGTTGCACACTGATCCAACACATATTCTCCCTACTTTACATGCTGTCGGCGTTTGTTATCTGCTCGTGTGTGAAACCCCTTACCAACATGGCGTCCGGCACACATAATGCTAGAAATGTGTGCGCGCATCCCGGACACCATTTTGCAATGTCGGGAGGCCACGTATCACCGAAACAACAGGCGCTACATGACCCAATTTCCAGCCCAGTGTGTTTAAGAACATACAATCGGGCAAGCTTTACAATTTTTAATCTGACTTATACTGATGCCATAAAAATGTATTAAAAGAAACAGAAAATACAGTGAAGATAAATTTTTTAAAAAGCTCAAAAAATTTCAATAAAAAACACATTTAGGCACCCAGGGAAAGCATGGAAAGAGTAGCTTGGCTTGTGTACACTTTGGCTTTTATTGTAATACAATAGAATGTGCACTGATGTTGCACTTTGTTATTCACGGAGGTTAGGGTCACACAGGAAAAGGTGCACTTATTTGGTGCTGACTTATTCTATCAGGTGTTGATCTCCAAAATAAGTTTAATGTGTTGTCATGTTCTGGGATGGATACTGGAATGAAGGATTGTTCCTTTATTTGAAAATGGGGGAGAGGAGGCAAGGCACTGGTAATAACAGTATCAGTGTTATCAAACAGAAGAGAAGACTTCAGTGAGATGTTCCTTGAACCAGTCACTGAGGAATCTTCTGACTGAAGGTTATCATGATGCATCTGCTGCTAAAGTAGCTAGGGCTATCTCTCCAGGAATGTCCAAGTCCAGGCTGTTTTTATGGCGAAGTTGTGCAGAGCAGAACAGGCTACAATTATTTGTCACACACAAGCTAGAGCAGACTGCAGAGCCGCTCCTGACCTGTTCAAACATCAAATGCATTCTTTTAAATCCCTAATAGTCTTCTCAATGACCACTCTTGCTATTCAGGCCACTCAGTGGGGTCATTATCCATAAGAGCGGAGGGTAAGCTTTGTCACCCACATGCTTTCTGTTGACGTGACTTTCTTCCTTAAAGAAGTCTTCACCTGACGAAGGAGAAAGCCTCCGAAAGCTTGTGATTTTCAAATAAAACTGTTAGACTATAACCTGGTGTTGTAAGATTCCTTACATTCCTTAAAGAAGTCAGGGAGGGCCAAACTTTGAAGTATTAATCCATTGTGGCAACTTCCAGCATCTCTTGTGTTGACATGTAGGATCCTTTGCATATTGCCTCCAACTCATTGGCTGACACAGTGGTGTCAATAGACACTCTGTTTATATAGTGACTTTAACGACCACAGAATGTCACAAAGTGCTTCACGGCCACTGAAGTAGTTTTGAAGTGTAATTACTGTGGTAATGTAAGGAAATATGATGGCCAATTTGTGCACAACAAGGTCCAATAAACAACAATGAGATAATGACCAAATAATCTGTTTTTAGTGGCATTATTTGAAGGATAAATGTTAGCCTGGGCGCCTGCTCTTCTTCGAATAGTACCATAGGATCTTTTATGTCTACCTAAGTAGGTGAACTAGGTTTAAAATGTCATCCAATAGGCAGTACTCTCTCAGTACTGCACTGAAGTGTCAATCTATAATATATGCTCAAGTCTCTGAAGTGGGCCCTGAACCCACTACCTTCCTGCCTCAGAGGCAAGAGTACATAATCAGTGTAAGACCCTCCCTCCACCTCTTCCTTCCACAGTGATTGAAAAGCGTTGACACAGTAAAGACAGGAAACCATTTTTGAGCCCTTCAAGGTAAAAATAAATTTGTTTTTGTATATAAAAGCATGAAAACTTTTTGAACTTTATGATAATCTGTGACAGAAAAATCTGTGTGTCTAATAGGGCTGTTTATTTATGCAATTTATTTACTGTTCCAGAGGCAGACTCCCCCAGTCACCCTCCTCACCCTGTCTCAAGAACATTACTTTGCTTTGGCGTTTACTTCCAATATGCAGACCTGGGATTAGGTGTCTGGGCATTCTTACTAAACCTGAACAACAATTGCACACATTGCTGCTTTGCTCCCATCTCCTACACCATATTACTGGACAAAAGAACTACTCAATCACATAGTCCTGATACAGGCGAGCGAGAAACTGGGCCATGAGGGAGTAGTCAGGTAGGATGGACTTGAGGTGATTTGGGAGAGATTAAGAACAACTTGGATTGGGTTGGGACGGGCTTGGCATATCCCAGGCCTTAAAAAAGGGAAGAGGTATTTATAAATTGGGATCAAAAATCTGTGATCCCACCCTGTGGCTGTCCCTTTATATCAAGTCACAATAAATAAAAGCACCAAAATCGTGCGATGCAAGAGGGGGCATGATTGTGTAATTATGGGGTACAACCCGAATCTTCCAGGTTTCCACCCCTCTAAAATACTGCAGCTCATTGCACACCATAGATGACTTGACAAAGTAACCCTGTGCTCTTTCATACTGATAGTAAGACATTAGGAAAACCAATTCAACTGGCAAAGGGCTTTGTACTACTCTGACAACAATGTCATAAGAGGTTAAACTAGTGCTTGGTCTGACGATGAAATGAATCTCCAGATTTATGCCTCCAGGTGACTGCGATGACTAGAAATCACTGCACTCCTATTCCTTCTCCACACTAGAAACATTGGATTGGAAAGGTTTAGTGCCCGCAGTACTGTAACAATCACTAAATAGGTTCTAATATCAATGAAAATATAGTAATTATGATCTCAAGAACAATGAGTAGTAAATATAGCGAATGATAAAGTAGTCACTATTATGGTCTGCAGCTTCATGTCTGATAACGGTCATCAAAGATGATTCGATTATAGGATATAATATGGTACAGTAAGAGATGTGATTTTAAGATGTAAGAGACCTAGTTTATGAATTTGCCTTGATAGCTAACACTGCAGAAGAGTGAAAAACATGGGTCCTTTACATATTTTTATTTTCTTCCTTCTTTTCATACCTTTTGTTAAGAGAGAAAGAATTTGAATTTATATAGTACCTTTCATGTTCTCAGGCTGTTCCAAAGTGCTTCACAGCCAATGAATTCTTCTTTTGAAGTGCAGTCACTATTGTTATGTAGGCAAACACAGCAGCCAATTTGCACACAAGGTGCCATAAACAGCAATGAGATAAATTACCAGTTAACCATTTTTGGATGGTGTCATTTGAGGGATAAATGTTGAGTAGGTCATCAGGGGAATTCCCCTGCTCTTCTTCAATTAGTGCCATGGGATCTTTTATATCCATATGTTTAACATCTCATCAGAAAGTGCAGCACTCCCTCAGTACCGCTGTGAAGTGTTAGCCTACATTACATGCTGGAATTGGGCTTGAACTCACAAACTTCTGACTCAGAGACAGAAGTACAACTACTAGTCCAAGCTAACACTTAATAATATATATTCCCTTGATGATTCAGTGAATAAAGGCATCTTGCCAGTTGATACTGAACTGCAGAGACCAAAGAGATCCAGGATTTGACTCTTGATTTGTGCCAATTTTAGGCCCCTTGAGTGGGGGTGGGGTGCGTGACAATGGGTGCCAAGATCTGCCTTTGTACCTCTAGAAAACGGAAAACTCAGGTAATGTTTCCACTTCTTGTGACCCTTGCAAGAAAGTGTAAATTTTAATGTCCAATATATTGGTAATTATTACTTTAAGAGTTGTATGGAATTGTTACAAAATGTTCCATCTACATACATTACTTAGATAGATAAAAAAGAAGAAAAGAATCTGGTTGTATAGAAAATGCATATAAACAGGGAGCAGAAGATCCAACCTTCACATTGTCATATAGTTTCTTTGATAATATGCTTCCATGAAAGATATAGATTTTCCTCCTTGGAGTTTCAGCGAGGCTGCTTCCTAGGTTGGGAATCATTAGACATGCACGGAGGACTCCCAAAGGGATTCCTGCCATCAAGAGGGAGCCGGCCAGTGCCAGCAAGGAAACTCTGGTGGTGCTCAAGTGGGGATGCCGATGCAGTCCCTGAAAATCCGACAAAAGATGTAAATGGGCAAACGTGCCCCAAAGATAGGAACAAGACCTTCTACTTAAGGTCTCTGCCGAGACCAAGGCCTGCATCAAGTAAATCTCTGGGGCTGACTGGAGAGGGAGGAAGCTGCGCTAATGCTCTCTCCCTCCATTTGGGTGCTTACTGCTGCTTCCCACCACCTTCACATGGCGGCCCCGGGATGTATGGCTGAGAGCAGGGAAATCCACTGGGACTCTACGCCCCAGCCCTCCACTGCCATTTGAATGCAATCTCAAGGCGCTGGCGGGAGGCGAGGGCAGAGGTAGGGAAATCGGAGTTTGGTGGTGAGGATGTGGTAGGCCTCTCTGTCTGAATTCTCTGACATTCTCTGCTACAATTCTGCCCAATTTCATGCAGGATCACATAAGAGAATTACCCCTAAACATAGAAACATTACTGGGTAAATTCCCTGATTGCAAGCTCCCAGCAGGATAAGTGCTTAAAGAGAGCATGGGTTGGAAAATCACTGTTACAGTGTCATAACCCAATCTCTAAGCCAGGCCTGGCTCCCTGCTGGGAAGCAGGATCAGTGAATTTATACATACATGCACGTGTGGAACGTCAAGCGGGGAGAGGATGGGTTTGGATGGGTTTGCTTCACTCTGTAGAATAGCCTAGAAACATTGACTGTCCAGGCTTACCCATTTAGAATGAATGGCCACTTGGGTGAGGCCCAAGGGCTGTCACAACTCATGGAACTGTACTTCTGCATTTCTCCAGAGAAATTAGGGGGCGTTGGGAAGGGAAAAGAACATAAGCAATGTAAATCATGTTAGGCTATGGGTACCGCGTGCAGTGTCTCAAATTGTGATCATAATCTCTTAGCTGGTAATAGATTTTCCACTATAATAATGCACTTTATATATTGATTTACATATAATAATTCCTTTGAAGGACAACAATAAATCTAAAACTCACACCCTGTTTACTGTGGACTTCAGAATGACAAAGCTGTGTTTGAAAATCAGGATCAAGTAGACTAATAAAGTTGTAAAGATTTGCTACAACATTACATGAAGTCTCTTTACTCCTGTCTGATGAAATGACATGTTTAACATACAGATTTTGATGCCATTCTGCACTCGATTATTTGGAATTCAGCTTTGCTGTGTTACTTGTTGAACATTAGAAAATGAAGGGATATCTAATTAAACAGATATAAAAAGCACACGTCTAATTTTCTTTGGATGCTTGGCTTGGAACATAAATTCTGCATGCTGAATTTCTAAGCTGAAAATAACTCTGGACTTTATGTTTATCACACTCACAAGTGTGTAATTTCATGGATGCTGAAGGCAGCAGTCTGATAAAAATCTGTCGCCCTAACCTGCTGGCGCTGTTGGGCCATGATGAATTGAATGAAAGTCTTGGCAAGATGGAACAAGGTATCTGTAATGCATGTGTACAGAAAACTGGCTGACATTACATATATCACCGGTGTTTGACAGGAACAACCCTGATGTATCGAAATTCGATGCTGTGGTGATTTACAGTGACGAAGGCTGTACTGCTTGATGTTTCTAGTTGTTCTAACATTTAACAAGGAGCACCGCAAAGCTGAAATCAAAACCTGTACCGTAAACATGGAGGGGGTTGAAATCCACAGGAGGGGCACACGCCAGCATAAGTGCCAGGATGAACCTACCCAGTACCTCCGCCACTGACCATGCCAAAGTTTGCAGGATCAGTAGATGCCCCTATATTAAAATGTCAACAGAAGGCACCCGGGCCACTAGGGATGTACCTAGGATGCCAGCCTACGCTCACCATGACAGTATGGGACAGGCCACAGTTTGCAGTGCAATTCGTTGGTTCCAGGATAGGTGCCTGATCTGCTCAAGAAAAAAAACTTAGGTGTGCCCATTGTGGCCCCCTTTCCTAGGGGCTGCATTTAAATAATTAAAAATAAATATTTAAATTTTCTCTGGGGTCCAGGCCACCATCCTGGCCTGAAACTCTAGGTGGTGTCCACTACTGTCATTCGGTGTCTCCGGGTGCTAATCCGGGTCCCCCTGAGAGCCAAGGAAGTCAGAAGAAGTTGTGATCAATCTCTACAGTGCTCTGGTCAGAACACATCCTGAATAGGATGGACAGTAAAATAGCATCGAGCCTGTCCCATACTGTCATGGTGCAACTTAACACCTTGACCCCCATCGTACCCTCATTCACCAGCAGCAAGAAAAAAATCAGAGAAAAACCCTAGGACAATTCAGGGGGCAAAAAATCTAGGTAATTGCTCTTCAACAAGTTTCAGGAGACCACAATGATCAGGAGGCATCTCACCCAATACTCCGCCTACCTGTGATGCATGGACAGAGAGGATAAGGGTGGGATTTTTGAGTAGGGGTATGATGGCAGCTTAGAAAGGGTGAGGGACAGTGTTTGAGGAGAGGGAACCAGGAAGGGAAGCTGGATGGTCAGTAGTTTAGTTCAGGACTCGGACAGGGATAAGCCTGCAGGGGAGTTTGGCTTTGTGGGCAAGGAGTCGGGAGGAAGCAGTAGAGGCAGCTGAATGGATAGTCTCAATCTTGGTAACAAAGAAGTCCATGAGCTTCTCGCACTTTTTGTTGGAGGTTGGAATGGAAGATGCAGGTAAGAGGGGTTTAAGGAGACTTGATAGTGGTGAAAAGAATTATCTTTACTCTCCAAGATGATCCTGGAGTAGTGGATGGTTTTGGCAGAGAATGCTGCTTGATAAGTGCTCGATGTTATAAGAAAGCTGGGTTTCATTATACTGATAAATATATGCCGAGGTACCAGATGAATCCTTCATTCCCTCCTTTAACTCCTTACTAAGGAATTGACTGGGGATTTACCTTCCAGCATAGGTCTAGGGATGAATGATGCCAGGCTTGGCGCCTGAACTGTCTTACATTTAACCCAGTTCGTATCAAAATGAATTTAATTTACTAACCTTCCATTAGGTTATCCTCATGCTGCTGTGAGTGAATTAACTCTTTCTTGCTAAATCATCAAGGATGAAGCCAGACCACAAGTCACGTATTAAACACTATGGAGGTTAAATTGGTTAACCCCCGAATCCGGTCGCGAGCATCACGGTATGCGATAAACCCGTGCCCAATGTTTCCAATGCAGGCAGCACGAGACATTGGTACTGCATCCTCGATTACCTGATTGTAGCGCAGCAATCAGGACTAGCTGCGATGTTCTCACCAGCTTCACACTTCTCACCAGCAGGGGGGCCCAGATATTGTGTGATTTTCTCACACTCTTAAAGGCAGCCTGCACCTCTTATTTGCAAAAAATAAGATACAGGTCCACACGGAGTCTGAACTTAGACCAGACATCGCACATGTAAAACACAGATGCTATGTTTACAAACTATTGAGTTGTTTTAAAACATTGAATAAAGGTTGCGCACTACTAAATCCCACCTCCTCCAATCTGCATGTCAGACCTCACCAATCTGCCAATCTGAGTTTGTATCAGGCCTGTGAGAGAGCATGTGGGGGGGGGGGGGCAAAAGGCCCTTCAGACATATGCTCCCGAGGCAGTGGGAAGCAGTAGAGGATGAAATCAATGCCAGGCGCATAGCACCATGAACATGGATGCAGTGCAGGGAGACGTTCAATGCTTTGGCATAAGTGGTCAGAGTGAGTGAGGTCATCTATCAAGTGGCATCTCCCACCAACTGCACCACTAGCCGCATCCACTGCTCCATTCACCAATAAACACTTTCAATCAATACTCAACTCTTCCAATCAGATGCTTCCACTCACCCTCACACATTACAATTGTTGCAAGCCGCACATCCACAACTCACAGATCACACACACTGGCAGCTATTTATCCATGACAGGCACATCACCCAGACATCTTGCAGGACACTCACAGACACACATCCCGCTTTCTTGAAGAAGAAGGTGGTGCATAACAGGAGGCAGCAAGTGGCAGTGGCATTTAGCCCCTCGAGCCTTTTCCGCCACTCAATGAGATCATGGTTGATCTGTGAGCTAACTCAACACACCCGCCTTAGTCCCATATGCCTTAATACCCTGGGATCACAGAAATCTATTAATTTCAGATTTAAAATTAACAATTGAGCTAGCATCAACTGCCGTTTGCAGAAGAGTGTTCCAAACTTCTACCACCCTTTGCGTGTAGAAGCATTTCCTAACTTCAGTCCTGCAAGTCCTGGCTCTAAATGTTAGCTATGTCCCCTTGTCCTAATATTCAAGTATAGGAGACCTCCAAAAACAGGTACAAATGCATGAGCAGCCAAAAGCAATAATCCATCAGCTAACCTGTAATTCCTGCATGATCCCTTTAAATAGCGCTGTTGGTGGGTCCTCCAGGTTGTCTAAGACACTTTCGTCTGGTTGTGGTTAAGACGGTGCGTTGGCTGGTGCATTGAGTGCCAAAATGATATCTATCCCTTTAAATCAGCATTGCACACTGATCTAACGCGTATTCTCCTTACTTTACATGCTGCTGGCGTTCATTATCTGCTTGTGTGTGAAACCATTTACCAAGATGGCCTCCAGTGCACGTGTATTCTGGATGTCATTTTGGGGCCTCAGGTGGCCGCGTAGCGCCTGAAAACCGGGCGCTGCATGGCCGAATTTCTAGCCCATTGTATTGGTCACAAATCACAACTTAAAGTTAAAGTTGGGTACACAAACGTTTAATAGACATGTATAAGTGTAATTAGAGTTACCTAGCAGTTGAGGCGCAAATCATTAATGGACATAGTTACTTAATAAGACAAGTAGCAAAGGTTACACCGGCAATTCAGTGTATCACTGTAAATTAGCACTAACGGATGCTGAGCATTAACTATAGCAACGACCAAAGTCTGAGGTTTTAAATTGGTGAGATTACTTTAAGAGTAATTCCTTAGATAGTTGACAAGGTAATAGCTTCAAATAGTCAGTCTATTAAATAGCTTACGTCTACGTGAGATTAATGTTCAGAGCTTACACCACCTCATCTTTATGACTGGCACGATTGAGTCAATCTCTTTCCTTCCCTGGATCGCAGGCATTAACTTCTGGAGTGTTGAGTTGACAAACCTCCCTTTGGCATTGGGATTATCCATTCCTGAACCCACCTTATGCACGAGGGCCAATATCTGAGCTGGCTTCACGCCCATCTTTCTCTGATCTCGGGCACTTACAAAGTTACGTGACTGAAACTGGCTGGTACAGCATCACAAGCTAACTCAGTATTCCTCCATGTCCTAATACAAGGCTTTACTTGTAAAGGAACCTATCTGCACCTAAATAAATTCAGGCATATGGTATAAGAGGAAATGCAGCTGTATGGATATAAAGTCAGTTGATAAACTGGAAACAAAGAGTTAGTGTTAATGGGTGTTGCTTGGATTGTAGAAGGGTTGAAAGTGGTGTACCCCAAGGGTCAGTGCTGGGTACATTTTTGTTCTGTCTATATATAGATGATTTGGACTTGGGCATAGGGAGATCAAAATCTATAGATGATACAAATGTTTTGAATTTGGCAAACAGCAAGGAGTACTGTAAAAAACTTCAGAAGGACATAAGATTAACAGAATAGGCAGGCAGGCAGCAGCTGGAATTTAATGCAAAGCAATGTGAAGTAAGCATTTTGAGAGATATAAACAAGGAATGGGAGGACACATTTAGTGGAAAGATGCTGAAGGATGTTGATGAATTGAGAAAACTCAATTCATCAACATTTCCTTGAAAGTGGAAAGATAGGTAGATACAGCCATAAAAAAGGTTATTAGCATTTTGGGTTTAACGAATAGGGACATACAGTAAAACAGCAAAGAGGTAATGATAAAATGGTTAGGCCACAGTACTATGTGCAGGTTTGGGTGTCCCATTATACAAAGGACATTAAAGCCATGAGGGGCAATTTTAACTTGAGACGCCCACCACCCGCTGTGAGGCCCGAGCCATTTTGAGGCCTGGGCCTCATTTACAGGCAGCCAGCAAGCTGCAGGCGACAAGCAATTCTCCCACTGTAGCACTCCAGTTGTGGGAGGGTGGGAAATCAGCCAGTTCCCAAGCTAAGCCGGCCAACAGTTAGATGCAATGGCCAGCAGTGGGTCAGTTTTTTTGCGGGCCCAGGACTGGCCTCACCAAAAAAGAATTTTAAATTTCCTGCGCTGTTGCCTGAGCAGCCTCCAGTGATTCTTTCATAGATGACCGGTTAGGCCACTCATCGCCCTGTACAAATGGGTGGAGTATGTAATGCACACCCTCTGCCCATTTGTAGCTCAAAATTGCAATAGTGGTCCTATGTAAGCCTGAGGATGCCGATTTACATATTACAAGTGGTCTCCTCTTTTAAACAGACGGGCGCTCCAGCTGCCCATCTTAAGACCCTACCCAAGATGGAGATTGCTGGAACTCCAGGGCAGTTCAAGTCCCACACCAAAAATCCAAAGGCTAGGTCAGAGACTGAACTGAGCAGGATAGAAAGTGAAGCCAAAAAGTACACCAGTAAGCAGACTATAGGCTGCTTGTGCTGCTGTTCTTTCCTTTACCAATCACAGTGTAAGACCTCTCGAACAGACGACCTGAGTCATACATTTACGTGTGGGTGTTTTCAATATTTAGCATGACGTGGTTGTCGTAAGACACTGCAATTATACTTATGAGAAATTATGTTACAGGAATACTGCTACATAAATAGATTGAATTAACCTTGCTGTTGAAACTTGTGGCTATTTCTGAACTATATTAAGGATTTAAAGGGTCTATGTTTAGTAATACAAGTACACAGAGCATAGCCTCATTATATTGTTCTTTAGAAGATATTACAACTGTTCTAACAGATTTGTCACAACTAGTGGGGTAGATTTTGACTTTGTGCGATAGTGTAAAACGGGTGGTAGCGAATCGGCAGCCTGTTTTACATCTCTCCTCAGTTTTATTTCCGTTGACTTCGATGAAAATAAAAAATGGGGAGAGATGTAAAATGGTCTGTCGATTCACTATCACCTGTTTTACACTATCGCACAAAGTCAAAATCTACCCCAATTACTTTAGAAAAGTCATAACTGGATTTGGGAGATTCTCTTTCTGAAAATATCACAATCACCTTGTGAATCTACGTCTCAATTTGAAAACAAGATTAACAGAATAGAGGTGTTTTTGAAGCTGTCTTGCAAAGACCACAAATCTTTAAAGTGGAGTCCCTGGTTCTGTCCTTGCTTAGAGATGCCATTGGACAATTTGGAGATGCACAGCACTAATACTATTGAAATGTTTTGCATAGTGCAATGGTACACTTGTGTTGATGATTCATGGAGTTCAATCTTGAAAGTACAGTTGAGTCCAAAAATATGATAATCATATCTGTGACACCATTCTGGAAAGGAATCAATGTTTCAGCTGTGCACAATTTCCCCAGATACAAAGTGTTGTTCTTTAAATTGATTGAGCAGTTAACTTTCTGCTGTCATCAATGTTAGAATCATTCTGTATTCTGTTCTGATACCAGTAAATTCTAGGTTCCCATAGATTTCTCAGGCATCTCTTTTTAAAACACATGAACAATAGGATCAGTAGCCATTTCCATGGTCAGGCGTCACTTGCATTCCGTCAGCAAACTGCTCACGCATTTAGTGAGACCACATCTGGAGTATTGTGTGCAATTTTGGTCTCCTTATCTGAGGAAGGATGTCCTTGCCATGGAGGTAATGTAACGAAGGTTTACCAGACTGATTCCTGGGATGGTAGGACTGACGTATGAGGAGAGATTGGGTCGACTAGGCCTATATTCACTAGAGTTTAGAAGAATGAGAGGTGATCTCATCGAAACATATAAAATTCTAACAGGAGTAGACAGACTACATGCAGGGAGGATGTTCCCAATGGCTGGGGAGTCCAGAACCAGGGGTCACAGTCTCAGGATATGGGGTATGCCAGAGATGAGGAGAAATTTTTTCTCTCAGAGGGTGGTGAACCTGTAGAATTCTCTACTACAGAAGGCAGTGGAGGCCAAGTCATTAGATGTATTCAAGAAGGAGATAGATATATTTCTTAATGCTAAAGGGATCAAGGGATATGGGGAAAAAGCGGGAACAGGGTACTGAGTTAGACGATCAGCCATGATCATTTTGAATGGCGGAGAAGGGCCGAATGGCCTACTCTTCTACTCTTGCTCCTATTTTCTATGTTTCTATGTTTGCCAATTGGGGAGGGAGGTAATCTGGTGATCCAGGTTGGCCCAAGTGGGTTGGACGGGGGTGGGGTGGCGGTGGGAGGCAATTGGAAGGGAGGGCTGCTGAGGGTCCTGCATTGATGGAGGGAGGATTTTGATTGACGCTCCTCCTAACCCCACAAAAATTATTTTAAAATCTTTTCCTTACCTCTTTTTGAGCAGCCTGCAATGATCCTTTAAGGACCACTGGTTAGGCTGCTTTGTGCCAAGTACCAATGGGCAGAGCATGCGGAGAGCAGCTGGGTCCTGTTGGTCTCATAGGGACCCAAATTTTGCAGGGGCTAATTAAGGCTTGCACCCGTTTCTAGTGGGAGTTTGCACAGCTTTCATCAAAATGGCGGCGACCTGGATTGGGGCAGTAAATGCAGCGGCACTAGTTTCATTACACTACTGTTCCTTTCTTGCCCAAGAGGGTGGGGAGATGAAAATTGGTATCGCTGTCTTTCAGATGATATATTAAACTGGGGTCTGTGTATGTGAAAGATCCTAACATGCTATTTTATAACAGCAGCAAGATCTTCCATTGCCCTGGCTAGCATTCCTTTCTCTACCAACCAACATAATCAAATATGGATTATCTGGTCAGTCATTTATTTGCTGTTTATAGGACCTTGCTGTGTGCCAACTGGCAGCTCCCTTGACCACATAACAACAGTGACTGTACTTTAAACATAAACCATGGGTTGGAAAACACTTTAGGACACCCCACAGTTTGGGACATCCCAAGGGATGTGATAATATGATATACACACACATGCAAGTTCTTTCTTTTTTATTAGACTGCCGGGGGTCTTACACTTATTAGTGAGACTTCCAACTCACCCTCAAACTAAAATGCAAAACACTCAGATGAATATCCATTTCTAGGCTTCTAAAAATCAGATTATTTTGGGTCAGATTAATATTTTGATATTTTTCTTATAACTACCTTCATTGAGGCCATTGTCTGGGAGGAATCCACATTTTCTCTGCAGCAGGCACAATCTCAGTAATGGCTGTGGTGGGATTCTGCTTACTTCCCCTTCACCCAAAAATGCAATTTTAAACATTGTAAAGGGAGGCGCCTGAATATCTATTCTGGGGGGATTGAGGCTTTACCCAGTCCCACAATCCATTGCGCTCTCTCAAAATAGCACCGATCAAAGTGAACACGTTGCAAACTTTCTCACTCAATGTACCAATCCTTAGCTTACTAATTATTTTTCCAGATCCTATCAAGTGTTATCAATCTGCCTTTCATTGATCACTTGGCTACATAGTCATTTGCTGTCATCAGCAAACTGTATGTTATTGGAGGTCCTCTCCTCCTTATCATTTGTAAATAGTGTGAACAGCAGGCAATCAAATATAAATCCCTGTCAAACTGCACGAGTCACTACCTTCCAGATGCAGTTTTGGCCTCTTATCATTGCCTTCCTCTATTGTCAAGCTAATATTCAATTCAGCTAACTTAATTTGTGTTTAATTCCAGCCACCTTTACCCCTCAAAGAAAACGACAGGAAATGTCATATTATATTCCAATAACATCATAAAGATGATCTTCATTAACAATGGAGGAATATTGGAAACCATTGTTCGAAAATTCCCCTTCAGCCATTTTAAAACAATGAGAAACGAATGTCTCATTTCATCAGGGGTAAATGGTTTGTAATGAATGTAGCTGATTGGAAATGGGCCATATTTTCAGGGAAATGCCCCAGAAAGTTAAAAATTGTGGGTTAAAAATTTTGCAAGGGTTTTTCTGATCTTCCACTGTAACTTTAGTTGCAGATTGGTGGAAATCCTGGAGAAACAGGATCCTGGCAGCTTGCCTCAGTCATGCAAATGAGGAATGACCCAGAAACTGGCATGGGACCCCGCCGACTCCTCGGGTGGCAGCTGTTCTCACCCTACCTACCTCCTGCTGGTGGTGAATATTAACCCCATAATTTTTCAGGATTGAAAATGTGTGGATCTTGCTGCTATAAAGAAAATAAGAGTTGTTAGTACACTTTTTGACACGAATATCAAAAGGTAGGCCGTAATACCTTCCAATTGCTCTGTGGGTTAAATACTTCGCTGGAAGTTTCATTATTCTGTATATTAAAGTTGTCACACATGCCAATTATGTTTTAAGGGTTAGTAATTTGGCATATTAGCATTAATGTAATGTTAGCATGTTTTTGCCCAACATCCTAAATTTGCTCCTGGAAGAAAATACCACCAATGCAGACAAATGCATAGATCTGACAGACCTGGGGTTTTTTGTTTACTTGTTAATTGCTTTTCAAGTAGCAATTGAGCATGCAAATTTATTCAGGAATTATTTTCTTTATACATTGCATTAACTTCTCTGATTTAAAATTGATATTAAAGCCAGAGGGAGTCAGTAGAGTCGTTGTGGTGAGTGAAGTAGGAGATACTGGCTAAAAAACAAATCTTTTGGTAAACATTGAAGGATAGCAGTTACATTGGGCACAATTTGGGCATTATTTTAGCATGGAGCCGGGAACTGAGTGGGTTGGTAGATAATCGTGTGGGAAACCTGGAAGTGAAGTGAGAGCATTGGATTCTGCAATCGCAACTCAATTGAAGGCATCTGATTTCACTTACGGGTTTCCCGCGCCACAGCCAGCCAGATTGATAGGCTATCGGGAGGGAAAGCAGCTGGGAATTGGAGAGAAGGGAGGGAGGGATGATGGGCCGTGGAGGACATGGTGGGGAGTGGGTGCGGTTTGATACTGGAACCGGCCATCGGGGGGGTGTTGTGACCATAGTGGGTGGGGGTCTCAACTATCGGGGGGGGGTGTCTTGACCACCCCATTGGGTGGGGGGGATGTGTTGACCATCCGTGGGGGGGGTGTCTTGACCAATAGGGTTGGGAAGGTGGGGTGTCTCGACCATCCTGGGCGGGGGGTTTCTTGACCATTGGGTGGGGGGGTAGGGTCTCACCATCAGGTGGGAGGGATCTCCACTATTGGGTGGGGGGGGGTCTCCACTATCGGGTTGGGGGGTCTTCACTATCGGGTTGGTGGGGGTCTCCACCATTGGGCGGGGGGGTGGGGGGGGGTGGTATCTGCACCATCGGGTTGGGAGGGGTCTCAGTGTGAATGTTGGTTTAATATCCTAACCAGCAATTTTTGAGATGGGGTGAATGAGAGTTTGTGATCCAATGCCAGAATGTTTGCTCTGTGGCTGGGTTTTGATTTTTTTTTTTCCTCAGTTGAGTGTGGGCAACGTTTATTATTCTACCGGGGGATATAGAAAGTGATGCAATGGTGGCAC
Organism: Heptranchias perlo; assembly: GCF_035084215.1. Lineage (NCBI taxonomy): Eukaryota > Metazoa > Chordata > Chondrichthyes > Hexanchiformes > Hexanchidae > Heptranchias > Heptranchias perlo. The sequence goes on from NC_090327.1 coordinate 52,755,586, forward strand.
TGTGGGGGAGAGATTTCTTTTCATTGGTTGCAGTTTTTGCTACTTGATCTCCCATAGCATTGCACATAGGGAGTCAAAACCAAGGCAACTTTTCACGTCAACCAAGGGAGATATTTGAACCAAGGCAGGGAGGGGAGGGGTGACAGAAAGGGAGAGGGTGAGAACAGTGAAGGCAGACTGAGTGAGGGGGAGAGGAAGGGAGAGGGCAGTGCGGTGGAGGAATGGGGAAGGGAGAGAGGGCAGATAGAGGCTGAGGACAGGGGAGGGGGGGTGGGAGGGATGACGGGAGAGGAGGATGGTAAGGGAGAGGAGAGAGGGAAATGAAAGGGGGGGAGGAATAGGGAGGGAGCAGGAGGAGGAGAGAGGGAGAGAAGATGGTGAGGTGGAGAAGGAGAGAAGCAATTTCATGATCAGTGCAATATAATTAACATTGATTGTTTGAACTTCCTAACAGAACCAGCATTAGCATTAAAAGATGGAAACCATAACCGTTGTTCCTGGCAGTTATATTCCGTTGCATATGGGAAATGTAGTGGATTCAATCAAAGGACCTTTCAACCACTGCTGAGGGAAGACTCAACTGAGGAAAAAGGACCTTTAGGAACTCTGGTAGATTTATTAGAACAGATATGACAGAGACGGAGAAAATTAGAGAAAGGGATGAAGTATTTACTGGAAGAAACACAATCCAAATAGTTGGATTGTCTGAGCTTGTAATAAATATCTATGGAAAGCCTATTGCCAAAGATGGAGAGAGAGAAAGCCAGAAAAAGAAGGGAAGAGATGGACCACACAAAGTCAAATAATAGTTGAGAATTGGAAACACATTTGGAGTTCGATAATTTTTATTAGCAAAACAGCCAAGTTCTTATAAAATGTTATGTATCTTTCAAGTAACTTGACTGCAGAATCTTCCAATATTTTAGATGTTGTCATCATTCTTAAAAATATCAGTTTGTGCACATACTCAACATTGATTCAGGATGTTAACAATTGAGTATTTTCAGTTTATTTAATTTAATTGACTGATGGCTGGAAGAGTGAATAGAGACCCAACACAAAGAACTCTCAGCCAAACGCTTGCCTGAGGGAACTGAGAGACCAGCTGCAATCTCTGAGCTTTTCTTCAGAGGTGTCAATCACAGATCTAAAGGGCCAAATCAGCATCTGCATGAATTTTGCCTCCATTTCACTGGCGAGTTTGAGAAGCCATGGGAAACCCTTGTCGGTAAGGCAAAATTCGTTTCAGGTTCAGAATCCACAAAAAATTAAGTGCCTCAACCGTTTAATTTACCTACATTGCCCCTTTAACAAGCCGGCATTAATAGGGGACGCGACTTCTGGGTTTCGGCTGTGTGCGGCATTCAAATGTTCCTGGATTAAACCCGGAAATGGGCGCATTGGAGCCGGGCTGCGATCCCGCTGATTAAATCAACAATATTTACTGCCCACCTGTCCCCAGCCCACCCATTCTTGGGGTTAAAATTACCCCCATTAAGTCTGTCAATGCTTTGGAGAAGGAGGAGAAATATTGCAGGAGACCACAGCCTGAGAGGTTTAAGGACATAGAATGTGCACATTCTAGACTAGGTACCACCCAATGCAATATAAAAATGTCACCTAACTTGACCTCATTGAGAAACAATGTGCAAGGAAGCTGCAGCTGCAGGGGCACAATTTCAGATTGATGGTAACTCCTGGAACCAAACCTTCAACCAGGGAGAAACATACAGATGGCACCATCAGTAAGAGTAAAATTGATAACTGCACTAAACTTCTATACCATTGGGTTGTTCCAGGCACCAATAGAAACCATCATTTGGATTATCTAGCACACAACTATATCATTGAGGTAACTGATGCCATATGTTAACATACATCAGATTCAACACTTACACACAGTTCCAAATGTAGAGGCAGACCTAATCTCCAAGCCATGTGGCACTTCTTGAGTACAAGGTGCCATTGATTATATTCATTTCAGCATTCATGCATCAACAAAAAGGATTACTGGTCCCTCAATATTCTGATGATATGCAACCACAGCCAAAAATTACATAAGGTTGATGCTTGTTTTCTGGGGAGTGCTCACGACATATACTTTATGAGGTATTAAGGGTTCCTCAACTGTTCGAGGGAGAAGAGGAAATGTAATATTGGCCCCTTAGCTACTTGGCAGAAATATAGTAGTATATTACATAATATTGCAATTGAGAAAGCTACATATGATTACTGAAGAAATGCTACAGTAAGACAAGCCCTTTTGGGAATAGATGGCTTGGGCCAGGACCCAGCTTATCTGGGTTGCACGCAAAATCCCTGGGCTTACATTGCACTCCCAGCTGAGAGACATTGAGAGTGCACCTCCAGCCCTAAGAAAGTTCGGGGCCTAAGTATGTTTTCCTCCTGGTTATACAAAACCCTTTCACCCCTAAATTTTACATGAAAAGGTATGGAGCAATATTTAGCATGTTGAACATTTACTTTTCTTCATGCAAGAGTGTGCCAATGCAATGTATTTTATGCGATATCCCACTGTGCTATATCTTAAACAATTTTTACTAGCTCTCCATGTTCTTTCTTGTGTACTAAATAATGCCCTGTCAGAAGGACTAGTGTGGAGGCTTCCTGAGATGTCTCCAAAGGACTTTCTTGTGATTTTGCTGGCCATTTATCCCCACGAGATGGAGACCTGAATAATCCTGCTTGCAGAAATAGCCTGTCGTGTTCTGGCATGCTTTAGGATGTTTCTGTTGTTACTTGTCCAGAGACAGATGCAGGCAAATGACTGACAACAGCTTGAGAGCCAGCTGCCTGTTTCTATGCTTCAGCACATGGGTCCTGACTGCAGCCCCTGATCTCCTTGGGGATAGATCATTGCACTGCCTCAAGATATCCATGAGGATTTTGCTTCTTAAGAGCATTGCTATGAATATTCCTGAGACATATTCCAACTCTGCTTTGCCACCTGAGTGGCTGAGGTCTCCCTTACAGGTGCCACTGACTCTGCATGCTACTCAATGACAGTCTGCAGAGTGGAGAACACGTTGGGTGACATTGGTCAACTGGTTGGCAGAATCCAAAATTGCACCCAGAACAGTTTGTATTGTCTCAGACAATGAGGCAAATCAATTGTTCATCCGTTCATGCTCATGAAGGATCCTTATTTCATTGATAGCCTCACGAGGTCAGAATCACAAAGCAGCTCAGCAGAGCCAATAGCAGACCTGCACCTCTGTCAATAACAGCCGGTCCTTCTACACTCATCACTTCTGTGCCTTTCTTATCCGTGATCAGTGACTTTCCCTGTGTTATTGAACTCACTATTTGCTTCCGAAGTCAGTGTGCCTAGGCTGACATCTGCTTCAGGTGATGTTGACTGAATAGTGACTATCCTCCTTGCAGGGGAGGTAAGTAGGGTCTCTTTAGGGTCGGGTTGGCTCCAAGATGACTTACTTAATGATGGAAGATTGGAACCAAGTCAACCCTTCGTGACAGATATGGTAATCTGACACAGGCAGGTCCACAGTGTTCCAGGGCATTATTGACTAAGCAGCCACATTGGTTTTATAATGGGGCCAGGGGTAGACTTGTTACTGGGGGTCTAGCACTCTTTCTACTTAGCTGCAGATAATCCTGCAAGCTAATGTCTTAAAAAAACCTTCCTGTAGAACAGGATGATCATTCCAAAAAAAAAGTGGTTTGAGTGTTTGGAATTGTTGGGGTATAGATTTGTCTTGGATGGGACCGCAAATGGACGATAGCAAATCAGTAGCAGGTTTTACAATCCACCCAATTTCCTTTTCCACAATGGAAAAGGAGATCGGGCAGAGTGTTACACAGGCTGCTGATTCGTTATCTCCCCTTTTGTGCTACCATATATCTTTTTAGTTGTAATGATAAATATTGTATGAGAATGCAGCTTTAAATATATGCAAAGGTGTTATACTTATAAGTGTGTACTGCTAAGAATTAATTGTATAAATTGGGCACTGTAACATTTTTTTTACTGAAGTTTATTATCAAAGTAAAGATGGTGAAATGGCATCCAGTATTGTTAGGGATGCTTGTGCTAATTCATTGTAAATTACATCTAAATTGGATTTCTGCTCAGACATAAATTACACTTACTTTTTTGCATATATGAATACTGCAGCCTCTTTACTGAACCATCGGCAGATTTTGTGTGAAGTCATGTTTATGTGAGAGGGTATGTTTGAAGTTCAATTTCTTCATTAAATGAGTCACATTTGAATTGCTTTAGTTTCATAATTATGATTTTTAGTTAAGGAATACAACAAATAGAAGCTGATAATTACATACACAGAAGAAATCTAGACTAGGAGCAAACCACGGAGTTAGAACTATCTGGGCTAGAAATTTGGCCATGTAGCGCCCGTTGTTTCGGCGCTACACGGCCTCCTGGCATTCCAAAATGGCGTCCGGGATGCGTGACGTGCGCTGGACGCCATCTTGATAAAGGGGTTTGCGCAGGCTTAGATAACTAATGCCAGCATTGTGTAAAGTAAGGAGAAAATGCATTAGATCAGTGTGCAATGCTGATTTGAAGGCATAAACACCATTTTGGGACATAACACTGCAGCCAACACGCTGTCTTAACCACAATCAGCTATTCATGTCCTAGACGGCCTGGAGGACCCCCCCACCAGCGCTATTTAAAGGGACCATGCAGGATTTACAGGTTAGTTGATGGATTATTGCTTCCGGCAGCTGATGCTTTTGTATGTGTTTTTGGAGGCCTCCTATACTTGAATACTAGGACGAGGGGATGTAGCTTAATATTTAGAGCCAGGACTTGCAGGAGTGAAGTTAGGAAATGCTTCTACACGCAAAGGGTGGGAGATGGTTGGAACGCTTTTCTGCAGACAGCAGTTGATGCTAGCTCACTTGTGAATGTTAAATCTGAGATTGATAGATGTTTGTTAACCAAGGGTATTAAGGGATATGGGACTAAGGCGGGAATATGGAGTTAGGTCACAGATCAGCCATGATCTCATTGAAAGGCGGAGCAGGCTCAAGGGACTGAATGCCACTGCCACTTGCTGCCTCCTATTATGCGCCACCTTCTCCTGCAAGAAAACGGGATATGTGTCGGTGAGTCTCCTACAGGATGTTTGGGTGATGTGCCTGTCATGGATGAATAGCTGCCAGTGCGTGTGATCTGTGACTTGTGGGTGTACGGCTTGCAACAGTGGTAATGTGTGAGGGTGAGAGGAAGCATCTGATTGGAAGAGTTTGTTGGTATGTGAGTGATGAGGGTGTAGTGTGTGGAGCAGTGGATACGGCTAGTGGTGCAGTTGGTAGGAGATGCCACTTGACTGTTGACCTCACTCACCTTGACCACTTGTGTCAAAGCATTGAACTTGTTCCTGCATTGCATCCATGTTTGTGGTGCTATGCACCTGGCATTGACTTCATCCCTTACTGCCTTCCACTGTCTCGGGAGCATATGTCTGGAAAGGCTCTTGTCCTCCCACTGTGGATATAGGATGCCCCTCCTTTTGTCCACCTCTTGCACCAAGGCCACTAGTGCATCAGAGAACCTTGGTGCACGCTCTCTCGCAGGCCTGGTACAAACTCAGATCGGCAGATTGGTGAGGTCTGGCTTGCAGATTGGAGGATGTGGGATTTAGTAGTGCGCAACCTTTATTCAATGTTTTAACATAACTCAACAGTTTGTACACATAGGGACGGGACCTGCATTTGTGTTTTATGTGTGCGATGTCTGATCTCAGTTCAGACTCTGTGCGGACCCGTATCTTATTTTTTGCAAATAGGAGGCGCAGACTGCCTTTAAGAGGTGCAGCATGCCTTTAAGAGGTGCGAGCAACTCACCTGAGATTTAAGCACCCCCTGCTGGTGAGAAGTGGAGAAAAAGGAGAAAATGTAGAGATGTACGCAGCTAGGGCTCTACGCTGTGCACCTATCAGGTAACTGAAGATGCAGCTCCAATCTAATGTGCTGGCTCTGTAGATACCACTGGGCATGGGCTAATTGCGCACCGCTGCATTTGGGGGTTCACCAATTTAATCCCTTCTGTCTGCTTCACACATACAGTGTGTAAGCATTATTAATTGAGTGTAAATTGCCCACATGTTTATGCTATAGAGTTCACTGTTACGTTTTTTTTAAATAGTAAAGTTCCTTGATTTTCAAAGCATCTTGCATCTCTTGTTGACAGAATACTGACTAAGTACCTATTTTCAGTCAATAAGTTACAGAAATTCAAAAAAGATGTATCACAAACAAATTTATTTCAAAGTTTAGAATCTTCTCTATTAAACATGGCCCAAAATGTGCTATTTTCAAAAACATATTTTAATGCAAACCTCTAACCTAAGACAAAAAAAAATTAGACCAATTTGAAATGGTTTTATCCCTGTCACAGAGGCGATATAAGATACCAGACTTATAAGAACAGCGAGAAACCAAGAAGAAATATTTTTTGTGTGCCTGGCAGGTGAAGATAAAAATCCCTTTAATCAGTGTGTGTAGTGACGTTGTAAATGCAGTCATGAAGATTTTTCTGGTATTTCTAGCAAAATTGTAAGCCCATTGTACACCAAAAAATTGTAAACCAAACATGTTGACGATGTCACTGGAAATACTGAATAGAGAAATTCTTCACAGATGCATTTACACACAGTGACCAGAGGAATTCTTACTCTTTTGAAATGGCAGGAGAGGAGGGGTATGCATTCTGCCCTTAAAGGAGACAGTATCAGCTGACAGTGATACTTCTGGACCAGTGAGGAACTCGGGGCCTAATCTGTTTTGCCTCAGCAAGCAACACACAGCTGACTTATGTGAGGCGCTCAACAAATTTCATCTTGCATCACTATAGCCTTAGCAAGTTACCAGATATGAGCAACTTAAAAAAGACCCAAAGCTTAGTAGCCAGGGTCATACAATGCTTATGGCGGTGAAGGTAACAACTGCTGTCACTTATTTGATACAGATACCTTATCAGATCAAAATGAGATGTGGCCGGTATAAATTATTTCCATTTTCCTTTATATCCACTGCATTGATGAAGTACACAACTCTTTCCTTAAGATCAAAAGAGTGCCCAACTGGTGTTGTAAAAGGTTCTGTAATGTTTCAAAGCAAGAGAGTGTATTCAATTAAGCACTTGTTTACGATCAGAGAGTCAGCAAAACATAAAAAAACCAGAAAATTACCACTTAGCAATGTTCCAGATGATGCATAATGCCAAAAGCTGAATCATCAAACTCCCAGGATTCTGTCACAACTTTTACATTCTAATAAACTTCTATCTTTTTTATCTGAGAGATTTTAACAGCAATGAGGCCATTAGTGGCAGATTCAATGGCAAGTAGTCTCAGTGTATGACTACCTGTCAATGTGCCCAGGATACTTAGGCAATCACAATAATTCTCCAGTAGTTAGTAGTTACACACTCAGGACCTTGGTGGTAGTTCCATCAAACCTCCACATAAATGAAGTACAACCAAGTGTATAAGATCATCAGATGTGTCCATTAGAGAATACTTGGGCCCCATTTTCTAACCGTCAGTAATTTTTACACTTACTTGTCAAGATGAAAATATCATTCTTGTGAGTTTGATTTCCTCCATGAACTATTTTTGGTGCACTGGTTAATACGTTTATGTTAAATTTCTGCCTGCACTATTTTAATGCTGTTGTTAATCTGTTTATTCTAAAGATAACCCAGAGAGGAAATTAAACCTACTGGTGTTAAAATTCACTTAGGTGGTGTTAATGCCACATCACACTTTCCCATATGGGTTTAACTCAGTGGTAAATGTTTATTGCTGGTGGACTAAAAACTCCAATTCCAAGCTACATATATACTATAGGCAGGGACCCAGTACTTTTGCATGAAACTCATTGGGCTCAGTGGCTGTGCTCCCATCTCAGTTTTTGTGACACAATTCAGGGTCCCTAGGCTAAAGCACTCTGTAGCCATTATTCCCACCAATGCCAGCACATTCAGTTGTATAAATTTCCTTCTATTTTGGTGGGAGATCTCATTTTTTTTCTTTGACAGTTTTCTCAACATCTTTAATATGTTTCCTGATCTTGTGGCAGTTTCTTTTATTTCTGGAAATTGCATTCAACTGATGAGCACCCTTCTGGTGTGTGAGGTAGGTGGATTCAGGCCAGTGCCAAAGATCACACCGCTCTTGGCCATGGTTCTCTTCCATGATCAGATCTACCTCCTGCTCAGTGAAACTAAACTTCCTTTTTTAAGTCAATTGGGCCACTTTCCAATGATCTCTGCAGTTGGTATTACTGTGGGATTACTTTTAGGGGTCAGGGGTCTCATATTGGTTTATTTAACTGCTTAACTGGGATCATTGCTTGTTTCTGATAACTGGATTATTATTTTTTCCATAACTTAAAATTTGGTAAAAATTCAAATGGTAGGTAATTGGCTCAGTGGCAATAATGCATGATTACTACAGCAAACCTGTCTGAACTGCTTTATACCTGAAAGTCCAAAATAAGGTCCTTGGTCTTGTTAAAGGGCAATTTCATGTCAAGACACAAAAGAATTGCTTTGCAATATACCCAAAAAAAGTATTTTTCATATTCATGGCATATTGTAATCTTTGAGAGGAGGTGGAGTTTGTACAGATATTGATATGCTCCGCTAGATCCCTGATGATTCTGTCTCTTACCAGGTTAAGAATCTCAAGGAATTGTTTGACCAATAAAGTATGCACGAAGTGTGCATATTGGTGATATGTGTGCCTCCCCACCCTAACCAACAATGAAGCTGTTCCAATGTGCACTTAAGCATTAGAGTTCACAAATATGCTAGTAATTAAATAAAACAAAGGGGTGGATTTTACCTCCAAGTGGGTTTTGGGTGGGCCAAAAATGCACTCGTTGGTCCAAGTTTCAGACCTGGCATGTTTTAACTCCAGGCCTCATTTAAATGCCCAAACGGGCAGGAAGAGGGCGCAATGCGGTTACCAGCAAGAACATTTCAGGTGGCCTTTGGCCACCCGCCGCCTTGCAGGTAAGTGATGGGGAGGGGGCCTCGCGGGAGGGAAGGGGGTGAGTTTGGAGCAGGGAAGGTGCAATTTTCCTTATGGGTGCTGGATGAGGTGCCTCACAAAGGAAATTATTTCACTTACCTGGAGGGCCTCTTGGTCCTTTCCACTAGTAGCCGACCTGCTTCAGCCTTGGCAGCTTCTCCACAGGCCCCAGATAAAATGTCTTCAAGGTCCTATTGACATCATAGGACCCTGATTAGCTTTTATGCATGAGGCTCTCACCTGAGTTCACGGGCATCTCCATTAAAACCAGCAGAGCTAAAATTGAAGATCGTCAGGACCAGAGCGGGAAATGGAACCATTCAACTTCACTGCTGAGTGGAGTGAGTTATAATTTCCACCCACCCCCAAATAAATCATTCCAAAGGATTTTTCAGTACAGTTATCAGTTAGAAGTTTGGTGGATATGGATAAATAACTTAAAAACAACAGCAATCAAAGATAATTCTAGTCTACTTGAAGGGATGGAAATGATGAGCAGAGTCAAATGATAGACAATGGGATTGATGGTAAGCAACTACAACATTAACACAACACACACCTGCCTGATAACATACCTGTGCACACTTCCACATTATGAATATCTTTGAAACCGTACTGATGAATGTAATGGTTCTTGGTTGGCCAGACTAGTTTCATACATTTTTAGACACCTGAGAGTCATGTGGAGATTGCCCTGGCTTTTGAACAGATGGGGTTTCTCCTCCAAGATTTAATTATTAGTTACTTGCCACAAATTGCTGTCGCTTAATTCAGGATTACCACTGGAATTGGCTGACTATTACTGGTGCTGCTTAGCCAAGGGCTACTACAAGGAACAGGCTTGCTGTATCGACTGCTGCTTAACCAATCTGTATTGGAGTCTTCCTCTTCTGTGATGATCCTGACAATGTCCATCCAATGCTGCTAAGGCTTTTAGAAATCTTGACTGTAGGGAGCATCGTCTGTTTGGTTAACACCCTAGAAAGCCTGGTTACCTACATTTTGATCCAGCTGATCATTTAAGATGTAAGACCAGCACTTTTTAATAGACTCCTATAAAACTGCAAACCTTTGGCCTCATTAATCTAGTTACATGCAATTTCTGAATGGTCTATTCAGTACCTGATTTAATTGAAGTACTGAATTATGCATTAATATTCACTTTTGATTTTCCTTTGTGTGATCCCAATCTGCTGCACTTCCATGATACTGCCAAAGAAACACCACTGTAATAATGAAATGGGGACAGCAATCTGATACTATAAAGCAAACTATCAAATGAAACAATTACTAATTTACCTTTGGCACAGAGTTTGCTATTTTCAGTTCAATCAGATTCCCCATTTAATTTAATCCCACACTCTTTGATTCTCTGCAGGGATTACATTTATACATATTTTAATTCAAAAAAATCAGTGGTTGTTCTAGAGAAATGAATTAAAATGTATTTCCAACAGGACTGTAAGAAATACACAGGTTTAATCTATGAAAAAATACAGCTGACATTCTATAAGATATTTAAAGGTCAAGGGACAGGGTAACACTTTTTGGTGTAATTGGAAGCGTGACTATCATTATATAACAAGCCCCTAGTATTCTTCTTTTGAAATAATTGAGCTTGATGATGTTGCACTCTTTTTTTTTGATGTTTTCCTACCTAATCAGAATCATAGAATGATACAGCACAGAAGAAGGCCATTCGGCCCACCGTGCCTGCGCCGGCTCTTTGAAACAGCTATCTAATTAGTCCCACTCCCCTGCTCTTTCCCCATAGTACTCCAAATATTCCCCCCAAGGAAACTAATTTTGAATCAGAGATGGAGACTCATCATAATTAACGTAAGCAAATTAACAGTAATGAAGAAAATAATGACACTAAAAGAAGTAGGTGAGAACATTAAAGATGCCTCTGATTATTAATCCATCTGTTTATTAATCCATCTGATAGCTTCCAATGTGTTAATCAATCCCTCTGATAGGTCGCAGTGTATTTATCAATCACTCTGATTGGTCCTAGTTTGTTTATCCATTGCTCTGATAGCCCCCTCTGTGTTTATCAATCCCTCTGATAGGTCTCAGTGTGTTTATTAATCCCTCTGATAGGTCTCAGTGTGTTTATTAATCCCTCTGATAGGTCTCAGTGTGTTTATTAATCCCTCTGATAGGTCTCAGTGTGTTTATCAACCCCTCTGGTAGGTCTCAGTGTGTTTATTAATCCCTCTGATAGGTCTCAGTGTGTTTATTAATCCCTCTGATAGGTCTCAGTGTGTTTATCAATCCCTCTGATAGGTCTCAGTGTGTTTATTAATCCCTCTGATAGGTCTCAGTGTGTTTATCAACCCCTCTGGTAGGTCTCAGTGTGTTTATTAATCCCTCTGATAGGTCTCAGTGTGTTTATCAATCCCTCTGATAGGTCTCAGTGTGTTTATCAACCCCTCTGATAGGTCTCAGTGTGTTTATCAATCCCTCTGATAGGTCTCAGTGTGTTTATCAATCCCTCTGATAGGTCTCAGTGTGTTTATCAATCCCTCTGATAGGTCTCAGTGTGTTTATCAATCTCTCTGATAGGTCTCAGCGTGTTTATCAATCCCTCTGATAGGTCTCAGTGAGTTTATCTATGCTGGTGACAGGTCCCAGTGTTTTTTCAATTTTAATGATAGGTCCCACTGTGTTTATCAATCAATCTGATAGGCCCCATTGTATTTATCAATCACTCTGATAGGCCCCATTGTATTTATCAATCACTCTGATAGGTCGCATTGTATTTATCAATCACCCTGATAGGTCCCAGTGTGTTTATCAGTCCTTCTGATAGGTCCCAGTGTGGTTATCAATCCCTCTGATAGGTCCCAGTGTGTTTATCAATCTCTCTGCTAGGTCCCAGTGTGTTTATCAATCTCTCTGATAGGTCCCAGTGTGTTTATCAATCCCTCTGATAGGTCCCAGTGTGTTTATCAATCCCTCTGATAGGTCTCAGTTTGTTTATCAATCCCTCTGATAGGTCCCAGTGTGTTTATCAATCCCTCTGATAGGTCTCAGTTTGTTTATCAATCCCTCTGATAGGTCCCAGTGTGTTTATCAATCCCTCTGATAGGTCCCAGTGTGTTTATCAATCCCTCTGATAGGTCCCAGTGTGTTTATCAATCCCTCTGATAGGTCCCAGTTTGTTTATCAATCCCTCTGATAGGTCCCAGTGTGGTTATCAATCCCTCTGATAGGTCCCAATGTGTTTATCAATCTCTCTGATAGGTCCCAGTGTGTTGATCAATCCCTCTGATACGTCCCAGGCTGTTTATGAATCCCTCTCATTGGTCCCAGTTTGTTTATCCATTTCTCTGATAGGTCCCAGTGTTTTTATCAATGGCTCAGATAGTCTCCACAGTGTTAATCAATCTCTCTGATAAGTTCCAGTGTTTATCAGTAACTCTGATAGGTGCCAGTGTTTTTATCCATCCTTCCTTTGAGTAGAATGGACCTATACTCCTTGGAGTTTAGAAGAATGAGAGGGGATCACATTGAAACGTACAAGATTCTGAGGGGGCTTGACAAGGTAGATGCTGAGTGGTTCTTTCCGATGGCTGGAGATTCTAGAACTAGGGGGCATAGTTTCAGGACATGGGGTCGGCCATTTAAGACTGAGATGAGGAGGAATTTCTTCACACAGAGGGTTGTGAATCTTTGGAATTCTCTACCCCAGAGGGCTGTGGATGCTGAGTAGTTGAATATGTTCTAGGCTGATTTTTGGACTCTAGGGGAGTCAAGGGATATGGGGATTGGGTGGGAAAGTGGAGTTGTGGTCGAAGATCAGCCATGATCTGATTGAATGGTGGAGCAGGCTCAAGGGGCCGTATGGTCTACACCTGCCCTTATTTCTTTTGATCTTATGTCCTTATGCCCTAACTATAATCTTCCAAAGTTGTCTCGATTCAGGAACCATTCCTTTTAGATTGGAAAATTGCTCATGTCACCCCACTATTTAAGAAAGGTGAAAGAGGGAAACCAGGGAATTATAGACCAGTTAGCCTAATATCTGTTGTTGGGAAACTACTAGAGTCTATGATTAAGGATAGGGTGACTGAACACCTTGAAAATTTTCAGCTGATCAGAGAGAGCCAGCATGGATTTGTAAAGGGTAGGTCATGTCTGACGAACCTGACTGAATTTTTTGAAGAGGTGACTAAAGTAATAGACAGGGGAATGCCTATGGATGTTGTTTATGTGGACATTCAGAAGGCATTCGATAAATTCCCTCATAAGAAACTGTTAGCTAAAATTGAAGCTCATGGAACTGAGGGAAAATTATTGACCTGGTTAGGAAATTAGCTGAGTGGCAGGCGACAGAGAGTACGGATAATGGGCAGGTACTCAAAATGGCAGAATGTGACTAGTGGTGTCCCACAGGGATCTGTGTTGGAGCCTCAACTATTTACTGTATCTATTAACGACGTAGATAACGGGATAGAGAGCCATATATTCAAGTTTGCCGATGACACAAAGATAGGCAGCATTGTAAGCAGTGTAGATGGAAGCATAAAATTACAGAGAGATATTAATAGATTAAGTGAATGGGCAAAACTGTGACAAATGGATTTCAATGTAGGCAAGTGTGAGGTCATCCACTTTGGACCTAGAAAGAATAGATCAGAATGTCATGGACAGGTACAGAAAATAATCAGAAAGGCTATTGGAATGCTGACCTTTATATCTGGAGGACTAGAATACAAGGGGGTAAAAGTTATGCTACAACTCTACAAAGCCCTGGTTAGACCACACCTGGAGTACTGTGTTCAGTTCTGGGCACCGCACCTTAGGAAGGGTATATTGGCCTTGGAGGGAGTGCAGCGTAGATTTACTAGAATGATACCTGGACTCCAAGGGTTAAATTACGAGGAGAGATTACACAAACTAGGGTTGTATTCCTTGGAATTTAAAAGATTAAGGGGTGATTTGATCAAAGTTTTCAAGATATTAAGGGGAACTAATAGGGTAGGTAGAGAGAAACTATTTCTGCTGGTTGGGGAATCTAGGACTAGGGAATGTAACCTAAAAATTAGACCCAGGACTTTAAGGAGTGAAGTAAGGAATCACTTCTATACGCAAAGGGTGGTAGAAGTTTGGAACTCTCTTCTGCAAACGGTAGTTGATGCTAGCTCAATTGTTAATTTTAAATCTGAGATTGATCGATTTTTGTTAAGCAAAGGTATTAAGGGACATGGGGCTAAGGCGGGTGTATGGAGTTAGGTCACAGGTCAGCCATGATCTCATTGAATGGTGGAACAGGCTTGAGGGGCTAAATGGCCTACTCCTGTTCCTATGTTCCTATGTTAAAGTATTTATCCAATTTCCTTTTGAAAGTTATTATTGAATCTGCTTCTACCATCCTTTCAGACCGCATTCCAGATCATAACAACTCACTGCATAAAATGTTTTTCCTCATATCTCCTCTGGTTCTTTTGCCAATTACATTAAAATCCATGTCCTCTGGTTACTGACCCTTCTGCCACTGGAAACAGTTTCTGCTTATTTACTCTATCAAAACTCTTCATGATCTTGAACACCTCTATCAAATCTCTCCTTAACCTTTTCTGCTCTAAGGAGAACAACCCCAGTTTCTCCAGTCTCTCCACGTAACTGAAGTCCCTCATCCCTGGTTCCATTCTAGTAAATCTCCTCTGCACCCTCTTTAAGGCCTTGACATCCTTCCTAAAGTGCAGTGCCCAGAATTGGCCACAATACTCCAGCTGGGGCCTAACCACTGTTTTATAGAAGGTTTAATATAACTTCCTTGCTTTTGTACTCTATGCTGCTATTAATAAAGCCCAGGATCACATGTGCTTTTTCAACACCCTTCTCAACTTGTCCTGCCACTTTCAAAGACTTGTCTACGTACACTCCCAGGTCTCTCTGTTCCTGTAGCCCCTTTAAAACTGTACCATTTTGTTTATATTGCCTCTCCTCATTCTTCCTACCAAAATGAATCACTTCACACTCCTCTAATGCTGCTTGACATTGTTTTGCTGTTAACATTCCATCATTAAGAACTGGGCAGAATGTATTAATATTAATACAGCCCACTGAGTTAACTTCAGAATTAATTATTTTTGAACTGTTTCAACAGTTAAGCGGCTTGGGTCCAGTGATATGCAGCCATATCAGCTATGACAGATTTGTTCACATAAAATAAATATCTCAAATTACTAATTATTTTGAACAAAAGAAAACAAATCTTTTAGGTTCAGATGTGCAGAATTAATATGTGGCGATTTAATATTACCAGGAAAATGGCAAATCTATGACTTTTAAAGCCCAAAGTCTTTGCATTCTACTCCAGTTCCCTGAAGAAAAGAATTGGTATACTGTGGTCCTTATCAACTGTGGGTTTGCCCTCCAGATGTTTAAGTATGTTAATTGCCCTGATATTACCAGGGAGGTGGGTTGGCAGCGGGTGGGCGACTGGGTGCATGGGTAACCCGCCCAGTCAAATCGGTGCGTTCCCCACGCGATCGCGGGTATATTGAAGCCACTTACCTTGGCTTCCGGGTCGGAAACCTGCGCAGCGGGTGGAATGCGCACCCGCATCACAGGCTGTCAGCTGGAGGAGCCCTATTTAAAGGGGCAGTCCTCCAATGCTGCTCCTGCAGCAAACAGCCAAAATTACAGCATGGAGCAGCCCAGGGGAAAGGCTGCTCCCAGGTTTAATGATGCCTCACTCCAGGTGTTACTGGATGGGGTGAGGAGGAGGAGAGAGATCTTCTACCCAGTGGACGGGAGGAAGTGGCCTGCCTCTGCCACCAAGAAGGCCTGGCTCGAGGTGGCAGAGGAGGTCAGCAGCACCAGCAACATATCCCGCACCTGGATACAGTGCAGGAAGCACTTCAATGACCTAACTAGGTCAGCCAAAGTGAGTACACCTACTCATCCATCTACACTCCGTCTTCCACATCACCGCCCCCACCCCACAACTCCTTCTGCACTGCCAACACTACTCTATCACATTACGTCTTACACCCACTCAAACCTCATCCTCAACTTACCTGCACTTACTCACCTCCCCAGTACTCATCCCGCCACTACCACTCAACCCAATTCTCATACAATCTCATGGCTCTGTCTCATACTCACCCTCTGATGCATCTCTTTCACAGTCAGCCTCACCCCACCTGCCACTACCTCTGCTGCAGCCACAGGGGATGCATCACGTATGAGTAGTAAGGCGTAAGGCAAAGGTTTTGTGAGCACAAAGGGGATGCACAAGGGTGTTTGACGGTTTGTCATGTTTTTTTATTTATATTTGATTTTGGTTCAACTCACATTAAATATTATATTTTCACCACTACTGCCACGTCTTGGCCATTCTTGACTGGCTTGTGCAATAAGTCCCCTTCATGAGGTTCACCGTGAACAATCACACTTGATGCCACCCATTGGGTCACCCTACACTGGGTATATGTGTAGTTGCAGAACTATTTTGTGCAGGTGCCTATGACGCAGCACTGTGTTGTGGAGCTCCACGTGGCGGAGGTGGACGGCGTGCCTGGCGAGGCTGGTGATGTTGCTCGTCCTCGGATGAAGTGATGAATGCAGCCATGGCGCCCCCCCAATCCTGACGGTGTGAGTTTGAGGGGGCCCGCAAAGTAGGTAAATGTGTTTGCACAACAGAGTTGAGGGTATAAATTAATAATTTTGAGTGGAAAGACAAAGGTGTTGCAGCCAAAACTTTGTCTGAAGTGACAGAGTGCCCTGCTGCAATAAATGAGGTATTCCCCCCAACTGTCGAAAAATCCTTTGCATCTCCCACTGGCTGCTGGCTGAAACACGTCTGCTCCAACAGGGAGTGTTTCCCACAGCACGGGAAACATGCTGAGGATCCATGAAAATTTCATCCCTGCCAAAATCTCCTGTCGATGAGGTCTGTCAAGTACCTCAAGTATTTAAATTGTCATCCCGCCGACTTTAATTGCCGGTGGGAGTCTCACATGCGGGAGCTGCGCGCACAACCGAACGCGTCATTGGGGAACCCGGAAGTGGGCGGGTTAGAGCCGGGCTCCGGACCCGCTCCAGGATTCCCCCATTTTAGGAGCCCACCCACCCCGAACGCTCCCGCTCGGCCATCCTAAAATCGGCCCCGATATTTCCAAATGCAGAAATTCTCCATCTGCCCATGTTATTGAAAGGGCATGAGATTCATTTGGCTGTAAGAAATAAATGAGATCTTAGTTTAAAGGCACATAGTATCACTGCTATATATACAATTGTGCACTTGTCTTTCAAATTAAATTTTGTGAGGTGACCAACAGCTAATAATAAATAGGGACAAACTTTCTATTCAAGATGCAAATGGATGTTCTGGTGTTTTTCCATGGTTTTCAGTATTTGTTGGCTGTGACCGAGAATCCGCATGGGGATTTTTGGCTTATGGAGTCCCTGCCCCAGTCCTGTCCCTGCCCCCTGCCATCATTTGCTTTGTTAGGGGCTGATGAAATTCTATCCCTTACAAGGCAGTGAGGAAACCCCTGAAAATGACAAAGATCTGGCACAACTGGGTGATGTCTGCTTTCCTAGGGTTTCCACCAATCTTCCACCAGAGTTATGGGGCTCGAATTTAGCAGGCCTGCGGGTTCCCAGCGGGTGGTCCTCCGGGAGCGTGGAAAACGCGGACGGCTAATTGTGTGCGTCCCCCACGCGATCGCGGGATAATTGGACCCATTAAGCCCTGCTTCCGGGTTCTGCGCTCCCCAGCTGCGTGCCGGCCGGCTGCGAATGCGCAGTACCGTCGACGCGATGTAGGAGCTCCAGTTAAAGGGGCAGTCTCCCAAAGCCCCTCCTGCTGCAAGCAAGAGGTCTGGGAGAATGGCTCAACAAAGGGGAAAGGCTGCGCCCCGTTTTTCAGATCTGGCACTGCAGCTGATGCTGGAGGGCGTGAGGAGGAGGAGGGAAACACTCTTCCCAGAAGATGGGCGCAAGTTCCCTGCCGCCGCAACCAGGAAGGCATGGGCAGAGGTGGCGGCGGAGGTGAGCAGCAGGGGCAACACCCCAAGGACTTGGGAGCAGTGCCGCAAGCGCTTCAATGACCTGACTAGGTCTGGCAAGGTGAGTACACCAACGCACCCTCCCACATCCCGTCCCCACCATCACGCCAAGCAGATCACAACCCCCTCCTGCACAGCCACCACTGCGCTCCATCAGCAATCCTCACAGCCACTCATTCACCATCCTCGCCGTGCACGCAAGTACCCACCGTCCCTGACCCCACCCGAACACTACCACACACCCCAATCCCCATGCAATGGGATGGCCACGTGGCCCACGCTTCCCTCCATCCGTTCCGCGCCACGCTCAACCCAACCACACCGATGCTCGATGCGTCTCACGATGCAAGACGCACCCACTCACACATCTGTGTTTTGCCTTCACAGGAGAAGAGAAGCAAGAACAATAGGGAAAGGGCACGCACCGGAGGTGGGCCGCCGCAAGTGGTGGAGCTCACCGACGCAGAGGTGGAGGCGCTCGACCTCGCCCGCACGCGACATTGCCTGTCGGTGGCCGATGGCGAGTGTGTCGCTGCCGAAACGGCCGGTAAGGGAAAGCTGACACTCAACACCCATGATCGCGAGTTACCGTCTCATCACATGCCATCAGGCGCACTGTCAAGTTGGTCCACATGCCTCAAAGTGCCCTCTGTTCTCTTGCAGGTCCGTCTTTGGGTCAAGCGAGCGTGGAGGGCGATTCCTCAGAGGACATGGCGGTCTCTGAGGGTGCATCGTCACATCAGAGCCAACCATCCACCAGCGCAGAGACACGCACCTCGGTGGGTCCCCCTCGCCAACTAGTTGGGGTAGCACTTGGTGAGTCACTGCGCACGAGTGAGCATGAGCAGACCCTGGTGGCAGGGGCAGCCGCGGAGGGTCCGCGACGGAGGGAGCACTCATCTCCAGGCTCTGCTCAGCCGGACCCAGATGCTGAACCCAGGGGGCCACCAGTGAAAAGGAGAGTCGTCGAGGGCCACCAGCTAATTGCTGAGGTACTGGCAGAGGTGCCGCGCGCATTGTCCACAATAGCGCAGGCGATGGAGGAGTCCACCTCCTGCATGTGGGCATTGGTGGCGCAGGCACAGGAGGGTACCGGCGACACAGTGTCGCGGGTAGGTGCGGGACTGTCTGCGGTGGAGGACAGGCTGGCCTCCCTCGAGCGTCACGCACAGCTCCACTTCGAGTCCTTGCAGGCCCTGACAACGTCTGTACGGATTCAGGGTGAGTAACATTCCGACGCCACCAACAGGCTGAGGGATACACTAGGGGTGGCCTTGCAAGGCCTCACACATGCCATCCAAACTGCCGTCCAGCAGGGTGGAAGGGGTGATGTGGGCCGAGGCCAAGAGAGGGATGATGGTGACCGGGGACATGGAAGCGGGGTCGCCTCTCAAGGCGTCCCCACGTCCCACCCGTCGCCCACCTCTCAACCAGTACCCGCAATGGTGCCTCCTCTCCAGGTGGCCGAGTCTGCCCCTGCCCCGGTGCAGGAGGAGCAGTCTGTGGAGGTGCCCTCACAAAGGGAATACACCAGGGTGTTTATTATTTTGTACTTTGTTTCTTATATAATGTCACATTCCAGATATTAAATAGTCTATTCTCACCACTCCTGCCACCTCTCGTCCATTCTTCCGCGGCTTGTGCAATAGTTGCGTTCCGTGGAGGCCATCATGACGGCGAACACCTGCTGCCACCCATTGGGCACACTGCTGTGGGTGCAGGATTACTGGCAGCACTCTTCAGTGGAGGGGGCTGGTATGGCCGCTCGCATGTGCAGGTGAGGAGATGCGAGCGCCTCGCAGTGTCTGACTCTAGGAGAACCGTTGACGTATGAGTGCGTCCCTGGCCCGGCGACCATCCCGGTGAGTCGCGGCTCGGCGCATGGGTCGTCCAACATCCTCTGGCGCGTCCTCCTCCTCCGCCTCCTCCTCCTCCGCCTCCTCCTCCTCCTCCTCCTCCTCCTCGCCCTCGCCTTCCTCAATGTGGGTGGCGGGTGTGGATGGGGCCTCCTCCAGCGGCACCCCTCTCTGTTGGGCCATGTTGTGCAGGGCACAGCAGACAACTATGATTCATCCCACTCTGAATGGTGTGTATTGGAGCGCTCCCCCAGAACGATCAAGGCACCTGAAGCGCATCTTGAGAAGCCCTATGGTCTGCTCAATTGTAGACCTGGTAGCAGTGTGGCTGTCATTGTACCGACGCTCCGGCTCGGTGATGGGGTTCCTCAGAGGTGTCATGAGCCACGTGTGGAGGGGATACCCCTTGTCGCCGAGGAGCCAGCCGTTGCCGGCGTTGGGTGCCTGCAGGATGGGCGGGACGACGGACTCCCTGAGGACGAAGGCATCGTGGCAGCTGCCGGGGTATCTGGCGCACACGTGTAGGAATCTCTGGCGGTGGTCACAGATGAGCTGGGCGTTCATGGAGCGATACCCCTTCCTGTTGATGAACAGCCCGTATTGCGATGTGGGTGCAGTCGATTACACCCTGCACCCGTGGGAAGCCGGCCATGGCATGGAATACAACCGCCCTCTCCATCTGGCTGCGCTCGTCCATGGCGAAGTTGATGCAGTGGGAGGCCCTGCGGAACAACCCATCGGTGACCTGCCTTATGCACTTGTGTGCAGAGGACTGACAGACCCCGGTGATGTCCCCGGTGGCACCCTGGAAGGAACCGGATGCGAAGAAGTTGAGGGCAGTGGTGACTTTGACGGCGACAGGTAAGAAGATGCTGCTTGGTCCATCAGGGAGCAGCTTGTCGTTAAGGAGGCTGCAGATGTCGGTGACTACCTGGCGATTGACTCTGAGCCTCCGTATGCACTGCTCCTCGGAGAGGTCCATGAAGCTGAGCCTCGCTCTGTACACCCTGTGCGGAGGGTAGTGCCTCCTGCGACGCATCTCTCTCTGCGGTTGCCCTCCCTCCTGCTGTGCAGGTGGGTGTGCCGCAGCACCGTGTTGGGGGGCCCCACCTCTCCGAGGCGGACGGCGTGGACTGCGAGGCTGCTGGGGCTGGTCATCCTGTTCGTCCTCCGACGATGTCAACGCACCACCCATCTGGCAGGTGTTGGTGTGAGGGGTTGTGCAGGGTAGGTGGGTGGGTCCGCGGACTGGGGCTGCGGTTTCGTGTCGGTCTGTCCTCTGGCTTGGCGGGGGTTGGTGGAGGGCAGGGGTTGCCCTATGTGACGCGGTGGCCTCCTGCGTGGGTGAGGGCTCTCCCCCGTGGAGCGCACCTTGGCACCTGCCACAGGCTGCTGGCTGCAACACGCCTGGTTGGAGAGAGACTGTTTCCCCCAGTGTGGGAAACACGCTGCGATGCAGGTGAAATCCCACACTTCCTCTTTTGACAGCTGCTTCAGCTCATTAACTGACCACAACAAGCAAGGTAAGTACTCTCAAGTGGAACCCCGCTGGCTTTAATTGCCTGCGGGATTCCCACCAGCGGGGCTTTCGCGCGCAGCCCCGCACGTCAGCGCGGTACCCGGAAGTGGCCGGGATTTCGTCCGAATCCGGTCACGTGATCGGAGATCGGGATTTTCGGGGCCCCCCCGCTGGAAACCCGCAGGTAACCCGACCCTAAAATCGAGCCCATGGTTTCAGGAACGTAAAAATGGGAGTGGGCCATTCAGTCCCTCGAGTCTGATCTATTAGACCGTGGCTGATCTCTACCTCAGCTCCATTCACCTGCCTTTTCTCCATATCCCTTGATACTCTTACCCAACAAAAATCTATCGATCTCAGTCTTGAAAATTTCAATTGGCCAAGCAGTCACAGCCTTTCAGGGGAGAGAGTTTCAGATTTCCACTACACTTTGTGTGAAAAAATGCTCACTGTTTGCACTTAACTGGCCTAGCTCCAATTTTAAGAACAATAGAACCCCCACAGAATTTCAGGGCCCGTACATCAAATAAAACTGAGCAACCTTTAGAACCCTGTTCATAACTGCCATTGATTTCTCTATCTGGTACATCATTAAAATATTAATACATGCACTAAATGTACCATAATTCACAAAGTACATTGCTCCTTTACTGATGCAGCAAGTCTATTTTGCAATTAAAGGAACACAAATTTTGTTTTTACAGTGTCCTTACTTTGAACAGTTCGGGGTAGAATTTCCACAGGGATTATCCTGATTGTCCACTGTAACTTTGGTGGGAACCCTAGAGAACGACCATTTACGCCATTTCCCTGAGGCTCCCGCCACGCTTCCACTGAAGTCGCGGTGGACGATCGGGAGATCACCCATGGAAATTCCAGGCATCCATCTTTATAGTTTCGAAGGTACTTTTGAAATCTTGTAGATAGATAGAATCTCAATTTTGCAATAGTTGAACAATTATCTATATGCACAATAGAACAAAATGTTCCTCAAGGAAGAGCCCAACCTATTTAATATGGCCATTGTGACAGTTTGCTCACGATTGTAATTCTCTGCCATGCTTTGTAACATTGCAATTTTCTAACAAGAATAATGTCATCTCTTTTTTCATAAAAAGTGTGCCTGTTTAAAGAATGGTCAGAAAAAAGTCCCAGGGGGTCGTATTATCCAGGGGGCACAGTCTAAAAATTAGAGCCAGACTTTTCAGGAGTGAGATTAGAAAACATTTCTACACACAAAGGGTGGTAGAAGTTTGGAACTCTCTTCTGCAAACAGCAATTGATACTAGCTCAATTGCTAAATTTAAATCTGAGATAGGTAGCTTTTTGGCAACCAAAGGTATTAGGGGATATGGGCCAAAGGCAGGTATGTGGAGCTAGATCACAGATCAGCTATGATCTTATCAAATGGCGGAGCAGGCACGAGGGGCTGAATGGCCTATTCCTGTTCCTATGTTCCTATATTAGAGAATAGGACAGTATTGGTACACTGTTTGATAACAGGGCAATGTTTTGCAGGCAAGTACTCTAAATAAACTTAAAAAAAACTGCGTTGAATCAGATTTTTCTAAAAGAAGGAACAATCCCTTTCCTTGTGGTGAAATCTGTGGACTTGTTCCAGAAAAAAAGCATAATGCACTGAGACAAGCATGAAAGAGAACTGTGCAACTCATTAACAACTGAAATGATGTATATTTAGAAACAGAGTCGACTTCCCTAAAGGCCATTACTGCAAATATTTGACTTCCAACAGAAGGTATAAGTTAGGGCCGAGGGCTGCATGCTACTCAAAATAAATATCTAAATCTGAGGAGAAACATGCCTGTAAACAGAATTCTTTCTGAGGTGATCAGTTTTGGGTT
This sequence comes from Heptranchias perlo, assembly GCF_035084215.1. Taxonomy (NCBI): domain Eukaryota; kingdom Metazoa; phylum Chordata; class Chondrichthyes; order Hexanchiformes; family Hexanchidae; genus Heptranchias; species Heptranchias perlo. Next base: position 52,778,902 of record NC_090327.1, read on the forward strand.
CCAATTAATATCTGGTTATTTGACCAGCCTAGTGACAGATTGGGCCATGGTATACCATACAGCTTATGCTTTCTTTAAATGTGCTTTGTGAGGTTTTCCCTAAGAAATTCAGTACAACCTCTCGTAACGTCAGTCAAAGCATTTATACACTTTCTTTAAAGTATTTGAGCTCGGCCCAACTGAAACCTGCAGTACTGGCTGGTAACTCATTTTTGGAATTTTAGGCCCCATATTTTCAAAAGTATATCATCCAAATTATGAAGATAAGCTCATGGAATTTTATTTATCTCACTTCATAAAAGTAGACGGAGTGGGGATAATGTAAATACAATCAGGTTAACTAACAAACTGTGAGAGCAGAACTGAAGATGTATATATAAAATTAACAACTTCAAGTCAGACTAAAGGTTAGAAGAATTATTTTTTCCTGCACAAAATGGTTAAGTGGAATACATATCTATCAAAAGCATTTAATGCGATGTTCATTAACCCCATTAAAAAGAAATTGGATGAATATCTAATTAGGAGCAGGATTCAGTATATTATAGTGATAGATGGTTTAATACTCTACAAAATACTTGCTATAAAAGTATCACAGATAAAATACACCTAGTCACTGTAGGTTATACCGATTGACACTCTTGGGGATCCAGGGAGCAGCTTCAAAGAGGCTTATCTCTGTGGAAGTTTTAGTTATGGCTGTTCGCCTCTTTCAGCAGGCCCGAGAAGCAACTGATGTCCCAGAAAGAAAGACTTACACTTATATAGCATCTTATCACATCTCTCAGAAATGTCTCGAAGCACTTTATGAACAAAGAATGATTTCTTAAAGTGCAGTGACTATTGTTATGTAGGCAAATTTGTGAGCAACAAGATTCCACAAACAGTATTTGTATGAATAACTAGTCAATCTGTACATGGCAGTTTCATTGAGGGAGGAATGTTGCCCAGGACCAGGAGAACTCCCTGAATAGTTTCATTCGATCTTTAACTTCCACTTGAAGCCAGTTTAACATCTCATCCAAAGGTCCTGTTTAAAAAAATAGAAAACCTATGCTTGAAATTAATATTACCAACTGCAATGGTCAGTGAAGAGAGGGTTAGGCGCGAATTTAACCCCTACCCCCCGTCATGTCCAACGAGAACAGGGCATGTGGTAAGGCTTTAAAATCGGGGCGGTATGGTACTCACCCAGTTTGTGCTGCCCTCGCACTCTGCGCCATTTTACCAGGCGCATTTTGGACAGTGTCGGAGGCCCTTACCCCAGATTAAAATGTAAAAGTCCTGTGACGCAGTTAGAGCATTTTTACTCAATTACAATTGTGTCAGTAGAGGACTATGGCTTTTGATATCTCAGTTTGAAATGTTTTAAGCTGTCACGTTAAAATATGGGTGCTAAATTGGGCCATGTAGCGCCCGTTGTTTCGGCACTATGCGGCCTCTCTGACATCCAAGATGGCGTCTTGGATGTACACGCACGTTTCCTGTGTGACCTGCGCCAGACGCCACGTTGGTATAGGATTTTGCGCAGGCGCAGATAACGAACACTGGAATCATGTAAAGTAGGGAGAAAATGGCTTCAACCTGTGTGCAACGCTGATTTAAAGTGATAGACACCATTTTGGTACTTAACACTCAACTCAACGCTCAGTCTTAACCCCGACCATCTGAACGGGTCTTAGAGTGCCTGGAGGACCCCCCCCACCGGCGCTATTTAAAGGGACCATGCTGGATTTACAGGTTAGTGGCTGGATTATTCCTTCTGGCTGCTGAGACATTTGTAACTGTTTTTGGTGGTCTCCTAGACTTCAATACATAGCCTAACATTTAGAGCCAGGACGTGCAGGAGTGAAGTTAGGAAATGCTTCTACACGCAAAGGGTGGGAGAAGTTTGGAACGCTCTTCTGCAGACGGCAGTTGATGCTAGTTCAATTGTGAATGCTAAATCTGAGATTGATAGATTTCTGTGAACCAAGGGTATTAAGGGATATGGGGCTAAGACGGGTATATGGAGTTAGGTCACAGGTCCACAATGATCTCATTGAATGGTGGAACAGTCTCGAGGGGCTAAATGCCACTGCTACTTGCTGCCTCTTGATATGTGCCACCTTCTCCTGCAAGAAAGAAGCACGTGTGTCTGGGTGATGTGCCTGTCATGGTTGAATAGCTGCCAGTGTGTGTGGCCTGTGAGTATGTGGGGGATGGGGGGTGTAGTGCATGGTGCAGTTGGTAGGAGACGCCACTTGACAGTTGACCTCACTCACCTCGACCACTCATGTCAAAGCATTGAACTTTTTCCTGCACTGCAGCCATGTTCATGATGCTGTGCGCCTGACATTGATTTCGTTCCCCGCTGCCTCCCACTGTCTTTTGAGTATATATCTGGAGGGCCTCGTGCCTCCCGCCTCCCCTGCGGATATCGGATGTCCCTCCTTCTGTCCTCCTCTTGCACCCAAGGTCTCTAGTGTATCAGCAGAGAACCTTGGTGCATGCACTCTCGCAGGCTTGGTACCAACTCAGATCGCAGATTGGTGAGGTCTGGTGTGCAGATTGGAGGATGTGGGATTTAGTAATGCGCAACCTTTATTCAATGTTTTAACATTAATCACCAGTGTTTAAACGTAGGGATGGGATTTGCATTTGTGTTTTATATGTGCGATGTCTGATCTCTGTTCAGACTCCATGCAGACAGTAGACTGTTATTTTCAGCAAATAACAAGTACCAGCTACCTTTAAGAGATTGCTAAGAAACATCCTCCCTTTAAGAGATTGAGCTCCCTCTGGTGGTGGAAAAATGTAAGCAATCTTACAACACCAGGTTATAGTCCAACAGTTTTATTTGAAAATCATAAGCTTTCGGAGCTTACCTCCTTCGTCAGGTGAGTGAGGTTCTAAAATCGCATAGCATATATTAGGCTGGGAGATGGTCACAGCAATCAAAGGTGTCGTTGGTGTTCAGACAGGTTAGCCACGGAAAACATTACATCCCAGTATACTGAATACACAATGGATCAGATTACACAGACAAAGAGAGAAAGAGACCCGAAAGGCAGAGAGAGAGAGAGAGAGATAGAATGTCCAGTTGTATTAAAAACAGATAACTTTTTTTTCCGCTGGTGGGGTTACGTGTAGCGTGACATGAACCCAAGATCCCGGTTGAGGCCGTCCTCATGGGTCCACCCCAGTCCATCACCGGCATCTCCACATCATGGTGGTGGAAAGTGCAAATTGCATTGATTCCACGTGCAAGGCCTGGAAAGGAAGGCTGATTGCAGATAAGTGCTCCCTTGGGTCCAAACTTGCCTCCTGCCTGTGTAGGGTCCGTTGGGCATGGGGTGTTAGCACATTGCGCTACCACTGCCCAAAACAGACTCTTAGTGATTTTTTTTCCCCCCAATGTGTTTTCAGTCCACATTTGCACTACCATCTTCCCATTACTTTGGTGGCTATCCTCAAGTTATGATATTTCTTCCCAATCTCTTTCCGGGACCTTTAGATTTCTGAGCCAGCATTCATGGGCTGAGCAATTCATGCTACCTAGATCCAAAAAGGTCATTCTGCTTTTTCATTCAGTCCATCACGAACGCCAATCATATCATGGTCACAAAACCAGGATCTGTGAACATTGCAAGCAACCATTCCCTGAGTATTCTGGGTTCCTCACTGCACAGATGTATTTGCAGCCCAACTAAACAGCTTGTTAACTATTTGAGAATGTGAAAATGCCAATGTGCAGGTGGCTGCTAATTGTCTGCTTTCTATTTTGCACGATTAGTAAATTCATGAGGCATGAATCTAACTGGAGGAAGCCTAGATGCACCCGTCTGTTTAATGGACCTGTGTGACTCACACACAGAAATGGGTGAATTTTAACACTTATTGCTAAATGAAGTAAATATACTTAGTAGTGGCTTTGCTACCCCATGTGGTCCATATTTATCCATGTATCCATTTTCACTTCCCACAATCGATGTTAACGGGGCAGTAACAGCCTCAAAATGCGGTCGGGGGTAAACTTACCGCTCCAGCAATGCTGGCGATCAGCTGAGTGGCACTTTAACAGGGGCCTACTGCTGGGCAGCCAAAGCTGCCTGTTTCAGCGATAGGCTCTTATTAATATGTAAATCAGTGCCCTATGACACACATAGGACCCAGATTGCCATTTTATCAAACAACTTGGAGCCATGGAGCCGGAGAGGCCCAGTGACGGTAAGTTTTGAACTAATTTTGTGGGGTCACGAGGAGCCGGAGTGCTCCTCCTGGCCTCACAAAAATAATCCGGGGCTTTAGCAGCCTATGATCCTCCTCTCTACTATAGCGACAATCCCCTGCACTTACCTTGCTGCTGGTGCCCCGACCCAATATTAGCCAGCCTGCATCCGGTGAGCTGCATTGGGACGTCCATTTGGTGCCCCGATGCAGTTCACCGGTTCGATGTAAATGAAGCCGGGGCCTCAAAATAGCGGCTGCCTACTCATGGTCAGAATGGGCGACTGGCTAGCACGCCCCTGCCAAAGGGCAGCTCAAAAGTCAAAATCGACCTCAAGAAATTGGGTAATTTACTGACTGTGTTCCCGGTGGGAAGCCTCGTCCATCAAAAACGCATATCAGAATTTTGAGTGTGGACTATGCATGACTTTTCAGTTATTTAAATTCGTTTTGGAAAATTGTGCCCTGTTCACCCCTACTTTGTGACATGTGCTTCCATTGGGTGAATCCCTCCATGAAGTTGGAATATTATCCTCTCGAAGGGTATGACAAAACCATTTTAATCACATCCGAGAAATCAGGTATTATTGACAGTATCACTTGATACCTGATGGAAGCATTCATATGATTGGTACAATTTAACATTTCTATTAATATTGATGAACGTTTCCCATTACGTATTTGTTGTCTGTGGACATGACATATTCTGTGTGACAACTTATCAAATTCAATAATTTCCACAATATCCTCTAGGCTTTTTGTACTGAAAAGTCTGCAAATCTCCTCTCTGCTGTGACCAACTCTGCTTTCTGATTTTAGCTCCTTTTATTAGGTGCAAGAAAAATTAAAATGTCAAAACTTTACACAAAAATGAATCTGCCCCTTTAAGAACTCCTTCGCATTTCGCGTTTCTCTTTTTGTCCACTCCAGATGGACCAGGAGAGTGCCTAGCACAATCCCATCCTACATAGGCAGAAAATTGTGCTGTATCTTATTTAAATCCTTTAAAATGTTTAAAAGAGTACTTTAGGCTGTCCTAGGGTGATCTGGGTCTCCATCTTATTTCCTGGCTCCTATTCTGTGCTGTTATCAGTGGCCATGCGACACGGAAAATATACCCTCAAACAACTTGCGTTTATATAGCGACATATACATAAGTAAATGTCCCCAGATGATTCACAAAGCAGAGAATGGACTCTGAGCTGTAGTAGAGGGATTAGGAGAGATTACCAAAAACATTGTTAAAAAGATAGGTTTAGAGAGAGAGTTTAAAGGCAGGGAGAGATGTAGCAAAATGAAAGATCCAGGGAGAGTATCCTAAAGAGTAGGACCAACCTTTAAAGCCTCTTTAAGATCCACCACTTCGACCAAGCTTTTGGACATCACTCTCAACATCTCCATCTTTGGCTCATTGTTTCTTTACACCTCGGTGAAGCATCTTAGGATTTTTTCTACATTAAAAGCACTATAGAAATGCAAGTTGTTGTAGCAAAGCCTAATTTCTCAGACCAACCAAAATGCAACCAACTGTATTTGCAGGTGTTGCCATATTGACCTGGATCATGTAAGTGTCTTCACAGGCTCTGGGTCAGCAGATAATCAGTTACAGAGCTGTGCCATCTGTTGTAAGGACACCTTCTGCTAACATCCACCATAAGGCTGGCACAGCCAGTGACAGAACTAGTCAGCCTCAAGTCTGCATATGGGGCTTCTTTCTCTTCATTTTGGCTGTCACTTCTTCATCTCCTGTCCCTTCAGCCAAGGCAAAGGCTGCTAATGGTTTGAGATACTTTTATGAACTTTTCTGAAGTCTTTCAGAATTATTGCCTCCTTTGTGATGATTGTCTTTAGTTGTCCCAATCCCTTTAAATGTAATTTACTGACAATTTTACACTTCCACCACTAATGTCTGCACCCGGATCTGTGAATAATCATTCAATTGAGCTGACCCAGGAAATTTGAGCGAGTTTAGGACATTAGCTTTCTGATGGGATTAGCGCCAGTTCTTAAACTTTTAGACATGACTTGCATCAGATGAGGAAAATCGAATTTACCATCCTGGTACTTGCCTCACTTACTAACTAGAACCTCTGTTTAGTAGCTCAGTGTCCCCCTGAGCCCCATAATGATCCACAGGGCTTTATCTGCAAAGTGGGCTTTTAAAGATCTCCTTATTCCCCATGTGAGCAGCCAAATTAGTGCACAGTCTACAGCTGTTTTAATGTATTGAGCTTCTTTAGTGTTCATGTGCCTATTGAGTTTGTTAACAGATGATGCAGCATTATTGCAAGTGCATTCTGATTGGCTGCTCAGCTGGCTACACCAAATGCACTAGCCTCATCGACCCTCCTTGTTACCTCCTCAAAAAATTCAATCAATTAGTCAGACATGACCTTCCCTTAACAAATTCATGCTGACTGTCCTTGATTACTCCGTGCCTTTCTAATTGACGGTTTATCCTTTCCCTCAGGATTGATTCCAATAATTTGCCCACCACCGAGGTTAGACTGACTGGGTTGTAATTACTCGGTCTATCCCTCGTTCTCTTTTTAAACAACGGTACAATGTTAGCAGTCCTCCAATCCTCCGGCACCACGCCTGTATCCAGTGAGGATTGGAAAATGAAGGTCAGAGCCTCTGCTATTTCCTCCCTTGCTTCTTTTAACAGCCTGGGATACATTTCATCCAGTCTTGGTGATTTATCTACTTTCAAAGATGCTAATCCCCTTAATATTTCATCTCTCACTAAGTTTATTTCATCCAATATTTCACACTCCTCCTCCTTATCTACAATGTCTGCATCCTCCCTCTCTTTTGTGAAGACAGATGCAAAGTATTCATTAAGAACCATACCCACATCTTCCGCCTCCACACATAGCTTTGTTTCAAGTCAACTTTTTCCAAAAGCTTTGCTTGTGCATTTGAACCCTTCTCCAAAGAGAACAGTTTTAATCAATTTTTGTCAATCCCCTTCATAATCTTGAAAACTTCAAATAGTCCCCTAACAAATTCCTTTATCTTAACTCACAATTCACATTCTTGATTCCTGGAATCATCTCGGTTGTTTGCCTTAGTATTCGTCCAAGGACAATAAAATCCTGAATAGTAATCACTGTGTTTCTGCTTAATTATATTTGTTCTTCTAATATAGAAAAATATTGTAAATAAATTATTTATTTTATAGTTTTACAATGAATTTTATTCAATTTTTTAATGTGAAGTTTAAATTTTCACAACACAGAATTTCTCTTTCTTAATAATATTTGTAATTTAAAGTGACAGTTTTATGGTCACATTGTTAATTTTCTCACCACAATAAGATGGAATGCAGTAAGAAATACAATCCAGGCATTTTAGGATTGAGTTTGTTCTTTCTGTGCAAAAGATGATTTTAAAAATCAAATAGTTACATATCTCACATTAGCATTATTAAATGTATCCATTGTATTGTCTTTTGTGTCTTTTAATATCTTCATTAAAATTTTTACTTGATGGCACGAGCGTCTCTCCAAAAGTCTGGTATTTTTGCTCAGAGTTGAGAAGGTGATGGTGGGCCTTCTTCTTGAACTGCTGCAGTCCGTGTGGTGAAGATACTCCCACAGTGCTATAAGGGTGTTCCAGGATTTTGACCCCGAACGCCGATGAAGGTACAGTGATAAATGTCCAAGTCGGGATGATGTGTGATTTGGATGGGAACTTGGAGGTGATGGTGTGCCCATACACCTAGGCGGTGGAGGTCGCGGATTTAAGATGTGCTGCTGAAGAAATTGGCGAGTTGCTGCATTGCATCCTGTAGATAAAAACATAGAAACATAGAAAATAGAAGTAGGAGTAGGCCATTCGGCCCTTCGAGCCTGCTACACCATTCAATATGATCATAGCTGATCCTGTATCTCAATACCATATTCCCACTCTCTCCCCACACCCCTTGATGCCTTTTGTGTCTAGAAATCTATCTAGCTCCTTCTTAAGTATATTCAGTGACTTGGCCTCCACAGCCTTCTGTGGTAGAGAATTCCACAGGTTTGTCACCCTCTGAGTGAAGAAATTTCTCCTCATCTCAGTCCTAAATGTCCTACCCCATATCCTGAGACTGTGACCCCTCATTCTAGACCCCCCAGCCAGGGGAAACAACCTCCCTGCATCCAGTCTGTCTAGCCCTGTCAGAATTTTATATGTTTCAATGAGATCCCCTCTCATTCTTCTAAACTCTAGTGAATACAGGCCGAGTCGACCCAATCTCTCCTCATACGACAGTCCTGCCATCCCAGGAATCAGTCTGGTGAACCTTCACTGCACTCGCTCTTTGGTAAGTATATCCTTTCTTAGGTAAGGAGACCAAAACTGCACACAATACTCCAGGCATGGTCTCACCAAGGCCCTGTATAACTGCAGTAAGACATCCTTGCTCCTGTACTCAAATCCTCTTGCAATGAAGGCCAACATACCATTTGTTTTCCTAATTGCTTGTTGCACATGCATGTTTGCTTTCAGTGATTGGTGTACAAGGACACCCAGGTCCCTTTGTACATCAACATTTCCCAATCTATCACCATTTAAATAATACTCTGCCATTCTGTTTTTCCTTCCGAAGTGGATAACTTCACATTTATCCACATTATACTGCATCTGCCATGTATTTGCCCACTCACTCAACTTGTCTAAATCGCCTTGAAGCCTCTTTGCATCCTCGATCCCACCTAATTTTGTGTCGTCAGCAAACTTGGAAATATTACATTTGGTTCCCTCATCCAAATCATCCAAGATAATGCACACTGCAGCCACGATGCGCTGGTGGTGGAGGGAGTGGATGTTTAAGGTGGTAGATGGGCTGCCGATTAAGTGGATTGCTTTGTCCTGGATGGTGTTGAGCTTCTTGAGTGTTGTTGCAGCTGCACCCATCCAAGCAAGTACAAAATATTCCATTACACTCCTGACTTGTGCCTTGTAGGTAGTGGAGAGGCTTTGAGGAACGCATTCTGGAAGCCCACATAAACTAAATCTACTGCATTCCCTTTAAATCTCTGCCACATCAAGTTGAGAATGGTGATGGATAATCAGACAACTAACAGGAGGCAGAGGTTCCATGAACATCCTCACCCTCGACTATGGTAGAGTCCAGCACATGAGTGCAAGAGAAAAGCTGAAGTGCTTGCAAATTTCTTCAGCCAAACGAATCAAGTGGATGATCCCACTCGGCCCCCTCCTGAGACGTCCACCATCATAGATGCCAATGTCCAGTCAATTCAGTTCAATCGACGTGACATTAAGAAGTTGAAGGGATTCGCAAAATTTCACATGTTCCCCCCACCCCGAAGATTTATTGGAGTTATTAAAGAAACCCTGGTGTGACTGTTTTAAAAAATCCAAGGTCTCTCAAAATGGCTGCAGTCATGGCCGAGGACCGGCAGATTTGAAATTGCATTCTCAACAACTTGCATTCTCAACAACTCGGCAGGCTTCGTGTTTCAGACAGGTTTCTTTAAACAATGCAGTTGCATCCTAGCCCTGAGGCAAGCTATCAACATGGCCGGCCAACACATCAAAATTCGAGCAGGAAGTGATCGCAGGACAAAAGGTGAACCATCAAGGTACATTCGGAACAATGGTAAAGCAGTTAGCGAACAGATCGATACAGGAACCGGCCATTATGTAAATGGGCCAGAAATTAGGTCCTTTGTCTTAAAGCAGTTATGGAACTCAGAAATAAAGGAATTGGCCATTAATGTAAATGGGCCAGAGATGGGGTCCTTTGTCTTATGTTTCGTGCTTAAATCAAACAATGAAGCAAGCTGATGAGGTATGAAAAAAACCTGTTACCAAGAGGGTATAACTGGGGCTGCCCAGTATCTCTCCCCTCTCTTCTCTCTTCGCCTCTTGGCCCTGTCCTGTCTGTCTGCTAGCACCTAAGAAGGAAGGCCATTCAGTAAGCCTCGCAACCACATGTCGACGGCAACAGCAGGCACAGAGGCCAGGCCTTTTCATCTGTTTCACCGGTGAGCATTAATTTTCTGGCCGCCACAAGACAACCTAGCATAAGTGTAAGGGTGGGGGTTAAAGGGGATATTGCTAAACTTGTGATTTTAGAATTTTCCCTCGATGTGTCCGTTTCTTCCAACCCGTTAAGCGTAAGACTGTATTACATCCATAGCGATTTCTTTTTATCTTCTGTATTATACTGTTTACTTTGTAGTTTTAGTTTTCTTATTAATAAACATTGGTTTTCCTTGTACCAATCCACTGGTCTGTTTGTCTGTCTTTGTTACCACTCGATAAGTCCTCAGCTCAGAATCAGGAAGGGGTAAGCGATTCGCAACCGCACTACGGGCAGGGCAGCTCAGGAAAACATAACTGGCTGACCTATTATAAGCCCGAGAAACAGTAAAAAAGAAACCCCTTACAAAGTTGCTGAGTGAATTGGTCACTGCGAAGGTTATGGGCCCTGGCAACATCCCAGCTGTAGTGCTGAAGACCTAAGTACCAGAACTAGGTGTGCTCCCTCCCCAGCCAAGCTATTCCAGTGCAGTTATTACACTTACATCTACCTGACAATTTGGAAAATTTTACAGGTTTATCTCCTCCCAATCTTCAGTAAAACAACTGAAGGAGTCATTAACACATCACACAACACCTATTCTTGAATAACCTGCTCACCAATGCTCAGTTTGACCACTCAGCTTGAGTCCTCATCACAGCCTTGATCCAGACATGGATGCAAGAGCTGAACGCCAGAGGAGAGGTGAGTACAGCTGCTCTTGACATTAAGGTAACATTTGACAGAGTATGGCACCAAGGAGATCTTCTTGACTTTTGTTGTTGCAACAGCACCAGTCCAGATGAGTATCATAATATCATAGTAGGTGCAGCACAGGAGGAGGACGTTCGGCCCATCGTGCTTGTGCCGGCTCTTTGAAAGAGCTATCCAATTAGTCCCATTCCCCTGCTCTTTCCCCATAGCCCTATAAATTTTTTCCCGTCAAATATTTATCCAATTCCCTTTTGTAAGTTCCTATTGAATCTGTTTCCATCACCCTTTCAGGCAGTGCATTCCAGATCATTACAACTTGCTGCGTAAAAAAATGTTTCCTCATGTCGCATCTGACTCTTTTGCCGATCACCTTAAATCTGTGTCCTCTGGTTACCGGCTCTTCTGTCACTGGAAACATTTTCTCTTTATTTGCTCCATCAAAACCATTCATGATCTTGAACACCTCTATCAAATCTCCCTTTGACCTTCTCTGTCCTAAGGAGAACAGCCTCAGCTTCTCCAGTCTCTCCACCCAACTGAAGTCCCTCATCCCTGGCACTATTCTAGTAAATCACCTATGCACCATCTCTAAAGCCTTGATATCCTTCCTAAAGTGCCCAGAATTGAACGCAATAGTCCTGCTGAGAAGTATTTTTGAAGTATTCCATCACACTCCTGAGTTGAGCCTTATCAATGCTCGATAGGCTTTGAGGTCAATGGGGGTTAAAGGGAAAACCCTCCAGTGGCTCGAGTCATACTGGACGTAAAGGAAAATAGTCATGGTTGTTGGACATCAACCATCACCGCCCTGGGGTATTGCTCCAGGAGCTCATCAAAGCAGCATCCTTAGCCCAACTATCTTCAGCTGCCCTCCATCATAAGGTTAGTAGTGGGGCAGTTCGCTGACAGTGTTCAGCTCCATTTATAACTGCTGCATTGGCATCCTATTTAACCCTGAGATGATCTTCCAACCACATATCCACTCTATCACCAAGGCCACTTACTTCCACCTCCATAACCTTGGCAATCTCCACCCTGCCTCAGCTCCTCTGCTGCTGAAACCCTCATCCACGCCTTTGTTATCTCTAGACTTGACTATTCCAGTGTTCTCCTGGCCGGACTCCCATCTTCCACCCTCCATAAATTTGAACTCATCCAAAACTCTGCTCCACTATCCTAACTTGCACGAAGTCCCGTTCTCCCATCACCCCTGTGCTCACTGACTTAAATTGGGTCCCGGACAGGAAACACCTCGATCTTAAAATTCTCATCCTTGGTTTCAAATCCCTCCATGGCCTCACCCCTCTCTACCTCTGTAACCTCCTCCAGCCCTACAATGCTCCGAGATCTCTGCGCTTCTCCAATTCTTGCCTCTTGCACATCCCCGATTTTCATCGCTCCACCATTGGCAGCCATGCCTTCAGCTGTCTAGGTCCTAAGCTCTGGAATTCCCCCCCTAAACCTCTCTGCCTTTGTACCTCTCTCTCCTCCTTTAAGATGCTCCTTAAAATCTACCTCTTTGACCAAGCTTTTGGTCACCTGTCCTAATATCTCCTTATGTGGCTTGGTGTCAAATTTTGTTTGATAACGCTCCTGTGAAGTGCCTTGGGATGTTTTACTATGTCAAAGGCGCTATATAAATGCAAGTTGTTGTTGTTGTTACATTGTATTGCAGATGCAACTTGTGGAGTTTTGCAACTTGTGGAGTTTTCCAACTTTACACCATCTGCACTGCATGAGAAGAGATTGTCCCTACTGCCTGCACATAACATCTACACTCCCGAACCATAGATCTTTTAAAGACTGAATCCCTGAGATCTTGGTCCTTAGCCAAGGGCAGCCATTTCTGCAAGGGGAGTTGGCTGTTTCTTCATAATTCCCTCCCAGCTCTTTCTGCTCTTGGGTGTTCTGTGAATCATCAAGTTGCTAATGCTGACTCACTAACACCTTTGTCCTTTGTGGAAAAATCTGGGCTGGTGCTTGAGTAAGTAGCATGCTATGACAGAATGGGTTAATCAGGTTGAGGAAAGGCCCCTCTGGAGATGCCAGTCCACTTGTCAGATGCTTCTTTCTGTAAGCTTTCAGCAGCTGTGAGGGGCACATAGGACATTTGTTTCAAGAAGTTGCTCTCTTACTTGTGAATCAGAAGAAGTGTCTGAAATAACACCGGAGACAGCAAAAATTCACAATTCTGTAAGTGCCCATGTCATTACCAACCTGAAACTGACAGTCCCACTCAAGGCGGATAAATCCCCTGGACCTGATGGCTTACATCCTAGGGTCTTGAGGGAAGTGGCAGTAAGGATTGTGGATGCTTTGGTAATAATTTTCCAAAATTCTCTGGACTCAGCAAAGGTCCCGGCAGATTGGAAAACTGCTAATGTAACATCCTTATTTAAAAAGGGTAATAGGCAGAAGGCTTGGAAATTAAAGACCAGTTAGCCTAACATCTGTGGTGGGTAAAATTTTGGAGTCTATTATTAAGGAGACAGTAACGGAACATTTAGATAAACATAATTTAATAGGACAAAGTCAGCATGGCTTTACGAAGGGGGAGTCATGTCTGACAAATTTGCTTGAGTTCTTTGAGGACATAACGTACAGGGTGGATAAAGGGGAACCAATGAACGTAGAGTATTTAGACTTCCAAAAGGCATTCGACAAGGTGCCACATAAAAGATTATTGCTCAAGATAAAGAATCACTGGATTGGGGGTAATATTCCGGCATGGGTGGAGGATTGGTTATCTAACAGGAAGCAGAGAGTTGGGATAAATGGTTCATTCTCGGACTGGCAACCTGTAGCCAGTGGTGTTCCGCAGGGGTCGGTGCTGGGTCCCCAACTCTTTACAATCTATATCAACGATTTGGAGGAGGGGACCGAGTGTAACGTATCAAAGTTTGCAGATGATACAAAGATGGGAGAGAAAGTAGAGAGTGAGGAGGACATAAAAAACCTACAAGGGGATATAGACAGGCTGGGTGAGTGGGCGGAGATTTGGCAGATGCAATACAATATTGGAAAATGTGAGGTTATGCACTTTGGCAGGAAAAATCGGAGAGCAAGTTATTATCTTAATGGCGAGAAACTGGAAAGTACTGCAGTACAAAGGGATCTGGGGGTCCTAGTACAAGAAAATCAAAAAGTTAGTATGCAGGTGCAGCAGGTGACCAAGAAGGCCAACGGAATGTTGGCTTTTATTGCTAGGGGGATAGAATATAAAAACAGGGAGGTATTGCTGCAGTTATATAAGGTATTGGTGAGACCGCACCTGGAATACTGCATACAGTTTTGGTGTCCATACTTAAGAAAAGACATACTTGCTCTCGAGGCAGTACAAAGAAGGTTCACTCGGCTAATCCTGGGGATGAGGGGGTGGACATATGAGGAGAGGTTGAGTAGATTGGGACTCTACTCATTGGAGTTCAGAAGAATGAGAGGCGATCTTATTGAAACATACAAGATTGTGAAGGAGCTTGATCGGGTGGATGCGGTAAGGATGTTCCCAAGGATGGGTGAAACTAGAACTAGGGGGCATAATCTTAGAATAAGGGGCTGCTCTTTCAAAACTGAGATGAGGAGAAACTTCTTCACTCAGAGGGTAGTAGGTCTGTGGAATTTGCTGCCCCAGGAAGCTGTGGAAGCTACATCATTAAATAAATTTAAAACAGAAATCGACAGTTTCCTAGAAGTAAAGGGAATTAGGGGTTACGGGGAGCGGGCAGGAAATTGGACATGAAGCTGAGTTCGGAGCGGTCAAGGCCCTGTGGGTGGCGGAGCAGGCCCAGGAGCTGAGTGGCCGGGTCCTGCTCCTACTTGTGTTCTTTAGATTTGAGGTTAGGATCAGATCAGCCATGATCTTATTGAATGGCGGAACAGGCTCGAGGGGCCGATTGGCCTACTCCTGCTCCTATTTCTTATGTTCTTATGTTCTTATTCCAACTTCTCCATCTCCTCCAGGAGATGCAGAGCATTCTTCTCATGCCTACTTAAGGGCCTAATGCTAGTACTTTACATTTGGCTGCACACGTGTTTCTCTTTTGCAAAGAATACAAAGAGGGCATTAACGGGATTGGACAAAGTCAGCGTGGGTTTTGAAAGGGAAATCATGCTTAACAAATCTACTGGAGTTTTTTGAGGATGTAACTAGAAGAATAGACAGGGGAGAACCAGTGTATTTGGTGTATTTGGATTTTCAGAAAGCTTTTGATAAGGTCCCACACAAGAGGTTAGTGCAAAATTAAAGCACATGGGATTGGGCGGAATATACTGGCATGGATTGAGAATTGGTTGACAGACAGGAAACAGAGAGTAGGAATAAACGGGTCTTTTTCCGGGTGGCAGGCAGTGACTAGTGGGGTACCACAGGGATCAGTGCTTGGGCCCCAGCTATTCTCAATATATATCAATGATTTGGATGAGGGAACTAAATGTAACATTTCCAAGTTTGCAGACGACACAAAGCTAGGGTGGAATATGAGCTGTGAGGAGGATGCAAAGAGGCTCCAATGTGATTTAGACAAGTTAGGTGAGTGGGCAAGAACATGGCAGATATAGTATAACGTGGATAAATGTGAGGTTATCCACTTTGGTTGTAAAAACAGAAAGACAGATTATTATCTGAATGGTGATAGATTGGGAAAAGGGAAGATGCAACGAGACCTGGGTGTCCTTGTACACCAGTCGCTGAAAGCGAGCATTCAAGTGCAGCAAGCAGTTAGGAAGGCGAATGATATGTCGGCCTTCATTGCAAGAGGATTTGAGTACAGGAGCAGGGATGTCTTACTGCAGTTATACAGGGCCTTGGTGAGACCACATCTGGAGTATTGTGTGCAGTTTTGGTCTCCTTATCTGAGGAAGGATGTCCTTGCCATGGAGGGAGTGCAACGAAGGTTTACCAGACTGATTCCTGGGTCTGCAGGACCGACGTATGAGGAGAGATTGGGACGACTATGCCTATATTCACTAGAGTTTAGAAGAATGAGAGATGATCTCATCGAAACATATAAAATTCTAACAGGACTAGACAGACTAGATGCAGGGAGGATGTTCCTGATGGCTGGGGAGTCCAGAACCAGGGGTCACAGTCTCAGGGTACGGGGTATGCCATTTAGAATCGAGATGAGGAGAAATTTTACTCAGAGGGTGGTGAGCCTGTGGAATTCTCTACCACAGAAGGCAGTGGAGGCCAAGTCATTAGATGTATTCAAGAAGGAGATAGATATATTTCTTAATGCTAAAGGAATATGGGGGAAAAGTGGGAACAGGGTACTGAGTTAGACGATCAGCCATGATCATTTTGAATGGCGGAGCAGGCCCGAAGGGCCGAATGGCCTACTCTTGCTCCTACTTTCTAAGTTTCTATGTTTCTATTTAAATATGTTACAGAATAATTCAGAATGTTTTTACAGCCATGTGTCTTAAGATATTCTATTGTGAACATGCTTTCAGGTGCAGGCAATGCACTAGTCTTCATTTCTCACTCAAACAATGCTGGTAATGAGATAGGGGACAGTTGAATGGTAGGAGAGTAGATATACCTGTGAGGGAGAGGGTGAGAGTCTCTTGTGCCCACCAAGGGTCTCATTCATCTCTTCTTTTACACTCTCTGGGGGTTAAATTGGATAACCCCCGTATAGGGGCGAGGGGAGTGTGGTGCGCGATTAACCCATGCCTATTCTTTGTGATGCAGGCAGCACGTTACATTCATGCTGCCTGCTGTTTTAAATGATTGCTGCATACAGCCAGTGTTACCTGCGCTGTTGATTGGCTGCACATGTCAGCAGGGGGCCCCGATATTGCATGTGGCTCACACTTCTTAAAGACAGTCTGCACCACTTAAAGGGAAGGTGCATTGTGGCTGCAAGAAGTGGCGGGAGTCATTTGTGAAGTGATTCAGTGTTCTAATGCTTTGACGAATGGCTGCGCCTGCGAGACAGCGCGCACCAAGGTTCTCTGATAATGCACTGGAGGCCTTGGTACAAGAGGTGGAGAGAAGGAGGGGCATCCTGTATCCACAGGGGGGCATGAGGCCCTCCAGATATATGCTCAAGAGGCAGTGGGAGGAAATAGCGGAGGAGGAAAATGCCAGGAGCATAAATCCAAGAACATGGATGTAGTGCAGGAAGAAGTTCAATGATTTAACACGAGTCGTCAAGGTGAGTGAGTTCAAGCTTCAAGTGGCGTATTGTACCAACTGCACCACTAGTGTCATTCACTGCTCAATGCACTACACCCCCATCACCCACCTACCAACAATTTCTTTCAATCACTACTCAACCGTTCAAATCATTTGCTTTATCTCATCCTCACACATTTAACACTGTTGCAAGCCTCACACCCACAACTCACAGTCCACACACACTGGTGGTATTCAACCATGACAGCCACATCACCCAAACATCTTACAGGACACTCACTGACACACTTCCCTCTTTCTTGCAGGCGCATAACAGGAGACAGCAACAAACAACTGGAGGAAGACAAGTGTGCTTAAACGTTTTAACCCCCATGGAGGAGACAGTGCTGGCCATCATTGGAAGGGGCATCGCTGAGCCCGCAGCCACTGGCGGAGCTGGAGGGATTGATGATGAGGGTCTCTGCATACCTAATCCTCCCTCTCTCCTCCCACTTCTCCCTCATCCCACAATCTTTACTGACTCACGTGCTGCAGATGGTGTAAGCACGCACTTCTTACTTTCTCCTCTCCCCTCACCACAACCCAACCCTTGTCCCTTTGTCATTTTAGATACCCAAGAACAGGAACCGGCACAGTCAGAGGAGGCAGAGGACGAAGACAGGGATGACGAAGAAACGCCATCGCTCGATCTTACACCAGCTCAGAGATTGACTCTGCGTGTAGTTTAGAGGCTAGGATAGAGGAGGGATCTGCACATGGTGAGACACCAGGCAAATGTGCACAGGAGCCAAGGCGGGGGGAAAGGATACTGCAGGTGCCAGCTTGCCAGAGGGCAAGGTCACACACTAGTTCTGCTGAAGACGATTCAGGTGAGGACTCCGATGGGCCAGGCTACAGAAGAAGGCTGATGGGCGTACACCACCAAATGCTTGGGGCACTGGAAAGCCTGCCAGAAAGCCTGCGCACAATGTCAAGGAGCATGGAAGAGTACGGCTCCAACTTGGCACAGGGCTTTGCGCAGAGCTTGGAGCTCATCCTTTCTCACATGGAACGGGTGGTCACCTCCATCAGCACACCTGTGGAACCCACCATGATGCAGCGTCTGATGACTGATGTCACAACTTCCATTGCAGCACAAACAGCTGCCATCCAAGGTTTGACTGCTGCCTTGGAAGCTCAGACTGCTGCTATTGTGGCTCTGGGTACCACGACTTAAAGGGGCTTTCAGGGTGTCACAGCAGTCCAGCAATCTGTTCTCCAGCAGATCACCAGGAGTGTCCCGGGAGAGTGGCAGTGACACCATGGAACCGGAGCCTGCTGTCCTCTCTGACAGCATACCTGCTCCCACCCCTACCATTCCGCTGGTGCCCTTGCTGTTGCCTGTCAGCCAGCCATCCGAGACTGCTGCAGCCCAGGCTGAGATGGTGCAGTCTGAAGCCAAGCCCTCTCGGCCCAGAACTACTCGAGGTCATCCTCTAGGGCCACCTGCACTCTCCTCAATTGAAAGGTAAAGGCGCACGAAAGGCAGGCACTAAGAGAATTGTCAAGGGTGAATAGTCTCGTTTTGTTTGCATAATTTCATTTGTTAATTTCTAAATGTGCATTTGAATTTGCATTTGGTGGCGGTTTTTATTTCTGCAATGAACTGAGGGAGGAACCAATGTGTCATCATAAGGAGGACGATTTGATGGTCATGTGGGAGAGGAAAGGTAAGGAGTGTGGGACTGTTGGTGAATGGGGAGGTGTAGTTGAGGTTACTGGTGTTGCTCATTAATCATCTGATCACACAGAGCCCTGGCAGACAGGGCCTGTCTATTTGGAGCCTCCCTTCCTCTTCCTCCACTTCCTGTTGCACTTCCTCCTCCTTTGCCTCCACTTCCTCCACCGCTTCTTCCTCTTCCTCCTCCTCTTCTTGCTCAGGTTCTCACCTGATAGGCGGTGGCAAGGGTTGTTCCCACATAATGGCCAGGTTATGCAGCATGCAGCATACAATAACAAATCTTGATACCCACTCATCTGAGTACTTCAGGGCTCCTCCAGAGTGGTCCAAGCAGTGGAAGCATTGCTTGTGGATGCCTCTGGTATGCTTTATGATATTTCTTGTGGCAAGAATGGCTCTCATTGTAGGCCTGCTGTGCACTTGTGCATAGGTTCCTGACCAGAGTGATGAGCCATGTCATGAGGGGATAACCCTTGTCAACCAGAAGCCAGCCTTTGACTTGCTATACTGGTTGAAATACAGGTGGAACAGAGGACTGCTGCAGAATGAACGAATAATGGCTACTGCCAGGATAGCGGGCATTCACCTACATGATGCGCTACCTGTGGTTGCACACCAGCTGCACATTGAGGGAGTGGAATCCCTTTCTGCTCATGAATATGGCCGAGTTCAGATGAGGAGCACACAAGGCAATGTGTGGGCAGTCAATGGCACCCTGCACCGTGGGGAAGCTAGCAATGCGAGCAAAACCTCGTACTCACTCCTCCTGCTTGTCTCTGGCAAGAGGGAATGAGATGAATGTGTTTCTCATTGTATAGAGAGCCTCAGTGACCTCCCTTATACTGCAGCGCACTGCAAACTGTGAGATGTTGGCTTATACCTCCAGCCGTAGGCTGAAAGGAGCCAGAGCCGTAAAAATTAAGAGCCACAACCATCTTGACATCCACAGGAAATGCTGTCCTTGCTCTGCTTTGAGGCTGCAGTTGCAGCTACAACAATTGACAAATTTCAGTCACAACCTCTTTATTGAATCGAAGACATCTGATGCACCAGTCATCACTGAAATTGAGGTAAGACAATTGATCCCTGAAGACCATCCATGGATGTGGCCTCCTGCTGAGTGCGCTGCTCCTCCTCCTCCTCCCTCTTCTAGCAGTTTGTCCTGCTCGACATGGCCTTTCTTCATTCTCCCAGTCATGTTCAATTCCCAGAGGAAGCCCTACCAGGACACCCATGTCTGGAAGCAACTTTTATTGGCACAATATTTTAAATGACACAAAGAGTACAGCAAAACCAGCCAGACCACTCTCCTTGTAGAGAAACTTTATCCAAATATAGGAAACCTCCAAAAACATGTACAATTGCACCAGCAACCAGAAGAAATAATCCAGCAACGAACCTGTAAGTACTTCATGATCCCTTTAAATAGTGCTGGTGGGGATGGGGTCCTTCATGCCATTTAAGTCCTGTTCAGTGTGAGGTAAAGACAGTGCGTTGGCTGGAGTGTGGAGTTCATAAATAGCAGCATTGCCTTCAAATCAGCGTTGCACACTGATCCACGTGATATTCTCCCTACTCTGCATGTTGCCGGTGGTCGTTAGGCGCTTGTGCGCAAACCCCTTTAACAAGATGGCGTCCTGCGCACTTTCCGTTGGAAGTGTGCCTCGGACCCCATTTTCAGGACTTAGGTGTCTGTTTAGTGCCTGAAAAAATGGGTGCTACACGACCCAATTTCACCCCCATGTTCCTGGATAGTATGGCGATGATTCAGTATCTCAGCATCTGAATGGGCACTGGTGCCTGCACTTACCATAAATCTGTGTCCTCTGTATACCAACCCTCCTGCCATTGGAAACAATTTCTCCCTATTTACTCTATCAAAACCCCTCATGATTTTGAACATATCTATTAAATCTCCCCTTAAACTTCTCTGCTCTAAGGAGAACAATCCCAGTTTCTCCACATAACTGAAGGCCCTCATCCATGGCAACATTCTAGTAAATCTCCTCTGCACCCTCTCCAAGGCCTTGACATCCTTCCTAAAGTGTGATACCCAGAATTGGACAAAATACTCTGGCTCAGGCCTAACCAGTTATAGAAGTTATTTAAATATTTAAAATGGCCCATTATTCAGAGCATTATTATATTTCCTCAGCTCTTTTTTGTTTTTTCCTACACTGCAGTATGCCTCACTGGCCTCCAGCCCCAGCCTGCTCTCTGAGGCCATCACTGTCTTTAAATTTTTCATGATCTGCTTGCCTGTTGCCCTCCTGTAGTCTCCACTTTTACCCACTCTCACAGCTCACAACTTTTTTTCATTTCAGGCTGTCCACTGCCCCAGGGCCACAATGTACTGCTTTGATTTTCTGTCTTCCTCTTTTATTTCTGCCTACCTGCTGGCCTCCAGCCCCAGCCCACCTACTTTGATTTTCCTGTTTTTCTCATTGATTTTGCTGGCTTTCTTCTTGATTGCAGCCACCTCGTGTAAATTTTCTTTGTCCTTTGACCTCCAGCCTTATCCTCTGCCTCAACCCAGATGCTTCCATTTCAACTTGCCCTAAATGGCCTTCTACCCCAGCCCGCAAGCTTTGATTTCACATTACACTTTAATTACTCTTTGGGCTGCAGGTCACAATCCGGACTTCTTTTCTCTTTTTTTAAGTGTGATTGGTGAGATCACTTAGAGTTTACAGATATCCTGGCTCTTGTGCCAAATGACTGTCTTATTTTCTTTAAACTTGTCTTGACGTGTGATACAGAAATGTAAATGTGATATTTGAAGTGTGATGAAGAAGTGAAGGAAAAGTGTGACAGAAATGAAAGAAGTGTTACTGACAGAAAATGTGCACAAGACATACTAAGGCCGAAAATCCTCAGCCAGAAACAGCAGATCCCTGGTGGAAGTAGGACATTGGAGGCCCCGCAAAGTCCAAAATTGGGGCAGGACCTGGAAATGCCAGGTCTCTGCCTTGAAGACTGCATCCTCCCAATTTGCACAGGGGCCTGGAGCAGTCAGAACCTCTGTCCACCCAACATGGCTTCTGATGTCAGAGGAAGCGGGTGAGATCATCGCCATTTCTGTGACCCAATGAGCAGCTGAGACGTGTTGCCCGCTGGCAGTATCCATATTAAATGAACATGCTCTGATCGCGGATACTTCAACGGGGTCAGGATGGAGGTCACCAGCACCCACAACACCAGACTTGTATTGGGCAGGTTGGGCTGTGGATTTTCGACCCCATCATTTTTGCAATATTGCTGCTGATGTCTCATGGCATTTCTTGTGATAAGTTAGGGAAATTCTGTTTTATAATATGGGAGCTATGCCATGTAACGCATAATGTATTGTCAGGGCCACAGGGACTGAATATGGGAAATTCTGTTTTTATTGTATGGTATTCTGGGACTTAGAAAGTGTTTTGGGAATGAAATTCGGAAACTGACCATTTTTCAATGAAACTCATAAATGAGTAGCTTTGTTATAACGATATGTTCCTTTAATGTTCATCACTTACCTTTTTCAAAGCTTAGGATGCACAGGAAGGCGCTAGGAAGATGCTTGCAGTTCCAGATAGGTAGCAGGTGGTAATAGTGTGGTGTGGGTGGATGAGGTTTCATAAGGTTTGATAGTATTGGGATGGGTTCTGGGTTTAGGTATTATTGGGGTTGCAGTTGTGTTTGGTAATACTGGAGGGCGCTGTAAGTGTCACCATGTGGAAGGAAGAGGTATTAAGAGCAGGGGCAGCAAAAGGTGGTAGGAGACAGAATGTATGGGTACTTGAGGTGGGAGGCTGTAGGTGTGAGTAGCCTGGTGGAAAGGCATGGTCCTTTAGGATGGGAGCTAGAAAAGGTGCTAGGAAAGAGCAGGAAAGAGGAAGGTATGTGTGCGCAGAGTGGGAGGTGGTAGGAGAGAGTGGTGAGTGGCAAGCCATGGGAAGGTATTGGCATACAAGGTGGGAGCAACAAAGAATGGTAGGAGCGTGCAAGAAAGGATGAAGGTTGAACGTTAGAATTGGATGTGATAGGAGGGAATGGCAAATAGTTTGAAGGATTGGGTGTTCAGGGTTGTAGTAGGCAAGGGCACTCAAGGTGGGAGGTGGTAGAAGAAAGTGAGGAAGGTTGAGGGGCAGGACAGCATGGGCACTCAGAGTGGAAAGCAGTAGGAATGAGAAAGGAGGAGGGAATGAACAGGCACTCCAGACAGGCAGGGTGACTGCAGAACAGAAGAAGGGTGAAGTAGAAAAATGCTGTTAACCTTCCCTTCCTCCTTCAGTTTTGGGAATCCCCTATTACTTAAAGCATCTGCAGTTTAAATAAAAGGATCTTCCTCAAAGTTGTAAGGAAGTTGTTAATGGAATCCAGCTCCCACACTTCAAAAGCTTTTTCTTGGCTTTAACTCAGAAGTAGCATTTGAAGTGTGGGAGTAGGATTCATTAAATGACTTTATCATATCTTTGGGGAAGGCTGCTGTTATTTAAGCTGCAAATAGTACAAGTAACAAAGTCATGGGGAAGCTGTTTAGGGAATCCTGCTTCCGCTCATCAAAAGATGGTCCAGGGAAATTATTTTTGAATTGCAGGGTACAGGCCATGTTGATTTGGAATGGTACAGGTTGTGAGATTGGCCACCATGGTGTCTGTGGGCCCAATTCGGTTTGGGGGAAAGGCCACCTCTGTAGTCTTTGGGGTCATGTCAAGTTGTAAGGCAAAAGGCCATCTTGGATGTCTGTTGGGCCAGATAGGGTGGTGGTTCTTCATGATCGGGGAGGAATTGCAGAAAATGAATTGAATCCGAGTGGAAAAAAGGAAAAGAACAGAACTGGGAACCTAGCCTTTGAAAAAACAATTGGCAGGAAACAAATTTAAAAAAAAACATAATGCGCAATGGCACTTCGAAAAAAAAGAGAGGGAAAGAAATAAAAAAACAGGCACGGACCTTCAAAAAAAGATAATGGGGGATAAAAGTAAAAACCCAAATAAGGTGAATCAAGTTGCATTTATCTGCCATTTAACTGTGGACAGAAGAAATGTGGGGGAAAGGCGCAAACTCTGGCAGTTACTTCATATTTGAAAACTTCTCATTTTAATGTTAACACCACCATAACTGCCCAAAATCACAGTGCAATTCTGCCTCTGAGCTAAATCCTTTGAGGATATGTAGTCTAAAGAGGTCAGCTGCACAGAAGAAAATGGTTTCTATTTCAAATCACATTTCTTCTGTCCACAGTTAAATGGCAGATAAATGCAACTTGATTCACCTTATTTGGGTTTTTACTTTTATCCCCCATTATCTTTTTTTGAAGGTCCGTGCCTGTTTTTTTATTTCTTTCCCTCTCTTTTTTTTCGAAGTGCCATTGCGCATTATGTTTTTAAAAAATTTGTTTCCTGCCAATTGTTTTTTCAAACGATGTATACTCATACTCTGCAACACTGAGCAAGCTGATTCTCTTTTCAATAAAAAAAATCTGTCCTGTGGCATTTCATGCTGCAACAGGACAGTTTAATAATTTTGCTCAGATAAAGAATGCCTTCCTGCAAAATCCCCATTCCAGAGCACTTGTAGTCTCTTAGTACCACTGCTACCTTCTGAATTGAATTGATACAATAACAATCCCATTTTACTGCTGTCACTGGAAATCATCTTTATACAAAGAAATATGGGGACTGATTTTTCTCATCTGGTGCTAAATCCATCTATGAGATTATGTGTTAATAGCATTCAAAAATCTTGGGTCAGCTAATTGCATCTTTAGTCACAGATCCACGTGCAAGTGTAGGGAGCACATGTGACCCAAATCCCTGTGGGCATGATATCTTGATATAAGTGCTGGGAAGGTGCCTGCCCATGACCTCTGGTTCTGACCTGTCAAAGTTCGCAGGGCCAGGGAGAGATCACTTAATTTAAGAACAATAGGTGGGCACCTGCACCACTATCTTGGGCATCATGACTCACCTGCCATCCCTTTGGAATCTTCCTCTTCTTCTTTGCAACTTACATTGGTGGATTCCCATTGGGAAACCCATAGATGCCAATGACATGGCTGGGAAATAAATAAACAAGTAAACTGGCATAAGGTCTCATGAGAATCAATGCATCGTGAGAAAAAAATTAAGGAAAACAGGCCAAAAAAAAGTTTCTTCGTAGTCCTTTAAATTTACTTACCTGTGCTGCTCATTTCCTGGCAACGCTGGATGCCCAGTTACAATGGATGTTATTTTCTTTAGCTTTGGAAATGGCATAAAGTACAGAAAAAGATGCAGGAGATCTGAAACTGGTGCTCTGTCATTTAAATATTATAATGAAGCTTCAAGCGAGAGTTTTCAATGCCTGCCTACTGGCCCTCTGAAAATCCACATTGATCCATACAGCTTCAGGGGCCTCTGCCCATTTTTGCTTATTGGATGCCCTGTAAGCAGGCGCTAATGGGATACTCTGAAGAAGAATAGCGACCCCATATCTTTTTAGCATTTGTGGCATTTTACTCTTTAGGGTATATTTTTCTCCTTTTTTTCAAAAAATGTGATCTTTTTTTGTAGATTTTCATTACTGCCAATTACAATGTTGGGTGAGAAAGATTTTTCAGTTATAAAAACAGAAAATGCTGGAAACACAGAGCAGTTGTGGACCTGCTGAGTGTTTCCAGCATTTTCTATTTTTATTTCAGATTTCCAGCAGCTGCAGTATTATGGTTTTTAAGATTTTGTTGTTGCTGATTTCATGAAAATTAATTTCATTAGCAGGGACGACAGAAAACCAACGAATCTGAATGCAACTGTAAAAACGCTGTCCCTGAAATTCGCAATCGCCCGTCGTAGCTTCGGGTGGGAGTTCGGTGGAACCCCCAGAGAAGCAGCTTCAACGGTGTAAATGGTTGAAAACAGCCATCTGTGCCATTTCCCTGGGGTTTTGCTGGTCTTCCGCTGAAGTTAGGGTGGGAGATCGGGAGAAGTTCCACCGAATTTCCATGATTCTCTTTTCATACTTCTCAAGCAGCTAACAAGCCAGTTAATTGGTATAAATTATTAAAAATGTTTATTCATCATGATGGGGTTTGATAGAGTAAATAAGGAGAAACTGTTTTCACTGACAGGAAGGTCAGTAACCAGAGAACACAGATTTAAGGTAATTGGCAACAGAACCAGAGGGGAGATGAGGAGAAGAATTTTTTATGCAACGAGTTGTTATGATCTGGAATCATATCAAGATCATATCAAGATCAGCCATGACCTTATTGAATGGTGGAGCAGTCTCAAGGGGCCGTATGGCCTACTCCTGCTCCTATTTCTTATGGAATGCACTGCCTGAAAGAGTGGTGGAAACAGATTCAATAGTAACTTCCAAAAGGGAATTGGATAAATACTTGAAAAGGAAAAATTTGCACGGCTATGAGGAAAGAGCAGGGGAATGGGACTAATTGGATAGCTCTTTCAAAGAGACGGCACAGGCGCGATGGGCCGAATGGCCTTTTCCTGTGCTGTATGATTCTATGATTCATCCAGCATGAGGTGTACAAAACATTTCAGTTTTGGCTCAGAGTCAAATATGAAAAATCTGTTTCACTGATCAGGCCATGAAGGTCCTAGTGGATTCATGGAGAAAGGGGCTTCTGCAGCACTGCTCACAAGCATATTGTGGAAAGAAGAAGCATGGCAATACAGTAAAGAGCACATGAACCTGGAGTCCGCTACAGTGAGGAGGTAAAAGGATGTCTGGAAGGAGTTTCACAACTTGAAAAATGCACTAAGGTATGGGAAGAATGTCACTATAAATATGAAGGTAAGTACTATTTACAATGGATCAATGTAATAAAGTGGAATCATCCCGTTTTAATATTAAGATGACAACATGAAATGCACTTTGGGTGCACCGTGCCTGACAAAGTCCAGGTGCAGGGGCCACAGGAAAATGGAGATTAACCCTTGTGATGTCTCCTGGGGGTGTTTGGAATTAGCCTGTAGCATGGAAATTGAGGGAACTTGACTGCCCCTAATAATATGATGTGGATAATTAATATACCCTGCAGGTTGTCATGGACCAGATGACACACTTTAGTCACAGCCTTCTGCTGAGCCTGAATCTCATTATGCACTGGTGCACCATCATAACCCAGATGGCTTATTGTACTACGGTAGATCCAATACCTGGGTGAGATTCTTCTGCAAGTTGTCCACCTCCTGTCCCCTCTGAGCTCTTGGGCTGCTCTCTTCTCCTGTGCTAAGAGATAGCAGAAAATTCATTTCTGTCACTGCAATAGTAATATTATGAAATCTTGCCCTTTGTTCAGTTGCCTAAAGCAGTTCAAGTTTCCACTTATATTTCCTCCTTCTCCCATTCAATTATACTGATCGGCCATAAACAATTTTTCCCACTAATTTTTGTGAACAGATTTTAGGATGGGAGTACAACTCCGTGAGTCCATATAAACGGACTAAATGTCCATCCTACCGGTCTTGCTCCCAGTCTACATCTACTCTTACATTAAAATTCATGTACAAAGGCAAATATGTCCCCTTGTTTACAGTTAGTGGTGATTCATTGCTTTCTTATATTACACTTCCTGCAACTAATCTTATTAACAGATCATATATCTTATAATTTAATACACTGATCCTGTTTATCACCAGGGAATGTACTGCAACAGCATCTAATCTGATTAAGAAGTTTCATTTTTATGGTGAGCACACAAGTATGTTTTCTATGTCAGCAAGGATGTTCTGTAACAAAATGACAACAGACAAGTTAACAATGCTAAGTAACATCATTTATTCATTGAGACTATTCTTTTCTGACTTTTTTTAAAGCTAAAATTGTTGATTGTCTTAGGTTTTTAATGTTTGAAAAAATGCCATCATTATGTTCAAAAGATCAAGCCATCTCCACAGGGATGATTACCAGAACCAGAACTGTTTTGAACTGAGCTGATCAGGGTTCTTTGGCAAAATCTGAATTTGGCTCAATCTGCACTCATTTGCATCTGGGTGTGTTCTGTCCCAGAGAGAGAGAATGGGGCTGGAAACCTGCACTAGTTTTGGTGCGATAGAAGTGTAACGCTGGTGCAGCAAGACTTTGAGGGTTGAATTTTTGGCTGAAAGCCATTTCTACTGATGTTACACACATTTCTCCTTTTGCTAAACATTTCTGGCCTGGGTGGGAGGGGCCAATTCCTCCGCCAGACCTTTTAATGGAGCACACATGCCAATGAGATGCATACTGAATTTTGAATTCCCACAAATTCTGCCCCCATTATACAGAATTGAAATTGATGTCATTTATGAGGAAGTAAATGAGGCATAACCAGGTTGTGAGGAGACTTGTTGGATGGACATGATCGTGCAGTGGTTGCCCATTTCTCAGGACTGCCTGCATATTTCAGGATTTTTCTTTTGATCTGGAGAGTTGTTGAGTTGAGCTTCCAACTGCTGGAATGAGAGACTCTTTGGTCACCAGCACATTTTCAACCCCGACCCAGAGTAAAGGATACTATTGAGCAGCATTGGTTTCTTGGTGAGATTCTTTTTTTTGCTATTTTGATGAAAGAGAAGGAAGACTAGAAGAGAGTTAAGGAGACTGAAGCAGCATCAAAGGAGGCCAACTGCTTTATTCCCCCCCCCCCCCCCGCCCACTTTCACATATACAGACAAGATTTATATAAGGATTGCAAATGTTACACTCATGTTCAAAAAAGGGGACAGGAGTAAATCCGACAACTACAGGCCAGTCAGCCTAACGTTGATGGTGGGGAAACTTTTCGAGACAATGGGCTCTATTTTAGCCCGGCTCCAACCCGCCCACTTCCGGGTTCCCCACAGATGCGCCGGCGTGCGCGCGCAGCCCCCGCTGGTGGGAATCCCGCAGGCAATTAAAGCCGGCGGGGTGCCACTTAAGAGTATTTATGTTGCTATTTCAGGTTGTTTACAGACCTGATTGAGCTGTTATATTAGGAGGGGTGGGATTTTGCAATGAACTGAAATTGTTTCCCGTACTGGGGGAAACACTCCCAGTTCAAACGGACGTGTTGCAGCCAGCAGCCTGTGGCAGCTGCAAAGGTCCATTCGACAGGTGGGGGGGGAGACCCTTCACCATCGCAGGAGGCCACTCCGTCACACTGGACAAAGTTTGGCCTCCACCACCCTCCTCCTAACAAGAAAATTCACCGACCTGGAACCGCAACCCCGGTGTGCGGACACACTCACCTACCTTACGGACCCCCTCAGACGTACACCTTCTGGATGGGGGCTGCCGTAGTTGCAGTCATGACCTCCTCGGAGGACGAACAGCATCACCAGCCTCGCCGGCCACGCCGTCCGCCCCGACACGTGGAGCTCCACAACACGGTGCTGTGGCACATCCACCTGCACAGCAGGAGGGAGGGCAACCGCAGAGGGAGATGCGTCTCAGGAGGCACTACCCTCGCCACAGGGTCTATAGACCGAGGCTCAGCTTCCTGGACCTCTCTGAGGAGCAGTGCATACGGAGGCTTAGAGTCAGTCGCCAGGTAGTCGCGGACATCTGCAGCCTCCTTAATGACGAGCTACTCCCGGATGGACCAAGCAGCATCTTCTTACCTGTCGCTGTCAAAGTCACCACTGCCCTCAACTTCTTCGCCTCCGGATCCTTCCAGGGTGCCACCGGGGACATCACCGGGGTCTCTCAGTTGTCTGCACACAAGTGCATAAGGCAGGGCACCGATGGCTTGTTTCACAGGGCCTCGCACTACATCAACTTCCCCATGGATGACCACAGCCAGACGGAGAGGGCAGTGGGATTCCACGCTGTGGCTGGCTTCCCACGGGTGCAGGATGTAATCGATTGCACCCATATAGCAATACAGGCACCTCGACACGAGCCAGGACTGTTCATCAACAGGAAGGGGTATCACTCCATGAACACCCAGCTCATCTGTGACCACCACAAGAGAATCCTACACATGTGTGCCAGATACCCTGGCAGCTGCCACGATTCCTTCATCCTCAGGGAGTCCACCGTGCCGCCCCTCTTCCACTCACCCAACATGGGCTGGCTCCTCGGAGACAAGGGATATCCCCTGCACACGTGGCTTATGACACCTCTGAGGAACCCCACCACCGAGCCACAGCGTCGGTATAATGACAGCCACGTCGCTACCAGGTCCACAATTGAGCAGGCTATAGGGCTGCTCAAGATGCGCTTCAGGTGCCTTGATCATTCTGGGGGGGCGCTCCAATACACGCCACGCAGAGTGGGATGCATCATAGTCATCTGTTGTGCCCTGCACAACCTGGCACAACAGAGAGGGGTGCCGCTGGAGGAGGCCCCATCCACATCCGCCACCCATATTGACGAGGAGGAGGAGGCCGAGGAGGAGGAGGAGGCCGAGGAGGAACGACCCATGGGCAGAACATCGGCTCACCTGGCTGCTCGTCAGGCCAGGGAGGCACTGATATGTCAACGGTTCTCCTAACATCAGACTGTCTGAAGAGTCCAGACCTCATCACCTGGACAGAGGAGCGGCCATACCAGCCCCCTCCCCTGCCCCCTGCACGGAACAGTGGTGCAACGACACCTGCACCCACTGTAGTATGACCCAATGGTGTTCGTCTTCATGGTGAGCCCCACGAAAGGGACCTATTGCACAAGCCAGTCAAGAATGGGCAAGACGTGGCAGTAGTGGTGATAACAATGGGGTTTATTGTGGATGTGCACTAAACAAATATAAATGAAAACATGACAAATTGTCATACACCCTCGTGCATTCCCTTTGTGCTCACAACACCTTTGCCTTGCGCTTCCGGGAACCCCTACGTGGTGCTACCCCTGTGGCTTCAGCAGAGGTAGTGGCAGGTTGTTCTTGTTCATGCCCTGACCGATTAGATGCTTTGGGCCGACGCCCGCTGGGTTTCGGTGCCCGTGAGGGCCCCTCCAAAGACTGCTCCTCCTGCACCTGTGCAGGGGCAGACTCGGCCACCTGGAGAGGGGGCAGCATTGCGGGTACTGGTTGAGAGGGGGGCAATGGGTGAGACGTGGGGGCAGTTTGAGTGGTGTCCCCACTTCCAAGTCCCCTTTCACCATCATCCCTCTCGTGGCCCAGGCCCAAGTCCCCTTTCACCATCATCCCTCTCGTGGCCCAGGCCCACATCACTCCTTCCACCCTGCTGGACGGCAGTTTGGAGGACCTGTGTGAGGCCTTGGAAGGCCACCTGTGAAGTATCTGTCAGCCTGTTTAAGGCGGCAGAATGTTGCTCACCGTGAATCCGAACGGCCGTTGTCAGGGCCTGGACGGACTCATTGTTGAGCTGTGCTTGACGCTCGAGGGAGGCTAGCCTTTCCTCCATCGCAGACATTCCCGCACCTACCCGCGACACTATCTCGCAGATACCCTCCTGTACCTGTGCCACCATTCCCCTCATGCAGGAGTTGGACTCCTCCATCACCTGCGCGATTGTGGAGAGTGCGCGTGGCACCTGTTCCAGTACCTCGGCAATGTGCTGCTGCCCCTCGACGACTCTCCTTTTCATGGCTGGCCCTCAGGGTTCAGCATCTGGGTTCAGCTGAGCAGAGCCTGGAGAAGAGTGCTCCCACCGACGAGGACTCTCCACGGCTGCCCCTGCCACCAGTGTCTGCTCATGCTCACATGTGCGTGGTGACTCACCATGTGCAAGCCCAACTAAGTGAGGACGGGGACCCACCGAGGTGTGTGTATCTGCGCTGGTGGATGCATGGCTCGGATGTGACGATGGACCCTCAGAGACCGGCAGGTCCTCTGAGGAATCGCTCTCCACGGTCACGGCGCTCGCAGACGGCCCTGCAAGAGAACAGAAAGCAATATTAGGCATGTGGACAGATGTTGAGGTGCGGCAGATGCCAAGTGATGGTAAGATCATTCGCTATCATGAGTGTTAGCTTTCTGTCACCGGCCGTTTCTGCAGCCCCAGTCTCAGCATCCGCCACGGACAGGCACTCCAGCGTGTGGCTGAGATCTAACGCCTGCTGCTCCGCGTCCGTTAGCACCACCTGGTGTGGCGGGCCCCCTCTGGTCCGTGCCCTCTCCCGGGCGTTCTGGCATCTCTTCTCCTGTCAAGGCAAAACACAGAGGCGTGATTGAGTGATGCTTGCATGGTGAGACGCTGCATGCATTGGTGTGGGTGGGTTGAGCGTGAGGGAGATAGATGGAAGGGTGCATGTGCCACATGGCCATGATATTGTATGGAGGATTGGGGTGCGTGGTAGTGTTCAAATGGGGACAGGGGCGGTGAGTATGTGCAGGCAAGGTGAGGATGATAGTTGAGTGGATGTGAGGAGTGATGCGCGAGCGTTGTGGTGGCAGTGCAGAAGGGGGTGTGTGGTGGTGGAGGTGATGTGGAAGACGGAGTGTGGGGGAATGCGTAAGTATACTCACTTTGCCTGACCTAGTTAGGTCATTAAATCTCTTGCGGCACTGGATCCATGTCCGTGAGACGTTGCCGCAGCCGCTGACCTCTTCCGCCACCTCCGACCATGCCTTCCCCGTGGTGGAGGGAGGGCATTTCCTTCCATCTGATGGGAACAATGTTTCCCTCCTGCTCCTCACCCCATCCAGCAGCTCTCAGACGTTACTGCGCATGTGCAGTCCGCTGGCGCGCAGCTGAGCAGCGGGAAACCCGGAACCAAAGGTAAGTGGCTTCAATTATCCTATAATTGTGCGTGGAGCTGACTGATTTCACCGGGCGCGTTACCCACGCGCCCAATAGCCCTCCTGCCTTGAACCCACAGCCCTGGCAATATCGAGCCCAATATTTCAGGACAAAATTACTTGGCACTTGGAAAAGTATGGGCCAATAAATGAAAGTCATCACGGATTTGTTAAAGGAAAATCATGTTTGACTTACTTGATTGAGTTCTTTGATGAAGTAACGGAGAGGATTGATAAGGGTAGTACAATTGATGTTGTGTACATGGATTTTCAAAAGGCATTTGATAAAAACTTGTTAGCAAAATTAAAGCCCATGGGATTAAAGGGACAGTGCGAGCTTGGATATGAAATTGGCTAAGGGACAGAATGCAGAGAGTATTGATGAACGGTTAATTTTCAGACTGGAGGGAAGTTTACAGTGGTGTTCCCCAGGGGTTGGTACTCAGACCACTGCTCTTTTTGATATATATTAATGACATGGACTTGGGTACGCAGGGCATAATTTCAAAGCTTGCAGATGATGCGAAACTCAGAAATGTGGTAAACAATGAGGAGGATAGGAACAGGCTTCAGGAGGACATAGACATGGTGACATGGGCCGACACATGGCAGATGAAATTTACTGCAGAGATGTGTGAAGTGATACATTTTGGGAAAAAGAATGAGAGGCAATATAAACTAAATGGTACAATTTTAAAAGGGGTGCAGGAACACAGAGACCTAGAGCTGTATGAACACAAATCTTTGAAGGTGAGAAGGCCTTAAAAAAGAAAATGGGATCCTTGGCATAGAGTACAAAAGCAAGGAAGTTATGCTAAACCTTTATAAAACACTGGTTAGGCCTCAGCTGCAGTATTGTGTTCAATTCTTGGCACCACACTTTAGGAAGGATGTCAAGGCCATAGAGAAGGTGCAGAAGAGATTTACTAGAATGGTGCCAGTGATGAGGGACTTCAGTTATGTGGAGAGACCGGAGAAGCTGGGATTGTTTTCCTTAGAGCAGAGAAGGTTAAGAGGAGATTTGATAGAGGTGTTTAAAATCATGAATGGTTTTGACAGAGTAAATAAGGAGAAATTGATTCCAGTGGCAGAAGGATTGGTAACCAGAGGACACAGATTTAAGGTGACTAGCAAAAGAATCAGAGGCGACTTGAGGAAACATTTTTTTTAAGCAGCGAGTTTTTGTGATCTGGAATGCACTGCTTGAATTCGTGTTGGAAGCAGATTCAATAGTGCTTTTCAAAAGGGAATTGGATAAATACTTGAAGGAAAAAAAATTACAGGGCTATGGGGAAAGAGCAGGGGAGTCAGACTAATTGTCTAACTCTACCAAAGAGCCAGCACAGGCACGATGGCCTCCTTCTGTGCTATATCATTCTATGATTTTATGAGGGACTGAGTGAGGAGCTCTGCCTTTGGCAAACTTCATTTCACTAAGGAAGCTTGGGATGAGCAATGCCACCTTTCGCATGAAGGTCTGCAGCCCCAATCAAGTAACAGAACAGCTCTGTCCATGACTGTTTAAGTCAGCAATGCTCTGAAGTTTTATGTCACTGGCATCTTACAAGTTGCAACTGGCAATTTATGCAACATCATCCAGGGAGCTGTTTGAGCCTCCATACGCATGGTCACTGATACCATTTACAGGAAAGGTGGAGAATCCGTCCATTTTGGGGTGACTCCTAGGCAGAAGCAAGACAAGGCCATTTAGTTCGATCATGTTGTTGGACTCCTTAGACTTCAGGGGGCAATAGATGCCACCCACAATGCACTAAGGGCTTCTATTGTGAAGCCACTGAATTTCCTGAATAGAAAAGGATGCTCAAATTGTCTGTGACCAGCTACAATGAATCCTGCAAGACCAAGGCCAGATTTTAACGGAATTGCCACAACATGCTCTTCATCAGGAACTCTAGCCTCCCAGCTCTATTTAGGGAAGACAAACAAAGTGTCAGAATGGCTTCTGTGAGTCAAGGTGTACTTCTTGGTTCCATGGCTTATCACCCCACTTCAACTGCCAAACTCACCAACTCTAATAAGGCCCATGCATCCCGCAGACTGGTCATTGAGAGGCATGTAGGGGTTCTGAAGGCAAGTTTTCTCAGCCTGAATAGATCAGGAAGGGCATTGCTACATGCTGCCGAACAGGTCTCTCACTTTGTAATTGCCTACTGTGCCCTTCACAACTTCATTATTCAGAAAGGATTGGAAATGGAATGACAAGAGGGGGTAAGCCCAGATACAGAGGAGCTGAGAAACCTAGAACTCAGTACTTGGAACACTTCTCCATGATGGCTGCCAGGGATATTCACGGGGAGATCGTGCTTCTTGGATTAAAGTGATACAGTTAGCTGCTTCTCATCATGTTTCTCTTAGACATATTTTTCTAATACCTATTTTGGTGCTGTGTCTAGTACCAACTGAGGACCAGTATCACAAAAGGTGGTTGGCTGCTGCTGGGGCACAAAGAAGACCTTGGGACTGTGGTGGCTCTCGTCCCATGACAGCTGAGCCCTGGGAAGAGCATTCTGTGCAACTGCTTGGGCAGCCTCACCCTGCCTTTTATGTGTTGTTTAAGTAGGCCTCTGAGGACCTAGAATGGAGACGTGGCATGTAATCTGAGAAACAGCAACATCATGTTGTTTGACTCCAGCCATACCACTCCATATTCTGATAACCCTGTGCATGAAAACAATTACTTTAGCCTCCCTCTTAATGTTTCTAGTGTTAATCCTAGATTTATACCATTCATGTTACTAACAACCAACCAGCAGAAATAACCTTCTCTGCCCACCCTCTCAAATGCTTTTAATGTTTTGACCACCTCTATTTAACGTCTGCTTAGCCTCTCCTGCTTCAGTCAATGCAGCCTGTGTTTTTCAAGTTTCCTATCATAATTATATCCTCTCATCTCCGGTATCATCCTAGCTAATCTATCTTACGCCTTTTTCATGATTCCAAATTCCTTTGAATAAAAGATCTGGATATAAAAAAACTGCACATAGTACTTCAACTGTAGCCTAGCCAATATCTTGTACAGATTCATCATCACTTTCTTGCTTTTGTATTTAATGCTCCTATAGTTAAACTCAGAATCCCATTTGCCCCTTTTATTGTTTTTCTATCAGCAATTCTGCTTCTAAAGATTAGTGTTTCTGAACCCCCAGATCTCCCTGCTCCCTCCCTCCACAGAGAATTTTACCATTAAGGGTATATTTCCTTTCTCTGCTTTTCTCATCAAAATATTATTTCACTTTTAACTTCATTCAACTGCATTTGCCACAAATCTGTCCACTTCCCTAGTCCACCTTTGTCCTCCGGTAGTCTCTTGCGTTCTTCTCCACAGTTTGTCATGCCTGTAATTTGGTACCATGCTATTCTCTCTATGCCCATTTCCAAATAATTTATGTAGATGGAGAACAAGAGAGGTCCAAACACGATCCCTGAGGCACACCATGAGCTACATCTTGTCAATCCAAGAAACATCCATTTCCTTCTCTTCTCTGCTATCCATCCTTCCACCATCCTTCTATTCATGCCACTGCTTTACCTTTAATACCATGGGCTTTAATCTTTGCAACAAGTCTCTTATGTGGTACTTTACCAGGCATGTTTTGAAAGTTCAAGTACATCATGTTCACTACATTCTCCTTATCAATAACTTTGTCAAAGAATTTGATTAAATTAATCAAACAGGAACTGCCCTTTACAAATCTATATTGACTGTCCCTGATTAGCCCATACCTTTCAAGTCTTACTGTTATCCCTTATTATCTGCTTTAATCATCATCTCATTGCTATTTGTGAGACCTTGGCTGTTGTATTTGTCAACAAAATAACAGTGACTACACTTTGAAAATGTTTCTTTTCTTGTCATTGAGATTATGAAGCACTTTGGGATGTCCTGAGAAAATCAGTGCCGCTATATAAATACAAGTTTATTTTTCTCTAACAGATTTCCTATTACTGTAGTGAGCCTAACTGGTCCCTAATTTTGGAAATTATGGTTAGTACCTTTGCTATCGTCACTAACCTCTCTCAATATCCTGGGGCATTGACCATCCAGGCCTGGTGACTTATCTTGGTAGATTTCCTTCTCTTATGCTTAGTAACAAATAATAACCAACCTGACAGGGGAATATTTCACTTCTATATTAGTAAACAAGATGACCACTATAGTAGGTATACAGAACAACAACTTGTATTTATATACTATTTTTAATGTAGAAAAATGCCCCAAGACACTTCACAGAGGCACAAAGAAGGGGATATTAGAAGGGATGACCAATTGCTTGGTCAAAGAAGTGGTTTCTAATGAGCATCTTAATCAAGGCAAGAGAAGTGACAAGGTAGAGGGGTTTAGACAGAGAATTCCAGAGTGTGAGGCCTAGATGGCTGAAGGCACAGCCAGAAATAATAGGGGAAGGGAGAGTTCCCTCAATGGGCTCTTCGGAGAATGCCAATCAAGGCACGGAGGGTATCTGTGGGCTTATTCAATAGGGACTCAAGCCGGGGATGGCAGCTGGCGAGTAAGAATCCAGAGCAGTAATGACGGGTTGGGATTGGTATGGGGGGGGGGGGGGGTCAAAGTACCCAAGAGGGGAGATATGAAAGGTGGCATGATTGGCTGACAGAAAGGAGAAGAGGCAGGAGAAAAGGGTCCAAGAGGGGTCAAGAGAAGAAAAAAAATAGGAGCTACAAGTAATGTGCAGCCAAAATGCACACAGGAATGGACAGGTTACATAGACATGGCAGAGATTAGGAGAAACATGTCAACATGTCCTGGTCATAAGCAGAGGACATCAAGAAGAAAAGATGAAAGAGTTCAAAGTTAAAGTTAAAATGAAAGTTATATAAATACATTTTCTTTTGCTCAGAGGAAATTGAATCCATTTGCTCACACACCAGATGTTCTGTGCTCATCCACTTGGGAGTGGAGCTTCTTCAACTGACACAATCCCTGTTATAACCAGGAGCCTTTTGTCTTGTTGCTGGACCCCCATTTATGCTGTCCCTAACCCTTAAATTGTGTGTCATCTTGTTCTAGAAAGAGAACATCATTACACATTAATACAGGTGATTTCAATATTATGCATGCTTTCTTGCATGAGCTTGCAACAGGCTATATTTACAGTTATATTTGTAAGTTATCTCTGTGATAACTTGGTGACATTCAAGCTGTGGAACTTTTTAAAAATAAGCTCCTAGAACCTTTGTGGGGAGGCAGGGAGGCCGGAAACGGCTGAAGAACCTGGCAAGGTCGGGGACGCGGAGGTCCTGCCGAACTTAACGGCAGGACTGCATTAGCACTTTTTTGATCGATTTCCCGACCGGCAGCTGGCCAAATTAACAGCCTGGTTGGCGGCCGGAAGGGAGCACTAGCAGCAGGAGGCCACAACCGGGGACCTTTGGGGATGATCCCTGGCAATCGGGAGGGGGGATGGTCGGTGATCAGAGCTGGGAGAGGGGAAGGTCGTTGATGTGGAGGAGGGAGAGAGGTTGACACTCGGGATGGGAGAGGCCAAAGGTTTCCTTGTAAGGCCAGGTGGAGGACTCCTGCCACTCCACCTTAGGAGCTGACAGTTCCTGCCTCCCTTTTGCTGCTGGGTTACCTGACCCCTGCGATACCCACACAGCAGCAGAGAATTTTAAATCAGGCTCCCAATTGCACTGTGGGAGCTCTAATGACACTCTGATGCCCTGGTATCTGCCCGACCCTCTCCTGCCCGTCGTGGGGGGATTAATATCGAGAACCTTGGATCTGAGCTCCTGCACTGAACTGATCCCATCTCTACCCGCACCATGGGGCATAATTTTAACATGATGGTGGGAACTCGGTGCGGGGGTGAATAGTTGTTTGGGAAACCCGGAACAATGTTCTGTGCTTTGGCTCGAGCAATCTCGACTAAATTGAAGATCCTCAATGTTACTTCTGGATTTTGCGTCTATAAGCTGCATGCTGGGCGTACTGCACACCTGAATGACGTCCTGTGAACTGGATTATTTAAAGGGGGATTGCAACCATTGATTTTGAGAGAGAAAGGAGGAATGTTCAGAGATGCAGCATCACCAGAGTAAGGCAGCGCCCCGTTTTAGCGACTCCTCTCTTGAGTTGCTACTGGCTGGTTTGAGGAGCAGGAAGGAGATACCAAACCTGGCTGACCGGAGGAAGCGCCCTGCTTCTGCCACCAAGAAGGCATGGCTGGAGGTGGCAGAGGAGCAGGGCAGCAGGAGCATGGTGGCAAGGTCATGGGTACAATGCAGGAAGTGTTTTAATGTCCTAACCAGGTCAGGAAAAGTGATTTATTCACTTACATCCTGTGGTGTACATTACCCCCCTCTCACTCTGCCTTGTCAAGTGTACTCCATCTCATCACTCCTCAAATCGAATTAAGTCTCATCATCAACATATCTTCACTTTCTGTGCACTTCCTCAACTCCCTGTTTGTGAACCCACCGCTCCCATTCACCCCAATCCTGATGCAATGTGATGAATCTGTCCGATACTCACTCTCTGATGCATCTCTTTCGTTGGCAGCCTCGCCCAAAGCAATGGATCCATCGGGTGAACACGTCACCTTCACTCACTCACACGTCTGTTCTTTCTCCCCTTGTAGGAGAAGAGAGCGCAAAATGCCCGGGAGTAGAGTAGGACTGGAGGGGGGCCACCACAAATCACCACACCATCCCTGGCAGAGCCGGAGGAGGAAGCGTTGGATCTGAGCCACACGGTGGAATCCCGTCGGAAATGGCGAGACTGGCAATCCACAAACGGCTGGTGACAGAAATTCAACATCCTTCACACACAACATGAATTGATGTTGTCAATGGTTGACCTGTTGCCCACCTCACTATACTCATTGCAAACTAACATCTTCAATGATTGTTAATATTGTTTTATGTTCTCCTCCAAGGCCTTCAAGGACTGATGACAAGGCACGCGCCATGGAAGAAGGTGATTCCTCAGAGGAGCTCAATTCCGCTGAGGAACCACAGTCACATCACATCCAGACATGCACCAGGGCAGATGAAGGAAGCACTGAGGGTAGCAAGGGCACAGAATGTACTCTGGGTGGGGGACTTCAATGTCCATCACCAAAAATGGCTCGGTAGCACCACTACAGACCGAGCCGGCCGAGTCCTGAAGGATATAGCTGCCAGACTGGGCCTGCGGCAGGTGGTGAGTGAACCAACAAGAGGGAAAATCCTACTTGACCTCGTCCTCACCAATCCACCTGTCGCAAATGCATCTGTCCATGACAGTATTGGTAGGAGTGACCACCGTACAGTCCTTGTGGAGACAAAGTCCCGTCTTCACACTGAGGACGCCATGAAACGTGTTGTGTGGCACTACCACTGTGCTAAATGGGATAGATTCAGAACAGATCTAGCAGCTCAAAACTGGGCATCCGTGAGATGCTGTGGGCCATCAGCAGCAGCAGAATTGTATTCCAGCACAATCTGTAACCTCATGGCCCGGCATATTCCTCACTCTACCATTACCAACATGCCAGGGGATCAACCCTGGTTCAATGAGGAGTGTAGAAGAGCATACCAGGAGCAGCACCAGGTGTATCTAAAAATGAGGTGCCAACCTGGTAAAGCTACAACACAGGACTACATGCATGCTAAACAGCGGAAGCAACATGCTATGGACAGAGCTAAGCGATTCCACAACCAACGGATCAGATCAAAGCTCTGCACTCCTGCCACATCCAGTCGTGAATGATGGTGGACAATTAAACAACTAACGGAAGGAGGAGGCTCTGCAAACATCCCCATCCTCAATGATGGCGGAGTCCAGCACGTGAGTGCAAAAGATAAGGCTGAAGCGTTTGCAACTATCTTCAGCCAGAAGTGCCGAGTGGATGATTCATCTCAGCCTCCTCCTGATATCCCCACCATCACAGAAGCCAGTCTTCAGCTAATTTGATTCACTTCACGTGATATCAAGAAACGGCTGAGTGCCCTGGATACAGCAAAGGCTATGGGCCCTGACAACATCCTGGCTGTGGTGCTGAAGACTTGTGCTCCAGAACTAGCCGCACCTCTAGCCAAGCTGTTCCCGTACAGCTACAACACTGGCATCTACCCGACAATGTGGAAAATTGCCCAGGTATGTCCTGTCCACAAAAAGCAGGACAAATCCAATCTGGCCAATTACCGCCCCATCAGTCTACTCTCAATCATCAGTAAAGTGATGGAAGGTATCGTTGACAGTGCTAACAAGCGGCACTTACTCACCAATAACCTGCTCACCGATGCTCAGTTTGGGTTCTGCCAGGACCACTTGGCTCCAGACCTCATTACAGCCTTGGTCCAAACATGGACAAAAGATCTGAATTCCAAAGATGAGATGAGAGTGACTGCCCTTGACATCAAGACAGCATTTGACCGAGTGTGGCACCTAGGAGCCCTAGTAAAATTGAAGTCAATGGGAATCAGGAGGAATACTCTGCAGTGGCTGGAGTCATAACTAGCACAAAGGAAGATGGTAATGGTTGTTGGAGGCCAATCATCTCAGCCCTGGGACGTCACTGCAGGAGTTCCTCAGGGCAGTGTCCTAGGCCCAACTGTCTTCAGCTGCTTCATCAATGACCTTCCCTCCATCATAAGGTCAGAAATGGGGATGTTCGCTGATGATTGCACAGTGTTCAGTTCCATTCGCAAGCCCCCATATAATGAAGCAGTCCGTGCCCGCATGCAGCAAGACCTGGAAAACTTCCAGACTTGGGCTGATAAGTGGCAAGTAACAGGCAAGTGCCAGGCAATGGCCATCTCCAACAAGAGAGAATCTAACCACCTCCCCTTGACATTCAATGGTATTACCATCACTGAATCCCCCACCATCAACATCCTGGGGGTCAACATTGACCAGAAACTTAACTGAACCAGCTACATAAATACTGTGGCTGTAAGAGCAGGTCAGATGCTGGGTATTCTATGGTGAGTGACTCACCTCCTGACTCCCCAAAACCTTTCCACCATCTTCAAGTCACAAGTTACGAGTGTGATGGAATACTCTCCGCTTGCCTGGATGAGTGCAGCTCCAACAACACTCAAGAAGCTCAACACCATCCAGGACAAAGTAGCCCGCTTGATTGGCACCCCATCCATCACCCTAAACATTCACTCCCTTCACCACCGGCGCACTGTGGCTGCAGTGTGTACCATCTACAGGATGCACTGCAGCAACTCGCCAAGGCTTCTTTGACAGCACCTCCCAAACCCGTGATCTCTACCACCTAGAAGGTCAAAGGCAGAAGGCACATGGGAACAACACCACCCGCACGTTCTCCTCCAAGTCACACATCATCCTGACTTGGAAATATATCGCCGTTCCTTCATCGTCGCTGGTTTAAAATCCTGGAACTCCCCACCTAACAGTACTGTGGGAGAACCTTCACCACAAGGACTGTAGTGGTTCAAGAAGGCGGCTCATCACCACCTTCTCAAAGGCAATTAGGGATGGGCAATAAATGCTTGCCTCGCCAGCGACGCCCACATCTCATGAATGAATGTTAAAAAATAGTTGGGTTATCACCTGGTGATTCAACACTCACAAGTGAGCACGAGCAGACACTGATGGCAGGGGCAGATGTGGAGAGTCCGTGTGGGGGCGTGCTTTCCTTTCCAAGCTCTGCTCAGCTGGACGTAGATGATGAACCCCGGGGGACACTATTGAGAGTGAGAATGATCAAGGTACAGCTCCACCTTTGCAAGGTAATGGAAAAGGTGCCACGTGCACGCTCCACAATAACGGATAGGATGGAGGAGTCCACCTCCATTGCTAGTGGATTGGTGGCACAGGTAAGTGCAGGAATGTCTTCGATGGAGAGAGTGGCAGCCTCCATTGAGCTTCAAGCACGGGTCTCTAATGAGTCCACGCAGGCCATGGCAATGGCCGTGCGGACTCTGGATGCCAACATGTCTGCCACCGTAAACAAGCAGACAGAATCTTCATCCAGGCCTTAGAAAGCGCCACATCTCCTCATCAGCCTGCTAACCAGCAGAGTGGTGGGAGTGATGTGGCCATGGCCCTGGAGTGGGATGATGGTGAAAGGGGACATGGAAGTGGGGACGCCGCTCAAAGCGCTCCAACGTCTCACCTGTTACCCCCACCCCCCCACCTCAACCAGTACCCACAATGCTGCCTCCTCTCCCGATGGCCAAGTCTGCCCCTGCACAGGTGCAGGTGGAGCTGTCTATGGAGAGTCCCTCACGGGCTCCAAAACCCAGAGGTCATAGGCTGAACGGATCGAAGCAGTCAGGGCATGAATCTGAGCAATCTGCCACTACCTCTGCTGAAGCCAGAGGGAATGCACCACGTAGAAAAGCTCGGAAGAGGAAGATTAAGGTTTTGTAATCACCAAGGGTATGCACAATGGTGTCTGACGGAATGTCATGATTTTCATTTATATTTGTTTGTTTCCTACATGAACATTAAATGTTATAATTGTCACCACCCCTGCCACGTCTTGTTCATTCTTGAGTCCCTTTTGTGAAAGCATCCTTTCATGTGCTTCATCATAGAATCATAGAATCATAGAAGTTACAACATGGAAACAGGCCCTTCGGCCCAACATGTCCATGTCGCCCAGTTTATACCACTAAGCTAGTACCAATTTCCTGCACTTGGCCCATATCCCTCTATACCCATCTTACCCATGTAACTGTCCAAATGCTTTTTAAAAGACAAAATTGTACCCGCCTCTACTACTGCCTCTGGCAGCTCGTTCCAGACACTCACCACCCTTTGAGTGAAAAAATTGCCCCCTCTGGACCCTTTTGTATCTCTCCCCTCTCACCTTAAATCTATGCCCCCTCGTTATAGACTCCCCTACCTTTGGGAAAAGATTTTGACTATCCACCTTATCTATGCCCCTCATTATTTTATAGACTTCTATAAGATCACCCCTTAACCTCCTACTCTCCAGGGAAAAAAGTCCCAGTCTGTCTAACCTCTCCCTATAAGTCAAACCATCCCCGGTAGCATCCTAGTAAATCTTTTCTGCACTCTTTCCAGTTTAATAATATCCTTTCTATAATAGGGTGACCAGAACTGTACACAGTATTCCAAGTGTGGCCTTACTAATGTCTTGTACAACTTCAACAAGACATCCCAACTCCTGCATTCAATGTTCTGACCAATGAAACCAAGCATGCCAAATGCCTTCTTCACCACCCTATCCACCTGTGACTCCACTTTCAAGGAGCTATGAACCTGTACTCCTAGATCTCTTTGTTCTATAACTCTCCCCAACGCCCTACCATTAACGGAGTAGGTCCTGGCCCGATTCGATCTACCAAAATGCATCACCTCACATTTATCTAAATTAAACTCCATCTGCCATTCATCGGCCCACTGGCCCAATTTATCAACATGATGCCACCCATTGGGTGCGTTTACAATGGGTGTAAGCGTGATTGAAGGACTGTTTTGTGCAAATGGAGGATGTGGGGGCGGTGGGGCTGGAGTTGGTGGTGGTGGTTGTTCCAGGTGGTTGAGTAGTTCACTGTCTTCAGTTTGCAGATCTGCTTATGAGAACTTGTCAGATATGAGTGAATTTCTGGTATCGCGAGCAGCCATGTGTGCCGCTGCTCTGGTGATGGGTTGCCTATCTTCACCCTCCTCCTCCTCCACCTCCACCTCCTCCTCATCCTATTCTTCAATGTTTGCACCGGATAAGGATGCTTCTCGAGCACATTCGAGCTCCTCCACCTGCAACCCTCTCTGTTGAGCGATGTTGTGCAGGACGCCACACACGATTATTATTCTACACACCCTCACTGGTGAGTACTGAAGGAATCCCCCAGTTCGATCCAGGCACCTGAAGCGCATCTTCAGCATTCCAATGGCTTGTTCAATGACGGACCTGGTGGCGATGTGACTGTGGTTGTACCGCTGCTGTGTCTCGTTGGTGGGCTTTCTCACAGGTGTCATGAACCACATCTGCAGGGGGTATCCCTTGTCTCCAAGGAACCAGCCCTTAAGTCTGTCATGGAAGAGGGACGGGATGTTGGACTCGCGCAAAATGAAGGAATCATGGCAGCTGCCAGGGAATTTGGCACACATCTGCAGAAATCTCTCCCGGTGGTCGCAAACCAGCTGCGCATTGATGGAGTGATATCCCTTTCGGTTGATGAACAGTCCTGACTCATATGCAGGTCCTCGGATTGCTCAGATAGCCCTGCACCTGTGGGAAGCCAGCGAGCGAGTTGGGACCCACTGCCCTCTTTGTCTGGCTGATGTCATCGCAGGGGAATTTTGACGTAGTCGGATGCCCTGGCAATCATGCCATACCTGTTGTACACACTTATGTGCAGACGACTGAGAGACCCTGGAGATGTCACAGGTGGCATCCTGGAAGGATCTGGA
This sequence comes from Heptranchias perlo, assembly GCF_035084215.1. Taxonomy (NCBI): domain Eukaryota; kingdom Metazoa; phylum Chordata; class Chondrichthyes; order Hexanchiformes; family Hexanchidae; genus Heptranchias; species Heptranchias perlo. The sequence continues at coordinate 52,823,745 of NC_090327.1, forward strand.
GGTGAAGAAATTGAGGGCAGTGGTGACTTTAACTGAGATAGGCAATGCGTGGCCACCAGGCCCAGCAGGGAGCAGCTCTGCATGAAGGAGTGCGCAGATGTCTGTGACCACCTGGCGACTCAATCTGAGCCTGTGTGGACATTGCTCCTCATAGATGTCCAGGAAGTTCAGCCTCTGCCTGTAGACCCTCTCATGAGGGTAGTGCCTCCTGCGATGTCGGCTCCTCCACTGGTCCCCTCTCTGCTCTTCTGCAGGTCCTTGTGGCGCAATCCTGCCTTGTGGAACTGCAACTCCGAGAACTGCACGTTGTGCCTGCCACGGATGATGATGTGCCTCCTCCTCAGATGTACTGTACAATAAATCCATTGTGCCCCCCCATTATGATGTTGTCACTTTGAGGGGGTCCAAAATGTAGGTAAATATGTCTGAACACAAGAATTCAGAGTGTGAATAAAGAAATCTCAGTCTAAACACAAAGAACTCCCAATCATTGGTTTAAAGGTCCAAATGAGGGCCGTCTGCAACTCGCCTCCATTTCCATGGCATCTTTCAGAGGCCACGGGAGGCACATTCAGGAGATGTTAAAATGGTTTGTGTAACAGAATACAAAAAGTTAATCGCCTTAAGTGGTTTAAATGCCTAAATAGGCCTTTTAAATATCAGCCTGCCGGCTTTAAGTGCCAGTGGGACTTCTGGGTGTCAGAAGCACGTGTGCATCCAAAACCGTCTGTGTCAAACTTGGAAGTAGGCGCGTTGGTGCCGGGAAGCAGTCCCACTCCGAAAACTTAGCGTTTTCACTACCCACCCGCCCCCCAACCACCCCCCTCCCCCCCCATTCTTGGGGGTTAAAATTTACCCTCATCTGCCTGCAGAATTTTGCTGTTGATTAACCTCAACCCCAAACTGTCATCTTCCTTTTGCAGAGTGTTGCCTATAAGAATATCCAGATCTTGGTTGTTGAAGTTAGTTTTCCACAGACTACAGCTGGATATTGCTTTGCGTGGGTGCGTTCCTCATTTCACAGCTGAATTAGAGACATTCCGTGATTTATACCAGTGAAGCATCTTGTTAGCTGCTTGAAAGTGTGAAAATGATCTTCATTGCAGGCGTATCCTGATTTATAACTTTAAGCTGGGCACATTGTAAGAATGAACGAGTATTCTGATATAAGGAAAATCAGGAGCAAAATGCACTCTTACTGTTGCATATCACAATTTGGGGTTTTAAGCACAACATTTAATTAAAGAGGAGAATATGAACCCAGGGTATTTTAATTTTTCACTTTGATTTCAGATTTAGAGGATGTAGCTATGGGTTGTGGGTTCAAGTCCCACTCCAGCAGTCAACACATAATCCAAACTGTTACCTCAGTAAAGTACTGAAGGAGTGCTGTATTGTCAGAGGTGCCACACTGCAGATCAGGCATTAAACTGAGGCTTTATTTGCTGGTTCAGGTGGATGTTAAAGATTCCTTGGCAGTATTCAAAGAAGAGCAAGAAGACATCCTAACCAATATTCTCATCCTTTTAAAATTCTCATCCTTGTTTTCAAATCCCTCCATGGCCTCGCCCCTCCCTATCTCTGTAACCTCCTCTAGCCCTACAACCCTCCAAGATCTCTGCGCTCCTCCAATTCTTGCCTCTTGTGTAGATCCAATTTTAATTGCACCACCATTGGCGCGGCCATGACTTCAGCTGCCATGGCTCTAAGCTCTGGAATTCCCTCCTTAAACCTCTCTGCCTCTCTATCTTTCTCTCCTCCTTTAAGACGCTCCTTAAAACCTACCTCTTTGACCAAGCTTTTGTTCACCTATCCTAATATCTCCTTATGTGGCTCAGAGACAAATTTTGTTTGATAACACTCCTGTGAAGCGCCTTGGAATGTTTTACTATGTTAAAGGTGCTATATAAATGCAAGTTGTTGTTGTCATTGTTGCTAACTTGAGGGCCTAGAAATTGGCAGGCCAGCACGAACTAGGCAACAATCCCTGCACCGGAACAGGTAGGTCCCAGGCACGCCCAATACTGGGCCTCATTTACATGAGGTCGGCAATTTACAAATGCCTGCTGAGTGGCAACAGGCCGCTCCCCAGCGAAGAGGATTTCAATTCCAGGCCTCTGCGTGCCAGCAGAAGCCGTGAGGCAGGTCCTGGGAGAGGGGAAAGCAATCGGAGGGGAGGGAGGCAACCGGAAGAGGGGGTTAGTGAATGGGCGAGGGCGTTAGTGATCAGGAGAGGGGGTTAGCGATTGGGAGAGGCGGTTAGTGACCGGGAGGGAGGGGGTTGATTGGGAGAGTGAGGGGGCGATTAGGAGGGGGCTGAGCAGGACCCAGCAATGGTCCTTGGCACTGCACTGGAGTCAGGAGGAGCACTCCTGCATCCCCCGGCTCCGCATTCAGTTAAGTATTTAAAAAAAAACTTAAATTTTTGGTGGCGGCCCGCAGCAGTCTAATTTTTCCTAAGCCCAGCCGGTCCGGTGCCGGCTATGTTCAGGTGGTCTTAAACTAGCGTTAGGCCCCCTATTTGCATATGGACGCTTCTTTTTCAACCTTCACCAATATGGCAAGGGGTGCACTACCGCAATGAAGGCATGCGTGTCACGCCCGCTACAACGGATGCTTAAGCGCCCATTTTTCACCTAGAAAATGGGTATTGTGCCATTGAATTTCGAGACCGAGGTCTCTAATTACACTCTTTCAGCATCGTCCAGTTATATGCCCCAAAAAATCTTAGCTGGGGGTAAAATTAAACTTTGGCGAATCCACTGCCCATTATACATGCAGCTCGATTTTCCTTTCCACCGGTGGGGTGTACACTGGGTGGCTGATCAGCTACCGTCCATTTTTAGCTCCTGCCGAAGTTGAATTTCACCTCTGGCTGTCTCTCACACCCATTTAGGTCACCAATGTAGATGCATGTGCATCTTTTGTTGCGTTGACGCATTTTGTTGTGTTGTTAAGCAATTGCTTCTTTCAGGGCTGCTGCAGCACTAATTTACAGAGAATTGAAACATCATAGTAGATGTGACTAAGAACTCAGTGATAAATCTAAGAATTTTATTTTGCATTACCTACACTGGGGCAAGCTATGAAGCCAATTAATTATTTAATATACAATAAATTCAGTGCAATTATAGATGCAGCAATAGGCAGATGAATAGGTGCACTTCAACGGTGAGTCCTTTTAGGCCCTAGTAAAAATGAATCACCTCCGTTGTGTTGCGTACTTTAATTCAAATGTAATTTTTGAATGTTAAATGTTAAGTGTTGAACGTTGAATGTTAAATAGAGTTAAAGAATCATTTGTTTCACACTGGAAAGGCAATATTTCAGTTATTAGTTTAATTGGAGCATTGTGTCCAATTCTGGGCACCGCACTTTAGGAAGGATGTGAAGGCCTTAGAGAGGGTGCAGAAAAGATTTACTAGAATGGTTCCAGGGATGAGGGTCTTTAGTTACGTGGATAGACTGGAGAAGCTGGGGTTGTTCTCCTTAGAGCAGAGAAGGTTGAGAGGAGATTTGATAGAAGTGTTCAAAATCATGATGGGTTTAAATAAAGTAAATAAAGAGAAACTGTTCCCATTGGCGGAGGGGTCGAGAACCAGAGGACACAGATTTAATGTGATTGGCAAAAGATCCAAAGGCGATGTGAGGAAAAACTGTTTTATGTAGCGAGTAGTTCTGATCTGGAATGCACTGCCTGAAAGGGTGGTGGATGCAGATTCAATTGTGGCTTTCAAAAAGGAACTGGACAAATATTTGAAGAGAAAAAATTTGCAGGGCTACGGGGAAAGAGTAGGGAGTGAGACCAAATGGATTGCTCTTACAAAGAGCTGGCACAGGCTTGATGGGCCGAATGGCCTCCTTCTGTGCTGTAATGATTCTATGAATTGTATAATTTTTTATTCTATTGGCTTAGAAATTGGGCCCTGCTTGGGGACAAAAGGTACTCATTTCACTGTGCTATGTCCTGTGCCTCAGGGGCACCAAATATACGTCCAACTCCCATACTGGGGGTCACATGATATTCAGGTGTACCTGGCGGTCACCTAAAACAGGTGTTAGGCAACTTGCCTAACACTTGTTTCAGGATCCATTCCAGAAATTGGTTAGCACTGAGTGGAGCATGTGCTGGGCATCCTACGCTCAAGTTTTTGGGTTCTTCAGCAGCCTAAACAGCAGTCCTTAAGGAGACCACTGAGGCTGCCAACAAAAAGGTACATTTTTAAAAAATCTTCACGTGGAGCCGGGAGCAGCAGGAATGGACCTCCCAACTCCACAGCACTACTGAGGCCTTCAGCCAGCACACACTAACTCCCTCCCGTTCCCCTCCCCCTCTCCCCCGAGAACTTACTTGAGGCAGCTGGCCCAAATTGAAGAGTCACAAACCAGCGAGCTGCGCATGCTGCAATTATTAAAATGAGGCCCAAATTTGTGTGAACCTCATGGCCTCCAGCTTCTGGCACATACCAGGAACACGCTGCCCCCAAAAATGAGCCAAAACCAATTTCTAGGCCATTGCCTCTGAATTAAATTGTGGGAGGCCAGCATGCAAACGCTTAACATGCTTGTCTGAAATTCCTTCCTGTGCTATTTTAGCAAATGCATTTCCAGTTGAGAGGAATTTTGAACGAACATGTTAAGCCTTTATACACTAGTATTCCACAGAGTAATTTCAGGGCATATTCTTGTCTGTTCTCTGCCTACTTGCCAATTTCAAAACAACTAACAGATCAATTATGCAGTTTCTAATAAGATAATTTTTTGATGGGTGAGTCTACTGACATAAAGCAATGTAGTTCAACTATTGCAATGATTAAAGATTTGAGGAGAGATTTTTCTCGGTCTGTGCTGGATTGCCGGAAGGAAAATTGTGTGGACTTCTTTACAGGCGTATGCTCTGACCAGACCAATTTTCCAATATTTGCTGTGCCGTGGCAATCTAGTGCCAGGAAAATCTTCCCTCTCTATCGTCATGAAAATGAGAGAAAAAGAAGTTCCTGACTGCAAACAAAAGGGACTGCTTTCTACATTCAATAATTCATCAGACTGGAAGTTCAGCACAGTCATTTCAATATCACACCAACTGAAGAAATTAAATAGTGTGATCTTCTATTTGAACATCACAGTACTAAAACCATTCATATTTTATCACCACTGAAAGGAATGTAGCGACAGTTCAGCAGCACATTGAATGTGCATGTTGCGTTTTCATATTTAGTTAGCAGTTTCTAATCTCTGCAGTAGAAACCATATTGAATATGGAGTTCTAGGATCAAAGACGAAACATACTCTCTTTCATTCCTACTTTAATTTTTGATGCACATTAATCACATATTTAATACTCATCACTTGACTGAGCATTACAGATGAGAAAACAAGAATAGTTAAGAGGAGATCTAATAGCATATTCAAAATTATGAGAGGTTTTGATAAACAAAATAGGGAAAAGTTATTTTCACTGGTTGGTGAGTCGTTAACTAGAGGGCATAAATTTAAGATCATCATCAAAAGAATGAAGGGGAGAGGTTAGAACTTTTTTTTATACAGAGGGTTGTTAGAACATGGAATACCCTGGCAGAAACAGTGGTGGAAGCAAAATCAATAATGGCTTTTAAAAGATAAGTGGATAAATATTTGAGAAAGAAAAATTTAAAAGAATATGGGGAAATGGCAGGGGAATGATCTAAGTGGTCAGCTTTATCAGGGAGCTAAAACAGATGTGATGGGTAAGTGGCTTCCTTCTGTGCAGTAAAATTCTATGATTCTATATAATTCTACTTCCCTTTAAAGGATAATAGGTCATTTCAGGGATTTAAAAAAAGAGTTCGGCTAGATTTGAAAAATGATTTTATTTCTTTGCAGAAAAGCAATTTAATTCCTGGGTTAAAAGAAGGTAGAAATTGTTTTTATTTTTTTCATCCGCTATCTATCACCCAGATGTGGCTTGTCCAGGTACAATTGAGTGGGATATTACTGTCAGGCCATGTCATTTCAATTCCCCTCTATGATTACTTTAAAATATTATGACTGAATTTTTGTTTTTTAATAGTGGCCCTTAAAGTGAACATGTGCAGTGCATCGAGCTCCCATACATTGGTTTTTGGAGTACCATGATTCCTCTCACGGTGAGTTCCTGAATTCAGTCACAACATCAGGGAGATGTCCCTGACTGATGCCTGGCAGCTCCCCACTGACAGAGGGCTAAAATCAGAGGGCTAGTCACTGCAGGCCATTCTTTTACAGGCCTGTTGGCAGATGATCACCTAGTGACATCACCGGACAAGAGATAACAGATAACTTCCTTCTTGCCACTCTTTCATCCATGATTGTGGCAGGAAAGAGCAAAGGGGAATATTTTTTATACTCATGTGATTTTTCATTAAAAAATAGTGAAACAAGAAACTATATCCCAAAAAGGAGAAACATTATATATTGAACATAAATAATATCCCTAATGGTGCTGGTATATTGAGATTTACGTTCAGCTGTTTAACAATAATAACAGTGAAGTGATAGATGGTGTTGTCATTGGCAAGACACATTACAACATGAATTTAAAACAACTTCATACTATTGTCGAAGCCTGGCAATAACCACAGTGCAGTTAAGATATTACAGCCATTTGAGAGCAAGCTAATAGAAAATACATATGTCTTGTTTTTGTGTTAAATATTAATTTAATTGTCACTTTTTCCTTCCAAATAATTATTTTTTTAAGTTTCAGCATTCTAAACATAAATTCAGTATGTTACTGGAATGGCTCTGCTTATCTTCCTCCTCCTGCCACTTCTCCCGTGGGCTCTTCCCATACTTCCTTCCCTTTCCCTTGAACAATGTAGGCAGAATACCAGAAAAATACTCAGATGCATTATTTAGTATCTGAACAGTCATGATGGTATTGCCCAGGGGCTGCATTACCATTCCCAAAGTATCATTATAGTTATAAAATTCATAACAATGCCGGTGTCATCTTCTTCTTTCACAGGAAACCCAAGAGCGGAGGCTAATTATAACAGACTATCATGCTCCTTTCAGCACCTTGTATCAAACCACGTCACTTAAATGAGGTACAATACCTGTCAGGCACATTTCGAAGGATATTAATGAGTTTGCAGAGGGAACATAGTGCGATTCAGTTGTATCAAATATTGGTGTAACTCTGTATTCATAGTTAAATAGAGGAAAGTCTCTGACTGTATCCCTCTGACCTGGAAATGTTTTTTATGATTAGTAGCTCCACGCTATGTAGTAAAGGTGGCTGCTGAATACAGACCTCGGGGGACAAATTGGGCCATGTAACGCCCGTTTTGTAGGCGCGACATGGACACCTAAGTGCCAAAAATGGCGTCCGAGATGCGCGCGCACACTTCTGGCACCATATTGGTAAAGGTGGTTACACCCAATGAATGCCGGAAGCATGTAGAGTAGGGAAATTATGACATAAATCAGTGTGCAACGCTGATTTGAAGCAGCCGGCAGTATTTTCGAACCCGTTCCAGCCAACACAGTGTTCTAACCTTGGACAGCTGAACAGGACTTAAAGGGCATGAAGGGCACCCCCACCAGCGCTATTTAAAGGGAGCATGCAGGAGTTACAGGTTAGTTGCTGGATTAGTTATTCTGGCAGCTGGTACAATTGTGGGTGTTTGTGGGAGTTTCCTTTACTTGGAGAAAGTTGCAATTTTCTATAGAGGGTGGTCTGGCTGGTTTTGCAGTACTGTTAGTGGCATTTAAAATAGTGTGCTGAACAAGGTTGCTTCCAGACATGGGTGGCCTACTAGGGCTTCCTCTGGGAATTGAATAGAGTGGGAGCATGCAGAGAGGCCACAGAGAGCAGGACAAGCTGCCAGAAGAGGAAGGAGGAGAAGGAGGAGGCGCAGGGTACTCAGCAGGAGGTCATATCCAACGAGGGCCTTCAGGGACAGTGGGCGCTAAATTGGGCCGTGTAGCGCCCGTTGTTTCAGCACTACACGGCCTCTCTGACATCCAAGATGGCATCTTGGATGTCAGAACGCTGGAAGCATGTAAAGTAGGGAGAAAATGCGTGCAATCAGCGTGCAACGCTGATTTAAAGTGATAGACACCATTTTCGACCTTAACGCTCAACTCAACGCACTGAGAGTTCCCAGACAACATTTGAGAGTGGTTTGGCAGGTACTGCCTTACGGTTTGGAAAGTTACAACCGAGGTTGAACAACTTTCCTGGCAACCATGGGCGGTCTGCTAGGGCTCCCGCTGGGCATTGAACATGACTGGGAACATGCAGAGAGACTATGCACAGCAGGTCAAGCTGCAAGGAGATGGAGGACGAGGAGACGCAGGGCACTGAGCAGGAGGCCCTACCCACTGAGGGCCTTCCAGGATCAATTCTCTTATCTCAACATGACCGAGGGGGATTGCATCCGATGCCTGAGGTTCACCAAGGAATTCGTGACCGAGATCTGCCAACTGGTGTGGCCACAACTGCAGCCTCAGAGTAGGGCGAGGACAGCATTGCCTGTGGCTGTGAATGTCACCATGGTGCTGAATTTCTACGGCTCAGGATCATTTCAGGCCTCTGCTGGTGACATGTGCACATCTCAGTATGCGGTGCACTGCTGCATAAGGGAGGTCACAGATGCACTGTACCAGATGAGGAACAGGTTTATCACCTTCCCTCTCCACAGAGACAAGCAGAACAAGTGAGCACGGGGGTTCGCTCGCATTGCTGGCTTCCCCATGGTGCAGGGTGCCATTGACTGAACACATATTGCCCTGCGTGCCCCGCAAGTCAACTCAGCTATCTTCGTCAACCGAAAGGGCTTCCACTCCCTAAACGTGCAGCTGGTGTGTGACCACATGCATCGATGCCCGCTACCCTGTGAGCAGTGCGGCAGTCCAACGTGCCAGCTATCTTTCACCCGCCTCGGCAAGTCAAAGTCTGGCTACTGGCCAACAAGGGCTATCCCCTCACGCCGTGGCTCATGACATCGGTCAGGAACCCATGCACACGTGCGCAGCAGGCCTATAATGAGAGCCATGCTGCCACATGCAACATCGTGGAGCACACCGTAGGCCTCCTCAAACAACGCTTCCGCTGCCTGGACCGGTCTGGAGGAGCCCTGCAGTACTCCCCTGAGCGGGTGGGCAGACTCGTGGTGCTATGCTGCATGCTGCACAACCTCACCATCATGAAGGATCAGCCTTTGCCACCAATGATTGGAGAAGACCCTGAGCCAGAGGTGGAGGAGGAGGACACTGAAAAGGAAGAGGCTGAGGAGGAGGAGGAAGTGGCTGAGGAGGAGGAGGAGGAGGAGGTGAAGCCAGAAAAAGAAGTGGAGGAAGACACAAGGATGCAACAGGAACCACATGCCTTGTCTGCAAGGGCTGTGCGTGCTCGCCTGATCTGTGCCCGCTATCAATAATATGAACTACATCCCCCAACTCACCAACAGTCCTACACTCCCTACCTTTCCACTCCCACAAGACAATCAAATCACCCTTCATCTGATTACACATTGGTTTCTTTCTCAGCTCATTGCATAAATAAAAACCACAACAAATGCAAATTCAAAGTCACATTTATCAATTAATAAATGAAACTATGCAAACAGAGCAGAACTATTCACCCTAGTGCATTCCCTTAGTGCCTGTTGTTCGTGTGCCTCTACCTATCCTAGTGCTCCTATGAGGTGCTTCACCAATGGTTGGAGCATGGGTGGTGGGAGGCTGCTGGCCTTCAATGGAGGAACGTCCAGATGGCCTTGGAGGATGACCTTGAGCAGCTCTGGGCTGGGAGGGCCCGGCTTCAGACTGCACCAGCTCACCATGGGCTGCAGCAGTCTGGACTGGCTGGCCGATAGGCAACAGGGGCACTGGCGGAGTGGCAGGGATGGGAGCAGGAAGCCTGTCGTTCTGAGAGATGACAGCAGGTCCGACTGCCATGGCGCCATTGCCACTCTCCTGGGGCGGCGCCTCAGCAATCCTGGAGAACAGATTGCTGGAGTGCTGTGACGCCCTGGAAGCCCCATTCCACAGTGGTCCTCAGACCCACTATAGTAGCAGTCTGAGCTTCCAAGGCAGCAGTCTGAGCTGCAAATGCAGCAGTCAGACCTTGAATGGCAGATGTTTGTGTACAATGGAAGCTGTGACATCAGTCATCAGACGCTGCATCATGGTGGCTTCCACAGGTGCGCTGATGGAGGTGACCACCCGTTCCATGTTGGAAAGGATGGGCTCCAAGCTCTGCGCAAAGTCCTGTGCCAAGTTGGAGCTGGACTCCTCCATGCCCCATCTCATTATGCACAGGCTTTCTGGCAGGCTTTCCAGTGCCCCAAGCATTTGGTGGTGTACGCCCAATAGCCTTCTTCTGTAGCCTGACCCATCGGAGTCCTCATCTGACTCCTCTGCAGCAGAACTAGTGAGTGACCTTGCCCTCCGGCGAGCTGGCACCTGTGGTATCCGTTCCCTCTGCCCCAGCTCCTGTGCACTTGTGCTCGGTGTCTCACCATGTACAGATCCCTCCTCTAATCTAGCCTCTAAAGGACGCGCAGTTTCAGTCTCTGAGCTGGTGGAAGCAAGTGTCAGATTGCATGAAGGTGTGACTTCAATGTCCCCCTCCTCCTCTTCCTTCTCCTCCTCCTCCTCCTCCTCCTCCTCGGGTGCCGTCACGTGCTCTTGGGTATCTGCAATGACAATGGGAAATAGGTTGAGTTGTGGAGTGGGCAGAGGAGCAAGTAAGATGTGCGTGCTGACAGCATCTGCAGGACGTGAGTCAGAAAAGATTATGGGTGGAGGGAGATGTGGGAAAGGAGAAGGAGCATTAAATATGCAGAGACCCCCTTCATCAGGACCTCCAGCGTGGCATGTTGTCACGGCTGCAGCGACGGCCCACCCAATGATCTGAAGCACTGTCTCCTCGGGGGGGGGGGGGGGGGGCGGTGAGTATGTGTAAGTGTCCCTGTCCACCCTCAGGTCTCTCCTGCTGCCGGCTGTTATGCGCCATCTTCTCCTGCAAGACAGAGGACAGTGTGTCAATGAGTATCCTGCAAGGTGTGTGGGTGATGTGCCTGTCGTAGTCGAATAGTTGCCAGTTAGTGTGACCTGTGAGTGGTGGTTGTGTGGCCTGCAAGTGTGGTACTATGTGCGGGTGAGGTGCAGCATTCAGAGTGCAGCATTGCGTATGGATGGGCAGTGTTTGTTGTTGGGTGGGTCTCGGGGGGTGTGATGCGTGGAGCAGTGGTGCAGTTGGTAGGATGCGCCACTTGACACTTGCATTCACTCACCTTGACCACTCGTGTCAAATCATTGAACTTCTTTCGGCACTGCACCCACGTGTGTGGTGCAATGCTCCGAGCGTTGACTTCCTGCGCCACAGCCTGCCAATGCCTGGGGAGCTGCAGTCTGGAGGGTCACCTGCCACTTCGGGTACATGTTGGCCCTCTTTTCATCTATCCCTTCCACCAGGCCTCCAGTACATCATCAAAGAATCGTGGAGTCCTCTCTCGTGCCAGTCCTGCTATCCTCGTGGCCATTTTTCCCTTCTCTTAGTAAACTGTGTACCTGTCATTTGAAATGTGCACGTGCACCTTTAAGAGGTGCAGGCTGCTGATGACGTGCGCTGTGCACGTCCCATTTCCAACTTCCTCATTCTCCGTGCAGCCTCTCAGCAATGCGGGTAGCGCTGGCTGCATGGAGCTATCATTGCTAATTAGCAGGCAGCATGGAGTTCACGTGCTGCCTGCGTAGGGGCCATCGGGCGTGGGGTACTAGCGCATCATGCTACCCTCGCCCAAAAACGGCCCTTATCGGATTTTTCCCCCCAATTCTCTTACCTGAACTTCAGCGATGAGATCATGACTGAGATTTGTCAACTGCTGCAACCACAACTGTAGCCTCAGAGTAGGGCAAGGACAGCCTGTGGCTGTCAAGGTGACCGTGGTGCTTAATTTTTAAGGCTCTGGCTCCTTTCAGGATGCTGCATCTCACAGTTTGCAGTGCACTGCCGTATAAGGGAGGTCACTGAAGCTCTGTACACACTCTGAAACAGATTCATAACACTCCCTCTTGCCAGAGACAAGCAGCATGAGCGAGCATGAGGGTTTGCTCGCATTGCAGGCTTCCCCATGTTGCAGGGTGCTATTGACTGCATGCATATTGCCATGCTTGCTCCACATTTGAACTTCGCCATTTTCATGAACAGAAAGGGATTCCACTCCCTCAATGTGCAGCTGGTGTGTGACCACACACAGCGCATCCTGCAGGTCAATGCCCTCTATCCTGGCAGCTATCATGATTCCTTCATTCTGTGGCAGTCCAACATGCCACCTATATTTCAACTAGCATGGCAAGTCAAAGGCTGGCTACTGGGCGACATGACTCCGGTCAGGAACCCACGCACACGTACACAGCAGGCGAACAACGAGAGGTATCAAGATTCATCGTTGTATGCTGCATGCTGCACAACCTCGACCTTAAGAGAGGACAGCCCTTGTCACCGCCTAGCAGGCGAGAACCTGAGCAAGAGGAAGAGGAAGAAGAGGTAGAGGAGGAAGGGGAGGAGGAAGGGACAGAGGAAGAAGTGGAGGAGGAGGAGGAGGAGGAAGTGGTGGAGGAGGCAAGGAGGTAACAAGGTAGACAGGCCCAGTCTGCCAGGGCTCTACGTGATCAGACGATTAATGAGCGATACCAGTAACCTAAACAACACCTCCCCATTCACCAACAGTCTCACATTCCTCACCTTTCCTCTCCCATATGACCATCAAATCATTCTCCTTATGATTACATATTGCTTCCTCCCTCAGTTCATCGCAGAAATAAAAACCACCACCAAATACAAATTCATAACCACATTTACAGATTTACACATCAAATGATTCAAACAAACTGATACGATTCACCCTTGTGCATTCCCTCAGTGCCTGTCGTTCGAGTGCCTTTTCCTTTCCTAGTGCTTGTATGAGGTGCATCCCCAATGCCTGAAGCATGGGTGGTGGGAGGCTGCTGGCCTTCAATTGAGGAGCGTGCAGATGGCCTTGGAGGACGACCTTGAGCAGCTCTGGGCCGGGAGGGCCCGGTTTCAGACTGCACCATCTTGACCTGGGCTGCAGCAATCTGGCCTGGCTGGCTGACAGGCAACAGCAAAAGCACTGGCAGAATGACAGGGGTGGGAGCAGGAATGCTGTCCTCCTGAGAGAGAACAGCAGGTTCGTCTTTCATGGAGTCACTGCCACTCTCCCGGGGCAGTGCCTCAGCAATCCTGGTGATCTGCTGGAGAACAGATTGCTGGACTGCTGTGATGCCCTGGAAGCCCCATTCCACTGTGGAACCCGAACCCAAGATAACAGCAGTCTGAGCTTGCAAGGCAGCAGTCTGAGCTCGAAATGCAGCAGTCAGACCTTGGATGGCAGATGTTTGTGCTGCAATGGAAGCTTTGACATCGGTCATCAGATGCTGCATCATGGTGGGTTCCACAGGTCATGGAGGTGACCACCCGTTCCATGTGGGAAAGGATGGGCTTCAAGCTCTAAGCAAAGCCCTGTGCCAAGTTGGAGCTGAACTCCTCCATGCCCTTTTGACATTGTGTGTAGGCTTTCTAGCAGGCTTCCCAGTGCATCAAGCATTTGGTTGTGTGTGCCCATTAGCCTTCTTCAGTAGCCTGGCCCATCGAAATCATCATTTGAATGCTCGGCAGCAGAACTAGTGTGGGACCTCGCCTTCTGGTGAGCTGACACCTGCGGAATCCGTACCTCCCACCCTAGCTCCTGTGCACTTGTGCCCAGTTTCTCAACTCGTGCAGATCCCCCCTCTATTGTAGCCTCTAAAGTACGCGCGGTGTCAGTATCTGAGCTGGCGGCTGCGAGTGTAAGATCGAGTGACGGTGTGTCTGCTTCATCAATGTTGTCTTCCTCTGCCTACTCTGATGGTGCCGCTTCCAGTTCTTGGGTATCTGAAATGGCAAAGGGTTGAGTTGTGGGGCGGGGAGAGGAGAAAGATTGAAAAAGAGCGGCGGCAGCAGAATCGGCAGAGAGCGGAGCATCACGGGAGAGGCTGAGGAGATGATTTAAAGAGTGGCAGCAGCAGAATCGGCAGAGCGCGGAGCACCACGGCTGAGGAGATGATTTAAAGAGTCGCAGCAGCAGACTCGGCAGAGAGCGGAGCTGTGCATGAGAGGCTGAGGAGGAGATTTAAAGAGCGGCAGCAGCAGAATCGGCAGAGCGTGGAGCACTGCAGGAGAGGCTGAGGAGGAGATTTAAAGAGCGGCAGCAAAATCGTCTCCTGAAAACAGGGTGAAATCATAAACAAAAAAAAACAAAAAACAATCAAGCAGCAATGTCACAGATCAGCATATAGGTGATTGGTTGGTGAGTATTACTGTTTTTTTTGCTTTCTATGTTAGGGCAGTGGTTTAAACTAAGAGCTGGGAAACTAATATTAAAGTAATATTAATATTACTTTATGAAATTAATAACTTAAACTAGATAAACTAATTAGTTAGTAAAACTAAAAATATCGAGTGAATAAAAACTTTAACTAATTAAATGTATAAAACAAGGTTAGATAGGGATGGCAGGGCAGGTGGTGTGTCGTAACTGCAACATTTGGGAGTTTGTGGAGAGCAGTGAGATCCCGAGCAACCACATCTGTGGTAAGTGTCTGCAACTCGAGGAACTTCGGCTCAGAATTGTTGAGCTGGAGTCTGAGCTGCAGACATTGCAACGCATCAGGGAGGGAGAGTTACCTAGACACTTTGATCCAGGAGGCAGTCACATTTCTTAGTCTGGGATTTGGTTTGTGGTCAAGGACAGGAGGATGTGACTGTGTGTCAGGCAGGTAAGTGGACCCAGGATGCAGTGATGGAGGAACCTCAGCCTTTGATCTTGACCAACAGGTACGAGGTACTTGCTACCTGTGTGGATGAGAACAAAGACTGCAGGGAGGATGGGCAATTTGACCATGGCACTGCGGTACAGGAGCCCTTTCAAGTAGGGGGAGTAAAAAGGAATGTGGTAGTGGTAGGGGATAGTATAGTCAGGGGGATAGATACTGTTCTCTGGAGCCGCGACCGGGAGTCCCGAAGGCTGTGTTGCCTGCCCGGTGCCAGGGTTAAGGACATCTCCTCGCGGCTGGAGAAGAACTTGGAGCATGAGGTGGAGGATCCAGTTGTCGTGGTCCACGTAGGAGCCAATGACATAGGTAGAACTAGGAATGAGGTTCTGCTGAGGGAGTTTGAGGAGTTAGGGTCCAAATTAATAAGCAGAACCTCAAAGACAATAATCTCTGGATTATTACCTGAGCCACGCGCAAGTTGGCATAGGGTCAAACAGAGATAAATGCAATGATCAAAGAGTGGAGTGGGAGACAGGGATTTCGATTCTGGGGCACTGGCACCAGTACTGGGAAAAGAGGGAGCTGTTCCACTGGGACGGTCTCGACTTAAACAGCGCTAGAACCAGTGTCCTGGCGAATTGAATAACTAGCAGCGCCTCTAGCCAAACTGCTCCAGTACAGCTGCAACACTGGCATCCACCCAACAATGTGGAAAATTGCCCAGGTATGTCCTGTCCACAAAAAGCAGGACAAATCCAATCGAACCAATTACCATGCCATCAGTCTACTCTCAATCATCAGCAAAGTGATGGAAGGTGTCGTCGACGGTGCTATCAAGCGGCACTTACTCACCAATAAGCTGCTCACCGACGCTCAGTTTGGGTTCCGCCAGGACCACTTGGCTCCAGACCTCATTACAGCCTTGGTCCAAACATGGACAAAAGAGCTGAATTCCAAAGGTGAGGTGAGAGTGACTGCCCTTGACATCAAGGCAGCATTTGACCGAGTGTGGCAACAAGGAGCCCGAGTAAAATTGAAGTCAATGGGAATCAGGAGGAATACTCTGCAGTGGCTGGAGTCATACCTAGCACAAAGGAAGATGGTAGTGGTTGTTGGAGGCCAATCAGCTCAGCCCCAGGACATTGCTGCAGGAGTTCCTCAGGGCAGTGTCCTTGGCCCAACCATCTTCAGCTGCTTCATCAATGACCTTTCTCCATCATAAGATCAGAAATGGGGATGTTCGCTGATGATTGCACAGTGTTCAGTTCCATTTGCAACCCCTCAGATAATGAAACAGTCCGTGCCCGCATGCAGCAAGACCTGGACAACATCCAGGCTTGGGCTGATAAGTGGCAAGTAACATTCGCGCCAGACAAGTACCAGGCAATGATCTCCAACACGAGAGAGTCTAACCACCTCCCATTGACATTCAATGGCATTACCATTGCCGAATCCCCCACCATCAACATCCTGGGGGTCACCATTGACCAGAAACTTAACTGGACCAGCCATATAAGTATTGTGGCTACAAGAGCAGGTCAGAGGCTGGGTATTGTGCAGTGAGTGACTCACCTCCTGACTCCCCAAAGCCTTTCCACCATCTACAGGGCACAAGTCAGGAGTGTGATGGAATACTCTCCACTTGCCTGGATGAGTGCAGCTCCAACAACACTCAAGAAGCTCGACACCATCCAGGACAAAGCAGCCCGCTTGATTGGATCCCATCCACTACCCCAAACATTCACTCCCTTCACCACCGGCGCACCATGGCTGCAGTGTGTACCATCTACAGGATGCACTGAAGTAACTCACCAAGGCTTCTTCGACAGCACCTCCCAAACACACGACCTCTACCACCTAGAAGGACAAGGGCAGCAGGCACATGGGAACAACACCACCTGCACGTTCCCCTCCAAGTCACACATCATCCCGACTTGGAAATATATCGCCGTTCCTTCGTCACTGGGTCAAAATCCTGGAACTCCCTACCTAACAGCCCTGTGGGAGAACAGTCACCACACGGACTGCAGCGGTTCAAGAAGGCGGCTCGCCACCACCTTCTCAAGGGCAATTAAGGATGTGCAATAAATGCTGGCCTTGCCAGTGACGCCCACATTCCATGAACGAATAAAAAAAAGATAGGGCTTCAAACTAAAAAGCGGTGGGGGAGAGGGTCCCGGTAAGGGTAAATTTATAAATCTATAGGGAAAGCCGCAGAGCAGTGTACCAATTTGGGTAAAGATAAGCAGAATGTGTCAGGAAGGGAAAGAGAGTTTAACAATAATGGTGCATCAGTGAATAAGGTCAAACTAGGGAAACATAGCAAAAAGTTATAATTAAAGGCGCTTTATCTTAATGCACAAAACATTCGTAACAAGATAAATTAATTAATGGCACAAATAGAGATAAATGGGTTTAAACTAGTAGCCATTACTGAGATGTGGTTGCAGGGAGACCATGGTTGGGAACTAAATATTCCAGGGTGCTTGACTTTTCAATAAGACAGATAAAATGGAAAAGGGCGGGGGGATAGCCCTGATAATAAAGGATGACATAAAGACAGTAATGAGAAAGGATTCGGCTTGGAAGATCAGGAAATAGAATCAGCATGGGTGGAGATAAGAATTAACAAGGGACAGAAAATACTGGTGGGAGTAGATTATGGGCCCTCTAACAGTAATTATACTGTTCCACAGAGTATTAATCAAGAAATAAGAGGAGCTTGTAACAAAGTCAATGCAAGAATTACGGGGGACATTAATCTTCGTATGGACTGGACAAATCAAATTGGCAAAAGTAGTTTGGAGGACGAGTTCATGGAATGCATTTAGGAACATAGGAACAGGAGTAGGCCATTCAGCCCCTCGTGCCTGCTCCGCCATTTGATAAGATCATGGCTGATCTGTGATCTAACTCCATATACCTGCCTTTGGCCCATATCCCTTAATACCTCGATGCCAGAAAGCTATCTATCTCAGATTTAAATTTAGCAATTGAGCTAGTATCAATTGCCATTTGCAGAAGAGAGTTCCAAACTTCTACAACCCTTTGTGTGTAGAAATGTTTTCTAATCTCGCTCCTGAAAGGTCTGGCTCTAATTTTTAGACTGTGCCCCCTACTCCTAAAATCCCCAACCAGCGGAAATAGTTTCTCTCTATCCACCCTATCTGTTCCCCTTAATATCTTATAAACTTCGATCAGATCACCCCTTAACCTTCTAAACTCTAAAGAATACAACCCCAATTTGTGTAATCTCTCTTTGTAACTTAACCCTTGAAGTCCGGGTATCATTCTAGTAAACCTACGCTGCACTCCCTCCAAGGCCAATATGTCCTTCCGAAGGTGCGGTTTGAGACCAAAAAGGTAACCTATGTGTGGAGGCGGAAGATGTGGGTATGGTTCTTAATGAATACTTTGCGTCTGTCTTCACAAAAAAGAGGGATGATGCAGACATTGTAGTTAAGAAGGAGGAGTGTGAAATATTGGATGGGATAAACATAGTGAGAGAGGAATTATTAAGGTGATTAGCATCTTTGAACGTAGGTAAATCTCCAGGCCCAGATGAAATTTATCCCAGGATGTTAAAAGAAGCAAGGGAGGAAATAGCAGGGGCTCTGAGAATCATTTTCCAATGCTCACTGGACACAGACACAGTGCCGGAGGATTGGAGGACTGCTAACATTGTACCGTTGTTTAAAGAGGAAGCAAGTGATAGATCGAGTAATTACAGGCCAGTCAGTCTAACATCAATGGGGGGCAAATTGTTGGAATCAATTCTGAGAGACAGGATAAACTGTCACTTAGAAAGGCACGGAGTAATCAAGGACAGTCAGCATGGATTTGTTAAGGGAAGGTCATGTCTGACTAATTTGATTGAATTTTTTGAGGAGGTAACAAGGGGGGTAGATGAGGGTAGCGCATTTGATGTAGTCTACATGGATTTTAGCAAGGCTTTTGACAAGGTCCCACATGGCAGACTGGTCAGAAAAGTAAAAGCCCATGGGATCCAAGGGAAAGTGGCAAATTGGATCCAAAATTGGCTCAGTGGCAGGAAGCAAAGGATAATGGTTGACAGGTGTTTTTATGACTGGAAGGATGTTTCCAGTAGAGTTTCGCAGGGCTCAGTACAATGTCCCTTGCTTTTTGTGATTAATATTACTGATTTGGACTTAAATGTAGGGGGCATGATTAAGAAGTTTGCAGATGATAAAAAAATTGGCCGTGTGGTTGATAGTGAGGAGGAAAGCTATAGATCGCAGGAAGTATCAATGGACTGGTCAGGTGGGCAGAAAAGTGGCAAATGGAATTCAATCCGGAAAAGTGTGAGGTATTGCATTTGGGGAGGGCAAACAAAGCAAGAGAATACACAATAAATGGAAGGATATTGAAAGGTGTAGAGGAAGTGAGGGAACTTGGAGTGCATGTCCACAGATGCCTGAAGGTAGCAAGACAGGTAGATAAGGTGGTTAAGAAGACATTTGGAATAATTTATTAGCCGAGGCATAGAATATAAGAGCAGGTAGGTTATGCTGGAACTGTATAAAATACTAGTTAGGCCACAGCTTGTGTACTGCATACAGTTCTGGTCACCACATTACAGGAAAGATATGATTGCACTAGAGAGGGTGCAGAGGAGATTTACGAGGATGTTGCCAGGAGTGGAGAAATTTAGCTATGAGGAAAGATTGGATAGGTTGGGGATGTTTCCTTGGAACAGAGGAGACTCAGGGGTGATTTAGTTGAGGTGTACAGATTTTGAGGGGCCTAGACAGAGTGGATAGGAAGGGTCTATTTCCCTTAGCAGAGTGGTCAGTGACCAGGGGGTATAGATTTAAAGTGATTGGTAGAATGATTGGAGGGGAGCTGAGGAAAACATTTTTCACCGAGAGGGTGGTAGGGGTCTGTAACTCACTGTCTGAAAGGGTAGTCGAGGCAAAAACCCTCAACTCATTTAAAAAGTACCTGGATGTGCACCTGAAGTGCCGTAACCTGTAAGGCTACGGACCAAGTGCTGGAAAGTGGGATTAGGTTGGGTGGCTCATTTTCGGCCGCCACGGACACGATTGGCCGAATGGCCTCCTTCTGTGCCATAATTTTTCTATGCTTCTATGAGACATTTTCCTAGAACACTATGTTGTGGAACCAACCAGGGATGAAGCCATTTTAGATCTAGTCTTATGTAATGAGACAGGGTTAATTAATAATCACATAGTAAGGGTTCCTCTGGGGAAGAGTGATTATAATAGGTCGAATTTCTTATTGAGTTTGAGAGTGATTAATTTAAGTCCAAAACTAGAGTCTTAAACTTAAACAAAGCCAATTATATGAGGGGGGAGTTGGCTAAGGTAGATTGGGAAATGAGATTAAAAGATATGACGGTAGATAAGCAATGGCAAATACTTAAAGAAATATTTCATAATTCTCAATGAATATACATTCCATTAAGAAATAAAAACTCCACAGGAAAAGTGATCCATCCGTGGCTAACTATAGAAGTTAAGGATAGTATTAGATTAAAAGAAGAGGCCTATAATGTTGCCAAAAGAGCATAAGCCTAAGGATTGAGAGAGTTTTAGAAACCAGCAAAGGATGGCCAAAACTTTGATAAAGAGGGAGCAAATAGAATATGAGGGTAAACAAGCAAGAAATATAAAAACAGATTGCAAGAGCTTCTACAAGTGTGTAAAAAGGAAACGGGTAGGAAAAGTAAACATTGATCCCCCAGAGGCTGAGACAGGAGAAATTATAATGGGGAATCAAGAAATGGTAGATGTGTTAAACAAATATTTTGTATCTGTCTTCACAGTAGAAGACACAAAAAGCATACCAAAAATAGTGGGGAACCAAGGGGTTAATAAGAGTGAGGAGCTTAAAGTAATTATTATCAGCAGAGAAACATACTTGAGGAACTAATGGGACTAACAGCCAATAATTCCCCTGGACCTGATGGCCTACATCCGAGGGTTCTAAAAGAGGTGGCTGCAGAGATAGTGAATGCATTGGTTACGATCTTCCATATGATTGGAAGGTAGCAAATATAACCCCGCTATTCAAGAAAGGAGGGAGAGAGAAAACAGTGGTGAACATTTAAAGAAATATTTCATAATTCTCAATGAATATACATTCCATTGAGAAATAAAAACTCCACAGGAAAAGTGATCCATCCATGGCTAACTGTAGAAGTTAAGGATAGTATTAGATTAAAAGAAGAGGATTATAATATTGCCAAGAGTGTAGTAAGCCTCAGGATTGAGAGAGTTTTAGAAACCAGCAAAGGATGACCAAAAAATTGATAAAGAGGGAGAAAAAAGAATTTGAAAGTAAACAAACAAGAAATATAAAAATAGATTGTAAGAGCTTCTACAAGTATGTAAAAAGGAAGAGATTAGTGAAAGTAAGAATGGGTCCCTTAGAGGCAGAGTCAGGAGAAATTATAATGGGGAATAAGGAAATGACAGAGACATTAAACAAATATTTTGTATCTGTCTTCACAGTAGAAGATACAAAAATAATATCAGAAATAATGGGGTACCAAGGGTCCAATGAAAGTGAGGAACTTAAAATAGTTAACATTAGTAGTGAAAAAGTACTGGAGAAATTAATGGGACTAAAGGACGACAAATCCACTGGACCTGATGGCCTACATCTTTGAGTTTTAAAAGAGGTGCCTGCAGAGATAGTGGATGCATTGGTTGTGATCTTCCAAATTCCCTAGATTCTAGTCCCAGTGGATTGGAAGGTAGCAAATGTAACACTGCTATTCAAGAAAGGAGGGAGAGAGAAAACAAGGAACTACAAGCCAGTTAGCCTGACATCAGTAGTAGGGAAAATGTTGGAATCTATTATTAAGGACCTGGTATTAGGGCACTTAGAAAATCATAGTATGATTAGGCAGAGTCAACATGGTTTTATGAAAGGGAAATCGTGTTTGACAAATCTACTGGAGTTTTTTGAGGATGTAACTAGCAGGGTAGATAAAGGGGAAGTACTGGATAGAGTATATTTGGATTTTCAAAAGGCATGCGATAAGGTGCCACACAAGAGGTTGTTACACAAGATTAAGGCTCATGGGGTTGGGGGTAATAATTAGCATGGATAGAGGATTGGTTAACGGACAGAAAACAGAGAGTATGAATAAACGGGTGACTCTCAAGTTGGCAGACTGTAACTAGAGTGGTGCCGCAAGGATCAGTGCTTGGGCCTTAGCTATTTACAATCTATATTAATGACTTAGATGAAGGGACTGAGTGTAATGTATCCAAGTTTGCTGACGATACAAAGCTAGGTGGGCAAGTAAGCTGTGAGAAGGACACAAAGAGTCTGCAAAGGGATGTAGACAGGTTAAGTGAGTGGGCAAGAAGGTGGCCGATGGAGTATAATGTGGGGAAATGTGAAGTTATTCACATTGGAAGGAAGAATAGAAAAACAGTATATTTTTTAAATGATGAGAGACTATTAAATGTTGGTGTTTAGAGGGATTTGATTGTCTTTGTTCATGAAACATAGGAAGTTAACATGCAGGTACATCAAGCAATTAGGAAGGCAAATGGTATGTTGGCCTTTATTGCAAGGGGGTTGGAGTATAACAGTAAGGAAGTCTTGCTGCAATTGTACACAGCTTTGGTGAGACCACGCCTGGAGTACTGTGTACAGTTTTGGTCTCCTTACCTAAGGAAGAAAAACTTGCCTTAGAGACAGGTGCAACAAAGATTCCCTAGATTGATTCCTGGGATGAGAGAGTTTTCCTATGAGGAGACATTGAGTAGAATTGGCCTATACTCTCTGGAGTTTAGAAGAATGAGAGGTGAACTCATTGAAACATAAGATTCTGAGAGTGCTTGACAGGGTAGATGCTGAGGGACTGTTGAGTATATTCAAGAATGAGATTGCTAGATTTTTGGACTCTAAGGGAATCAAAGGATATGGGGATCAGGCAAGAAAGTGGAGTTGAGGTCAAAGATCAGCCATGATCTTATTGAATGGTGGAGCAGGCTCAAGGGGCTGTATGGCCTACTCCTGCTCCTATTTCTTATGTTCTTATGTTCTTAAAGTAAGACCTGTGTGCTTACACCATCTGCAGCACGTGAATCCAAAAAGATTGTGGGATGAGGGAGACATGGGAAGCAAGAAGGAGGATTGGGTATGCAGAGTTCCTTATCATCGATACCTCCAGCACTGCTAGTGACCACGGCTTCAGTGGCAGTCTGTCCAATGATGGACCACACTGTCTGCCCTATGGGGGTGAAGATGTGTTGATGCGCCTGTCCTCCCCCAGTTTTTTCCTGCTGCCTACTGTTGTGCGCTACCTTCTCCTGCAAGGCAGAGGGAATTGTGTCAGGGAATGTTTTGCAAGATGTTTGGATGATGTGGCTGTCATGGTTCAATAGCTGCCAGTGTGTGTGACCTGTGAGTTGTGGGTGTGTGGCTTGCAACAGTGGTAATGTGTAAGGTGAAAGGAAGCATCTGATTTGAAGAGTTGCATACTGATGGAAAGGGTATATTGGTGTGTGGGTGATGGGGGTGTAGCGCATGGAGCAGTGGATGTGGTTAGTGGTGCAGTTGGTAAGAGATGCCACTTGACAATTGAACTCACTCACCTTGACCACTCGTGTCAAATCACTGAACTTCTTCCTGCACTGCATCCATGTTCGTGGTGCACTGTTCCTAGCATTGACCTCATCCAGCACAATCTCCCACTGCCTCTTCAACATATGTCTGGAGGGCCTCCTGCTCCCCTGCGGATATACGATGCCCCTTCGTCTGTCCACCGCTTCCATCAAGGCCCTCCACTGTCCAAGAACCTTGGTGCACACTCTCTCCCAGGTGCAGCAGTTCTTCACTATCTTCCAGCACAGATTTACTTCCCAAAGGACTTCCTGCAGCCACAGTCCACCACCCCTTTAAGAGGTGCAGGCTGCTTTTAAGTAGTGCTAGACATTCCCGATATCGAGGCCCTGCTGGTGCGTGCAGTCGATCAACAGCATAGGTAGTGCTGGCTGCACGCAGCTATCATTGAAATCATCAGGCAGCACGAATGTTAGGATCCTAGTGCCTGTTTTCGGGAGTTATCCAATATAACCGCCACCCCCCCCAAATATGTTTTGAAGCTCTGCAGTCTTTTCTAGTTTGATTGTAACTGAATTTGATAACAAACACTATGACCTGAATTTTTACCCCGAGCCATAGGGAGAGCGGGCGGGAGCATTTCCGGATGGGAAACCTGGAAGTATGGGTTTCCTGGACGTCCTGCCGATTTTGACATCAGGACATTTTTTACATTTTTTCAGCAGGTTGCCCACACAGCAGCCGGCCAGACTGACAGGCTGGCTGCCTGTTAGACAGGAAAGCAGCCGGGGAGCAGATGCCAGGTAAGTCAGACATTGGGGGTGTTGGGGCTGGACATTGGAGGGGGTGGGGGTCAATCATCAGTCGGGGGGGGGGGGGGAGCCGGTCGGACATGGGGGGGGTCAGCCGATCATGGCAGGTAAGGTTGTTGGGCCTGGAGGATAAAGGCACTTACCTGTTGATCCCTTCTCGCTTCCTCTTACGTGCCGAGAATCTGTTTTAAATCATCTGCTGTAAAATTCTGCACACTTATCGACCGGATTTTAACTTGGAGCAGGTTTTGGGTGGGCGGGTAGTGAAGTAACTTGGAAACTCACTCGCCACACCAGAAATGAGACCCGAGCAATCGTAACTCCTTTCTTTTGACCCCAGTTCCTCCCCTCGCTGTCACCACCTGCCGTCAAAGCCACAGCAGCTTCCCTGCTCAGGCCACCAGTTAAAATTGTAGTCGGGTCCCAATTACATCATCGCAACCCAACATGCATATGTAAAGAAGGATCCTGCCACCTTTGGGTGGGTGTTCTCGCTGTCTGCTCAGTACAACAGGTTCAAATTCGGAATGGTGGGTTCTTGGTGGCTCTCCAGTGGGTGAATAAACTGGGCGGTTTTTAACTGTCCACCGATCCGGTTTCTGTTGGGTGAGTAAGTTTAAAATTGCCCCCGATCCATCTTAATTGTCAGTCATTAAATCCTACAAAATAAGGGCATTAAATATTGGCAAATGATCGGTGTACTTAATTATCAATCGAGCATTTGTTGCACAGAACAGGACAAATCTTAATAAGGTCAGTATTTTTCTGAATCATTTCTGTGCCTTTTACAGAGGATTTAAATTGTCTTGATAATTGTGTTGCTGACTCCCATACAAGTCTCATAGAATTGCTGGTCAAAGTAGGTTGACATATATCATACCTCGTTGACGAGTTCCTTAGTTTATGTAAATGCTTGTTAGAAACATAGAAAAATATACGGCACAGAAGGAGGCCATTTGTGTCTCTGCCAGTCGATAAAAGGCTACCCAGCCTAATCTCACTTTCCAGCACTTGGTCCATAGCCTTGTAGGTTACGGCACTTCAAGTGCACGTCCAAGTACTTTTTAAATGTGATGAGGGTTTCTGCCTCTGCCACCCTTTCAGGCAGTGAGTTCCAGATCCCTGCCACCCTCTGGGTGAAATGTTTTTTCCTCAGCTCCCCTCTAATCCTTCTACCAATTATTTTAAATCTATGCCCCCTGGTAATTTACCTCTCTGCTAAGGGAAATTGGTCCTTCCTATCCACTCTATCTAGGCCCCTGATAATTTTGTATACCTCAATTAAATCATCCCTCAGCCTCCTCTGTTCCAAGGAAAACATCCCCAGCCTATCCAATCGTTCCTCATAGCTAAAATTCTCTACTCCTGGCAACATCCTCATAAATCTCCCCTGTACCTTCTCTAGTGCAATCACATCCTTCCTGTAATGTGGTGACCAGAACTGTATGCAGTACTCAAGCTGTGGCCTAACTGGTGTTTTATACAGTTCTAGCATAACCTCCCTGCTCTTACATTCTATCCCGTATCCCGTATGCCTTCTTAACCACCTTATCTATCTGTCCATGCACTCCAAAGTCCCTCTCTTCCTCTACCTCTCAGTATCGTTCAATTTATTGTGTATTCCCTTGCCTTGTTTGCCCTTCCCAAATGCATTACTTCACACTTTTCCGGATTGAATTCCATTTGCCATTTTTCTGCCCACCTGACCAGTCCATTGATATCTTCCTGCAGTCTACAGCTTTCCTCCTCACTATCAACCACACTGCCAATTTTTGTATCATCTGCAAACTTCTTAATCATGCCCCCTTACATTTAAGACTAAATCATTAATATATACCATAAAAAGCAAGAGACCTAGTACTGAGCCCTGCGGAACCCCACTGGAAACATCCTTCCAGTCACAAAAACACCCGTCAACCATTACCCTTTGCTTCCTGCCACTGAGCCAATTTTGGATCCAATTTGCCACTTTCCCTTGGATCTCATGGGCTTTTACTTTTTTGTCCAATCTGCTATGTGGGACCTTGTCAAAAGCCTTGCTAAAATCCATGTAGACTACATCAAACGCACTACCCTCATCGACTCTCCTTGTTACCTTCTCAAAAATGTCATCAAGTTGGTCAGGCACGACCTTCCCTTAACAAATCCGTGTTTACTGTCCTTGATTAATCCGTGCCTTTCTAAATGACAGTTTATCCTGTCCCTCAGAATTGATTTCAATAATTTGCCCACCATCGAGGTTAGACTGACTGGCCTGTATTACTAGGGCTATCCCTTTGTCCCTTTTTAAGCAATGATACAATGTTAGCAGTCCTCCAATCCTCTGGCACCACACCTGTAGCCAGTGAGAATGGGAAAATGATGGTCAGAGCCTCCACTATCCTCCCTTGCTTCTTGAGACACATTTCATCCGGGCCTGGCGATTTATCTACTTTCAAAGATGCTAAACATTTTAATACTTCCTCTCTCACTATACTTATCCCATCCAATATTTCACACTCCTCCTCCTTAACTAAAATCTCTGCATCGTCCCCCTCTTTTGTGAAGACAGACGCAAATATTCATTAAGAGCCTTACCCACATCTTCCGCCTCTAATTTGGTCTCTTGTTGCTGCAGTCAAACATGAGAAGAATTATACCAAGGTGCTGTGACAGGCTCCATGTACTATTTATATATTTGTGCGGCCTTGTTAATCACAAACACCTGAAAAATTGGACACAGGGGTTTTAATAGGAAGCTTAGCATGACCAGCATGAGTCATCCTGCACTCGCATATATATATATAGATCAGACAGCTGCCATTAATAACAATTTAGCCCCAGTTTGAGAATCAGCAAGAGACCTGTATATAAAAAGAGAATCAAAATCCTTCATATTGCCAAAAAAGCTATCAATAATCTCAAGGCTTCAAAGCCTGGGCAGTGATGCTTTTACTATGCCTTGTAATGTCTTTATTTTTTTTATCTTCAAACCGATATCACTCAATCTAAATTTTTGTGCTGACAGTACACTCGTCTTTTTTGTTCTTAATACATTGATACCACTTTGAAGCTTAAATCAGTGGAAGTGATTGGAGAATGGATCTCACTTTAGTTGGCTAACAAATTGGCTGTAATCTGACATGCAAGATAACAGGACTGTGTGCAAGGTAGGTTTATTAGAAGTAAAAGTCTCTTTTCAAAATACCTGAATGTCATCCACAACAAAGGGCTTGTATCAATTCTCAATGGCAGTAACAGTGAACAGTGTTTCAAAGCTATAAAATGCTCATTAGATTTACAAGCAAGTTGCCTTGGTAATAAAACTGGCAGTAAAAGAAATGTGGTAACTGAACCAGCTGAGCTTAATATTCAATATATACATCATACAACAATCATCAATTTTCTCCATCCATTAGCAAAATAGTTGTGAATGTTAAAATTAAGTAGTTCTTTAAAAAAGTGAAATGGTGCTAAATGACTCAGCAATGCATACACAACAAGAACATTAAAAAAATACATTAGGCTTCAAGATATTGAACTTTAAGTCAATGTTTACATAGTATCTCCAAAGTACAACATTCCTCATTAATAGTTTATGCATAGAGAAATAAGAGCTTAATTTTCAACACTGTCTAATTTTAGTGTGTTTGTAGTTTGTATCCTTGAGCAGGTGTTAAGAATCTACAGCATCCTTTTGTCAAAGAGGTTGTTGTTTACTACAATTGTTGAATCAAATATTTACCATATATATAACATGAGAATTACAATATAGAGCTACTGAATCTCAATCCTCTTTGGCTGCACCACCTTCACCCAGGTAATGGTTTGGCAGCAGGGTAACTGTGACACCCTTGAATCCATCGCGTATGCCATGATATTCCAATAGCTTCCCCTCACCTACCAGAGTCAGTCTATAAATGATGTTACACAATGTGATTGAGAAATTCATGCATGAGCCCAGTAGACTATTGCAAATAATCTATTTGATTGGTATTTCTGTATCTCCTCTTAGACCAGGAGAAAGGAGCATGCTAAAGATAGTATTAACAGCACCACCTTTGTTTTGCCAGCCATTTTCAGCACCATGGTGGTGGGGATGCAGGCAGTGCAAATGATACACAGAGAGTGCTCCTCTACTGCTGCTGTGTTTCTTCTGATTGATGGGGTAGTCAGAGGAAAATAGAATGGTGGCAGGGATTAGAACCAAATGTGACATAGTTGAATCTGTATCTGATTTCTTGCCAGTCTGGCTGACAGTATTCTGTATGGCAATGTCCTTGTTTATTTGTACTTCGGACACAGATTTTTCTTCTGCATTTTTACCCATTCAGTTTTCTTCCCTACTTTCCTTCACTTCTGAAAGTAGTGACTTTTTTTGCTGGGTTACAGGTACCATCTGGTACCTTGCCCAAGTAATCATTCTTTATGTATAAAACTGGACAGTTTGATTACGCTCCTGTGAAGTGTCTTGGGATGTTTTACCACGTGCAAGGTGCTATATAAATGCAAGTTGTTGTTGTTGTTGAGTGACCGAAAGCTATTTGATCACAGAATGACCTGACAGCTGAGCCGAATCCTACCCTTACCCAGTCTCCACACTCGCACGGTTCCAGCAGGTGTCACTGGTTAACAATCAAAATGGGAAGCCTGGCTGAGTTTCCCTTCTCCAACTCAGTGATACTGAAGCCAATTATTGCATGCAGTGACTGCAATGACTGCAATCAGCTAACTCAGCATATAGCTTGGACCTCCTCAGTCCATTTGGCTCAACTACTCAGTGCTTTAACCAGATGAACCATCGGGGGAACTAAAAGCTCAGCTTTATCCCAGACCCCCGTTCCAATCAACTCAAATACACAAGCTGATGAAATCATCGTACTCTATCATTATTGTGTGCAGAGGAATGTGAGCTGTAGAAAATGGTATCACCATGGCAGTATGTTAAGATGAAAAAAACAGTAAAGTTTGGTGATTGACCTTTGGCAAACATCTTACATTAAATAGAACAAATATACAAATACGTCACAAATGCTAATATTTGTCAAGCTCAAAAAGCTTGGTCAAAGAGTTAGGTTTTAAGGAGCGTGTTAAATGAGGAGAGAGAGATGGAGAGACGGAAAGGTTTAGGGAGGGAATTCCAGAGCTTAGGGCCTAGGCAGCTGAAGGCATGGCCGCCAACGTTGGAGCAATTAAAATCGGGGCTGCACAAGAGGCAAGAATTGGAGGAACGCGGAGATCTCGGAGGGTTGTAGGACTGGAGGAGGTTACAGAGATAGGGAGGGGCGAGGCCATGGAGGGATTTGAAAACAAGGATGAGCATTTTGAAATCGAGGCATTCCTGGACTAGGAGCCAATGAGCACAGGGGTGATGGATGAGCGGGACTTGGTGTGAATTAGGATACAGGCAACAGAGTTTCGGATGAGCTCAAGTTTATGGAGGGTGGAAAATGGGAGGCCGGCCAGTGGAATCTCAAGGTAAATAGTGGAAATTCATTTATATTGGATCTATGTGGTTTTGGGGATTTTCTTCATTGACTAGTAAGGGGCAGATGAAGGTGCAAAACTTCCGTCCACACTTTATAAGGAAACAATGGGAAGGGGGCACGGCTGGAGGGCACTGTCAGGTACGATCCTGGAATAACTACCAGGATCACAACAACAAGGAATTTTAGGATCCATATAGAAGTTTTACAAAGAATTTACAGCACAGAAACAGGCCATTCAGGCCAACAGGTCTATGCTCTACACGAGCCTCCTTCCATCTTACTTCATCTCACCCTATCAACATATCCTTCTATTCCTTTCTCCCTCATGTACTTACCTAACTTCGCGTTAAGAGGAGCAAAAATCATCTTCAGACATCACAAGCGGATAAATGATTATCCACATTTATTGTTTACAGTCTATTTGGAACTGAATATAATGACCCGGAATTTCCTGGGATGGCGAAATTAGCAACAGAGCCATTAGTTAGACCATTGTGTGCCCCAATCCTCCGGTGACGAATTTACACCAAAACTTGCTGGGGAATTGATTAGATTACGCCACAGCGAGCACAGTGGCACAGCCGATACCCAAGGAGCATTCCTGCACCTCCCAGCTCCACATTCAGGTAAGTATTTTTTAACAATCTTACCTTTTTGGTGGCCATCTCCAGCGAGCCCTTTAGGGACTGCTGGTTAGGCCACATATGGACCACCTTTTCCTGAATGAAGCAAGCCTGGGCCCTGGATGCCTTTTTTTTCAGCCGTTACTTATATGGCAGGTGGCACCGATGTATAATGAGTGGGTGCGGCCCGCCATATTGGATGCTTTGGCACCCATTTTGCATCTGAAAGACGGGTGCAACGCCATCGAATTTCTAGGCCAAAATTCTTGGGCTAGTGCTTTCTGCAAATGGAATGAATGCCACAATGTGCTGTGAACTGGAAGCCCCTTTAACCTCAGTCCCTGCAAGGTCGTGCTCTTCAGCAATGCCTATAGAAATACAACAGAAAGAAGCACTTATTGCTACCACCAACACATTCCTTGTAACATGTTACACTTGCCAATACATACCATTCTATGGTGTTCTGGTGCCTGCCAAGTTTCCTATTGACAGGATGCCTGAGTATGTGACAAATTCACAGAGGAAAGAAAAAGCAGTGATGAAGGTTGCAAGTCTGGTGATGCAGGTTGGCACCTGGATGAGCTTCTGAAATGGGCTCTCTGGAATACCAGCTCACAATCTCCAAAATTAAATCCTTCAGATGCATTAGGTGCTTGAGGTTGAGTGTGTCACCACTAATTGCTAGCCTCTCCCTTTGGTTGTGGGTTTCCTTCTTCTGTAATCATAAAGAGATTGCTAAGGTGCTAACTGTTTCATGTGCCCTTTCCTGTGATTGTTTAAAATAGGCTCAAAAGCTCCCTATTATTGAGCATGCATCCCATGTGAGGTGAAAGTGGATGTTGCTGCCATGCCATAAAGCTCCACTGGTTTGAAGTAAATTCAACAGACACTAACCTGGACAAACTTCTTTAATTATCTTGTGTGTCAGTGAGAAGGGCATCCTAACCACAGAAACTGTGCTGATATGATGTGCTACTTTTTCGTACACGGCCTGGATAGCTCCCCTCTGAGGAGGGTGCCACACCAAAGGTAACAACCATACTTCAGGGTTCTGTCTGAAAAGAAAGGAGACCTTCCTCCTTTTTGGGTCCTTGGAATCTTTTCTGACATTTTCAGAAATTTACCCAAAGTCAATTACAAAACAATACACTATAAGTGCAGATGCCTCTTTACGGTGAAGCAATAACAATAACAGCTTGTAATTGTACAGCTGCTGCGAACAAATGTTAGAATGCTGGTTGTGTGTGTGCGTGAGTGAGAAGAGAACAAGGCTTAATGAGAACAGAGTGGTACTAACCCTGAACTTGGGGCAGTCTATCACTTCACCTTCCCCTTCACTTACAGATATCCAAGGTCACCTCCAAGGGAATTGTAGGCTTGAAATGTTTGGGCCCTCTTTTAGTTTGGGTTAGTTCCCAAGCATCAAGTGCCATCTTGTCCTGCAAGCAAAGAAGTAGTCTTGAAATGTTGGAAGCTTAAGGAGCACATACAGTGTCCAACCTGCAACCCATCCTAAGTAGCACTACCTGACCACACATCAGGTAGCGAGCTTGTGTTAGAAAGATTTGCTATGTGAAGCCCTTTTAAGATATCAGTGGGCTGAGGGTTTCAGTTGTAAGTTGTAGCTTGAACGTGTGCATTGCTGGAGAATGGGAATGCATGGTAAACAATGAAAGAGCTGTTAGGTTGTCTGAGGACATTACATGCGCCAACAACCTGTGTCACAGGTTGACAGGCAATAAATTGTGGCTTACAAGCTTGGGCCATCTGCTATATAGTACTATAGGGCAGCTATACGTTGGCAACTTTCTTAAGGTTTACAAACATCCTCCACATTGGTTCCTAGTTCTGGTAGTTACTGTATAGAGGACTGACCTTCGCTACCATACATGCGGCACTGTTGTCCTCAGGGAAGATGCACTGGGGTGCCAAAGATGGCAATCAGCCTCACACTCAGCTCAAACAGTATCCAACAAATGGTAGGTTCAGGTCCATCTCTTGCTCAGAGACACTGGGGTCGATGTTAAACCCCCCCACCGCCCCCCCCCCCACCCACAACAGGTGGGAGAGGTTCCGGGGGAGGGGGGTTGAAGATTAAAAATCACGAAATGGGACCCCAACCCACCACGTACACGTCTGCCACCATTTTTACAGCAGCAGGTTTCAAGCCGTGCGAGTGTCCCGTCTTGGAGAGGCGGGACACTTCATTACAATATTTAAATCAGGCTCCCAATTGCACTGTATGAGCCTGATTGAAATATTGAAATTTAACGGCCGGGTTTCCCAGGGCTCAGGAAACTCTTCAGCGAAATGGGGATGAGAGCAGCTGGCTGCAGAAGGTAAGTACTTTTAACAGCACTCATTGTGGGTCAGCAGGAGTGCTCCTCCCAGCCCCTCAAGCAAACCTTCTGCCAATCGTGGCCTCTCCTCACTGCCGTGATTGGCCGATCCTCCCTCTCCAAGTGCCGATCTTTCCCTCCCTCCCTCCCACCCAATTGCCGGCCTCCGACCCCCCCCCCCCCCCTCCACCGCCACCAAGCCCTGATCTTTCCCGATTGCTGGGGACTATCCCCAATGGTCCCCTGCTGCAGCCTTCTCCCAATGGCTGTCTTGCCCCACAGCCAGCTAACCTGTTAATCTGGCTGGCTGCCGAGCGGGAAACAGAATAAAAAATTGATAATGAGGTACAGTGGGAGCTTGCGCTGATTGTGTAATCAGAGACAACCCCAGAAGATTTGACAGGGTAGGCCAGTTACAACACAGGCTGGTGCAAAGCCTGCATTGCAACATTCTCACCATCTACATGAACACTGGAGAACTTCTACCTCAATGTCACAGATCTACTGATAAAATAGTCCCAGAATTAGTCACAGCATCTTTTAAAACTTTGCACAAAACACTAGATTGGGCACTTTGTTTATTCTGAAATAACTAGCAGTACTCTGAACGAATCTTAGCTTCTGATCAGCCTTTTCTGCTTTCTGTGTGCTCTCAGGCAGCTTTAAATATCTTGCCATGTATGCTGCTTGTGGTCTACTAAAAACTAAACCCAGCCCAAAAATAGTTCCAGTTTGAAATCTCTAAAAGGACAAACTTCCCTCTGGTTTATTCAGCTGAATATCTTACCTTATCCATAGTATTTGATATGTACAATTGGGGAGTGAATTTCTGTGGGGGTTATCCTACTCATCTGACTTTGCTGGAAGAGCGGCAGAAACCCCAGAGAAACGATGTACATAGCATTTACCGTTTTTCCAGGGTTTCCGCACTCTTCCAGTGAAGTTACGTTGGACTAGTGGGAGAATCCTTGATCTGTAATGGACAGGGTAATTTAATCCATAGTGTATTTATTTAATACATGATGGACTGGGGTGGGGGGGAGCAGATACTTGGGCTGCTACTAGATAGTCTGAGGAGATGATGTGTGATCCACGATGAACTGGAGAAAGGTCTATGTATCTGATTCATGTTGGTCTAGTATGGTATATGAATGTGTCTGACATGTGGTGGTCTAGTAATGTGCATAAATGGGTCTGATAATAATGCTTTATGTAGGTGTCTGGTCTGTTCTGGTCCAGCAATATGGTATGTATAGATCTGATCCACGATGGCCTAATAAAGGGGCATATATTAGTCGGATCCATGATGGTTTAGTAATGCTGTATTTATAGGACTGATCCATAATAATCTAGTAATGGTTTATCCAAGGGTCTAATAACTACATAATAAGATGGTAGCATAGTGTAGGTGTATTAATAGTTTTTTGTGTCTCTGAGTCACTGATGATTTGGTGGAAGCAGTGTTTTTATAATCATTTGCAATTCAATTTATTTATAAACCATGCTTCCTCTATCATAACCAACCACCACCATCACCACCAATAAAAACCAAATCTATTGTCTGAATTTCTTTGAATGCTTCTCATTATGACTTTCCTTTTAATTTTTACTCCCACCACGCAGAAGCAGGATGCCTAATTAATCCGTGTACAGTGACAAGTAGAAGTGAATAATTGGTATCTTGTTAGTAAAGAATGACACATACACGCACTTGATTACAAAGCAATCCCCTCTCCAAAGGCAAAAATCTCTTTCACAGCTTGTCGCAGCCCAGATGACAGCCTAATTCTGTAAGCTGTTAAAGCCACTATTCAGAATTCAGGTCACAAAGCCATCAGATCCAGCTAGTAGATTAGAATACTTTAACCCATTTGTGGCAGTAACACTTTTATCACAGAATCTTTTCAAATATTTTTGTTTATTTAAATTCTTTACCTATTTATTCCTATTTTTAATAAATTAGTTCCTTAAAATATAAACTCTTCTGCAATCTTTACATACTTTCCATGTTTTTCACGAAATGAGTGAGGGAAAACCTTAAAATACAGGACATTTCACATCATAGTATTATGTATTCTCAACTATATAAATTATTATCCATCTCTTTTCGATAAACCATATGATCATTTTTGCTACTCTAATATGTATGGTTTTATGAGAAACTGTCTATCCACTTCCAGTAATTTGATATAGTCCATTCATGAAATTAATAATATATAAGCATCATTTAATGACGCCGCCCTGTCATCAATTTCTTAATGCAGTAGAATAGTTTTTAGAGACCTCCTAAACATAATCTCCAAAGAGATCTGTATCTTCCATTTTCCATTTTATGTTTCCCCATCAGACAGGAGGTTGGCATAAACTCTTTAGTGACCTCCATCAATGCCAATTTATGATTGGCTAAGAGCCAGCACGGGCACAGGCTCGACGGGCCGAATGGCCTCCTTCTGTGCTGTAATCATTCTATGATTCTAAGAGTTGGTGACCTGCTAGGTAGGAGGTCAAGATATGTTAGATTCTCTGTTGCACCACGGCCCTTAAACTAGAAGTCCAACTGAGAACTGATGAAACATGTTCACTGGTGGGCTTGAATGACAGACATGAATGGTCAACTGTCTGATTAGGAAACAGATACTGTAATCCCTTGGCTATCAGGTTAACCTATAGGACAGTATCTGGGTACATTTAGAAAAAGATATAAAGTACCAATAAGATCCAATCTGATTAAAACCCATTGCAAATGCAAAACTAGCCACAATTTTTTCCTGATGGCAAATCATTTTCTTTCTTAATGATGCCTTTGCTGTCCAAAAGCCTAGTTGTAAATTGTATGTTAATGCAGCAACTATAATCTTCATTCTCCGTACTGTGCCAATGAGTAATAGCTACTGCTGGCACTGCTCTGGTTGAATAAAGAGGTCACTCTACTCAAAAAATACATTTTTATAGCTGTTATTTTGCATGTATTAAAAAGGTGTGCCATTGGCTAGAGAATAAGATGAGGTAAAAGTCATCATAAAGACTAATGGGCTGCTGGGTTTAATCACAAGATACATGTGGAGCATAAAAGTAATGAGGTATTATGTAATTATACAGGGCACTGATAATCTGGAATACTGTGTTCAGTTTTGGGCTCCCCACCTTAGGAAGAATATACAGGCCTTGGAGAAAGTCCAGCAATGACTTGCCTGGATGATGCTTGGGATGAAGGGACTGAATTATGATGAGAGATTGGGTAAATTCAGGTTACATTCCCTGACAATGAGAAAGTGAAGGGTGATCTGATTGAGATGCTTAAAATAATTAAGGGCATTGACAGGCTAGACAGGCAATGATTTATCCCTTTAGTAGGGGAATCCAGAACAAAGGCACATAAGGGGAATTCATTCGGAAATGCTGTTGCACCACTGGAAGTGTAGTGGGGCAGAACCTCCTCTGGCCACCCGGATATGTCCATGACACCATGCCAATTCTTGGAGACAGGGTCATTTAAATAATAGAGCTGAGCACTCCCAGTTGTAATGGTGCAGCCAGCGCTCCCAGCTCCAAGGAGCATTGTTAATGAAAGGCCAAATCAGCCTCAAAATAAAGGATGACTTAACTTTTCTGAATTCTTTCCCAAGATAGTAGGCCTAATCTGGAATGGTAATCGACCCCTCTTGAATTAATTACCGTTCAATTGCTCAGTGCAGGGATGTACATTAGGCCCAGAAAGGAAACCTACATCTTCTCTCAGTAGATGGAGGCTCTGCTTAGCCGTACGTGCCCATCTGGCAGGATTCCTGGGGTGGCCCTGGAACAACCCCAGACGTGCTCCCAAACTCAGAGATTCATAGAATCATAGAAAGGTTACATCACGGAAAGGGGCCATTCAGCCCATCGAGTCTGCGCCGGCTCTATGCACGAGCAATCCAGCTAGTCCCACTCTCCTGCCCTTTCCCCGTAGCCCTGCAAATTTTTTCCTTTCAAATATTTATCCAGTTCCCTTTTGAAGACCATGATTGAATCTGCCTCCACTACCCCAGTGCCTTCCAGATCCTAAAAACTGCTACTGTAACATGAGTAAGGTGGGCATAAAAAGCACTGGCCCCATCTCTGTTGGAATATTCTAAAATATTGTTATTGGAGTGATAACCCAACAGATCAGGGTTCTTCCCTAAATTACAGTGCCTGTGCTGAGCCTGACCTGGAAGTCCACGAATCAGCAGGATTTCAAACTTATTAACTTAGAATTCAAGCTGAGCTGGATAAGAACGAATCCAGGGAAAACCTCTTCACACAAAAGGTTGTGGGAATGTAGAATGCCATTGCCCCAGATGTAAAGTCAATTGAGGTGTTTACAATGGCGATAAAGATTTACCTGGGAAGTAAAGATATTAGTGGAATTGGAGAAAAGGCAGGGAATTGGGATTAAAAAGATTGAGCTGCCATGACTAACTAAAAATGGCTGCACAGGGTCAAAGGACCAAATAGCCTTCTTCTGTTCCTATGTTCCTATATAAATAAAAAAATGAGTGGAATGTTGGGATATAAGGGTAAATTTTCTGATTCCCCACCCATGGTGTGAGGCTCCTGGCCCACCATGAGCACAGAGTGGAATATCATAGGCAGCACCCACTGTGACTTTCCAATCCACACACACAATAATGGGCCTGGTACCTTACCATGGGTGAGGAGTCAGAATATCTACTGAATATAGCCAGGATTGGGGAGGGCAGGTCTAGAGAGATTATGCTGAGGCTTCATAACACACTGGTCATACCACAGCTGCAGAAGCATGTTCATTTTTCGGTCACTACACTATAAAAAGAACATACATTACAGAAGGCGCAGAGAAGAGCAACAAATATTATCCCTGAATAAAGGGGATGACATATGAGGATAGATTAAGAGAAGCTCACACTGCACAATGAATGGAAAGGAAGGTTTTTTTTGGCCTGACGTACACAGAAACAGATCACCATGCTCAAGAATTGTTAAACCAAAGTACTGAGAAATCCACAAAGCTTCATCTGGAGCTGAGTGGAAAGAATTCCAGCTCAGGCAACAGGTCTACCTGTGTCAAAATAGAATTTTTTGTCCATGATGTGTTTGATTTTGTCTTTTCTTCATGGTATCTTCGAGGTTAAAACCAGGAACGCTTAAAGAAATAAACCAATTTAGGTAATGTGCATTTTATTATGCAGTATCTATTCACAGAGATAAAACTGGCTGGATTGAGGCAAATTGACTTTTGATGAGTCAACACTCGTTAATGGCAAGCTTTTTGGTTTGATCTCACCAAAAATACTTTCTTTTAATTGCTTGCTTTGTTCTGTAAGTGGTCAATCAAATCCAATGGGGTTTTCGGCAAGGTGACAATGGGTTTGTGTCCAACATCTCTTGGTCTAGATTTTCCTCTTTGGCCGGAATTCCACTAGAACTGCGATGAGACAGACTTTCTACGTGCCCATTTGGCCATGACCTCACCCCATTGGATAGTCTTATTACAATAACAACTTGCATTTATATAGTGCTTTTAATGCAATAAAACGGCGCTTCACAGGAGCGTAATCAGGCAAAAATTGACACCCAGCCAAAGAAAGAAATATTAAGAAAAGTGACCAAAAACTTGGTCAAAGATGTAGGTTTTGAGGAGTGACTAAAAGGAGGAGAGAGAAGTGGAGAGGCGGAGAGGTTTAGGGAGGGAGTTCCAGGTCTGTGGACCTAGACAGCTGAAGGCACGGCTGCCAATGGTGAGCCGAAGGAAGTCGGGATTGCACAAGAGACCAGAACTGGAGGAACCCGGAGTTCTCAGAGGGTTTTAGGGCTGGAGGAGGTTACAGAGGTAGAGAGCAGCAAGATCATGGAGTGATTTGAACATGAGGATGAGAATT
This sequence comes from Heptranchias perlo, assembly GCF_035084215.1. Lineage (NCBI taxonomy): Eukaryota > Metazoa > Chordata > Chondrichthyes > Hexanchiformes > Hexanchidae > Heptranchias > Heptranchias perlo. The sequence goes on from NC_090327.1 coordinate 52,862,239, forward strand.
TTAAAGTCGAGCTGTTGTTGGACTGACAGCCAATGCAGGTCAGCGAGCACAGAGGTGATGGGTGAACGGGACTTGGTGTGAGTTCAGATATGGACAGCAGAGTTTTGGATGAGCTCCAATTTATGGAGGATGGAAGCTGGGAAGCCAGCAAGGAATAGTCCAGTCTGGACTAAACAAAAGCATGGATGAAGTTTTCAGCAGCAGATGGGCTGAGGCTGGAGCAGAGACGGGTGATATTATGGAGGTAGAAGTAAGTATTACGGAGGTGAAATATAATAATATTTTTGCGGGCACCTGATGGTATTCCCTCCTGCACCAGGAAGCCCATCTCTGGGGAAGGGGTGTAATCAGCCTTGAGCGCCTGAAGCAGTTGTGTACTGCTAGCTGCCTCTGGGGCAGCTGAAGAGAAGTCCCATTAATTTAAAATTTTTAACATTTGCAGGGTTGGGAACTGTAGTTGATTGATCTGTGATCAATTACAGTGTAGCTTAATCTTAAAATCCCATCTCGTCTGCCATAGTAATGCTGGACACCAGGAATATGCTAGTGTCCCTAACGTTGTTATGGTGGTAATGATGGGAAAATTATCAGATGATGTCAGGTGCAGGGAGCTTATGCAAATTGTTCAAATAAACTAACCTTGCAAAACTGGGCTCTGTCAACGATGCACTATGGGCCAACCTGCAAGGTCATTGTTGGCTTCGATTTCTCTGCCATCATAAATTTGGTTCTATCAGGTTTCTGAAACTTTCATTCTCAAAGTGAGAAATTACATTGTTGGGTATGGAATGCTTGTCTAACTTTTCTATCTACTGTTAGCATCAAGCACACCTAGGACAGCTATGCCACTAGCTGGATACAAGATAAAGATGGATGGGGATAATGCAGTCGATGTGTTGTACATGGAATTTCAGAAAGCCTTTGACAATGTATCACACAGGAGACTATTAGAGAAGATTAAAGGGAATGAAATTATGGAGAAGGTAGCAAATAGGATTAAAAACTGATTAGAATGGAGGAAACATGGAGTAGGAGTTAAGGGCAATTTCTTAGAGTTGTTGGAAGTGGGTAGCAGTGTACCACAGGGTTCTGTGCTGGGATTGCTTCTGTTCACTGTGTATATCAATGGTTTGGATATAGGGCTAGATAGAGTGGTATGCAAATATGCGGATGATACTTAGCAGGAGGCATCGTAAATAATTCTGATGACCAAAGGAAGCTGCAAGGGGATATCAATAAGATGGTAGAATGGGCAAAAAGGTGGCAGATGCATTTCAATGATCATTAATGTGAGGTGGTATATTTTGGTTAAAAAAAATAATAATTATAGGAAAAGGCTGGGTAATGTGGGAGAGCAGATGGATTTGTGGATGCTTGTTCTCAAATGGATAAGGCCATAGAAAAAGTTTAACGAATACTGCATTGTATGGCAAGAAGTATAGAATATAACAGTCGAGATATAATGGTGAATCTATATAAAATTTTAATAAGACCACACTTGTGTGCAGTTTTAGGCTCTGTACTGTAGAAAGGATGGTGAGGCAGATTCTCTAGGGTGCTGCCAGGTACGAGAAAATACAAATAGAAGGAAAGACTTGAAAAAATGGGGCTGTTTTCATCAGAACAGAGGGTTGACGGGTGATTTGATAGAGGTGATGAAAACTATTGAAGAAATGGGACAAAGTAGATAAAAAAATTTCCTCATTCCCCTCATTCTAGACCCATTTTGTTTCCAGTGGTTAAGGGGTCTAGAATGAGGGGAATGAGGAATTTTTTTTATACAGAGGGTTGTGAGGATTTGGAATACACTACCAATGTTAGTGATTGAAGCAGAGACCACGTCAACTTTTAAGAGTAGGATAGATAAATAGTTGAAGGAAAAGGGAATAAAAGAATATGGGAACAGGGTGGGCATGTGGGATTAGTAGTACTGCTCGTGTGGAGGAAAAAAACAGTCTGGATCATCGGAAAGGACTGTTTCCCTGTTGCAATTTCTATGTCATTTCATGTAATGTCAGCCTTAACAATAGGGGAAGATGTTCTCTGCTGTGAAACTGTAAACACATCCTTAATGAATGTCTTCATAATTTCACGACACATAGTACACAGAAAGAAATCTTTCTCTAATATCTCTAAACCCAGCTGCACTAGTGCAACATTTGCAGTTCCAAGGCTGTCGTGCTTGTGCCCTCTTTGAATGTGACTAACAATTTAGTGCTAATTAGTAGCAAATTAATGCATTTTTGTTCATCGGTAAGGTTCAAACTGTTTAAGACCTTGACAGTTGGTAGAAAAAAGAGGCTTTAACCCCAGCACATTGGGTGCAAATTAGGTCCCAAAGTCAAAGGACAGTAGACCAAAACACTGCATCACCCTCTTAGCCATAATTTTTCTCACTCATGAATCAAATTAGCATTTTTAAAGATCCAGAAATGCTATTCATTGCCTGCAGTTGCTATTGGTAATACAGATCCATTTCTGTGCCATCACAGACTAAAAGAAAATCTGTATCATTTTTCAAGTTTAAATCACAAACACAAATCAGCTTCAATAAAGGCTGTCCTTGAGGTTGGGGTAAGAGACACTATTCAGGTAAAGCAGAAACACCTTTATTCTACATATTCTACAGTGCAAAACCATACAAGTCCAGGGGAGATACTCACCAATGAATCCCACTGGTTAGCTAATTATTCAAGATGATGATTAGTGTGCACTAAATACCCAGGTGAATCCAATAAAAACTGTGGGGGGGTGGGGGGGGGGGTGGTGGTTATAGTGGATAATGCAGGCAGCATTACGATTTCGATGATTGCTGCGTGCAATCAAAGTTACCTGCACTGTTGAGTGGCTGCATGCACCAGCAGGGGGCCCCGATATCAGGAGTGGTTAGCACGACTTAAAGGCAGCCTGCACCTCTTAAGCGGAAGGTGCACTGTGGCTGCAGGAAGTGCTTTAAGTCCATTGGGAAGGAAATCAGTGCTGGACTATAGTGAAGAATGGATCTGCAAATCCTTTTATGCCGGACTGTACGATGCGAAGCCCACAGACAGCGCGGCCTCCCACTCCTTCTTGTCGTCTATCACGGAGGTTCTAGACGACAGCAAGCGGGAGAGTCTGGATCACCCGCTAACTCTGGACGAACTGACAAAGGTCGTCCGTTCCTTCGAGAAGAGTAAGACTCCCGGAAGCGACGGCTTACCAGTGGAGTTGTACTCGGCTCTGTGGGACTGGATAGGCCCAGACCTGCTGGAATTGTACGGGGGTATGCTTCTGGCAGGCAGCATGTCAGACTCCACGAGGAAAGGCATCATCACCCTCATCTACAAGCGGAAGGGGGAGAGGGAAGAAATCAAAAATTGGCGACCCATCTCACTACTTAACGTGGACTACAAAATTCTGTCCAAGGTCATCGCTAATCGGGTCAAGTCAGCCCTGGAGGTGGTGATCCACCCCGATCAGACCTGCGCCGTACCCGGCAGGAAGATCTCTGATAGCCTGGCGCTACTCAGGGATATGATTGCCGACGTACAGGACAGGGGGGTGAACACCTGCCTGATCAGCCTGGACCAGGAGAAGGCCTTTGACAGAATATCCCACACGTACATGATGGACGTGCTCTCCAAAATGGGGTTTGGGGAGGGAATCCGCAATTGGATCCAACTGCTCTACACAAACATCAGTAGCGCAGTTTCAATCAACGGGTGGGAATCAGAAAGCTTTCCGATCAAATCTGGAGTCAGGCAGGGCTGCCCTCTCTCCTCCGTCTTGTTCGTGTGTTGCATCGAACCCTTTGCCGAGTCCATCAGGAGGGATGCGGGCATAAGAGGGGTGACGATCCCAGGCAGCGGAGGTACTCAGGTCAAGGCCTCCCTGTACATGGATGACGTCGCCGTCTTTTGCTCGGATCAGCTCTCGGTCCGCAGATTGATGAGCATCTGCGACCAGTTCGAACTGGCCTCGGGGGCCAGGGTAAATCGTAGCAAGAGCGAGGGCATGTTCTTTGGGAACTGGACCGACCGATCCTTTGTCCCCTTCACCGTCAGGTCGGATTACCTGAAGGTGCTGGGGATCTGGTTCGGGGGGGCCGGGGCGTGCACCAAAAACTGGGAGGAGCGTATTTCCAAGGTTAAGCAGAAACTGGGACTGTGGGATCGACGATCCCTCTCGATCGTGGGCAAGAGCCTGGGCATCAGGTGCGAGGTGCTCTCGGTGTTGCTGTACGTGGCGCAGGTCTAGCCCATACCTCGCTCCTGCGCCGCGACAGTCACCCGAGCCATCTTCCGCTTTGTCTGGAGATCAAAAATGGACCGTGTCTGCAGGGTCACGATGTACAAATCTCCAGAGAAAGGGGGGAAAGGCGTGCCCAACGTGGCCCTCATCCTGAGGGCCACCTTTGTGTGCGGCTGCATCAAGCTGTGCATAGACCCTCGGTACGCAAACACAAAGTGTCACTACGTGCTGAGGTTCTACCTGTCCCCGGTGTTGAGAAGCATGGGCCTGGCCCACCTATCCTTCGTGGAAACGTTTGTGCAGGAAAACACCCTTGACCACAAGGCGATCAGCAAGTGGTCCGCACGTAACGTTCTCGAGACCCTGCGGGAAAAGGAGATGGTGGATCCTGTCAGTTGGTTCCCCGAGCAGACTGTCAATGTCATTTGGCAGAATGCCTCATCGCCAGAGCTTTCAAACAAGCACCAAGACCTAGCTTGACTGGTGGTGAGAAGGGCCCTTCCTGTCAGATCCTTCATGCACTCCCGGGCTCTCAGCGCCACCGCGCGCTGTCCCAGAGGAGGCTGCGGTGGAGACGAGACCGTCACCCATCTCCTTCTGGAATGTGCCTTTGCAAAGAAGGTCTGGAGAGAGATGCAGTGGTATCTGTCCAGGTTCGTCCCGAGCAGTTCCGTAACACAGGATTCTGTGCTCTACGGGCTGTTCCCGGGGACGCACACTGAGACGGACATCAGCTGCGGCTGGAAGACCATCAACTCGGTGAAAGACGCCCTTTGGTCTGCCTGAAACTTGCTGGTCTTCCAGTACAAGGAGCTGTCCTCGACCGACTGTTGCAGACTGGCACATTCCAAGGTCCAGGACTATGTGCTGAGGGATGCACTGAGGATGGGTGCGGCTGCCGCAAAGGCTCTGTGGGGAAAGGCAACCGTTTAGAGCCTTCCCGCCATTGTATACCGAGGGGCTGCAATCAGGGAAAAACCCCCTCGGGCAGAATGTAAAGTTTTAATTGATGTAATGTAACTTTAATGAATCTGTAATGAACCTGTAAAGAACCTGTAACGTACCTGTTATCAAAAATGTGTATTGAGTGTATTGCAATGAGGCACCCAAGAGTGTCATGAACTGTAATTATGTCCATTGAACTGTACTTCATGTAACCTGCAAATTGTATAATCTGTATTGTGTACGTTTGGAATGTGATATGAGAACTGTATTGTATGTACTGCTGCAAATTTTATGAATAAAGTATATTTTTTGAAAAAAAAATAGTGAAGTATGGTGATTATGGGAACTCTGGAATTTTTAACGAGCAACAATTTGGCAGCTCAAAGTTTGCGGGACTCTTATATTTTCAAAAGGGTATGGTAGCATAGTGGTTATGTTACTGGACTAATAATCCAGAAGCCTGGATTAAAATCCAGAGTCATGAGTTCAAATCCCGCCATGGCAGCTGGGGAATTTAAATTAAATTTTAAAAAATCTGGAATTAAAATACTAGTATCAGTAATGATGGCCATGAAACTACCGGATTGTCGTAAAAACCCATCTGGTTCACGAATGTCCTTCAGGGAAGGAAACCTGCCGTCCTTACCCGGTCTGGCCTATATGTGACTCCAGACCCACAGCAATGTGGTTGATTCTTAATTGCCCTCTGAAATGGCCAAGCAAGCCACTCAGTTGTAAAATCTCGCTACGAAAAGTCATAATAAGAATGAAACCGGACGGACCACGAGGCACCGGACACGACAACGGCAAAACACCAAGCCCAGTCGACCCTGCAAGGTCCTCCTTACTAACATCTGGGGTCTTGTGCCAAAATTGGGAGAGCTGTCCCACAGACTAGTCAAGCAACAGCCTGACATAGCCATACTCACAGAATCATACCTTTCAGCCAACGTCCCAGATTCTTCCATCACCATCCCTGGGTATGTTCTGTCCCACCGGCAGGACAGACCCACCAGAGGTGGCGGTACAGTGATATACAGTCAGGAGGGAGTGGCCCTGGGAGTCCTCAACATTGACTCCGGACCCCATGAAATCTAATGGCATCAGGTCAAACATGGGCAAGGAAACCTCCTGCTGATTACCACCTAGCGTCCTCCCTCAGCTGATGAATCAGTCCTCCTCCATGTTTGAGCACCACTTGGAGGAAGCATTGAGGGTAGCAAGGGCACAAAATGTACTCTGGGTGGGGGACTTCAATGTCCATCACCAAGAGTGGCTCGGTAGCACCACTACTGACTGAGCTGGCCGAGTCCTGATGGACATAACTGCTAGACTGGGCCTGCGGCAGGTGGTGAGCGAACCAACTCCTGTCGCAAATGCATCTGTCCATGACAGTATTGGTAGGAGTGACCACCGCACAGTCCTCGTGGAGATGAAGTCCCGTCTTCGCACTGAGGACACCATCCAACGTGTTGTGTGGCACTACCACTGTGCTAAATGGGATAGATTCAGAACAGATCTGGCAGCTCAAAACTGGGCATCCATGAGGCGCTGTGGGCCATCAGCAGCAGCAGAATTGTATTCCAGCACAATCTGTAACCTCATGGCCCGGCATATTCCTCACTCTACCATTACCAACAAGCCAGGTGGATCAACCCTGGTTCAATGAGGAGTGTAGAAGAGCATGCCAGGAGCAGCACCAGGTGTACCTAAAAATGAGGTGCCAACCTGGTGAAGCTACAACTCAGGACGACATGCATGCTAAACAGCGGAAGCAACATGCTATGGACAGAGCTAAGCGATTCCACAACCAACGGATCAGATCAAAGCTCTGCAGTCCTGCCACATCCAGTCGTGAATGGTGGTGGACAATTAAACAACTAACGGGAGGAGGAGGCTCTGCAAACATCCCCATCCTCAATGATGGCGGAGTCCAGCACATGAGTGCAAAAGACAAGGCTGAAGCGTTTGCAACCATCTTCAGCCAGAAGTGCCGAGTGGATGATCCATCTCGGCCTCCTCCCGATATCCCCACCACCACGGAAGCCAGTCTTCGGCCAATTCGATTCACTCCACGTGATATCAAGAAACGGCTGAGTGCACTGGATACAGCAAAGGCTATGGGCCCCGACAACATCCCAGCTGTAGTGCTGAAGACTTGCGCTCCAGAACTAGCTGCGCCTCTAGCCAAGCTGTTCCAGTACAGCTACAACACTGGCATCCACCCGACAATGTGGAAAATTGCCCAGGTATGTCCTGTCCACAAAAAGCAGGACAAATCCAATCCGGCCAATTACCGCCCCATCAGTCTACTCTCAATCATCAGCAAAGTGATGAAAGGTGTCGTCAACAGTGCTATCAAGCGGCACTTACTCACCAATAACCTGCTCACCGATGCTCAGTTTGGATTCCGCCAGGACCACTCGGCTCCAGAACTCATTACAGCCTTGGTCCAAACATGGACAAAAGAGCTGAATTCCAAAGGTGAGGTGAGAGTGACTGCCCTTGACATCAAGGCAGCATTTGACCGAGTGTGGCACCAAGGAGCCTTAGTAAAATTGAAGTCAATGGGAATCAGGTCAGAGGCTGGGTATTCTGCGGCGAGTGACTCACCTCCTGACTCCCCAAAGCCTTTCCACCATCTACAAGGCACATGTCAGGAGTGTGATGGAATACTCTCCACTTGCCTGGATGAGTGCAGCTCCAACAACACTCAAGAAGCTCGACACCATCCAAGATAAAGCAGCCTGCTTGATTGGCACCCCATCCACCACCCTAAACATTCACTCCCTTCACCACCGGCACACTGTGGCTGCAGTGTGTACCATCCACAGGATGCACTGCAGCAACTCGCCAAGGCTTCTTCGACAGCACCTCCCAAACCTGCGACCTCTACCACCCAGAAGGACAAGAGCAGCAGGCACATGGGAACAACACCACCTGCACGTTCCCCTCCAAGTCACACACCATCCCGACTTGGAAATATATCGCCGTTCCTTCATCGTCGCTGGGAGTTCCATTCGCAACCCCTCAAATAATGGAGCAGTCCGAGCCCGCATGCAGCAAGACCTGGACAACATCCAGGCACTGTGGGAGAACCGTCACCACACGGACTGCAGCGGTTCAAGAAGGCGGCTCACCACCACCTTCTCAAGGGCAATTAGGGATGGGCAATAAATGCTGGCCTCTACAGCGACGCCCACATCCCGTGAACGAATAAAAATAAATAAATATGGGTCTGAACGGAGTCTGAACTGACATCAGAAATCGCACACATAAAACATAGATGCAGGTCCCATCCTTATGCTTAAAAACTTGTTTTGTTTTAAAATATTCAATAAAGGTTTCACAAAACTACATCCAATCTGCAAGCCAGACCTCACCAATCTGCCGATCTGAGTTTGTACCTGGTCTGCGAGAGTCCGTACACCAAGATGCTCTGATGATTTATTAGAGGCCTTGGTGCAAAAGGTGGACAGAGGATCCTATCGCCACAGGGGGGGCAAGAGGCCCGCCAAACATATACTTCCAAGGCAGTGGGAGGCAGTAGCGGACGAGGTCAATGCCAGGAGTGTAGCAGCGCGAACATGGATGCAGTGCAGGAAGAAGTTCACTGATTTAAAACGAGTTGTCAAAGTGCGTGAGTTCAACTTTTTTTTTATTCGTTCATGGGATGCGGGCATCACTGACAAGGCCAGCATTTGTTGTCCATCCCTAATTGCCCTTGAGAAGGTGGTGGTGAGCCGCCTTCTTGAACCGCTGCAGTCCGTGTGGTGAAGGTTCTCCCACAGTGCTGTTAGGTAGGGAGTTCCAGGATATTGACCCAGCGACGATGAAGGAACGGCGATATATTTCCAAGTCGGGATAGTGTGTGACTTGGAGGGGAACGTGCAGGTGGCATTGTTCCCATGTGCCTGCTGCCCTTGTCCTTCTAGGTGGTAGAGGCCGCGGGTTTGGGAGGTGCTGTCGAGGAAGCCTTGGCGAGTTGCTGCAGTGCATCCTGCAGCCACGGTACGCGGGTGGTGAAGGGAATGAATGTTTAGGGTGGAGGATGGGGTGCCAATCAAGCGGGCTGCTTTGTCCTGGATGGTGTCGAGCTTCTTGAGTGTTGATGGAGCTGCACTCATCCAGGCAAGTGGAGTGTATTCCATCACACTCCTGACTTGTGCCTTGTAGAAGGTGGAAAGGCTTTGGGGAGTCAGGAGGTGAGTCACTCACTGCAGAATACCCAGCCTCTGACCTGCTCTTGTAGCCACAGTATTGATGTGGCTGGTTCAGTTAAGTTTTGGTCAATGGTAACCCCCAGGATGTTGATGGTGGGGGAATCGGTGTTGGTAATGCCACTGAATGTTAAGGCGAGGTGGTTAGACTCTCTCTTGTTGGAGATGGTCATTGCCTGGCACTTGTCTGTCACGAATGTTACTTGCTACTTATCAGCCCAAGCCTGGATGTTGTCCAGGTCTTGCTGCATGCAGGCACGGATTACTTCATTATCTGAGGGGTTGCAAATGGAACTGAACACTGTACAATCATCAGCGAACATCCCCATTTCTGACCTTATGATGGAGGGAAGGTCATTGATGAAGCAGCTGAAGATGGTTGGGCCTAGGACACTGCCCTGAGGAACTCCTGCAGCAATGTCCTGGGGCTGAGATGCTTGGCCTCCAACAACCATTACCAACTTCCTTTGTACTCGGTATGACTCCAGCCACTGGAGAATTTTCCCCCTGATTCCCATTGACTTCAGTTTTACTAGGGCTCCTTGGTGCCACACTCGGTCAAATGCTGCCTTGCTGTCAAGGGCAGTCATTCTCACCTCACCTCTGGAATTCAACTTTTTGGACCAAGGCTGTAATGAGGTCTGGAGCTGAGTGGTCCTGGCAGAACCATTCAAGTGATCCATTCAAGTGGCATATCCTACCAACTGCGCCACGAGCCGCATCCACTGCTAGACGCACTACACCCCCCATCACCGACCTACCAACAAACTCTTTCAATCAATATGCAACTCTTCCAATCAGATGCTTTATCTCACCCTCACACATTATCACTGTTGCAAGCCGCACACCCACAACTCACAGGTCTCACACTCGCAGATTTTCAACCATGACAGCCACATGATCATCATTTTGCGATCCCCCTTGGCTAGAAGCATGGTGCCGGATGATTGGAGGACTGCTAATGTTGTATCATTGTTTAAAAATGGAGGAAGAGATAGACTGAGTAATTTTTGGTCAGTCAGTCTAACCTCGGTGGTGGGTAAATTATTGGAATCAAATCTGAGGGACAGCATAAATCGTCATTTAGAAAGGCATGGATTTATCAAGGACAGTCAGCATGGATTTGACAAGGGAAGGTCGTGTCTGATTGTCTTGATTGAATTTTTTGAGCAGGTAACAAGGAGGGTCGATGAGGGTAACGCATTTGATGTAGTCTACATGGATTTTAACAAAGCTTTTGATAAGGACCTACATGGCAGACTGGTCAAAAAAGTAAAAGCCCATGGGATGCAAGGGAAAGTGGCAAATTGGATCCAAAATTGACTCAGTGGCAGGAAGCAAAGGGTAATGATTGACAGGTGTTTTTCCGACTGTAAGGCTGTTTCCAGTGGGGTTCCCCAAGGCTCAGTACTCGGTCCGTTGCTTTTTGTGGTATATATTAATGATTTGGACTTGAATGTGAGGGGCTTGATCAAGAAGTTTGCAGACGATACTAAAATTGGCCATGTGGTTGATAGTGAGGAGGAAAGCTGCAGACTGCAGGAAGATATCAATGGACTGGTCAGATGGGCAGAAAAGTGGCAATTGGAATTCAATCCAGAGAAGTGTGAGGTAATGCATTTGGGGAGGGCAAACAAGGCAAGGGAGTACACAATAAATGGGAGGATACTGAAAGGTGTAGAGGAGCAAAGGAACCTTGGAGTGCATGTCCACAGATCCCTGAAGGTAGCAGGACAGGTAGAAAAGGTAGTTAAAAAGGCATACAGGATACTTTCCTTTATTAGCCGAAGCATACAATATAAAAACAGGGAGGTTATGCTAGAACTGTATAAAACATTGGTTAGGCCACAGCTTGAGTACTGCGTACAGTTCTGGTCACCTCATTACAGGAAAGATGTGTTTGCACTAGAGAGGGTACAGAGGAGATTTACAAGGATGTTGCCAGAGCTGGAGAATTTTAGCTATGAGAAAAGATTGGATAGGCTGGGGATATTTTCTTTGGAACAAAGGAGGCTGAGGGGAAATTTAATTGAGGTATATAAAATTATGACGGGACTAAATAGATTGGATAGATCAGTGACCAGGGGGCATAGATTTCAAGTAATTGGTAGGATTAGAGTGGAGATGAGGAGAAATGTTTTCACTCAGAGGGTGGTGGGGGTCTGGAACTCACTGCTGAAAGGGTGGTAGAGGCAGAAACCCTCAACTCATTTAAAAAGTACTTGGATGTGCACTCGAAGTGATGTAACCTACAGGGCTACAGACTAAGTGCTGGAAAGTGGGATTAAACTGGATAGCTCTTTTGCAGCCATCACGGACACGATGGGCTGAATGGCCTCCTTCTGTGCTGTAACTTTCTATGATTCTACAATTCTATGACATCACCAAACATCTTACAGGACACTCACCGACACACGTCCCACTTTCTTGCAGGAGAAGGTGGTGCATAACAGGAGGCAGCAAGTGGCAGTGGCTCCATGGAACATGAACCTGCTGACCTCTCTCAGGATGACAGCATTCCCGTCCCATCCCTGCCACACCGCCAATCCCCTTGCTGTTGCTTGTCAGCTAGCCAGTCCACTCCCTGTAGGGTGTTGAAACTTTATTATAGGAACATAGCAACAGGAGTAGGCCATTCAGCCCCTCGAGCCTGTTCCGCCATTCAATGAGATCATGGCGGATCTGTGACCTAACTCCATATACCCACCTTAGCTCCATATCCCTTAATACATTTGGTTAACAGATAATCTATCAATCTCAGATTTAAAATTAACAATTGAGCTAGCATCAAATGCTGTTTGCGGAAGAGAATTCCAAACTTCAACCACTCTTTACATGTAGAAGTGTTTCCTAACTTCACTGCAAAAGTCCTGGCTCTAATTTTTATGCTATGTCCCCTAGTCCTGGTATTTAAGTATAGGAGACCTCCATAAACAGGTACAAATGCATCAGCAGCCAGAGGCAATAAACCAGCAACTAACCTGTAACTCCTGCATGATCCCTTTAAATAGCGCTGGTGGGGGCATTCTCCGTGTTGTTTAAGACCTGTTCAGGTGCGCAAGGTTCATAATCTCCCTACTCTACATGCTGCTGGCATATGTTAGGCAACCACCTTTACCAAGATGGCGTCCTGTGCACGTCACTCCAGAAGAGTGTGTGCGCATCTCGGAAGCCATTTTCGGGGCATGGGTGTCCACATTGCGCCCACAGAACGGGTGCTACGCGGCCCAATTTAGCTCCCATAATATCATCTGTGAAATTATTTTGAAATTGCCTTGAATGAACCCTCTGAAATAGTTCCGAGAGAGCTCTATGAGAATCACATTAGACTTTTAAAAAATTCAACTGAGTTACAACGCTGAGCTGTTCATGTGAGCAGCTCTGCAAAATGATCATGAAAATGATTTGAAGAGGCACAAATGGGTACAATAATTTAGCATTTTTTAAATTGCTGGAAATACTCTTAGAACTGTCAAAATGTATTTGCAGTTTGTTGGTTTTGCCTTTGACAAGTTTTCTCCTGGTCGTGTTTAAGGTAAAATAAAGCAGCCAACTGCTCAAGCTCGAGCTCAGGGTTTCTGAGCTTGAGGGGCATCTGGTGTCACTGCAATGCATACGGGAAGCTGAGATTTTCGTGGGTAGCATGTTTCAGGCGATGGTCATCCCACAGCTATAGAGAGTTCAGGCAGAGAGGGAGTGGGTGACCACCACACAGGCTGGGAGGAACAGGCTGGCAGTGCAGGAGTCCCCGAGGAGTGTGACACTCACAAACCGGGATTCAGTGCTGAATACCAGTGAGGGTGCTCACACCTCAGGGGAGAGCAGTCAGGAGCAAATCCACAGCACCGTGGGAGACTCGACAGCATGGGGTGGGGGGGGCAAAAGAAATGCAGTTGTTATAGGGGATTCAATAGTCAGGGAGATAGACACGCATTACTGCAACCGCCGATATGAGTCCTACATGGTGTGTTGCCTCTCTGGTACCAGGGTAAAGGATGACACTGAGATGGTGCAGAAATTTTTGAGGGGGGAAGGGAACAGCCAGAAGTCGTGGTCTATGTGGGAACCAATGACATAGGAAGGAAAAGGGTCAAGATTCTGCATTCAGAGTTTCAGGAACTAGGGAGGAAGTTAAAAAGCAGGATCTCAAAGGTAGTAATCTCTGAATTACTCCCAGTGCCACGTGTTAGTGAGTATAGGAATAGTAGGATAAGACAGATTAATGTGTGGCTGGAGGAATGGTACAGGGGGGAGCGCTTCAGATTCCTGGGGGATTGGGACCAGTTCTGGGGCAGGAGGAATCTATGCAAGATGGATGGGTTGCACCTCAACAGAGCTGGGACCAATGTCCTCGCGGGGAGGTTAACCAGTGCTGTGGGGGAGGCTTTAAATTAATTTGGCTGGGGGATGGGCACCAGGCTGAAACATTAGAGAGGAGAAACAAGGTGCACAAAGGACTGGGAGGGAGAAATAGCACTAGAGTAAAGAATAATTCAGAAATAGGAGGGATCAGAGAGGGGGCAAATGTGAGGCAGTCTATGAGATTGCAGTGGATGTTCCTAAATGGACGTAGCGTGGTAAATAAGGTTTGTGAGCTGCAGGAATAAGTCGTCACATGGCACTATGATATAGTGACAATAACAGTGACCTCGCTCAAAGAAGGGGAGGATTGGGAACTTAATATTCCAGGCTACAAGGTATTCAGGAAAGATAGGGAAGGAAAGAAAGGAGGGAGGTAGCAATATTGATCAAAGAAACTATTATAGCACTAGAAAGGGATGATGTAGTTGAGGGGTCAAAGGTCGGATCTATTTGGTTAGAATTAAGGAACAATAGAGGAGCTACTATGCTACTGGGTGTATACTATAGGCCATCAAATAGTAGAAAGGAAATAGAGAAGAACATTTGCAGGCAAATTACAGAAAGATGCAAGAAGTATAGAGTAGTGATAATGGGGGACTTCAATTATTCCAATATAGACTAGGATAGGAACAGTGTAAAGGGCAAAGAGGGGGAGGAATTCCTGAAATGTGTTCAAGAGAACTTTCTGGAACAGTGTGTTTCCAGCCCAACCAGGAAGGAAACAGCGCTGGACCTAGTTCTGAGGAATGAAGTGGGGCAAGTGGAGCATGTTTCAGTGGGGGAGCATTTGGGGAATAGTGATCATAATATCATTAGGTTTAGAATAGTTATGGAAAAGGACAAGGAGCAATCAATTGTGAAAATGTTTAACTGAAGAAGGGCAAATTTCAGTGAGTTAAAATGGGATCTTGCCCAGGTGGATTGGAATCAAAAATTGGTGGGCAAAACAGTAATTGAGCAATGGGAAGCTTTCAAGGAGAAGTTGGTTTGGGCACAGAGTAGACACATCCCTATGAGGGGGAAAGAAAGGGCATCCAAAGATAGAGCTCCCTGGTGACTGTAGGTATAGAGCTTAAAATGAAACAAAAAAAGGAGGTTTATGACAAATGTAAGGTTAGATATAATACAATAGAGAACCAGGCTGAATACAGAAAATAAAGAGCAGATCTAAAAATGGGAATAAGAGGGGCAAAGAGAGCGTATGAGAATAGATTAGTGGCTAACATAAAAGGGAACCCAAAAGTCTTTTATAAACATATAAATAGTAAAGGGTAGTCAAAAGAAGTGGGAACCAATTAGGGACAAAAAAGGAGATCTTCTTGTGGAGGTGGAGGGTATGGCTGAGGTACTAAATGAATACTTTGCATTGGTCTTCACTAGAGAAGAGGATGCTACCAATGTAGCAGTAAAGGAGAAGGTAGTAGCGATATTGGATAGGATAAAAATAGATAAAGAAGAGGTACTTAAAAGATTGGCTATACTCAAAGTAGAAAAGTCACCCGGTCCAGATAGGATGCATCCTAAGTTACTGAGAAAATTTACTGTGGAAATTGCCTGGGCTCTGGCCACAATCTTCCAATCCTCCTTAGATAAGGGGATGGTGCTGCAGATCTGGAGGTTTACAAAAGTTACACCCCTGTTCAAAAAAGGGGAAGAGGGATAAACCTGGCAATTACAGCCCAGTCAGCCTAATGTCGGTGATGAGGAAACTTTTGGAGACAATAATCTGGGACAAAATAAAATGGCACTTGGAAAAGTATGGGCTAATAAATGAGTCAGCACGGATTTGTTGAAAGAAAATCGTGTTTAACTAACTTGATTGAGTTTTTTGATGAAGTAACGTAAAGGGTTTGATGAGGGTAGTGCAGTTGATATTGTGCATATGGACTTTCAAAAGGCATTTGATAAAGTACCACATAATAGACTTATTAATAAAATTAAAGCCTATGGGATTAAAGGGACAGTGGCAGTGTAGATACAACATTGGCTAGGGGACAGAAAGCAAAGAATAATGGTGAACAGTTGTTTTTCATTCTGGAGGGAAGTATATAGTGGTGTTCCCCAGGGGTCAGTATTAGGACCACTGCCCTTTTTGATATATATTAATGACCTGGATTTAGGTATGGAGGGTATAATTTCAAAGTTTGCAGATGACACAAAACTCGGAAATGTGGATGATAGTAACAGACTTCAGGAGGACATAGACAGACTGATTAAATGGGCAGATATTTAACGCAGAGAAGTGTGAAGTGATGCATTTTGGCAGGAAGAATTAGGAGAGGCAATATAAACTAAATGGTACAATTTTAAAATGGGGTGCAGGAACAGAGAGACTTGCGGGTGCACGTACACAAATCTTTGAAGGTGGCAGGACAAGTTGAGAAGGCTGTTAAAAAAGCATATGGGATCCTTGGCTTTATTAATAGAGGCATAGAGTACAAAACAAGGAAGTTATGCTAAACCTTTATAAAACACTAGTTAGGCCTCAGCTGGAGTATTGTGTTCAGTTTTGGGCACCACACTTTAGGAAGGCTGTGAAGGCCCTTGAGAGGGTGCAGAAGAGATTTACTAGAATGGTACCAGGGATGAGGGACTTCAGTTATGTAAAGAGACTAGAGAAGCTGGGGTTGTTCTCCTTAGAACAGAAAAGGAGAAGGGGCGATTTGATAGAGGTGTTCAAAATCATAAATGATTTTTCAGAGTAAACAGTGTTTCCAGTGGCAGAAGGGTCGGTAACCAGAGGACACAGATTTAAGGTGATTGGCAAAAGAGCCAGAGGCGACATGAGGAAACATTTTTTAACGCAGCGAGTTATGATGATCTGGAATGCACTGCCTGAAAGGGTGGTGGAAGTAGATTCAATAGTAACTTTCAAAAGGGAATTGGATAAATACTTGAAGGGAAAAAATTTACAGGACTATGGGGAAAGAGTGGGGGAATGGGACTAATTGGATAGCTCTTTCAAAGAGCCAGCACAGGCATGATGGGCTGAATGTCCTCCTCCTGTGCTGTACCTACTACGATATTATGAAAGTGGCACTCTTTTCTGTAACGCCAGTATATGTTTATGCATGTTATGGCAGATTAGCAATGTTTTTACAAATCTTTATTTAAAATCTGTCAGCAAGGTTTTCTCCTGCTCCACTTCAATTTAGTTTAAAAGTCAAATATTCTTGTCACATTCAGTGCTGAGATCAATACATTATTGACTTGCAGTTACAATGTTTTATAAGTGTAAAAAAGATTCAAGCCCTGTCCACTAATTGCCAACAGTGTCAAATGCTTTTTTCCCCATTTCTTTCCTATTAAAGGATCAGTGATAATCTATTATGTGCAAATTCAGAAGCAGCTTAATATTCAACAAATAAGTAATAGAACAATGGCAAAATGTATTATTGTTGTGGAGTAAATAATAATTCTTCTAATGGTTCAAAGGAAAGAAAGACTATGTTGCAATATAATTGGCCCAATGGGACTAAATCATGAGCAGTATCTTGATGCAAAAGCTGAACCCTGCTGCTTTAGCTGGTGAGTGGGAGGTGAGTGAGAGATGGTGTTGTGGGGCATTGGGGAATTACTGATTAAACTGATCAGTTTTAAAACTTTGATTTCAGTTATTGCAACCAGAAAATTTCGATCAATACAGAAATGCAATGTTATGATACATAACAGAATGTCAACCTGAATTATAGAATTAAGAATGTGCATTATAGGTTGATTTGGAGTAAAAGTAATCACAGTTGTACCCTGTTCACAACTTACAGTCTCTAGTGTAAGTACTGATTTACACCATGGACACAGCAGGGTACTTCTGAGTGTTGATGAGACTGTACATATGTGAACAAATAGGGAAAGGAGAGAGAAAGAAGAAGCCTTTGTTATGGTTAACATCTCTGTTGCCATGGTAACAACTAGGCACATCCTGGTATGAAAGTAGTATGAAGCTATACCATATTTTTGGTTTGTCTTCCACAGATGGCAACATACAGGTAGTCTTGTGCATAATGCTATTTCAATTATAAGGTTATTCTTTGTTGGATCTTCTGAGCAGATTCAGTGGTCCTGAGTGCTGGAAGAGTAGATGCACAGTGAATGCACAGGGGCACAGAATTGGGAGACCAGGACATGTGTCAATTTCTTACTATGCTACAATTCAATGCTTTTCTACATTTAAGAGTTGCAATGCTTAAGCCTTTTGTGCCTTAGCCTCACTAAAGCCCCAAATTTGACCCAAAATTATTTACAATTCTGTGGGATTTGTTTCAAATTTACTCTTTTTCTTTGTGTGACTATTTGCAATGGGAAAAAGAGAAGCTTTATGGATGAAGGAGTTCTTAAATTGTCACAGGGTTTGTTTTTTAAAAAATATTTACTGAGTCTTTTTTGTACTGGGTTGTTTAATTGAAAAATGTAGAAGAATTTGTCCATACATCTAAATTTTTATATCAATATTTATTTTCGAAAAAAGATTTGGGCATCGGTTTTTACTCCTTAAGGTAACTTTATTCTCAAAATGCCAAAATATGATATTTCATTGCTGAAGTGATGCAAGATGAAAGATGGCATTCCAGGGGGATCAGCAGACATCAAACGATATCTACAGTCCTTGACATATGTGTCTGCCAATGACCAATGACAACAACAACCGCTTGTATTTATATAGTGCCTTTAATATAGTAAAACGTCCCAAGGTGCTTCATAAGCCCCACAAGGAGATATTAGGACAGGTGACCAAAGGCTTGGTCAAGGAGCATCTTAAAGGAGGAGAGAGAGGTGGAGAGATAGAGAGGTTTAGGGAGGGAATTACAGGGGTTAGGGCCTAGGCAGCTAAAATCATAGCCGCCAATGGTGGAGCAATGAAAATCGGGGATGGGTAAGAGGCCAGAATTGGAGGAACGCAGAGGCCATGGAGAGTTGTAGGGCTGGAGGAGGTTACAGAGATAGGAAGGGGCAAAGCCATAGAGGGATTTGAAAACACGGATAAGAATTTTAAAGTAGATGGATTGGTGGACCAGGATCCAATTTAGGTCAGCGAGTACGGGGGTGGGGGAGTGGTAGTGGGTGAGCGGGACTTGGTGTGAGTTAGGAGTTAGGATACTGGCTGCAGAGTTTTGGATGAGCTCAAGTTTATGGAGGGTGCAAGGTGGGAGGCCAGCCAGGAGAGCATTGGAATAGTCTAGTCTAGAGGTAACAAAAGCATGGGTTTCAGCAGCAGAAGGTCTCAGGCAGAGACGGAGACAGGTGATGTTATGGAGCTGGAAGTAGGCAGCCTTGGTGATGGAGAGGATATGGGGTCGGTAGCTCAGCTCAGGGTCAAATAGGTCGCCAAGGTTGTGAACAATCAGCAGAGCAGAGCTTTGTCATCTGCAGCAAGGGTACCAATAGCCAACTTGCAAAATATGGATGGCACTGCCAGTGGTTGGCAGGTTCACCATTTCCCTCATCTATTCTGCCTATGGCTCATTCCTGGCTGGTATTGGAATATCAGCTAATGTGTTGCCTGTATATTGGATCGATGCACCGTTCATCCCAGCCAACACATTCATTACAAATCCTGCTGAAAAGCATGACATGTCTGTCCAATGTCACTGCACTGTTGCATTTCACTGTTGACTGCCATGTACCCAAAATTAAAGCCCCTCCTGGTTGACAGTTAGTGGCCAAATTTGGGTTTAAGTGCTTTAATGTGTGAAGCACACATGATATAAGGCAATTGTATGTTGTGTTTTAACTATGTGCGCTGTTGTAGTATAAGAGATACAGTGATACAGCTGTAAGGTTGTGTGAAAGCTTGGCATGGGCAAGTAGCAAACATGGAACCGAAAGACAGGCAACTCTCTGTGGCATTGAATTTTGATCCATCTACCTGGTGCATCGTACTGTTGAGTACTCTTATCTTGCCAGATTCCTGAAAGTGTGCCATCTTCTCCTGCATCTATTCCCTTGTCCTGCAGGCACTGTAGACAACGTTGAGCCTGGGTCTCAACTCCTACCAGACATGGTGGACTGCTATCCTCTGGGAAGGGTGTTGTGGAGTTCTAAAATAGGGTAACTGTCTTCACACCCACCACATGGAGTAGCATGTTCACTTGGCCAGCCATCTAACAGGGGTTGGTGGATAGCAGCACTGCTCTGCCATTTGCCCACAGGCTCTGTTTTGAGGGATTTCAGCCTTTTCATTCTTGGCTGTCATTTCTTCCCCCGGGACAGCCATTTCAACATTGAAAACATTTCAAAATAATGTGGTCACTTACCTTTAACTGATTGTAATTAATTTTGAGCTGTAGCTCTTGAATGGCTACACGCTCACAATATTTGACCCAATGCTTCAAAGAAGGCTCATAATTCTGCCAGCACAAGATTTGGGCCTTGTGTAGTGTCCATAGTGCTTTTAGCTGGATCACTGAACTGACTCTTCATACTTCGATCCTCTGATGGCAGATACCTACAAACCAAAGATACAAGGTAAAAGTGACAATCAGTGAGTAGTATTTTAAGAAATTAGATTAGTTTGTAGGGGTCTGGATCTGGGTCCCTACATACTATCTCCTGCTATTCTCAAAGTAAAAAAAACAATCTTGACGTAATTGCAGATGCCCTAACTATAATCTTCCAAAGTTCTCTCGATTCAGGAATCGTTCCTTTAGATTGGAAAATTGCACATGTCACTCCTCTATTTAAGAAAGGTGAGAGAGGGAAACCAAGGAATTATAGACCAGTTAGCCTAACGTCTGTTGTTGGGAAATTACTAGAGTCTATAATTAAGGATAGAGTGATTGAACATTATGAAAATTTTCAGCTGATCAGACAGAGCCAGCATGGATTTGTAAAGGGTAGGTGACGCCTGACGAACCTGTCTGAATTTTTTGAAAAGGTGACTAAAGTAGTGGACAGGGGAATGTCTATGGATGTTGTTTATATGGACTCCCGGAAGGCATTCGATAAATTCCCTTGTAAGAGACTGTTAGCTCAAGTTGAACTTCATGGAATTGAGGGCAAGTTATTGACCTGGTTAGGAAATTAGCTGAGTGACAGGAGACAGAGTAGGGATAATGGGCAGGTACTCAAATTGGCAGGATGTGACTCGTGGTGTCCCACAGGGATCTGTGTTGGAGCCTCAACTATTCACTGTATTTATTAACAACTTAGAGAACCACATATCCAAGTTTGCCGATGACACAAAGATAGACAGCATTGTAAGCAGTGTAGGTGGAAGCACAAAATTACATAGATATTAATAGATTGAGTGAATGGGCAAAACTGGCAAATGGATTTCAGTGTAGACAAGTGTGAGGTCATCCACTTTGGACATAAAAAGGATAGATCAGAGTACTTTCTAAATGCTGAAAAGCTCATAACTGTGGAGGTCCAAAGAGACTTAGAGGTCCATGTACATAGATCATTAAAATGTCATGGACAGGTACAGAAAAGGCTAATGGAATGCTAGCCTTTATATCTAGAGGACAAGGGGGTAGAAGTTATCCGACAGCTATACAAAGCCCTGGTTAGACTACACCTGGAGTACTGTGTTCAGTTCTGGGCACCGCACCTTAGGAAGGATATATTGGCCTTGGAGGGAGTGCAGTGTAGATTTACCAGAATGATAACTGGACTCCAAGGGTTAAATTACGAGGTGAGATTACACAAACTAGGGTTGCATTTCCTGGAATTTAGAAGATTAAGGGGTGATTTGATCGAAGTTTTCAAGATATTAAGAGGAACTGATAGGGTAGAGAGAAACTACTTCCGCTGGTTGGGGAGTCTAGAACTAGGGGACATAGCCTAAAAATTAGAACCAGGACTTTCGGGAGTGAAGTTAGGAAACAGTTCTACACGCAAAGAGTGGTAGAAGTTTGGAACTCTCTTCCATAAATGGCAGTTGATGCTAGCTCAATTGTTAATTTTAAATCTGAGATTGATAGATTTTTGTTAACCAAAGGTATTAAGGGATAGGGGGCTAAGGCGGGTATATGTAGTTAGGTTACAGATCGGCCATGATCTCATTGAATGGCAGAACAGGCTCGAGTGGCTAAATGGCCTACTCCTGTTCCTATGTTCCTTTATTCCTGATAGGAGTGATTTTACCGAGCGGGTGGGCAGTTAAAATGCCCTGGGTTAATTACTGCCAGAAAAGCCGCCCGGATCCCATCTACTGCGATTTTTACTTAGCCTTCTGGATGGGTGGCTAAATATGCAGATTGGGGTCTATTCACTTCATTGGGCCCCGACTGCGATTTTAACTCGGACCTGAGCGAGGAAGTCATCGCAGCTTTCCAGCTAGGCTAGACAGTTGAGATCTGCGGGAAGATGAAGGGGCCCAAACAGCTAAACTTTTGTTTGTGGAACCAGGAGGAGCAGGAGTGCTTCTCACATCCCCACAAGGAAAGTTCCGACCACCACTGCACTGGCTCCACCCCTCCTTCTCTTCCATGATACTCTCCCGAAACCCCCTTCCCTACACCTACCTTTATGCTGGCAGAAGGGCAGCATAACTTTCTAGAGGCCAGCAATCGCTTCCAACCCCTTCTTACCCGTTCTGGGTCAATTTACACTTCTTGTCTCAATTTGACCCCAGTCCCACCCTGAGGCTGCTGCAGTCATTTTAATCTGGAATGATGGATTTAACTTAAAGGTAACATTTTTAATATAAGTAACACTAAAATCTTTTCTGTAGAAAAATAGTCTGATGCCTGCTGATAACCCTGGCATTCCTGTTTTGATCTTGCTTTACTTCAAGCATGAAATAAGTATTTGGGCTGTGTTCCAAACCAACTCCCATTATTAATCTTACCTTCACTTGCAAACAACCATGGAACTCTGCAGCTAGCACCTAGATGCCTGTGGCTCCCTGTACTCCTTTTTATATGCCTTCTTTTGTTGATCTGTTCTTATTCTCCTGAAGACGTAGAAATACAGTTCACTTGATGGGCAATAACCCATAGTCTTTCTCAGGCTATTTAAAAACAAACTTATCGTATTGAGTAAATAAAATTGTTCTCCCAAAATTATTCCAAAAGTGCATAAACTATTAATAAAAATGTCAAAAATGCAGAAAAAATTGCGAATAGAAACGACACAGTATCAAAGAAGTACAGATAAATTTTCGTCTTTCACACTCCCAGCATCGAGCTTCATGCTCCAGGTGTACATATATTTGATAAATTTGGTCATGTGCCCATGACCTTCTGTCCATTCCGTCCATTCCAATTAGTGGATAGAAAATCATGGACTGGGAATCATGCACATGTCTGAGTTTGCACAATGCTCTGCACCAGGAATGCTAAAGATAGAAATTTATCCCACTGTAAACATTGCAACAGTAAAACAACAGAAAGCTGGTTCTCCTTTAAGAGCTCCATCACAGGGCATTTTCTTTGTGCCCATTCAAAATGGGCTTTGAAGATAAAGTAGTAGATCTTGACTTTGTGCGATAGTGTAAAATGGGTGATCGCGAATCAGCAGCCCATTTTACTTTTAATCAGTTATCATTGACAAGCTAACCATAACAGAAGTTAAGCAAGCCACAATTCAAATGTATGACATGGGAGGTGCCTAAGGTGACAAACGTATACTCTTAGTAGTATATTGCAAGATACATTAACAAAAGGTGATCCAACCTTCTATAAATTTACAAATGTTCTAGTTTTACATAATGAAACTCAGTAATGATGAATGAGAGCCTAATCAAAATGCAAATCAAACTTTGTGCCTCCCCAGTTAGGTTCACTCTAGTTCATTCCTATGATCAGTGACCACTAATAGCAGAGTTCAATGCTCTAGTTTAGTGGAATACATTAATAGAAAAGAGGAGTAACACAGGCTCCAACCATGCAAAATTCATTGGGTTAAAAGGAGTTCTGGAAATCTGTAAAGAGAAAATAAAGGTTAATTTTTCAACTTAGAAAACAACAGTGACTACAGTTGAAAAGTAATTCATTGTGTGAGAAGCGCTTTGGGACATCCTGGGGATGTGAAAGGCACTATATAAATGCATATTCTTTCTTTTTTTCTTTATCCTTCCTTCTTTACAGATGTTAATGGACCTGTTGAGTATGTTCAGCAATTTCTGAAATAAAAGCAGAAAATGCTGGAGAAACTCAGCAAGTCAGGCAGCATCTGTGGAGAAAGAAACAGAGTTAATGTTTCAGGTCATCAGAACTGGAAGATGTTAAAAGAGTTCAAGTTTTTGAGCAAGTACAGAGCCAGGGAAAGAAGGGAGGGGAGGAAAGAACAAAAGGGAAGGTCTGTGATAAGGTGCAGGGCAGGAGTGATTAAATGACAAAAGGGATGATGGTGCAAGGCAAGGAAGGTGGTAATGGGACAGTGGGACAGGTTAAGAAATCAAAGATTGATCAGGAGTAGCTGTAAATGGCAGCAGCAGAATCATTACCAGCACTAGCTGACTGAAAAAATGGGAGCAGTGGTTTTAACAATTTTCTCTGTCACTAGTCTTTGCTTATTTTAGAATTTTTATAATGTCTGGTCCTACTAACCTGCTTCATGGGTGTTAAGAAGCTTAATTAATTTTCATATAACGTCCTAACATTCTGAACACTGTGTAAGGAACAAAGAGTTGTAAAGGAGATCTATTGTGAAGCTTATTAGGTGTGTGGAAGGGAGCATTTTCAATAAGTGCTACTGTTCTCAATCTCCTTTGTTATACTTGGCAACAAAGAAGCTGAAGAGAATTAGGACTTATTGAGAACATCCCTGTCGTATGGTCCTAATGAGTATGATATCACATATGGGACAAAAAGGCCCAGAGATACTAGTGTCAACTATATAGTGTTTATGAAACAAAACCAAAAAACAAAGCTAATCAGAATTTGGTCTAATTTTGCTCAATTTTGATTCAAGTCTGTCGTCCTCAATTTCTCTCTCTCCATTTCTGAGGTAGGTTGTCAACCAACATCTACTATAAGCCCACCGACTCCTACAGCTACCTTGATTACACTTCCTCCCAATCCGCTTCCTGTAAGGACTCTATTCCGTTCTCCTAGTTTCTCCGTCTCCGTCGCACCTATTCTGATGATACCACCTTCCACACCAGTGCTTCTGATATGTCTTCCTCTTTCCTCATCCTAGGATTCCCCTCCACCGTAGTTGACTGGACCCTTGACCGTGTCTGTCCCATTGCACGCACTTCTGCCCTCACCCCTTTCCCACCCTCCCAGAACCATGATAGGGTCCCCATTGTCCTCACCTTCCACCCCACCAGCCTCCACATTCAACGTATCATCCTCCACCATTTCTGCCACCTCCAGCGCGATGCCACCACCAAACACATCTTCCCCTCCCCTTTCAGCATTCCGAAGGGACCGCTCCCTCCGCGACACCCTGGTCCACTCATCCATCACCCCCAACTCCCACATTCCTTACCACGACACCTTCCCGTGTGAGCGCAGGAGATGCAACACCTGCCCTTTCACCTCCTCCCTTCCCACCATCCAGAGTACCAAACACTCCTTCCAGGTGAAACAGCAATTTACTTGTACTTCTTTCAATTTAGTATACTGTATCCGCTGCACAAAATGCGGTCTCCTCTACATTGGGGAGACCAAACACAGACTGGGTGATCACTTTGCTGAACACCTCCGCTCAGTCTGCAAGCGTGACCCTGACCTGCCCGTCACTTGCCATTTTAATTCCCCGTCCCACTCCCACTCTGACTTCTCTGTCCTCAGCCTCTGAAGTTCAATGGAAGCTCGAGTAACAGCACCTCATCTTTCGATTAGGCACTTTACAACCTTCCAGACTCAACAATGATTTCAATAACTTCAAATCGTAAACACTGCTCCCATTTTTTTGGACAGCAGGTGCTGGTAATGGTTGTGATGTTGCCATTTACAGCTCCTCTAGACCCATCTTTTGTTCTTTACTTGTCCCATTACCACCCTCCTTGCCTTGCACATCATCCCTTTTGTCATTTAATCACTCCTGCCCTCCGGTCTGTTAGAGACCTTCCCTTTCGCTCTTTGACGTGGCTCATGACATCTGTGAAAAACACCACCAATGATGCACAGCAGCGGTACAATGACAGTCACATCACCACCAGGTCTGTCACTGAACAAGCCATAGGAATGATGAAGATGCACTTCAGGTGCCTGGATCAATCTGGCGGATCCCTTCAGTACTCACCAGTAAGGGTGTGTAGAATAATAGTTGTGTGTTGCGTCCTGCACAACATTGCTCAACAGAGAGGGTTACATGCGGAGGAGCTTGAATGCGCTCATGAAGCATCCTCATCTGCCGGCAACATTGAAGAAGTGGATGATGATGATGATGATGATGAGGAGGAGGAAGAGGAGGAGCAGGAGGAGGACGAAGACGGGCAACCCATCACCAGAGCAGCTGCTCGTGATGCCGAGGATTCACTCATATCTAACAGATTCTCATAAGGAGATCTGTAAACTGAAGATAGTGAACTACTAAGACCGCCTGGAACAACCACTACTACCACCACAACAAGCGTTCCCACCCCCACCCCACTACTTGCACAAAACAGTCCTTCAATCACGCATTCACCCATTGTACAAGCGCCCAATGGGTGGCATCAAGTCTTGGCGTTCATGATGAAGCTCATGAAAGGATGCTTTCACAAAAGAGTCTCAAGAATGGACAAGACGTGGCAGTGGTGGTGACAATTATAACATTTAATGTGCATGTAAGAAAAAACAAATATAAATGAAAAACTTGACATTCCGTCAGACACCCTTGTGCATACCCTTGGTGATTACAAAACCTTAATCGTCCTCTTCCGAGTTCTTCTACATGGTGCATTCCCCGTGGCTTCCACAGAGGTAGAGGCAGATTGCTCAGATTCATGCCCTGACTGCTTCGATGCTTTCGGCCTACAGCCACTGGAATTTGGAGCTCGTAAGGTCCCCGCCAAAGACTGCTCCATCTGCACCTGTGCAGGGGCAGAATTAGCCATCAGGAGAGGAGGCTGCATTGTGGGTACTGGTTGGGGGGGGGGGGGGGGGTAACAGGTGAGACGTGGGAGTGCTTTGAGCGGCGTCCCCACTTCCATGTCCCCTTTCACCATCATCCCTCCCCTGGGCTGGCACAACATCACTCCCACCACTCTGCTGGTTGGCAGGCTGATGAGGAGATGTGGCGCTTTCTAAGGCCTGGATGAAGATTCTGTCTACTTGTTTATGGCGGCAGACATGTTGGCATCCAGAGTCTGCACGGCCATTGTCATGGCCTGCGTGGACTCATTAGAGACCCGTGGTTGAAGCTTAATGGAGGCTGCCACTCTCTCCATTGCACTTACCTGCGCCACCACTCCACTAGCGATGGAAGTGGACTCCTCCATCCTATCCGCTATTGTGTAGGCTGTGCGTGGCACCTTTTCCATTATCTCGCAAAGGTGCAGCTCATTCTCACTCTCAACGATGGCCCCCAGGATTCAGCATCTGTGTCCAGTTGAGCAGAGCTTGGAGAGGAGTGAGCCCCTTCACGCAGACTCTCCACAGCTGCTCCTGCCACCAGTATCTGCTCGTGCTCACTTGTGAATATTATCTCACCAGGTGACAACCCAACTATCTGCCTAACAGGACCCACTGAAGTGTGAGTATCTGCCCTGGTGCATGGCTGGGTATGATGTGACGGTGTGCCCTCAGAGGAATGGAGCTCCTCTGAAGAATCGCCCTCTTCCATGGCATCTGCCTCCTCATCAATCCTTGAAGGCTATGAAAGAGAACATAAAGCAATATTAAGAATCATCGCAGAAGTTAGTTTGCAATGAGCATAGTGAGGTGTGCAACAGGTCAATCATTGATAACATCAATTCATGATGTGTGTGAAGGATGTTAAAGTTCAGTCACCGCCATTTGCGGATTGCCAGTCTCGCCATTTCCAATGGCCAGGCATTCAACCGTGTGGCTCAGGTCCAAGCCTCCTCCTCCACCTCTGTCAGGGGCATTATTTGTGGTGCCCCCCTCCAGTCCTACTCCATTCCCATGCATTTTGCGCTCTCTTCTCCTACAAGGGGAGAAAGAACAGACGTGTGAGTGAGTGAGGATGACGGGGTCACCCGATGGATGCACTGCATTGGGTGAGGCTGCCAATGAAAGAGATGCATCAGAGAGTGAGCATTAGACAGATTCATCACATTGCATCAGGATTGGGGTGAGTGGGAGGGGTGGGTTCACAAATGGGGAGGTGAGGAAGTGAAAGTAAGTTGATAATAAGATTTAAATGGGTGTGAGGAGTGATGTGATGGAGTACACTTGACAAGGCAGAGTGAGGAGGGAGGAGGTAATGTACACCACAGGGTGTTGGTGAATCAGTAACTGTACTCACTTTTCCTCACCTGGTTAGGTCATTAAAGCACTTCCTGCATTGTACCCACGACCTTGCCACCATGCTCCTGCAGTCCTGCTCCTCTGCCACTTCCAGCCACACCTTCTTGTTGGCAGAAGCAGGGCACTTCCTCCCCTCAGCCAGGTTTGGTATCTCCCTCCTGCTCCTCACACCAGCCAGTAGCAACTCAAGAGAGGAGTCGCTAAAACAGGGCACTGCCTTACTCCGGTGATACTGCATCTCTGAATACTCCTCCTTTCTCCTTCAAAATCCATGCTTGCAATGGCCCTTTAAATACTCCAGTTCACAACACATCATTTGGGTGTGCAGTACACCCGCTGAGCAGCTTGGAGACGCGAAACCCGGAAGTAAAACTAAAGTCGTTCAACTTAGTCGCGATCGCTCCAGCTGACACGCAGAAAATATTTCTGGGTTTCTCAAGTTGTTCTTCACCCACTCCCTGAGTTTCCATCGCCATGTCAAAATTATGCCTCATATACCAGATGTCACACTTCGAACTGTTACACCTTGTTACAGCTGCAAAGCAATCTGCCCTCTCTGTCTCAACAGTTTAAAAATAGCTACAATTGCCTGCATTTGCCTATTAAGTGCAGTCGGTTAAAGGGATAAGCCAGAATACGGTCAAATATCTCAACTGTGCCCCAGACCTCAGCAGTGCCACAGGAGATCTGCTGGTATTTACAAATATAAAAGCCTTGTGTCTAGAATGCATCCATCACACACTAGTTGTCACATTTCAGAGTGAGGCACTTTGTTACAGAAGCAAGGCAATCTTTAAAAAAAGAGAATGAATGCCAGTCATGGACATTGAGCCTGAAATTGATGAACAGTTATAATTGCTCTCTGATTGATTTCGCCATCTATTAAGCAGCTTTAATTACCTGCATTTGCCTGTTCATAGCAGTGAGGGCTGAATTTCCAAGGGAGGGAGGCCAATGTGGGGCAGGGCATTACATCTGCCCACCCTTGTGGATATACCTCTGACTCGATCCCAAAATCCAGAATCAGAGGCATTTGCCTACTATTGGTAGGTATCTGTAACTGGGCTGCCTGGATCAGGTTGAGATGGGGAGGTACTGGCAGCAGGGCCTAGCTGTGGTGTAAGTGGGCCGGCCCGAAGTTTTAATGAAATAAATTTGCCCCATTTGGTGAACAGGTTCCTTTCCATTCTGCAATTGGCTGCAGTAGGAAAACCCTGGGCTTTTACTTTTTAACCACCTTCAATTCCCTGACAATGCTGCATGCCAGGGTGCATACGGGTCCTCTGTGCACAGCTATGCTAAGGGTACAGATTCAGGAATTAAGTTGGATGTTGTAATTTCTGCTATTTGGATGGCAAATGGATAACAATTAAACTTCAGTGATTCTACGAACCCCAAACTAATGCTGAGCACTGCCATGGGAGATCTGCTAGCTTGCTAAAATAACACTGACCTTTGGGGGTCTCATTTTTTTTAAGTGTTTTAATATAACCCAAGGCTTATGGAATTTTATTTTGTAATGCTATATTGGTCTGAGTGGCTGATATAAGTCAATTAAAAAATAAAACATTTGAAATGAAAGTGTGCATTCCTTTTTGCCAGGCTGATAGCACAGTTCAAAATATCTCATTTTGATTAATAATGAAAATATTGGTTTTGCCTGACTTAGTGATTAATGCAGACTATTTCTGATTATTTTTAAATAATAAGTTTATGCTGGAATATGATGAAACACAGACTAATTTGATTGCAGGAAAACTGCTTTGTGTTTTTGCTCTGTCTAGCTGCAAAGTGTAGGTTATGTGTATTTAGCTTGTTTTTAACGGAGCGAATTAACCTAATAAAATGAAGTGCATCGTAAACTTGTAGAGTTTGGTTTTAAAAGTTGAAATCTGACTTTCATGTGAAGTCCACTGCAGTGCATAATTTATTTGTTAGGGAGCTTGATTAAAATTGTAATATTTATATGATTTGCTATATCATCATTACACATTAAGCAAATAATCAAAAATAAGCAAGAGGAGAGATACTGCTCGAAGCAGAGTTTGCAGGTACACTGATAAATTTTCATTGCCACCAATTATTTTTTTAACCATCTTCAAATCTCCACCTAATCACTCTACAGCTCATTCTTTTTCTTTTCTTTCCCCCTCCCCTCTTTCCCTTGCTCTGTTCCTTCTAATAACTCGTTCATCTATAACGTGTTTCAGTTCCAATGAAGGGTTATACCTGAAACATTAACTTTTTTCTTTCCCCACAGATGCTGCCTGACCTGCTGAGTGTTTCCAGAATTTTCTGTTTTGTTTCAGATTTCCAGCATTTGCAATATTTTGTTTAAGGTTTTTTTGTATTTGTTCTTGGGATATGGGTGACACTGGCAAGGCACGATTTACTATTCATTCCTAGTCACTCTGAGGGCATTAAGAGTTAATCATATTGTGTGGGACTGGAGTCACATGTAGACCAAAAGAGGTATGGGGGGTAGGATCCTTTCCCTATTCGTTAGCTAGTTGGGTTTTAAATAATAATCTCATCAAGCAGTTGGCAATTTGGTTTCCACTTTCTTGGTGGTCGATCATAAGTTAGTTGATAAGGTGAATGGGTTGCGTTTTCCTTTCAGTCATTACAACAACACATTTATATAGTGCCTTTAAAGTTGAAAACATCTGACAGAGAACAAAAAGGATGCCAAGCAGCAGTAAAAGAGTTAGTAAAGGTGAATAAATATATTGTGAAAAAGATAGTTTTAAAGGATACCTTTAAAAGCAAGGCAAGAACTAGCAAGGCAGAGGGATTTAGGGAGGGAGTGTCAGGCAGTACTCTTTATGAAGCAACCTTAGTTCAAAGCCAATAATATTCAAAGCTCTAGCTGGAACAAATAAGCATTGTTTTTCCTTACCCAAAAAACTTGGGCACTCCTATGTTGTATCTCTGATTGATTATTGTTATAATGAAACATACTCTGAGTGTAACTATTTCATAAAAAGTTTTCAATTATTATAAAATGTTACCAAGGCGGTGGAAACAGGCATTTTGGAAACAAACACTAATGTCTGCTCAAAATCCAAAACAGTTCATTGTTTTCCCCAAGATATTAAACATTTAACAGATTTTCTCAATATATCAGGAAATGTTATATTGGTGTTTAAAATATTAATGGTCACAATTGTATTTTCAAACAGATCTTAATAGTAATGAGACTAATAACAAATTATAATAGAGTAAAATATTTTTACAAGTCTCTCTGGTTTACTGTGGGTCTCTCAACCCTGATGTTAAGGGCAGAATTCTAGGGCCCGATATTAGGGTGGGCAGCGGGGGGTTGACCCGCGCCCAGTGAAATCGGGGTGCTCTGCACGCGATTGCAGCTTGATTGAATGTACTTACCTGTGCTTCCGGGTTTCGCGCCGGAAAGCTGCGCAGCAAGCGGACTGCGCATGCGCAGCATAGGCTGTCAGCTGGAGGAGCCCTATTTAAAGGGGCAGTCCTCCACTGACTGATGCTGCAGAAAATAGGAAAAATTACAGCATAGAGCAGCCTAGGGGGAAGGCTGCTCCCAGGTTTAATGATGCCTCACTCCAGGTCTTATTGGATGGGGTGAGGAGGAGGGGGAGGACAGAGATCTTCTCCCTGGTGGATGGGAGGAAGTGGCCTGCCTCTGCCACCAAGAAGGCCTGGCTCGAGGTGGCAGAGGAGGTCACCTGCACCACCAACAGATCACGCACCTGTATACAGTACAGGAGGTGCTTCAATGACCTAAGTAGGTCAGCCGAAGTGAGTACACTTACTCATTCCCCTACACTCCGTCTGCCACATCACCGTCCCCACCCCACATCTCCTTCTGCACTGCCAATATTACTCTATCACGTCACTCCTCACACCTACTCAAAGCTCATCCTCATCTTACCTGCATTTACTCACCTCGCCAGTACTCATCCAACCACTACTACTCAACCCAATCCTCATACAACCTCATGACTCTATCTCATACTCACCCTCTCATGCATCTCTTTCACGGTCAGCCTCACTCAACCTGCCACTACCTGTGCTGCAGCTACAGGGCATGCATCACATATGTGTAGTAGGAAGCGTAAGGCAAACGTGTCGTGAGCATGAAGGGGATGCACAAGGGTGTTTGAGGGTTTGTCATGGTTTTTATTTATATTTATATTTAATTTCTGATCAACTCACATTACATATTATATTGCCACGTCTTTGCGAATCTTGTCTGGTTTGTGCAATAATGCCCTTTCCTGAGGATCACTATGAAAACCCACAACTGATGCCACCCATTGTGTCACTGCAGAGTGGGTGTAGGTGTATTTGCAGGGCTCTTTTGTGCAGATGACTGAGAGACGTCCGCGATGTCCCCGGTGGCACCCTGGAAGGATGCGGAGGAGAAGTTGTTGAGGGTAGTGGTGACTTTAAGAGCGACAGGTAAGAAGATGGTGCTCGGGCCAACCGGGAGCAGCTTGGCATGAAGGAGGCTGCAGATGTCCACGACTACATGTCGAGTGACTCTGAGCCTGCATGTGCACTGCTGCTCAGAGAGGTCCAGAAAGCTGAGGCTCGGTCTGTAGACCTTGTGGCGAGGGTAGTGCCTTCTGTGACGCATCTCTCTCTGCGGTTGCCCTCCATCCTGCTGTGCAGGTGGATGTGTCACAGCACTGTGTTGTGGAGCTCCACGCGTCAGAGGTGGACGGCTTGGCCGGCGAGGCTGGTGATGGTGTTCGTCCTCCGAGGAGGTCATGACTGCAGCTACGGCGGCCCCCATCCGGAAGATGTACATCTGAGGGGGTCCGCAAGGTAGGTACATGTCTCTGGACACCGGGGTAAGTGTGCAAGTTTGTGAATTTTATTGTTAGGAGGAGGGTGGTGGAGGCCAAACTTTGTCCAAAGTGACAGAGTGGCCTCCTGCAATGAGTGAGGGTCTGCCCCCACCCCACCTGTCAAATGGACCTTTGCTGCTGCCACAGGCTGATGGCTGCAACACGTTCATTTGAACTGGGAGTATTTCCCCCAGTGTGGGAAACAGTCTCAGTTGACTTGAAAATTCCACCCCTCCTAAAATATCAGGTCAATCAGGTCTGTAAACGACCTGAAGTACCTGGTTAATTACTTCAAGTGGCATCCTGCCGGCTTTTATTGCCAACAGGAGTCCCACATGTGGGGGCTGCGCGCGCATGTCAGCACGTCACTGGGGAACCCGGAAGTTCACGGGTTGGAGCCGGGCTCCAGACCCGCCCTGGGAATCCCTGATTTTCGCAGCCCTCCCGCCACGAATGCACCCGCTCGGGGGTGCGAAAATCGAGCCCCTAATTTCCAGGGTGCAAAATTTTCCCACAAAATCACATGCTTGATAATTATTATCATTTATTAAAATAAGCAAACTATGGTACAGACCTGACTTTGCATCCATTTTTTTGTTGCAATATGGAGGGGTGGCTACAGAAAATGCTTATTAACATTAGAAGCCATTTCCTCTGTTTATACAATTACTGAAAAATGACACATTCAAATAGCTAACGTGAGAACTGATTATTGGGAAAGAAACAATAATTTGGTCAACATACATTTGAACTCAACACATTTACCTCATATCTCTTCAAAGAGGCTAGAGATATCCATGATACAATGGATGTAATGGGAACATACTGGGTCTGACACTGTTGTGGGCAAAGGTTTGGGAGTTGGTGATAAATAAGCTTCAAAAGGTCTCTGGGTAATCTTGACTGTAGAAAATTCACTTCTATTTGTTGCAAGTTCTCCTCTGTCTATGTTATCCTGTTCAAATTGTTGGAAAGTCTCTTTTATTAAAGACTTTGGGAGGGAGTTTTAACTCTCCCGGCTCAGTGGAAACAGAGCAGGCAAGCAATTAAAGTGGAGCAGCTCAATTTCCTGCTCCATTCCCACCGATCTCCAATTTTAAAACCACTGGTTTTGGTGGCAGATAAGGCGTCTGCCAGACTTACATGGGAGCCTTACAAGCAAATGCTAATCGTATTCCTGGACGTTAATAGGGCGTTAATGGCATTTTAACTGGGGCTTGAATGGGAAAGCCATCACAGCTTCCCTGCCAGACTAAAGCAGGTCAGTAGGTGGTGGGAAGGACGAATAGGCCCTCCGTGTAAGTAAAACAATTTCCCTTTTGGGAACAGGAGTGCTCCTCCAGGCCCCACGGGGAAAGTTGCAGCCTCCTATGCCCTGCAATGCCCCACTTCCCTCCCATGAGAACCTCCCAAAATCCCCTCCCCGCCACTTATCTGCAAGTTAGCGGGTGGCCCGCTGGCAGCAGATCTGCACTTCTTTCCCGCCTGAAATGGGCTAGTGAGAGCATTTCACACTCGCCCCACTCCCTGCCCACTTAAAACCCACTCGGGGTTAAAATTGACCCTTCTGTTGCGGCCTGCTGGATTTCTGGTGGTGTCACTGAATGCAATGGTAGTGTAAAAATTAATACTAACATCATTGGGATAATTTTCCAACTTAACATTCCTGGTAGGGGTCTTGTCCACTGAGAGTGTTGGGGCAATTTTAACCTAACTCGCCCATCAGGAAACTGATAAGATCGGGTGCAAAGCTGGGTTTACACCCCGCCCGGCTTTACTCTCCATTGAAGACAGGGTGGTTATAAGAATTTGGACTTGGAAATAAAAGTCTTGCAATGAATAAAATCAAGCAACAAAAATTAATGCAGCAATAAAAATGCAGACATAGCAACACAATATTTTTTTTAAAAAGTGCTAACCGTTGATGCTCACCTTTACACCCACAGGCCTTTTCATTCACACCCTGGTGCATGTTTCAAATGGGAGAGCAGCACTGACTGTCAAGAAGCTGTCAGAAAGCCCAATATCTAGCAAGGGACATATTTATAACATTTGGAACTTTTATGAGGCTTGTGCTAGCCTTCATTCCAGATCTCATGTGCTGTGCCTTTGACCACTTCTACCAGCAAAGACTCCGAACACTAGCCCTAATAGGAGCAGTACATTGGAGTAAAATACAAATAGACCATCTTTGCAAACATGACATTTGCAAATGACATTTCTTTGGAAAGTTGAGATGTAAAAATAATTCAGAGTGAGACGAGATTGCATAATGTTGCTTTTGAATTATTATGCCCAAATCAGAAGTGATCTGTCATAATTTACCACCGCTCCACCATCTATTCTGTTTTCTCCTCACACCTTAATTTAGCATTTTTTCATAAGTTCAAATCTTCACTTTCTATCCAAAATGGTGTTTTTTTCTCCTGATGCCTTTTGTTGAAGAGAACTGTGGTACAGTTTGTGCTTCAGTCCATCACAAGCCAGGATCATTGAGAAACCAAACTGTCTGTGCAGCTCATTGTTCTCATCGAAGAATTCGATAAAGGCGAATACAACTTCACAAAGCAATGGATCAAGGTGAAGGAACGAGTGGAACAGAGAGATGAGAAAAGAATGCAACGGTGAGGAGAAAAGCAAGGTGACAAAGAGACTAAGAGGCAACAAGGAAAGAAAAAGAGATTGATGCAGAAAGACTGAGGCTAAGGATAGAAAAGAGAGACTGGGAACAATGAGGAAAAAGATGTACAGGAGGCAGAAGTTAAGATTTAAGCTTCAAGATAAGCAGCAGAAGGGAAATGAGGAGAGACAAAAAGATGTTAACTGAGTGAGTAACAGAGCTGTATATAGTGTGGTATCAATGTTTTCAAAATCAATTTAAGCTTGCATTTTAATTATTATGCTTACAGGCAGGGGAAAGTTTGGTACTAGTGGATACAAGAGCCCAAGTTTGGTAATAGAGAATGGGTGGATCACACAAATATTCTAAAGTAGTTCAGCCACTCCTAATGAGATTTATAAACCATTGTTTGAGCCATTATTGTTTTCATGAAAACCTATTGTTACATGTTATTATTATTGTGGGGCTTAGGCTAAACTTTAATTTTACACAAAACTGAGTGCTACAGTATATAATTGGAGCTTGTAACAGATGCTGCTGATTCAATGATTTCACCCTGGAGGCTCAGAGATGGTCTAATGGTAACTGTACTTACTGACAGAAATCTATAATGCTGAAAAGATATCCTATGCACACGGCTTCAAATCCTAGTGGATTTTGAGGCTCAGTTAATCAACAAGGATCGAATTTAGAAAACTAAAGTCTTATTTGCATCTTGTTTGCTTCTCAAATGAGGAAGATATTTCATTCCTACATCTGCCTGGGTGTTGGTTGCATGATATTTCTGGTAAATTAGCAAGCTTAAGTGCAGTTCAATATCCCTTACAATTGCATAACACAGAGTGACAAGAATAGAATGGGGAACAAAAAACGATTTTTGCATTTCAAAGCTTTTTTCTTCTTATCCATTAGGGAATGACAAGATGAAAATGTTGTTAAAAACAACTGCTGGAGTTACTGACTTTGACAAGCCAAAGTCAGCTTGTACTCACATTGTTATGCTTGCAAGTGTAATCAGTCCACTCTTAAACGACTGCTGCTTCAGATGAAAAACTCAGAATATACAAATTAAATAGATGCTGTGTCCAGAAACAAAGATAAAAATAAGTGAAGATAAAGCATTTCAGAACAATGATTTCAAAGCTCCAGCAAACTGAGATACATTGGAATGCCAATAGTTTCGATCAAACAGATGAGCTACTAGATATACCAAATAGTTATGATCTTTGCTGTGTGTATTTATAATGTGTGTATTAAGTATTTATAACAGTAAAGTTAAGCAAAGCTAGAGAAAGTAACCACAATGAAGAAGAGTTGACAGTCTGAGATAGTTTTAAAATATTTTTTAATATGCCATTCTATACAGCTTTCAATAATTTTTTCCTCCGCTTTACCCCTCTTCTCCCCTCCTGTGCTTTAAACTTAGCTTTTCAACTATGGTAAATACCACAGCCAATTCTGTCCTTATTCAATATTCACTTCACCGTTGGTATCACTGATAAGTGGTTAGAAGCATGAACCGTAGTTGATTTCAATTTTTCTAGCTTTAAGGTACTGAGGTAAAATTATGCACTCCTACTATAATCCTGTGACATGAGGAAACACTTTTTTACCCAGCGAGTGGCTAGGATCTGGAACGCACTGCCCGAGGCGGTGGTGGAGGCAGATTCAATCATGGCCTTCAAAAGGGAACTGGATAAGTACTTGAAAGGAAAGACTTTGCAGAGCGACTGGGATAGGGCGGGAAGTGGGACTAGTTGGATTGCTCTTGCATCGAGCTGGCACGGGTTTGATGGGTCAAATGGCCTCCTTCCATACTGTAACCTTTCTATGATTCTATGATTTCTATGATTCTAGTTTAACTTGGCACTGGCAATGTTACTTAATCTGTTCTAGTTACTTACTCTTGAAAAATTCTAAATAAACAGTTTAATATTTTAATCAGTTTAGTTTAGGTAATATTATATTCACTAAATGTTCCAACGCACAGTACAGGCATCTTCACAGTTTCATTGCTTTTTTCATTGACCTGATAGCTCACCTCCTAGACTGACAGCTTGGCTGCTTGGTAACACTCTCACTTCTGAGTCAGCGATGGTGTGTTCAAATCTCATTATAGGAGTACTGAAGGAGAGTTGTATTGTCAAATAGTGCTGTCTTTGATGAGATGTTAAGCTAAGTCTCTGCTTGCTTGTTCAGGTGGATGTGAATGACCCCAAGGCACTTTTTTGAATACAGATGGATCAATTGCATAAGTTGCAGTAGGAAAATTAATTTTGTTTTTAAATTGTGCGGTTTTATGAGGAGCTTTGAGGCCATCAGTAATGATAAATTGCATTAAAAATATTTAAATGACCCTTAAGATCAGAAGGCCAGCCAGGGTCGGGGAACACGTTGTGGCAGGCAGAAGGCATGCTATGCCCAAGATGCACCCACAGTCTGTGAAAGAGGAAAATCTGGGCTATTATGCATCTGGTGCCACATCTGGAGAACGTGCTAGAAGTGGTGGGGTCAAGCATAGATCCAGCAGTATAGTTGCCAAAGATATCTCAACCCATTGCATCCAAGTTACCCCAGAAAGCTGGCATAACTCGAGAAGAAAATCCTGCCCCAGGTTTTCTCAACTAATCTGATTTTCTGATTATAAGAAAACAAAAGCAATTATATTCATGAAAAGCAGGTTAGTCAGCATCTGAAAGAGAGAGACAGACTAATATTTTGGATGGGACCCTTTGTATTCAACTATCTGAAGCCAAAGGCCTGAATTTCATTTTATTCTAGATTTCTAATTTATGACAGAAATCCTAATGACCATCATTTCTTTGACCCATTGCCTTTACCAGAGCTTTGAAAAAAAAGACAGTGATTTAAATGGCCTGAATAAAGGTTTAACAACAACTTGCATTCATAAAGCACCTTTAATGTAGGAAAATGTCCCAAGGCACTTCACAGGAGCGTAATCAGACAAAAACTGACACCGAGTCAAAGGAGGAGATATTAGAATAGGCGTTGGTCAAAGAGGTAGATTTTAAGGTGCTTCGTAAAGGAGGCGAGAGAGGTAAAGAGGCACAGAGGTTTAGGGATGGAATTCCAGAACTTAGGGCCTAGACAGCTGAAGGTACGACCACCAATGGAGGAGCGAAGGAATTCAGGGATGCACAAGATGCCAGACTTGGAGGAACACAGAGTTCTCTGTGGGTTGTAGGGCTGGAGGAGGTTACAGAGATAGGAAGAAGTGAGGCCATGGAGGGATTTGAACATGAGGATGGGAATTTTAAAATGGCGGCATTGGGGGACCTCGAGCCAATGTAGGTTAGTGAGCACAAGGGTGATGGGTGAATGGGACTTGACACGAATTAGGTACAGGCAGAAGAGTTTTGGATGAGGTCAAGTTTAAGGCGGGTGAAAGATGGGAAGCCGGCCAAGAGAGCATTGGAAATAATTAATTGCAGTAATTAAGAGCTTTTGCTTTAGTAATCCTATAATATTTTGTTTGCTAACATTTATGTCAGTTAAGTAAAGACTCCTAACAGGACTATTATGTATTGATAACAATTAACGTTAAAACATGGTCATTGTAGTACTCTATTTAAACTGATTTTTCAAGACAGTCAATAATGGGGCTGTGTTTGTCCTTGCCGTGGGCACGCCTATGCCAGCAGCAGGGAAGGCTGGCCTCACTAAAATTTCGTAAGGACAGCCCTCCTCCAACTCATTAGAACAGGCTCCCTCTGGAGGAAAAACATGCTGCAGAGAGTCAGGCCAGAATTGATATTGGTTGCTGGGGCAAAATCTGTCCAGCCAGTCTTCTTAAAGGGCTGCTGTTGGCCTGAAGAGAGGAGTCAATTTTTGGCTCAGCAAAGAAATTGTTATAGTGTGAGGATGTAGCCGCTGAGGGTAAAACTGCCCCCTGCACTGAGGATGCCTTAGAGATCCTGCAGCAGGAGGATGGTGGCTCTTCTTGGAACAGAATTCAAAAATGCAAACGCAAGTTGCATTTAAGGGAGATGACAGAGAGAGTGAGTGCAGTCTTCCAGGTCTGTCACAACTGGGAACAAATGAGGAAGAAGGTATTCATTATCAGGAGAAATGCTGTAAGTATACCTTCCTTTGCATACATGCATGTTTGCTGTTCATCCATGGAAGGTATGGCCTAATGGAAATGTTTTTCTTCTCCGTTCTCACTGAGAGAGCATGCAAATATTATTCAGCCCTTTTCGTTGCTCTCAATTGGGCACAACTGTAGTGGGGTACAGTTTACCTTGCACATAGCAATTTCAAGTTTCGCTCACCTAGAACACTGCCTGCAGAAACAGTATGCTAGCTCATTTGCAAAGTCTAAGTGGGAGAGAAGTGGTCTGGATGCAGGGGTGTTGTTGAGGTGTTCAGGAAGTTCTTATCATCTTCTTCACTGTGTTTGACTTACAGGCCAAGGACTGGAACAGGTAGGGGACCTGCCATTATTAAATGGCTGACACCACGTGAGAAAGTACTTGCACTTATATAGCACCTTTAATGTCATCAGGGTGTCCCAAAGTTCTTCACACCCAATTAAGTAGTCACCGTTGTAATGTAGGGAAACACAGCAGCCAATTTGCACATAGCAAGGTCCCACAAACAGCAATGAGATAAGTGACCAGATAATCTGTTTCAATGATGTTGGTTGAAGGATGAATATTGGCCAGAACACCAGGAGCACTCACCTGCCCTTCTTCAAATAGTGCCATGGCATCTTTTATGTCCACCTAAGAGGGCAGACAGGGCTTTGATTTAACATCTTTTTTTGAACTATCACACCTCAGACAGTGCAACCTTCCCTCAGTACTGCACTGAAATGTCAGCCTGGATTATGTGCTCTGGAGTGGAGCTTGAACCCACGGCCTTCTGATTCAGAGGTGAGAAGCTACCACTGAGCCAAGGTTAATACCTGAAGAAAGAGAAACTATTGGTGAAGGTGAGTTTAGAGGTGTGGTACCACCACCAGCATGTACCTTGGGTTTCTTACCATTCTTCATCCCCTGAATCCCATTCTTAATCCTCACAGCAATGGCTACACTTGTTAAGTAGTTGCATGACACATCGTCTCACCTTACTTCTCTTTGAAGCCATTGTCCTGGGGATCGATTTTCTTTCTCTGTTCCTTTAAGGTCCTCTCCAAGATAAGGCGAGGTGGCTCCATGGACTTTGCCACACCATAGCAGCTTGCATCAAGAACTGTCTCTGTCTGCAGCACTAGTTCAGATACTAGCATGCTGCAGAATATAGTTGGTGAGTTTGAGGAAATGGCATTAGGTGAATTGCAATTCACAAGTTAGGAGGAGCAAGTGGGGTTGGCAGGAAAGGAAGAACCAAGATATCAGCAGACTTCATATCAATTGCATGGGCAGGGCATTGCTGGCCTACCTTCAGGTGGGAGTTCATGCAGATGCAAAAAACACTTGTTACATCTTTTGAGGCCACCATGAACTGCCTACAGTAGCTAGCAGGGAAAGTGTACCTCTGACATCATTGCAATCCTACAGGAAATTCAGAGCGCCATGGAGTGAATGTCATCTTCACAGTCATCTGCAGGGGAGCCCCAAAGTGGTGAGGGGTGGGGGAAGTGGAACAAGCACTGCCACAAATTGCAGCTACAAGGAGAGATTGGATAGGCTGGGGTTGTTTTCCTTGGAGCAGAGGAGGCTGAGGGGAGACTTGATTGAGGTGTACAAAATTATGAGGGGCCCAGATAGAGTAGACAGGAAGTATATGTTTCCCCTAGTGGAGAGTTCAAGAACTGGAGGACATAGATTTAAGCTGATTGGCGGAAGGATTAGAGGGGACATGAGGAAAAACTTTTTACCCAGAGGGTGGTGGGTGTATGGAATTCACTGCCCAAATTGGTGGTATAGGCAAGGACCCTCAACTCTATTAAAAAGTACCTGGACCTGAACCTAAAGTGCTGTAAGCTGCAGGGCTACGGACCGGGTGCTGGAAGGTGGGATTAGAATGGGCACCTGGTTGTTCTTTGAGCTGGCGTGGACATGATGGGCCAAATGGCCCCCTTCTGTGCTGTATCTTTTCTATGGTTCTATGGTTTTATTCTACATGAGACAGACTGGGTGATCATTTGGAAAGAGCAGTGATGAGTGGCATTATACGTTTCAGAAACACCCTACAGACAACTCTTGTACAAACTGTTGATTTTTGATGTGGGGTGCTCAGCACTGGGGTGTGACAGGAGAAGGTTTGATAGGGTGTCTTCCTCTCAAGTTCTCAATAGCACCAGTCCCAGCATTCATAAGAGAGGTTCAGTAGGGTATTATGGATGTTAACTATGAAGTTATGAGTGGAGTGAGACATGTAATGAGACTATTAAGAGTTAGAAAAGGATAGCTGAATGAATCTGGAAGTATGGTCAGGTAACTTTCAAGTGCAAGTGTAATGAGGAAGAAGTACACTATGTACAGTATATATAGTATAGTAGTATTAATATCTTGTTGCTTCTAAGTGATGCTGTACTAGACAGGGCATATAATTCAATGAGCTAAGGATTCATTGAACAAGACTTGACAAATATATGTTCCCACTACCATGCCATCATCTCTAGCTGCTGGCTGTTGATCCTCTTCCCCATATGGGCTGCAACAGCTTCTCTCTTCTACACCAAGACTTTTGCACAAGGAGACAGAGATGCAAAAAGCAATTCTAATGAGGTGCATTAATTCCAGTTGGCTGCATTTCTGTTGACTCATGTTTTGCAGCGAGCAGCGGACAACCCCAAAAATCTGCTCCGTGATAGACTCTGAGTGGGCTTTCCTTATCCTCCACTTCTTCCTCTTCATAACAAAGGGAAGGGAATGGCACAGGAAAGAAATATAGTCACCTGAGAGAATGACTGCCAGAACAAAAAATTAAGGTATATAACCCTTAAGCTATTACCTAGTTGGAGGTTCCAAAGCTTATGACAAAGAGGTTCACTGATAAAGTACGGCTCTGATGGCACCCCATCCACTACCCTAAACATTCATTCCCTTCACCACTGCGCACCGTGGCTGCAGTGTGTACCATCTACAGGATGCACTGCAGTAACTCGCCAAGGCTTCTTCGACAGCACCTCCCAAACCCGCGACCTCTACCACCTAGAAGGACAAGGGCAGCAGGCACATGGAAACAACACCACCTGCACGTTCCCCTCCAAGTCACACACCATCCCGACTTGGAAATATATCACTGTTTCTTCATTGTCGCTGGGTCAAAATCCTGGAACTCCCTTCCTACCAGCACTGTGGGAGAACCTTCACCACACGGACTGCAGCGGTTCAAGAAGGCAGCTCACCACCACCTTCTCAAGGGCAATTAGGGATGGGCAACAAATGCTGGCCTCGCCAGCGATGCCCACATTCCATGAATGAATAAAAAAATAAACAAGTAGAGACTTCTGACTGCTTTCTGCTACCTACTAATCTACAATAATTCTTTTATACTGGCAATGTTTTCTTTGGAGATGCAGCACGGGCAGTAGAGATGGGAAATGAAGCATTGTGCAGCTAGTCATTAAAATGGAATTTTCATGTGGGGAATGGAATTGCAGTGGATGCTGTAGGCTGCCGACATCAGGGAGGGAAGTGGAAAATTCTAAAGGTGCTTTGGATCGGCGGGTAATTGGTGCTAGGCCTCTCTGACCCATCATCTACCCAGAATCTGCCAAAATGGGTGGTAAGCAGGAGGAAAATCTAGCACTGTTACTGTAATTTCTTAAAAAGAAACAAGTCTAATCAAACCCAAAAATGTGCCAAATTATTGTATTTACTGAACTAAATAATTGATTCCAAATTAGGGCATTTTGTTTTCTCACTTTGGTTTGTCACTTAACCCCAATAAATGGTGTTGTTACAGGGAGCTGAGAGATTGTAGTGGGTGGATCTTTCGAAACATTCTTGCATGCTGTATCAAGGTTTAATTGAAAAAATAGCATTTAAATACTGGTAAATGTTATTCAAATTAAAGAGAGAAAGAAACCAGATTAGTACTTCTTAGTAAGTATTTAATTAGAGAGCCCATCAATCAGTCCAGTATTTACAACTTTTGTTAGCTCCGCAGCTGAAGAGAATAAGAGGGACATGGAAGCAATAACATCTACTGCAACACTGAAAATTAGTAATGATTCATACTTCCCTTAACATCCAGGATTTAATCTCATCTAATGTGAGTGCTATCATTCCCAAAGCATTTAACCAAATAGTTTTCTGAAATATTAGCAACAATGCCATTTACAAACAAATTAGGAACCTAGTAAAATGTAAATGCGGAGAACTCTGAAATATCAATCTACTATTATTTGTCTTTAAAAGTTGCAAAAAAGAAAATCAAAGTCTGTGTGACATCACTTGTCTTGCAATGGACCAGTGGAGAATTTATTAGACACCCCATCTATTTTTACTGTAATGTCATGATCTGCTTTTCAATCAATATATTAAGACTGTTATGCTGCATAATGTGGAGACTTGACAGAAATGAAATGTCACAGTACACGACATAAGACCTGCGCCACATTTTAATTAGAGTAAGTCTGAGGGGGAGACGTATAAATTCACTTTAGGCATACAGACCTTTCCACTTTGTACATACATACTGAGTTAGAATCCCTCATTTTATGAGCTTGTGAGTA
Source organism: Heptranchias perlo (assembly GCF_035084215.1). Taxonomy (NCBI): domain Eukaryota; kingdom Metazoa; phylum Chordata; class Chondrichthyes; order Hexanchiformes; family Hexanchidae; genus Heptranchias; species Heptranchias perlo. The sequence goes on from NC_090327.1 coordinate 52,906,404, forward strand.
TGGGTGATGTATAGCCTTAGCCTTAGCTTAGCTGAAAATATTACTGGAATGAATCAAAAAGCTGTATGTCAACTTTCAACAAAGGGTCCTTTGAGACAAGGCTGGTAGCATTAGAGTGCACCGTTACCATGGAAACCAAACTTGTCTTTTGACCAGTGTCATGAAGCTGGCCTTTAGGTATTCACCATGTATAGTCACCGTGTCTCCACTTTCACTCAGAACACAAGCTGAAGTTTCCCTAGGGATATATACTGCCCTTTTTCACCTCCTTAGTTTTTATGAATCTGCTGAGGTATTTTCACGAAGAATACATTAAGTTGAACAAATTTGTGACATGCGTCTAATACCACAACGGCCAAAACAACTATACATACACCTTAGCAACCACTTAAAGCTACTATTCATAATTCCTGTGCTTTTTATGGATATTTATTAATATCGATTGGATTTAAAAATCAATACATTGTCTACAGTTTTAATCTGGGATTTTTCAATGCTAACCACTGCTCCCCGAATGATACATTTAGTTTTTCTCTGCGTGATCTAGTCACTGGCAATCCCATGTCTTAATTTGACCCCAATTGTACAGTGATCAAAGGCTTAACTCGTTCTAGATTTATGAAATTAGCCCAAACACAGTTGATCATTTTGGAAGTAGATGTTGCAGCTTTTGCGCGATGCAGTGCCAAGATGATAGCTCAGCTTGAAAGTAATAAAATAAGTCACAGTGCAAAGTGAAGACAGCAAAATGCAGTTGATTTTAAATTCATTTAAGTTCACAATAACATCACATAATGAGAATATTCTCTGAACCTGTGGCCAGACACATTTGGTGTTGCTGATTTTTGGTATCACAGATAAAAGGATCTGCTCATAAAACTGCTCCAGAGTATCACAATATCAGTTTACCAGGGGCTGAGGTTGCTAAGGGAATAAGGATTCTACTCTGGCAATTGGTTTTGGTTGTGTCTTGTGAGGCGATATAATATTCTGCAATGAAGTGGAAGGTACAGTGACTGTAAAACAACCGAAAAACATTTATATTTTGTTTCAAAATTAAAGCAATCAAATATCCAGTATCACAAGCATCCTGAGTATTGTCCTGACCAATTGCACCACAAAGCAATAGGAGGCAACATCTCCATGGAATGGGCTCTTAATTATGTCAGAGGCATTTGGTAAAGTGTTGATTGAGTTCATGGTGCTTCCCCTCAGAGTGGGAGGAACCGATACCCCAACTGGATGTCGGAAAGCCCTGTACCGGAACTCCCAGAACCCAAACTCCCAGAAAGCCTTTGATAAAATTTTGCATAAAAAGCTGCTTCACAAGGTTAAGGTAATTGATATGCTAAGTAAAATTTGGAGAGGGGTAAGGAATTGGCTGAAAGAGAGGAAGCTGCTGGTACGAGTTACAGACATGAAGGCAAACTGAGGAGATGTACTGAGCGGAATGGCAAAAGATTAATGCTGGTGTCCTTATTGTTTCTAATATACATAAATGACCTGGATTCAGGAATACAATGCAATTTGGTCAATTTGGTGATACTAAATCAGGGGGAGCATTCAAGTCTGATGGGACAGCTAAGGAAATACAGAAGGAACTAAGCAAAATTTGCAAGCGGGCAAAACTATGACAGATGATATTTAATACCAATAAGTCCACAGTGTCAAACACTGGAAGAAAAAATGGAGGCCATGTGTACTCAATGAACCAGCTAGGGGAGAGGCTGAAAGAGATCTGCAGATGGCGGTGTACTCAATGGGGGTAATTTTCATCTTCACTGCCTGGGCGGTAATCTGGTGAAGTGGATCCCATTGATTTCAATGGGATGAAAATCTGGCAGCATCTAAAACAGACAAACATTGAAGTTGAAAATTACTCCCCTAGTGTCTAAGGATTGACCTATGAGTTAGAAAACTTTGCTTCTTTATGCCTTGAAAATAGATGAATGAGACAAAACTTTATAGAGGTGTATAAGATATTAAAGGGAATAGAAAAGATTAATCTGAAACAATATTAATAGTTAAACCACAACTACAGGACAAGGATCATAGGTCCAAATTGGTAAAAGGGCAAGAATTGTGATATTTTTCACACAAAGAGTGATACCTAGAATGGCCTTCAGGATAGGGTAGTGGAGGCACAAAGTTTGGACTCATTCAAGATGCTGTTAGATGCTGTGATGGGGGAATTGTAGGTTTCCATGGAAGGATAAGTTAGACAGGTCGAATGGCCTCCCTCACCTATACTTCTCTTTGTGATCTTTATGACTGTGATTGCTGTGAACAAATGATAATGGGAAATTCATAGGAAAAAAAAACAAGAAATCGAAAGGAAATAGCCAGGAAGAATGGTGAATCAGTGCTTCAACTGCAAAGCAAGAAAAGCAGCAATACAGAGAAACAAAATAGAAATAGGAAAAGGCCAAAGAAAGAAGAGATCAAATAATAAGGGGAGAGGATCAGAAGGTTACTTTGTGATCCTATTATGGGAGAAACAGATTGAATAAAGACAGATATAGACAAGGAGAAAGATTCATCCTTTTTTTCTTGCCAATTGTTTTTCTTTCATTCTTCTGGGCTACGGCAACTCACCCTAGTGGACATTATTTATGTATGAACTTTAACAGTGAGTGTTGCAGGCTATTCAAACAAAGAAAGCATCACAGTCAAGCTGTTCCTGTCATTGCCCAATATTTAAACTGTGCACTTCCACCAGGGGCTGCTAATTAGTAGGAACCTTGGCCATTTTCCCCCACTTTAAGCCAGGGGCACTGAGGCCAATTGCATCATCTCTTCCCGAATGCCAGCTGAGAACAGCTAACTCACCACAGACCACAGATTGAACATTAGACCTTTCTGGTCTGTTTGGCTCAGCACTTCACTGGGATAACTCGTTTTGCTGAGAAAGATTAACCTAAAAAGCTAAGATAGGAAAATAAATAAAGAAGCTGGGAGAAGAACGATAATTGATTTTTTTAAGGCTCTTTTCTTAAACGTTTTCATATTTAACAGTATTTGAGCGTTTAAATCTTGGTGGGTTTGTGTTCTTGTATTAACTTTGTATTTTTCATTAAATTTGTATTTGATTGGTCACACAATTGACCTCAAAACAACTGAAAATGGTTCTTTTAAAATGTGATGTCATGCTGCCCCTGTGTCAACATCTATTGTGCAAAAAAAATTGCCTACTTACTAAAGTCATCTTTATTCTTCTAATAGAAGCATATTCCACATTCTGTAAAAATGAGCCCAAATAGGCACATAGCAAAACACATCCAAGGGCAAGGACATCCTGCATTGTGACATCATGGTATTGGGATGTTGACTATATGATCTTACCACCCTGGGTCATACATTTTTACAATTTAACAACATAACAAAAAGGTATTAATGCTTGAAGAATGTCAGCCTAGTTCACTTGACAGCACCTTTGCCTTTACATCAGAAGGTTCTGAGTTTGACCTCCCACACCACGATTTTAGTGTACAATCAAAGTTGACACTCCAGTACATTACTGAGGTGCTGTTGCATTGTCAGAAGTGCCATCTTTCAGAGGAAATATTAAATTGTTCACCTGAAGATCCCATGTGAGGATTTGAAGGGAGTTCAGTGGTGTCTTCTGATCCTCTCCCATTTTTATTTGATCTTTTCTTTCTTTGTCCTTTTTCTATTTCTCGTTCGCTTCTCTGTATTGCTGCTTTTCTTGCTTTGCAGTTGAAGCTTGTAACTCACTGATTCACCATTCTTTCTGGCTATTTCCTTTCTGTTTCTTGTTTTTTTTTCCTGTGAATCTCCCATTATCATTTGTTCACAGCAATCGCAGTCATAAACATTCCTCCCTCAAACAATACCAAAAAAACCCCAGATTAATTGGTCGTTGTTGTTTATGGGATGTTATTGGTGAAGAATGGTTGGCATTTTTACCTGCTTATCAAGAGCTGCTACATTTCCAAAAAGTAATTTATGGTGCGAAGTACTTTAAGACATAATACAATGCTATAAAAATTTTATCATTAACTACTGGCAGGTCCGAGAAAATTCCAATCTCTCTGGGCCAGACATTTTTAAAAAGTTTTGCCCTCATAGAGTACATCGTTGAAACAAAGACAAAGCTACTTAAATATCATGGGTATCACTATCTTATTGACAACATACAACTAAAACAAATAAAATATTTTTTTCATAACATAAAACAATTTAAGTACTTTATTTCTTCTTATCCTATTTTCTCTATTCTGCCATTGGAATTTGAACCAGGGGTTTGGACAATAGCCAATGTAACACCACTGTTACATACGGTTAATTAACATCAACTGCAGGCAAACGCTTAGAATACATAATTCAAGACCATATTAGTGAGTATTTAGAGTGTTCGGGCTAATCAAGGGTCTGTTAAAGGCAAGTCATGCTTGACAAATTTAAAAGTCTTTTGCGGAGGTGATAATTGGATAGATAAAGAGAATGCAATAAATGACAGGGGTGAATTTCTGTGGGGGTTCTTCTGCTCATCTGCCATAACTTTGGTGGAAGAACCGCGAAACCCTGGAATAGGTATAAACATCGTTTATTCTATTTTTCCAGGGTTTCTGCAGCTGTCCCGCTGAAGTTACGTTAGATGATCAGCTGAACAACAGAACTTCACCCCCATGGTGTTTACTGATTTTCGGAAGGCATTCGATAAAGTGTCTCATCGGAAACTTATCCCATAATTTTAAGCAAAAAAATTTAGCAATATGGATGAAAGTTTTATAAAAATATAGCAGCATTGATAGGAAGTGGTTGACAGACAAGAAACAAATTGTTAGGGTTAACATGTGTTGTTCAGATTGGAGAAGGGTTTGCAATGATGCACCCCACGTGTCAGTTCTGGACCCACTTTTGTCCATGATATATTTGGATTTAGGCATCGGGAGTATAATATTGAAATTTGCTGACAACACAAAAGTGTAGGGATGGGTTTTGGCAAATAGCAAGGTGAACTGAAAATGACTTTTCAAGAAGACATAGACAGGTTAGTGTAATGGGCAATGGGTAGCAGATGCATTTTAGAATCATAGAAAAGTTACAGCATGGAAGAAGGCCATTCGGCCCATCGAGTCCGCGCCGGCTCTATGCAAGAGCAATCCAGCTGGTCCCACTCCCCCACCCTATCCCCATAGCCCTGCAATTTTTTTCCTTTCAAATATTTATCGAGTTCCCTTTTGAAGGCCATGATTGAATCTGCCTCCATCACCCCCTCAGTAGATCCCAGATCCTAACCATGCGCTGTGTAAAGAAATTTTTCCTCATGTCACCTTTGGTTCTTTTGCCAATCACCTTAAGTCTATGCCCTCTGGTTCTTGACCCTTCCGCCAATGGGAACAGTTTCTCTCTATCTACTCTGTCTAGACCCTTCATCATTTTGAATATCTCTATCAAATCTCCTCTCAACCTTCTCTGTTACAAGGAGAACTACCCCATCTTCTCCAGTCTATCCATGTAACTGAAGTCCCTCATCCCTGGCACCATTCTAGTAAATCTCTTCTGCACCCTCTCTAAGGCCTTCACATCTTTCCTAAAGTGAACTTTTTAATTTGGAGTCATTTAATTTGGAGAATTGTGAGGTAATTCCTTTTCGGCGAAAATCAAAGAATTGAGTATAAACTAAAAAGACCGCAGTTAAATGACGTATGCAATTTTGGGCGCCCATGATAGAAGGAGCAATAAAGCCATTGAGATCATACACCATAGATTTACTAGGATGTTGTCAGGGATGGGAAACTATAGTCATGAGCAGAAACCTGAGACACTTGGACTATTTAGATTGAACCAAAGACGGGTAAGAGATGATTTAATATTTTTAATTATTAAGGGTTTTGACAGGCTGAGTAGGGAAAAACAATTTCTTGTTGTTGGAGAGCCAGTGACAAAAGGTCATCAATTTAAAATTGCTATTAAGAGAGTGAGGAAACTTGTTAGGAGAAATTTCATTGCACAGAAAATTGTTGGAGCAGGGAGTTATTGAGGCAGAGATCATTGCAGCTTTTAAGGAAAATGTAAATAGATATTTGAAGCAGAGGTGGATACAGGGCTATGGGGAGAGGGCGGTGCAGTTGGATTAGTTTTGAATCATTCTAGCAAAGAGCCAACACAGACACAATGGCCTGAATGACCTTTGTGCTGTAAACCTCTTTAATGCAATTCTCTTTTCTATCTATATAACTAAAACAAACTGAGTCAGTCCTCTGTTCATCCCTATGTATTCATTTCCTTTGAGATACCTGTAGGAACTATGTGAGCACTAAATCTTAGTGGTAATTGGTCACAGGTACCCTCTCTGATTGTATGCTGCTAAGCAGATGCTTAACAGAGACAAATCAGAGGATAGCTATTACAGTTCCACATCAACCTGAAAGTTTAAATAAGTAATAGCCCTGGACTAAGTCAAGCCCTGGGCTCCTAACCAAGCCCAACTCACAGTCTGTGAGCAATGCCACAAAAGATCAACTAGTATTGATTACTTTTTAACTTACGATATTTCTATCTAATATGTCCTATCTATTCGAATCTCTTCTTAAAAATAACTTTAAAATACTTTACTTGCTTTACTTTCTGAGTTTCCTGGGCCCCACTGTCCATTTTGAAGGTGTGAGGAGCATTAAAAAAAATGTACACTGATTGGATGAAACTAGTTATTCTTTTTCAACATACCGTGCACCAGAAATATAGAGATTTACACGGTAGCATGATAAAGATGACCTGGTCAATCTGACACTTTTGAAATGTCAAACAGAGAAACACTTCTGCAGGATGAGTTATCTGAACCTTTGTGCATCAAGGGTTAAAAATATGGAAGGGATTGTACAACTGAAATTTCTTCTGTAGTTTTGTTGTGAATAGTCTTTTGTGATAATAAAAGATATACGTCTGGATCTCATTTTATATGCAGTCAGTTCAACTGTATCCCAGTGTCAATGGTCGAGCTGTATTAGAATCAGGTATAATGTTTTTATACATGTAAAAATACTAAAAAGTTATGAAAGCAATGTCACTCAGTGCTTGGGAGACATATCACTGGTTCAGGCTGAGCAGCAGGGGATGGAAGCATCCAGATAAGCCCTAAGACTTCTCAGCACCATAACCTCCTTATAGGCTGGGACTAGATGAAAAATAGCAGCACCGAATAGAAGGATAGCTTTGAGGATGTCATTTTAACAATCAATTTAGTGCTATAAACAGATACAATAATACAAAAAAAATTCAGCAGTGCTATAGTTATGGAAACTCTGGGATAAAGCCACTAAATAGCATTATCCTGGAATGTTACTTCAAAAGGTTTACAGCTGTTCTTCAGTTTAACACACTGATGATGTAAAAGTAATCGTATATTTCAAATGCACGGGCCAGAAACAATGAGTTTGATTTTAATTCCGGGTGGGATCAGTACGTGGGACCCAGGGTAATGGTCTGCAAAATAAGGTAAGTGCTGGTGGGGCATTTCCCAAACATGCTGATTTGAGGGAGAAGGAAGGTAGGGGCAGGGGAGGCTCCCGCTCCTCCTGGCCCCCAAGGAATTCTCCCAAAGAGTTAAAAATTAAACTTACCTTGGCCTCTTTTGGTCACTCCGCTGCCTCCTGCCAGAATTCTCTGACGGAATTGCCACCAGGTGAAACTCCCCCCGAGTTCTAGTTAAAATAGCGTCACGGCGCCGATGACATCATTGTGCTGCGACATTTACATTTCATTTATGCCCCTGCCTGTAGTGGGAGCTTTGGCCGACTTGAAAGTCGGTGAAGAGAAAATGGCGTCGGGCAGGAAGGGAGCGACCTCAGGCTGGTAAGTCGATTCGCCCGATTTTAACCTCTCCCACGCATCGTTTCTATCTGGCAGGAGCGGAGGGTTAAAATCAACCCCAGTATAACGTAAGTATGAAACAGTTTTAGAGTACAATGTGATTACTTTGGTTGGTGGAATAATTTAATTTGTGTGATAAAAAGGCAAATTCCTGAACTTGATATAACCAAACAGTTTCTACTGAGCAAACAAGGTGTTTGTTTGACAAGGCCTCAGAGTTGATAAAATCACACCAACGTGAAATGATACATCAGCTGCTATGAATAAGTTTATTTAAAATCTATGGGGGTTAACTTGGATAACCCCCGAAACCAGGCACTGGGGTCACGGTGCGCGATTAACCCGTGCCTGGTCGTTGAGATGCAGGCAGCACGTAATATTCGTGCTGCATGGTCATTCACCTGATATCAGCAAGCAGCCAGACCTAGCTGCAGTGTTGAGTGGCTGCTCACCAGCAGGGGGCCCAGATATCACGCGAGTGGCTAGAATCACGTAAAGGCAGCCTGCACCTCTTAAAGGCAGCCTGCACCTCTTATTTGCAAAATATAAGATACGGGTCCATGCTGAGTCTGAGCGGAGATCAGACATCGCACACTTAAAACACAGATGCAGGTCCCATCCCTACCTTTACAAACTAATGAGTTATATTAAAACATCGATTAAAGGTTGCACACTACTAAATCCCACATCTTCCGATTTGCACGCCAGACCTCACCAATCTGCCAATCTGAGTTTGTACCAGGTCTGTGAGAGTGAATGCACCAAGGTTCTCTGATGCACTAGAGGCCTTGGTGCAAGAGGTGGACAGAAGGAGGGACATCCTATATTCGATGTGGGGGCAAGAAGCCCTCCAGACATATGCTTAAGAGGCAGTGGGAGGCAGTAGGGGACGAAGTCAATGCCAGGCGCATAGCATCATGAACATGCATCATGAACAGGAAGAATTTCAATGTTTTGACACAAGTAGTCAAGGTGAGTGAGGTCAACAGTCAAATGGCGTCTCTTGCCAACTGCACCACTAGCCGTATCCACTGCTCCACTCACTATAACCCCCCATCACCCACATACCAACAAACTCTTCCAATCAGTACTCAACTCTTCCAACCAGATGCTTCCTCTCACCCTCGCACATTACCACTGTTGCAAGCCACACACTCACAACTCACAGGTCACATTCACTGGCAGCTATTCAACCATGACAGGCACATCACCCAAACATCTTGCAGGATACTCACCGACACATGTCCTGCTTTCTTGCAGGTGCTTAACAGGAGGTAGCAAGTAGCAGTGGCTCCATGGAACATAAACCTGCTGTACTCTCTCAGGATGACAGCATTCCTGTCCCACCCCTGCCACTCTGTCAGTGCCCTTGCTGTTGCCTGTCAGCTAAACAGCCCACTCTCTGTAGAGTGTTGAAACTTTATTATAGGAACATAGGAAGACACGAACATGAGTATGGCATTTAGCCCCTTGAGCCTGTTCCCCAATTCAATGAGATCATGATTGATCTGTGACCTAACTCCATACACCTGTCTTAGCCACATATCCCTTAATACATTTGGTTAACAAAAATCTATCAATCTCAGATTTAAAATTAACAATTGAGCTAACATCAATTGCTGTTTGCGGAAGACAGTTCCAAATTTCTACCACCCTTTGCGTATAGAAGCGTTTCCTAACTTCACTCCTGAAAGTCCTGGCTCTAATTTTTCGGCTATGTCCCCTAGTCCTAGTATTCAAGTATAGGAGACCTCCAAAAACAGGTGCAAATACATCAGCAACCAGAAGCAATAATCCAGCAACTAACCTGTGACTCCTGTATGATCCCTTTAAATAGTGTTGGTGGGGAGTCTTCCATGCTGCTAATGATCTGTTCAGCTATATGAGATTAAGACAGTGCATTGGCTGGAATGTTGAGTTCCAAAATCGCATCTGTCCCTTTAAATCAGCTTTGGACACTGATCTACCGCATATTCTCCCTACTTTACATGCTGCTGGCATTTGTTAACTGCGTGTGCGCAAATGCCTTTACGAAGATGGCTTCCGGCACACTTCACGCTAGAAGCATGTGCGCGCGTTCCGGACGCCATTTTGGTTCCTTTGGAGGCTGTGTAGCGCCTACAAAACGGGTGTTACATGGCTCAATTTATAGCCCTTTGTTTTGTGACTGCCATTGATAAATGTGCAGACGACAGGATTAAGACACGCAAACCCAACTTTGATCACTAGAGGGCACTGCAGCTAAAAAATAACTTACCTACAATAATTGGGAGTTCAGTGGCATAGCGATGAATCCATAGAGAGATGAAATTTTCCCCTCACTGATAGCTTGCTACTGAGTGCTGTAAGCTGTGCAGGTGGCAGAAGAGTTTTCACCCAAGTTTATTAATGTTTTTTTCCCATGATATCCACAGAGGTCCAGCTGTCCCTAAATTTCTGGGATTATCCCAGTGCTGTTCCAATTCCTTGACCGATTCACATTTTTGACCTGGATTGAATTCAACTGCTACAGAAACAAACAGAATTTGCTCACAAACAAAATTCTACATGCTGTCTCTGATTCCGGGCAGCCTCATTGGAAAATGCTCCATGTAACCGCATAAACTAACCTTGAGCATACATTTGTATGAAGCATTCCTGCATAGTAGCAGTTGAAGCAATGAGTACAACATCGGCTTTGGAAAGTAATCATCTCCCCCAACTGGAATATCTGGCAAACCTGCTGGGAAACTGAAAGCAAAATGCCATTTTTTTCAGTTTTAACCACAACGGGGTAGATTTTGACTTTGTGCGATAGTGTATAACGGGTCATAGCGAGTCAGCAGCCCGTTTACATCTCTCCTGATTTTAATTAATAGAATCTACCTCTATGAATGCAGTGTTGTGTTTGGGGGTGAGGAGAGTCTTACAGTTAGAAGACTGGGAAAGCAACAATGAGGGAAATTTCCCTCTGTGCACTAGGTGTAACAATATCATAAACACATTTATGAATAATGTTTTTTATGATTTCACTAAACCGAGAGCATGAAGAAAATCTTCCACAATATCATCAATGCTCCTGAGGATATATTTCCTGCGTAGGAAATTAGATTATTTTTGTCAGAGATAAATAAATGCATAAGATGAACCAATGCTGTATTGTCAGGTCTAAAGAGCATGCACAGCTCACAGGTTCTAACGCACATCTGAGCTAAGCCTTCCCTTCTGCAATTAGTGCTCTTAATTATTTATTATCTGGGAATAATAGATTACAAGGACAGGAAAAAATTAATTATAAGCAGTACAATGCCCATTCATTACAAGTCATCAAGCAGTTGATGAAGAATATTTTACTATCATATATATTGCCTAGTTTCCATTCCTAATAGTACACAGTGGGGGTTAAATTCGCTAACCCCCGAATCCGACGCGGGGGTTGTGGTGCACGATTAACTCGCACCCGGTCGTTGAGATGCAGCCAGCACTACCTGCGCTGTTGAGTGGTTGAACGCACCAGCAGTGGGCCCGATATGGGGCGTGGCCAGTGCTACTTAAAGGCAGCCTGTACCTCTTAAAGGGGAGGTGCACCGTCAATGCAATCGGTGGTGGAAGACAAGTGTAATGGCTGGACCTGCAAGAGAGCGTGCAACGAGGTTCTCCGATGACGCACTGGAGGCCTTGATGGAGGAGGCAGATGCAAGGAGGGCCATCCTGGACCCGCAGGGCGGCAGGAGACCCTCCAGACACCAGCTGCGAAGGCAGTGGGAGGAAATGGTGTTGGAAGTGAATGCCAGGAGCATTGCACCACGCAATTGGCGAAGTGCAGGAAAAAGTTCAATGATTTGACACGAGTGGTTAAGGTGAGTGAATTCAAGTGCCAAGTGGCACATCCTGCCAACTGCACCACAGCTCCACGCACACCCCCCCCCCCCCCCCCCCCACCGACCTCACCCACCAACAAACGCTTCCCATCCGTATGCAATGCTGCACCTCGGATGCTGCATCTCACCCTCATGTAGTACCACTCTAGCAATCCACACACCCACAACTCACATGTCACACACACTGGCAGCTATTCTACCATGACAGGCACATCACCCAAACGTCTTGCAGGACACTCACTGACACATTTCCCTCTGTCTTGCAGGGGAAGGTGGCGCATAGCAGCTGGCAGCAGCAAAGAATGGACGGGGGACAGGTACATCTGCACAAACCCACCCCCATGGAGGAGACAGTGCTGGGGATCATTGGGTGGGCCGTTGCTGCGGCACTGGCCACTGGCGGCGCTGGAGGTATCAACGATGAGAGTCTCTGCATATCTAATCCTCCTTCTCGTTTCCCACACCTCCATCATCCCACAATCTTTTCTGATTCACGTGCTGCAGATGGTATCAGAATGCACATCTTACTTTTTCCTTCCCCCGCTCCACAACTCAACATGTCTCCCTTTGTCATTGCAAATACCCAAGAACTGGAGCCGGCATGGTCTGAGGAGGAGGAGGAGGAGGAAGACAGTGACACTGAAGTCACATCGTCACTTGATCTGACACTCACATCCACCAGCTCAGAGTCTAACACTGCAAGTCCTTTACAGCTAGGTTAGAGGAGGGATCTGCATGTGATGAGACATCGGGCACAAGTGCACAGGAGCTGGGGCAGGGGGAACGATACCACAGGTGCCAGCTCGCCGGAGGGCGAGGTCGCTCACTAGTTCTGCTGCCGAGGAGTCAGATGAGGTCTTCGATGGGCCAGGCTACAGAAGATGGCTGATGGGTATATGCAACCAAATGCTTGGGGCACTGGAAAGCCTGCCAGAAAGCCTGCGCACAATGTCAAGGAGCATGGAGGAGTCCAGCTCCAACTTGGCACAGGGCTTTGTGAGCCCATTCTTTCCCACATGGAACGGGTGGTCACCTCCATCAGCACACGTGTGGAACCCACCATGATGCAGCGTCTGATGGACTGATGTCTCAGCGTCCATTGCAGCACAGCTTCCATTGCAGCACAAACATCTGCCATCAAAGGTCTGACTGTTTCATTTGGAGCTCAGACTGCTGCTATCATGGCTCTGGGTACCACAGTGGAACGGGGCTTCCAGGGAGTCACAGCAGTCCTGCAATCTGTTCTCCAGCAGATCACCAGGATTGCTGAGGTGCCGCCCCGGGAGAGTGACAGTCGAACCTGCTGTCCTCCCACAGCATGACAGCATTCCTGCTCCCACCCCTGCCACTCCACCAGTGTCCTTGCTGTTGCCTGTCAGCAAACCAGGCCAGACTGCCGCAGCCCAGGTCAAGATGGTGCAGTCTGAAGCCGGGCCCTCCCGGCCCAGAGCTGCTCGGGGTCATCCTCCACGGCCATCTCCACGCTCCTCAATTGAAGGTCAGCAGCCTCCCACCACTCATGCTCCAGCCACTGGGGATGCACCTCGTGGGAGCACTAGGAAAGGAAAAGGCACACGAATGACAGGCACTAAAGGAATGCACAGGGTTGAATAGTGTAATGTTGTATACATAATTTCATGTGTAAGTTTATAAATTTGTATTTGAAGTCGCTGTTGGTGGTGGTTTTTATTTGTGCAATGGGCTGCGGGAGGAAGCAACTTATAATCATAAGGAGGACGATTTGATGGTCATGTGGGAGAGGAAAGGTGAGGAATATAGGACTGTTGGTGACTTGGGAGATGTTATTGAGGTTACTGATATCACTCAAGAATAAGGTGAGCACACAGAGCCCTGGCAGGCAGCCCCTGTGCACCTTGCTGCTTCCTTGCCTCTTCCTCCACTTCCTCCTCAGTCTCCTCCTCTTCCTCTGGCTCAGGGTCTTGTTGGATGGTAGCAAGGGCTGTCCTCTCATAAGGGCGAGGTTGTGCAGCATGCAGCATACAACGATGAATTTTAACACCCACTCAGCGGCGTACTGCAGGGCTCCTCCAGAACAGTCCAGGCAGCAGAAGCGTTGCTTGAGGACGCCTATGGTGTGCTCGATGACATTTTGTGTGGCCGCATGGCTCTCACTGTAGGCCTGCTCTGCACGTGTGCACGCGTTCCTGACCGGGGTCATGAACTACCTCGTGACGGGATAGCCCTGGTCGCCCAGAAGCCAGCCTTTGACTTGCCGAGCCAGATGAAAGATAGGTGGGACATTGGACTGCTGCATAATGAAGGCGTCGTGACTGCTGCCAGAGGAGCGGGCATTGACCCACGTGATGCGCTGCGTGTGGTCACACACCAGCTGCACATTGAGGGAGTGGAACCTCTTTCTGTTCATGAAGGTGGCCGAGTTGAGATGTGGAACTTGCATGGCACTATGCGTGCAGTCAATGGCACTCTGCACCATGGGGAAGCCTGCAATGCGAGCAAACCCTTGTGCTCACTTATTCTGCTGCTCTCTGTCAAGAGGGAACATTATGAATCTGTTGTGCAGCTCGTACAGTGCCTTAATGACCTCCCTTATACAGCAGTGCACTGCAAACTGCGAGATGTTGCACATATCGCCAGCAGTGGCCTGAAAGGATCCAGAACCGTAAAAGTTCAGCTCCACATTTACTCTCACAGCCACAGGCAATGCTGTCCTTGCCGTCCTTGCCCTGTTCTGAGGCTCCAGTTGTAGCTGCAGCAGTTGACATATCTCCGTCACGACCTCCTTTGTGAACCGCAGCCATCGGATGCACTGATCTTCGCTCATGTTGAGGTAAGAAGATTGGTCCTTGAAGGCCGTCATTGGAAATGGCCTCCTGCTCAGTGCCCTGTGCCTCCTCCTCCTCCTCCTCTCTCTCCTCACAGCTTGACCTGCTCTGAATGGCTTCTCTGCATGCTCCCAGTTGTGTTCAATGCCCAGAGGGAGCCCTAGCAGGCCATCCATGGTTGCCATGGTTGTAAATGCCACCAACAGTAATGCAGGACCTGCCAGATCACTCTCTATATACTATTGCAACTTTCTCCAAGTATAGGAAGCTTCAACAAACACGCCCAATTGTACCAGCAGCCAGAAGCAATAATCCAGCAACGAACCTGCAACACCTGCATGATCCCTTTAAATAGCACTGGTGGAGGGTCCTCAAGGCCGTCTACGACTTGTTCAGCTGTGCGTGGTTAAGACAGCATGTTGGCTGAAGCGTTGAGTTCCAAAATCGCATCTGTCCCTTTAAATCAGCGTTGCACACTGATCTACCGCATATTCTCCTTACTTTACATGGTGCCAGCGTTCGTTATCTGCACATGCGTAAACGCCGTTACCAAGATGGCGTCCGGGGCACGTCATGCTAGAAGTGTGCGCGTGCATTCCGGACGCCACTTTGGGTCCTTAGGATGCAGCGTAGCGCCTACAAAACGGGCGCTACGAGGCCCAATTTATACCCAAGATGTTTTAAAAACCTGCATGTTCAACCAAGAAAAATATGCCTTAGAACACATTAAATAGACAAATTCAATATCAGGAGAGGGACCTCTCTAATTTGTAGCTGAAGAAATCAGATCTGGAGTTGGAGATCATACTATCTAAAATTACTTCAATCCTCAAGAATTAGATTAGAGACTGTGGTGATTATTTTAATATGTGATTAGGGAAGGGACTCCCTCATATCCTTAATGGTAAACTTATAATGTCATTAGCAACTGTGTGTGCAAGAAGAAGGTATATTGGGAATATGTGTTTATAAAAGCTGCATCTCCAATTGATTTCAATTGTGGCTGATTAATTTTGCTGCTACATTTTAGCTAAGAATTATTACAATGGAAATAATACAGGTGTGGCCATCTTTCAAAGTTCAAGAGCCAGAAAAGAATAGTATACCAATAAAGAGTCACATGTTTTCAGCACTCAACAATATTCTCACTGCAACTGTAATTAGTACAAATACACCAAATAAGAAATTTTGAAACCTGCCCATTGAATATGACTTTAGACATGTTTATTTCCAATTATTTCCTTGATCTCCGGATTTGTTCTCTGCCATGCTCCTCTTTCCCTTTCTTTCCCTTCTTTGTGTTTTAGTTTACCTCCATCTCTCATTCCCTCTCCCTTTTTTCTCGTTCCCCCATCTTTGTCTCTGAATTCCTGTGTCATTGTCTCGTTTTCATTCCCTCTCCCTCTCCGCACATTACCTGCCTCTCTATTTCATACTCCCTCTGTTTTCCCTGTCAATCACTTGCACTGTCTCTCCCATTCCTTCCTTCAGTTTCTCTCTCTTTCTCTTCTCTATCACATCAACTCCTTCCCTCTCTTTATCTATTTGCATTCCTTCCCTCTCTCCGTCTTTCCCTCTCATTGCCTCCATCTCTTTCTCTACATCTCTCTCCATGTTATCTCTCTCATTTCATAGAATCATAGAAAGTTACGGCACAGAAGGAGGCCATTCGGCCCATTGTGTGTGTTTCTCCTTTCCTTCTTTTTCCCTGTCTCTCAATTCTGTCTTTTTTATCCTTGTGTCGCATTCCTTCTTTTTCCCCTCTGCTTCTCATTCTTTCACTCTTACCTAGTTACTGGCAGTGGCTCTTGTCTCATAGGTCTGTGTGGTGCTTCATTCCAGGTAATAGTATCTGAATACTTTCCTATGGCAAAGACATGCAGTGCACTGTAAATTTATGCTCATGGTAGCAGCAGTATAGAATCATAGAATCATAGAAGTTTACAACATGGAAACAGGCCCTTCGGCCCAACATGTCCATGTCGCCCAGTTTATACCACTAAGCTAGTCCCAATTTCCTGCACTTGGCCCATATCCCTCTACACCCATCTTACCCATGTAACTGTCCAAATGCTTTTTAAAAGACAAAATTGTACCCGCCTCTACTACTGCCTCTGGCAGCCCGTTCCAGACACTCACCACCCTTTGAGTGAAAAAATTGCCCCTCTGGACCCTTTTGTATCTCTCCCCTCTCACCTTAAATCTATGCCCCCTCGTTATAGACTCCCCTACCTTTGGGAAAAGATTTTGACCTTATTTATGCCCCTCATTATTTTATAGACTTCTATAAGATCACCCCTAAACCTCCAACTCTCCAGGGAAAAAAGTCTCAGTCTATCCAACCTCTCCCTATAAGTCAAACCATCAAGTCCCGGTAGCATCCTAGTAAATCTTTTCTGCACTCTTTCCAGTTTAATAATATCCTTTCTATAATAGGGTGACCAGTACTGCTCCTTGTTTGATTCGTGGCCAATTGGTTTTAAAAACCAAGTGTGCGCTGCAGGTCCGTGAAGAACCATAGCCGTGTAAAGTCAAAAATATGGACACGAGAAGGCCAGCTGGTCCATCAAGCCTGTCCCAAACAGTCATGACGCAACTCAGCATCATGACCCCCAGTGTTCCCTCCCACCGGCAGTCACATCATTTCCTGGGAGAGGCGAAAAAAAACAGATAAAAAACACCATGGGCCAATTCAGGAAAAAAAATCTGGGAAATTTCTCTCTGGATTAAGGTGATTAAAATGAGTTCAGGAGATCACACTGACCATGAGGTACATACCCAATATCTCACCTACCTTTTGTACACAGTGATATCAGCCTTATCTAGAACCTCGTCCAACTTCCTTTTGAACTGTTGCAGCAAATCAGCACTCACCACACGAGCCGACAACTTATTCCAAGCGTCAATAACCTTCTGTGTAAAGAAAAATCTCCTGACATCTAACCTAGTTCCATGCTTGCATAGCTTATATGCTGACCTCTCATTTTCTATAACCTATCTAGTTCAAATAGGCTGTCCACACAGACAGAGTCTATTCCCTTCATCATTTCAAATACTCCAATAAATCACCATGAATTCTATGCTTTTCTGCAGTAAAAAGACCCAGCTTTCTAAGCCTATCATGATAACTAAGAGCTTTTAAACTAGGGACCATTCTAGTGGCCTACCTTAGAACCATTTCCAGGGCCTCTATATCACCCACCATGTGAGGAGACCAAAACTAGACACAGTGGTCTAGAAATTCATTGGTGTGAACCCGTTTTACAGGTGCAAAATGGGCGCATAAGCAACCAATATGGCAGGCGGCGCACGCGCACTCATTTCACACCGGAAGTTTGCCACCCGCCATTTTGGATCAGACTCCTCCGTAGGCGTTCAGAGTGCATTTAAAACCCTCATTAAAATATTTAAATAAGAGTCCTACACTTGTAGGATCGTTTTGTGGAATTGGTCTGCCCAGCACTTGACTCGTCATGTGATAAATTTGCTCAGCAACTCGTGGCGCTCACCATAATCCCCCTTAACCTTTAACCCAGAGAGGCTACTCTTAATTTTTTGTTAGGAAGCTGTAAATAGAAGTAATCCAAACACTTTTCTCTTCAATACGTGATTTTAAACACAACAAAATTTTACACCAATCAGATATTGTTGTGGATAGCTAAAGCTTCCTTTAAATGTATCTTGGAACACAGATTTGAGTTCTGACGAAAGGTCTTCGACCTGAAACGTTAACTCTGTTTCTTTCTCCACAGACGCTGCCTGACTTGCTGAGCTTTTCCAGCATTTTCTGTTTTTATTTCAGATTTCCAGCATCCGCAGTATTTTGCTTCTCATTCAAATCAAGTTTATCATTGACACAGGGCTAAATTTCACTTGTGAATGATCAGAAAATCTAACCCATATGGCATTTCCAAATTGGAGAGCGGGGTGATAAGTCAATGGGGATATAGCGTTGTACTATGAAATGATAAATTAAATTATTTTTGAAAGAAATAAAAACCCATTTATAAAACGCTTGTATTGTTTGAACTCAACTCATGCTGCACCTGAATTGTCTTTGAAAACTAGCACCATGAGGGCACAGCTGAACACTCTGAAAGGGTACAAAGCAACAGCTTTTGTTTGTGCTGGTATACAATTAGAAAGTACAAACAGTTGAAATAAACAGTAATAAAAACAGAAAATGCTGGAAATACTCAGCAGGTCATGCAGCATCTATGGAGAGAGAAAAGGGAAAGGGAAAAAGGGTGGATTGGGGGCGACGGGGCATTGAAAATTGCAACAATTTCAGATCCGCCTCCAACCCACCCATTTTCAGTTTTCACCTCGGCGGGACAAGGGACGGGCACCCAACCCACTCTCAGGCTGCGGGCCTCCATTTTGCGATTTCAACCCCTGGGGGCCGGGATTCCCCCGAGCCTTCTCCTTCACGCCACGTGAGAGGAGGCGATAAGGCCCAAAACAGCGGGTAAGTGCCTTTATACTGACTGACCCCCCCCCCCCCAGTGATTGACATCCGATCCCCGCCCCCCATGACTAACCTCCAATGACTAACTCCAATGACTGACCTCTGATGACAGAACCCCCCCGCCCCATGACTGACCCCCCTCTCGATAACTGACCCCTCCCCGATGACTGACCCCCTACCCCGTGTGACTCCCATGCCCATCCATGCCCTCATGCCCATCCATGCCCACCCATGTTGCCCATCCCCCCCCCCCCTCCTCCACATCCATACAATCTAAGACTTACCTGAACACATCCTCTTCCTTGCTCTGCTCCCGTCTGACTGAGGCCAGCCTGTCAATCAGGTCGGCCTGTCGGATGGGAAACCGGCAATAAAAACAACGTCCTTAAGTCAAAATTATAAGAGTGTCCGGGAAACCCACACCTCCGGGTTTCCCATTCGCGATTCGACACCCCTGCCCCCTTCCTTGCTCCAGGTTAAAATTCTGGCCAAGGTTTCAGGTCAATGGCCTTTTGTCAGTACTGGAAGAAGTAACGATTTGTTTTTAAGCAAGTACAAAGCCAGGGAAAGTGTGGGGGTGGAGCGAAGGGGAGGGAGGAAAGAACAAAAGGGAAGGTCTGTGATACGGTGAAGGGCAGCAGTGATTAAAAGACAAAAAGGGATGATGGTGCAAGGCAAGGAGGGTGGTAATGGGACAAGTAAAGAAATGAAAGATGGTTCCAGAGGAGCTGTAAATGGCAACATCAGAACCATTACCAGCACCGATGACTGACCTCCGATGACTGACCGCCCCCCCCCATGATTGACCCTCCCCTGATGACCAACCCCCCCCACCCCGGGTGACCTCAATGCCCATCCATGCCCTCATGCCCACCCATGCCACCCATTCCCCCCCAAAAAAATGGGACCAGTGGTTCTGATCTGAAGTTATTGAAATCAATGTTGAGTCCTGAAGGTTGCAAAGTGTCTAATCAAAAGCTGAGGTACTGTTCCTTAAGCTTCTGTTGAGCTTCATTGGAGCAGTATACTAAATTGAAAGAAGTACAAGTAAATCGCTGTTTCATCTGGAAGGAGTGTTTGGGGTCCTGGACATTGGGAAGGGAGGAGGTGAAAGGGCAGGTGATGGTGCCGTGGGAAGGGGAGTGGATGTTGAGGGTAATGGAAGAGTGGACCAGAGTGTTGCGGAGGGAGCGGACCCTTCGGAATGATGAAGGGGGTGGGGGGGGAGATGTATTTGGTGGTGGCATTGAGCTGGAGGTGGCGGAAATGGCAGAGGCTGATGCGTTGAATGTGAAGGTTGGTGGGGTGGAAGGTGAGGACCAGGGGGACCCTATCATTGTTCTGTGAGCGAGGGGAAGGGGTAAGGGCAGAAGTGCAGGAAATGGGACAGACAAGGTAGAGGGCCCTGTCAACCCAGTGGAGGGGAATCCTCGATTGAGAAAAAAGGAAGACATTTCAGAAGCACTGGTGTGGAAGGTGGCATCGTCAGAACAGATGCGAAGGAGAATGGATTAGTGTCCTTACAGAAGTGGGGTGAGAGGATATGTAATCAAGGTAACTGTGAGAGTCGGTGGGCTTATAGTAGATATTGGCTGACAGCCTATCCCCAGAAATGGAGATAGAGAAGTTGAGGAAGGGAAGGGAAGAGTCGGAGATGGACCATGTGAAGGTGAGGGAGGGGTGGAAATTGGAAGCAAAGTTGAGGACATTTTCCAGTTCGGGGCGAGAGCAGGAAGTGGCACCGATACAGTCATCAATGTACCAGAAAAAGAGGTGAAGGAGGGGATCTGAGTAGGGCTGGAACCTCATCCAGTGCTTTAATAAAAAACTTTTTTTCTTCCTTACAGGTGTCAAGGACAGCAAGCTTCAACAGCTCCTAGATACCAACGCCCCTCCTGATCCTTCTTCCCCTTCATTTTCCTCTGACCCCATCCCTTCTTCCAATCTCACCCTTTGTCGTGTTTTCACTATCCTCTCTGACCTTCCCTCCTCTGACCCGAATGATCAGTCCACAGCAAAGGCCTCAGCTTCATCCCCTTAAGCCCCCATCTCAATTAATTTTGAACTCAACATGATGCTGAGCTCTTCTTCTGTTGCCTTTGCCTCTATGCCCACTTCTTTGGCCAGGAGTCCTCCCCCCGCACAGTGGACCCTTTCTCCCGCCTTCAGAATTCTTGTTCCACCTGGACCCCTCCCTCTGGCCTCTTACCCTCCCTTGATCTTATCATTGGGAACTGCCAGCGTGATATCGGCCATCTCAATTTATCTACTCCCCTCACCCACTCTAACCTACCTCCCTCTGAACTTGCAGCACTCCGTTCTCTCAGGTCCAACCCTGACATTGTCATTAAACCTGCTGACAAGGGCGGCATTGTTGTTGTGTAGCGAACAGACCTCTACCTTGCAAAGGCTGAACACCAACTCTCCGATACCTCCTCCTGCCTCCCCTGGACCTCGACCCCACTAGCATAGAACATCAAGCCATAGTTTCCCAGACTGTCACTGATCTCATCTCCTCTGGAGATCTTCCCCCCACGGCCTCCAAACTCATAGTTCACTAACCCCACACTACCCACTTCTACCTCCTTCTCAAGATCCACAAACAGGACTGCCTTGGTAGACCCATCATTTCAGCGTATTCTTGCTCCATGGAACTTATTTCTTTCTATCTCAACTCTATTTTTTCTCCCCTTGTCCAGTCTCTTCTGACCTACATCCGCGATTCTTCCAATGCCCTCCGCCACTTTAACAGTTTCCGGTTTCCTGGCCCAAACCTTCTCCTTTTCACCATCGACATCCAGTCCCTCTACACCTCCATCCCCCACCAGGACGGCCTGTGGCCCTCCGCTTCTTCCTTGAACAGAAGCCCAACCAGTACCCATCCAGCACCACTCTCCTCCGCCTGACTGAACTTGTTCTTAAATTGAACAACTTCTCCTTTGACTCAATTCACTTCCTTCAAATAAAAGGTCTCGCTCTAGGAACCCGTATGGGTCCTAGCTATCCCTGCCTTTTTGTGGGATACATGGAACGTTCTTTGTTCTGGTCCTACTCAGGCCCCATCCCTCATCTCTTTCTCCCGCACATCGATGACTGTATCGGTGCCGTTTCCTGCTCTCACCCTGAATTGGAAAATGTTATCAACTTTGCTTCAATTTCCACCCTTCCCTCGCCTTCACATGGTCCATCTCCCTCTCGTCCCTTCCTTGCGTTCACTTTCTATGCACTTCCTCACATCCCCAATTATCCATCCAACACTGCCACTCACCCCAATCATTATGCAATGGGTGCATCTGCCTAATAGTCACCCTCACTGAATGCACTGCATCCACTGGGTGAATACAGGCCTTACAGTCACCCAAAGGTCTGTTCATTCCCCCATTGCAGGAGAAGTGAGCACAAAATACATGCGAGAGGGAGAGAACTGGAGGTGGCCCACCACAGATTGTGCAGCTGACATCATCTGAGGAAGAGGCTATGGAGATCAGTGGCATCTCTGCATCCCTGATCATCGGAGGCGGAGAGACTGAGACTTCGCAGCTGCCTGGTGACGGAATTAAATACCTCTGACCCACATCTCATACAAGACTCATTCATGTTGACTTGATTTCAGCAATAAGTAAAATATGATAAGCGTAATTATGCTCTGTGGCAACATTATTACATTGTCAGTACTAATTCATATCCATTTCTTATCTCCTCCAGGGCCTTCAGGCGTACACCAGCAGTCTATCAATTTTCCTGACGTTGACCCCTCAGAGGTGCACCGTCACAGGACATACTACCATGCACCAGTGCAAATACTCGCACTTCGGTGGGTCCTGTTAGACAGCCAGTTGGGTTTTCACCTGGTGAATCAGAGTTCACAAGTAAGCGCGAGCAGAGAGTGATGGCAGGGGCAGCTGTGGAGAGTCCGTGTCAGAGGGCGCACTCCTCTCCAAGCTCTGCTCAGCTGGACACAGATGCTGAAGCCCGGGGGGCCATCAATGAAAAGAAGAATCCATAGAGGTACAGCAGCAAATTTGCGAGGTACTGGCAGTCCTGCCACACATACTGTCCACAATAGCAGAGAGGATGGAGGAGTCCACATCGAACATTTGTGGACTGACGTCGCAGGTAATTGCAAGAATGTTTGCCATGCAGAGAGTGGCCGCCTCTGTGGAACTTCAATTGCGACTATGCAGACTGACCATGACCACAGCCGTGCAGTCTTTGAATGCCAGCATGTCTGCCTCCTTAGACAGGATGTCAGATACTTTATCCATGGCCTTACAACACATCACTGATCTGCACCCAGCTGCTCCCCCGCAGTGAGGTAGGAGTGATGTGCTGCTGGCCCAGGAGAGGGATGATGGCGAAAGGGGGCACACAAGTGGCAACTCCACTAAAAGAGATCCCACGTCTCACCTGTTGATGTGCGGCCCTCCACCACCCCACCCCCCCCACCTCAGCCAGAACCCGACATGCTGCCTCCTCTCCCAATGGCCAAGTCTGCCCCTGCACAGGTGCAGGTGGAGCAGTCTTTTGCAGGGCCCTCATGGGCTCCAACACCCAGAGGTCATTGGCCATGAGCAACCCAGCGGTCAGTGCAGGGATCTGAGCAGCCTGCATCTACCTCTGCTGAAGCCACAGAGGTTGCACCACGTAGGAGCAGTAGGCAAAGGAAGAGAAAAACATTGTAATTCACCAAGGATATGAACATGGGTATTTATGAAAATGTTATGTTATTAAGTTTCCTTCTGTTATTACCTCACATAAAATGTATTAATTTGCACCACTTCCCCGTCTTGCCCATTTTTGCCTGCCGAGTGGCAACTTGCCTTTTCAGTTGCTTGGTGATGAATGTGACGACATGAATTGACTAAGACCAATTGGGGGATGTGTAATAGTTGGATGGTTGGTTACAGGACTGCTTTATGTGAGTGGGGATGGGGGAGAGGGGGATGTGATAATTACTTTGGTCCAGTGGGAGTGACTAACTGAGCTTTCGAGCTATTAGGGCATCCCTGGCATCCTGAGCAGCAATGTGAGTGGCTGGTCTGGTGTTGGGCGTGCCATCTTCGCCTTCCTCCTCCTCCTCCTCCTCCTCCTCGTCCTCTTCATTGGAATCGTCCTCAGATGATGAGTGATGAGCCTTTTGTTCCTCCTTCAGCTCAAATCCTTGCTGCTTTGCAATGTTGCGCAGAACGTAGCACACCATGATCATTCTAGAGACCCTCGCTGGCGAGTACTGAAAGGTGCCTCCACACCTGTCCAGGCACGTGAAGCGCATGTTGAGCATGCCAACGGCTTGTTCGATGACACATCTGGTGGTTCTAAGGCTGTCGAAGTACCACTCTTGGGCTTCATTGGTAGAGTTCCTCACAGGTGTCACCAGCCAAGTTTGAAGGGGGTATCCTTTGTCCCTGAACAGCCACCCCTTAAATCTGCTTCCAGGTATGAAGATGTCAGGGATCTTGGACTGACGCAGGATGAAAGCATGATGGCAGCTCCCAGGGAATCAGGCACACACACCTACATGAACCTTTTCTTGTACTCCTGGTTGATCTGGTGGTTCTCAGATTGTCACGTGTGCAATCGATGGCACCCTGTACCTGTGGGAAGCCAGCCAGAGATGTGACTCCGAGCGCCCGCTCATTCTGGCTATTGTCGTCACAGGGGAAATTGACATAACTCGCAGCCCTGGTAAACAATCCATCCATCACCTGCCTTATGTATTTATGTGCAGCCGACTGGCAGACCCTCGATATGTCTCCGGTGGTGACCTGGAAGGAACCAGAGGCAAAATAATTGAGGACAGTGGTGACTTTCACAATGACTGGTAATGTACGGCCCCCAGGTCCTGCAGGAAGCTGGAAGCAGCTCTTCCTCCAGGAGGCTGCAGATGTCTGCAACCACTTGATGTATCAATCTGAGCCTCCAGAAGCACTGCTCTTCAGAGAGGTCAAGGAAGCTGAGCCTCTGTCTGTACACCCGGTAGTGCCTCCTGCGAACTCAGCCCCTCTGTTGTTCCCCTCTCTGTTGTCCGTCTCTCTGTTGCTCCCCTCTCTGTTATCTGTCTCTCTGTTGTCTGTCTCTTTGTTGCTCCCCTCTCCGTTGTCTGTCTCTCTGTTATCCGTCTCTCTGTTGCTCCCTTCTCTGTTGTCTGTCTCTCTGTTGCTCCCCTTTCTTTTGCTCGTCTCTCTGTTGTCTGTCTCTCTGTTGCTCCCCTCTCTGTTGCTCCTCTCTCTTGCTCCCCTCCCTGTTGCTCCCCTCCCTGTTGCTCCCCTCTCTGTTGTTCCCCTCTCTGTTGCTCCCCTCTCTGTTGCTCCCCTCCCTGTTGCTCCCCTCTCTGTTGCTCCCCTCTCTGTTGCTCCCCTCCCTGTTGCTCCCCTCTCTGTTGCTCCCTTCCCTGTAGCTCATCTCTCTGTTGCTCCCCGCTCTGTTGCGCCCCTCTCTGTTGTTTACTTCTCTGTTACTCCCCTCTCTGTTGCTCCTCTCTCTGTTACTCCCCTCCTTGTGGCTCATCTCTCTGTTGCTCCCCTCTCTGTTGATCCCCTCTCTCATGCTCCCCTCTCTCATGCTCCCTTCTCCGTTGCTCCCCTCTCTGTTACTCCCTCCCTGTTGCTCGTCTCTCTGTTGCTCCCCACTCTGTTGCTCCCCTCTCTGTACTCCTCTCTCTGTTACTCCCCTCCCTGTGGCTCATCTCTCTGTTGCTCCCCTCTCTGTTGTCCACCTGCCTGTTGTCCACCTGCAGCTCCCACCACAGCACGACCTCGCTGCTGTGGATGGTGATTGTCTTCCTCGTTCGAGGTCCAATCTAAAGCAGCCACGGCACCACCCATCCTGATGTTCTCTATGTGAACCACTCCAAACTGAACCAATACATCTGTCACAACAAGAACTCTCACCAAACCGTTTCCCAGAGGGAACTAAGAAGGAGCACTGAGCCTTTATTCATATCGGCACACCCGACCTTTAACCATCCCCATGAAGTGCTGCTCAATCTTGCCTTCGTTTAACTGCCAAGTTTCCTGAGTCCTGGGAAACCCGTGCTAGAGGCGATAATTTCACATCGCTGTCAAAATTTTAGGGAATTGCTCTCACTAACACATTATAATGATGAGCCCGCTTCTCGGGAGCGGGTTACTCGGCTGCACCCAAACTCGCCTCCGTCAAAACTGGAAGTGAGCACATTGGCGGTGGGTTGGGGTCGGGTTTCCCATTTTTGATATTTTAACCTACACACTCACCACTAACCCGCCTGTCATGAGGAGTTAAAATTCCACTCCTGGAATCAGCTCAGAGGTTGTTTTCAGTCACTTTTATAAATCAACAGAAGTATTATCATCAATTTAAGTGATATCACCCGGTAGCAAGGCAAGCTGTAGTCATAAATTTGAATGTGTGCAACTTAGGGATGCATCTATGTAGTTTACATCTAATGTCCAATAAATAGATAGATATCATTCTGATTTACAAATTATTTTTGAAGGCAAACATTTTAATGCTCTCAATTCTTAAAATGAAACAAAGAACAGCAATAGGAAAGGGTGGGAAGCTCATAGTTACAAGCTTTAAGCAGAAAGCTTTTTTTTAAACCAGTATTAGATTATAGGGAGATTGAGTACTGCACCCTCTTTTGGTGAAAACAAGGTTGCAACCCTAGTGCCCACCCACTGCGTACACGTGATTTTAATTGGAAGCTGATTCTCACTGAATTTCTGTCAACATCCCCTATGGCTTTTTTCAATTTAAACTCTTATTTGAATTACTCACTCTATCATGAGCAGACTATATGTGACGATCAGGTGAATTTTGGCATTTTCAAAGACGATTCATATTTATTTGATTTCTCCACGATAAGATGCAATAATGGACTTAAATTATAAGAGGGATTTTACCACACCAGTGCTTGGACTGACACTCACCTTTCAATTACTGGACCATCGATATGTGCCTACCTTCCTGTTCATTCTGTCCGGGTAACTTGTGTTCAGCATTCTAGAAAACTCTAGGGAAATAGAAAATCTGTTTATTGCTTAGAAACTCTCAAAAGCTGAGAGAGTTCAAACAAACCCCATATTTTTCAAGCCTATATTTCCATCAAAGATCAGACATATGGAGCAGGATATTAATATGCCGGTGGGTAGAGTCCGGGGGCGGGGGGGTGGGGGGGGGGTCCTGATTTGCAGGTGCGAAACCTGGAAGGGAAGTAGGCAGGTCACGATCTGCCCTAATGAGGCCAATCAAAGCCTCTTCTAGGTTTCACGGCCGGCAGCCAGTCTGATTGATAGGCTGGCTGCCGACAGGAGCTGCACATCTGAGGGGGGCGGGGGGGATGGTGGAGAGAGAGAGAGAGAGAGAGACCTCATCGGCAGTTAGGATAGAGATGGGGGGGAGGGGGGAACAAAGATTAGAGTGGAGACATCGGACAACGGGATCAGAGTGGAGACATCGGACATTGGGATCAGAGTGGAGACATCGGACATTGGGATCAGAGTGGAGACATCGGACATTGGGATCAGAGTGGAGACATCGGGATCAGAGTGGAGACATCGGGATCAGATTGGAGACATCGGACATTGGAGATCGGGGGAAGAGGGCGGTTCAGGCAACATATTTTTTAAGGTATGTTTATTTACTTTTTTTACAATGGGGAGTATAATTTTATTCAATTTATTTAGTCTACTTTCATTGTTTCGGCCCTTCCCATCTGGTTTCACCAGGTGTTAATTGGATGCCGTGGGCAAGCCGCCCAGGTAACGTTAAAATCTTTTTAAGTGGCCAATACACAAAAAATAAGCTACCTTAAGTACCTCAATGAGGTACATTTGCTCCTTTAATTATTGGCCCGTTGGATTTAAGTGGGGGCGGGACTTCCTGGTGACTGCAGTACACACGCACACTGATTTTCCTGAGTCTCATTCAAAAATGTGTGGTTTCCAGCCGGGATGTCTGCCTGCTCCCAAAAAACACATCCATTTTTCCCTTTTAAAATCTTGCCCATGGGGTGCCATTACTGCCTAAATGAAATGATCGACAATATTTTTCATTGTGAAGAAAATTTATATAGATACACACACAGTTTCCATATCAGTCAAAAAGATTAAAAATGGTGGATGTACAGAAAGAAGACAAAAAAAAGTGTGAGTAGTTATCCAGCAGTGGGAGCAAACAAAGGGAATGTCAGATGTCTTTGTTTTGTAATAACTTCATTTCTTGGAAGTAGTTTAGTGCGCTCAACACCACAAATGTAATGTAACACCTCTAACTGAAAGTGTTCCCTATCATTGTAACCTCCTCCAGCCCAACTAACAGAAAACATCTAGAAAACAAAATTATAATAAAGAATAGTCAGTGCGGATTTCGAAAGGCTTCACCAACCTTATTGAATTCGTTGAAGAAGTAACAGTAAGAGTAGACAAGGGTAATGTAGTAGATGTAATATATTTGGATTTTCAAAAGGCCTTCGATAAGGTACTGCATTGTAGACTCATGACTAAGGTCAGAGCATGTGGAGTCAGGGGACAGGCAGCAGAATGGATAGCAAGCTGGCTACAATGCAGAAAACAATGTGTAGGGGTTAAGGGTAGCTGCTCAGAATGGCAAAAGGTAGGAAGTGGTGTTCCATAGGGATTGGTGCTAGGACCACTGTTGTTCACAATTTACATTAACAATTTGGACTCAGGAACGGAAGTACAATTTCAAAATTTGTGGATGGCACCAAATTGGGGGGTATAGTTAATACAAAATACAAGTAGACATTAATAAACTTGTAGAATGGGCTTGTAATTGGCAAATGAATTTCAATATAGATAAGTATGAGGTGGCACATTTTGGTAGGAAGAATAAGGAGGCCACATATTGCTTGGATAATAAGAGTCTAAATGGGATAGAGTAGCAAAGGGATCTCAGGGTACAGATACACAAATCACTAAAAGTAGCGACACAGGTAAATAAGGCCATAAAAAAGGCAAACCAATCACTGGGATTCATTTCTGGAGGGATAGAATTGAAAAGCAGAGAAGTTATGTTGAATTTGTATAGAACCTTGGTTAGATGACACTTGGAGTACTGTGCACAGTTCTGGTTCCATATTATAAAAAGGATATAGAGGCATTGGAGAAGGTGCAAAAAAGATTCACAAGAATGATACCAGAACTGAGGGGATATACTTATCAGGAAAGTTTGAACAGGCTGGGGCTCTCTTCTCTGGAAAAGAGAAGGTTGAGGGGTGACCTGATAGAGGTATTTAAGATAATGAACGGATTTAATAGGGTATAGGTCATCAATATAAGATAGTCACTAATAAATCCAATAGGGAATTCAGGCGAAATTTCTTTACCCAAAGAGTGGTAAGAATATGGAACGCACTACCACAAGGATTAATTGAGGCAAATAGCATAGATGCATTTAAGGGGAAGCTAGATAAGCAAATGAGGGAGAAAAGAATAGAAGGGTGTGCTGATAGGGTTAGATGAAGAGGGGTGACAGGAGGCTTTTGTGGAGCATAAATGCCGGCATAGACCAGTTGGAACAAATAGCCTGTTGCTGTGCTCTAGACTCAATGTAGCTCGGTGTAACCCTCTGAGAACTCTGCATTCCTTCTGACTGGCCTCTTGCGCATCGCCGATTTCCTCCACCCCACCAATGGCGGCCGTGCCTTTCGTTGCTCTGGAATTCCCTCCCTAAACCTCTCCGCCTCTCTACCTCTCTCTCCTCCTCTAAGATGCTCTTCAAAACCTAGTTCTTTGACCAAGCTGTCCTGATATCTCCTTATGTGGCTCGGTGTCAAATTCTGTCTGATTACACTCCTGTGAAGCCTCTTGGGATTTTTTCCTATGTTAAAGGCGCTATATAAATGCAAGTTGTTGTTGTTGCTGAGCACAAGAGCAGAACTGATCAGAAATACAGGAGCTCAACAAGCATGCAATGATCCTTATATTCTTGTGATGAACTTTTTTACGATTATTCTTAGTGGTGACTCAGCCCAAATCTCTAAATTTAAAATGGATCCCCCTACTCTTTACTTGGGTTTTTTGCAGTTGTGCTGCTATGATCCTTATATTAACTGATTCAATGTTGGGTTAGGCGTAGTTTGATTTACATCAAGGCTCTGGAATCTTAGGGCTCCAGTCGCTAAACTCAATTCTGTTTTTATTTCTGAGAAAACATAGTTATTCCCAGAAGGTTTGGGAATAACTATATTACTTTCATATAGATCTTCTACACCATACCTCCTAAATCTCCCTAGTAATCAGCTGTCGGTACATGAACTGTCCCAGAAGTGAGGCCATCAATAAAGGAATTATTGCAATGACTTGTAAATTAATTTAAAAAGTGCACAAATTGAAACAATTCCGCACATTTAAAACAAGTCAATGCCCTTTAATTTTCGAACACAAGTTGCAGTCTTTTTAAAAGCTCAAGGAAAAAGAGTAATACAATATCAAGTAAACTGAGGCACCAATGATATCACTCCAAGGGCTCTGCATATTGACCTAATAATGATCCATGTAGTACTCTTGTCATTTTCAAATAAAATTGTCCCATCTTTTTCTTTTGGCAGAAAAACTATTGCACAATTTTTGAGACAGTTACCAGTTGCAACAGCTAGTGCCAGATAAAACAGTTTTCCCCTCCGTAGTAATGTCTTATTGCTGAAAGCGTGGCCTAGGGCAACAGGACAGGATGGTGGATTTACATGTTGATCCATATTTTCCTCGGTTCAATAGTTTTAATGAAAAAGTAGATGTGGGTAAAGTGTGTTACAATATGAATAGAACACACTCACTACTATTCCTTGTTTAGCACTCATCGGAAGTTCTTAATGAGGAATTATGCAGCATTACCCGGTGGCACAGTCAAATTTGAAAGTGAGTGTTTTATTTCAGGCCAGTCCTTGTGTTAGTGAGTCTAATGGGAAGTTTTCAGAGTATCAGCACTGCAGTGACAGAGTGAAGGTTGTACAGTAGGAAGGTTCAGGGGCTTCGAACAAACCCCCTAAATTAGACACAACTCATATGAGGGAATGGAAGGAACAGTGTTCAAAAAAGGGAAGAAGTACTGTCTCTGGGACTTTCATTTCTCTTCTAATTATAGGTGTAAAACAGGCACAAGGTCCAGTTTCCCACCCATGTTATTATACACAAGTTCAGGTGTAGTACCCAATGTCATGATTATTTGTATTTTTGCTGCTTAGTTGATATTTATCAGATATTTTCACACTGCTGTTTCTGGAGCCTTTTCTTTGGAGCTAAAACACCATCAGATATCACTATCACCTGCTAATTCTAGGTCAGCCATAACACCCATTTCGGCTACAACAGCTGAGCAGAGGAAAAGAAGATGTTAGCACAAAGCAATGCCAGGCATGCGGCTGACTCATAACTAAACGCCCCACTCATAGGGGCTGAATTTCCATGGATGTTCTCCAGCTCATTCACCGTAATGTCAACAGAAGAGATGCAGAAACTCTGGAAAGGTGGCATGAACATCATTTACGCCACCTTTTCAGGGGCTCCCCTGCTCTTCTGCTGAAGTTCTGGTGGACAAGCAAAAGAACCTCTGTAAAAGTTCACCCCCATATTATTTGCCCAATGTTGATAGCCCGTCTTTCAGACAGAGAATGATGCATGGTGTATGGTAGGGATAGGGGAGGGAATCTACAGGAGAAAGACTAATAAAGGGGAATGGCAAAGCCCATATGTGGTGTCCTTTTTACTATAGTTGAAAAGAATAGGAGAGAAGATGCATTTATCCAGATAAATCAAATGATTAGGTGACACCAAGCTTGGGCTAGGAATACCTGTACATTGTAGCTGTTTAACTGTAAACAGTTCCAAAGGTGTCGGCCTTAGCTTAGCAACAACTCGCATTTATATAGCGCCTTTAACATAGTAAAATGTCCCAAAGCATTTCAGAGGAGCGATTTTCAAACAAAATTTGATACCGAGTCACATAAGGAGATGTAAGGACAACTTGGTCAAAGAGGTAGGCTTTAAGGAGCTTCTTAAAGAAGGAGAGGGAGGTAGAGAGGTGCAGAGGTTTAGGCAGGGAATTCCAGAACTTAGGGCTTAGGCATGGCCGCCAATGGTGGAGCAATTAAAATCGGGGATGCGCAAGAGGCAAGAATTGGAAGAGCACAGAGATCTTGGAGGGTTGTAGGGCTGGAGGAGGTTACAGAGATAGGGAGGGATGAGGCCAAGGATGGACTTGAAAACAAGGATGAGAATTTTAAAATCGAGGCATTCCTAGACTGTGAGCCAATGTTGGTCAGCAAGCAAAGGGGTGATGGGAGAACGGGACTTGGTGCGAGTTAGGATACAGGCAGCAGAGTTTTGAACAAGCTCAAATTTATGGAGGGTGGAAGATGGGAGGCCAGCCAGCAGAGCATTGGAATATTCAAGTCTAGAGGTAACAAAGGCATGGATGAGGCATTCTCGCCTCTGAGTTGGGTGGTTGTTTGTTCAAGTCCCACTCAAGTGACTTAAGCACAAAATCTAAGCTGACATTTCAGTGCTGAACTAAAGGAGTGCTGCACTGTTGGAGGCCACCTTATGCCCTCTCAGATTCCATGACAATATTTGAAGAAGAGCAGGGAAGTTCTCCCTGGTGTCCTGGCCAATATTTATCCCTCAACCAACATCACTAAAACAGATTGGGCCAGAAATTGCTTAAAAAATAATGGTGAGCTCAACAGCGAAATCGAGGAGCAAGTTCTAGCTTCGCACACACACATTCAAACGCTCCTTCTGTTCGCCTGTGATATGACAATTTCAAATTAAAGGGATATCGCTGGCTGGAATCAGTGGAATCAATAGATCAGCGCCAACTTGCTCTTCTGCCCAGCTGGAAAGTAATTAATATTACCACAAAACAGGTACACTTAAAAATATCAGATCTAAACAAAGTTTTAACAGCGCATTAAGTCTTAATGACTGCCAAACAGCTAAAAAATAACTTTTAAAAGTGTGGAGTTTCATTACTCCTTATTTTAATAGTTTTTGGTCATTAAAACATTTTTTAAATTAAAAAATGTTAACTTTTTTTTACTTTTCCTTATGTCTCTTTTATTTAGTTCAATTATTTCTTACCTTCTCTTTTTTTCGCTGTCTATAACTGTTTTTACAATGATTTTAATGTTGTACCTTTCACTTCCTGGATTTTACAGGTTGCAGAGACAGTTCGCGGCTTGTCAAAAATTCTGTAATCTGATTGGTCGAGGGGAGAGAGTGATCCTCTCGCTTCTCCCATGGGTCCTAGTTTCATTGGAGCTAACGCTGGCCTCATCTCCACTTCCTGATTGGAGGAAGTGCACCCAGTAAAGACCGCGGTAAGCTAGTGGGTTAGTATAAATCTCTGGAGCAGCGAGCACAGTTGGTTCACCGCTCCGAGCAATTTCTGGTCCATTATCTTGTCAATATCTTATTACTGCTAATGGGACCTTGCCGTGTGCAAATTGGCTGTCGATTTTCCTATATTACAACAGTGACTACATTTCAAAAGTATTTCATTGGTTGTAAAGCACTTTGGGACACCCTGAGGTCATGAAAGGCACCATATAAAGTTCTTTTTTCTTTCTTTAAAATTTCACATGATAAAAACCCTTGGTTTAAAGTGAATGGGCAGGAAACATCTGTGGTGAAATCACCATGTGTGACTTTAATACATTCATATAAAATTCTTTTGTCCAATATTTTAATAAAGGTGTTAATGTTAAAGATGGCAGAATCTCAGCAGGAACCAGCACGGGTTGCCAGCCTTTGATTGAAAGTTCTTTTGTCGAGGCCTGCCTTTAAGTTTCATCAGATTTTTTTCTAAAGAACTATTTCTCAATAGTTCTATTCATGTGGAAACCATTTATTTCAAAAGTAAATAATAATTGCAAAGTTTAAGGTAATGAATTGTGGCCCCAAATCTCCGCAGGCTTACTGGTGCACTCTGTTCTGAGTTGAGCAGAAGTTTGATGGAAGGACTGGGAAATAGACCCTGCCAATTTCTGCAGGGCCTTGTTTGGTGTGGCATCTTTGTCTGCTCCAAGCAGGGTCACCTGTGTCAGAGGGAAAATGGCCAGGAGGAGAGGTCTACTAGGCCGGGAGATTGCTTGACCCCAGCCTGGGATATACCTGTAAGCCCGTTTACCAAATGAGAGGGGGTCCAAGCCTTGGCCTTTGCCTTGACCTCAGAAGATTTTGCAAAGGAGGCTAAACTTCTGTACCAATGACACTAGTATTTTCTCCATGCTGGGACTAACACCAAGTTCGCAGACCCTGTGGATGTTCCGGTCTTGTCTTTTTATTGAAAATTATAGCAAAAGCGTAATGTGTGCTTAACATATTGGCTGGAAATTGTTTAAAAAAGAATGGTAAGCTCAACAGTGCTCACCGTTGTTAGTGGCAAAGTCGAGGAGCAAGTTCCGCTGTTCATACATACGCAGTAAAACGCGGAAATCCGGAACCTGCTCCTTCTGGTTCACCGGCAATATGACAGCTTCGAATAAAAGGGTATCGGCGGCTGGACTCAGTGGAACCAATAGATCAGCACTAACTTGCTCTTCCACTCAGCTGGAAAGTAACTAATATCGCCACAAAATAAGTACACTTAAAAATACCAGGTCTAAACTAATTTTAACATCACGGTAAGTCTTAATAACTGCCAAACAACTAAAAATTAACTTTTATAATGTGGAGACTCATTACTGCTTATTTTAATAGCTTTTGGATCATTAAAAATTTTTAAAAATTAATTTTAAAAAACTTTTTCCTTCTGTCGCTTTTATTTAATTCAATTATTTCTTACCCTTTCTTTTTTTTTGCTGTCTATAACTGTTTTTAAAAATGATTCTAAGGTTGAACATTTCACTTCCTGGCTTTTACGTTCCAGCTTGCAGAAACCGTTCACAGCGTGACAAAATACAGCAAAGGCTATGGGCCCCGACAAAATCCCAGCTGTAGTGCTGAAGACTTGTGCTCCAGAACTAGCTGCGCCTCTAGCCAAACTGTTCCAGTACAGCTACAACACTGGCATCTACCGACAATGTGGAAAATTGCCCAGGTATGTCCTGTCCACAAAGAGCAGGACAAATCCAATCCGGCCAACCACCACCCCATCAGTCTACTCTCAATCATCAGCAAAGTGATGGAAGGTGTCGTCGACAGTGCTATCAAGCGGCACTTACTCACCAATAACCTGCTCACCGACGCTCAGTTTGGGTTCCGCCAGGACCACTTGGCTCCAGACCTCATTACAGCCTGGTGCACTACTGCATCAGCGACAGAGCCTTTAGCCACCATGGTCCTACCCTTTGGAACTTCCTCACTTCTTGCTACTTCCCCAGATGTTAGTAAGGAGGACCTTGCAGGGTCGACTGGGCTTGGTGTTTTGCCGTTGTCGTGTCCGGTGCCTAGTGGTCCGATGCCGGGTGGTCCATCCGGTTTTATTCTTATTATGACTTTTCGTAGCGAGATTTTACAACTGAGTGGCTTGCTAGGCCATTTCAGAGGGCAATTAAGAATCAACCACATTGCTGTGGGTCTGGAGTCATATATAGGCCAGACTAAAGGACATTAGTGAACCAGATGGGTTTTTACGACAATCCGGTAGTTTCATGGCCATCATCACTGATACTAGTATTTTAATTCCAGATTTTTATTTAATTAATTGAATTTAATTAATTAATTGAATTTAAATTCACCAGCCTAGGTGGCGGGATTTAGTCCAGGCCTCTGGATTACTAGCCCAGTAACATAACCACTATGCTACCGTACCCTGGTAATAGAGTGAGCTGGCAATGCAGTGAGCTGGTAAAGCAGTGAGCTGGTAATGCAGTGAGCTGGTAATGCAGTGAGCTGGTAATAGAGTGAGCTGGTAATGCAGTGAGCTGGTAATAGAGTGAGCTGGTAATAGAGTGAGCTGGTAATAGAGTGAGCTGGTAAAGCAGTGAGCTGGTAATGCAGTGAGCTGGTAAAGCAGTGAGCTGGTAGAGCTGGTAATGCAGTGAGCTGGTAATGCAGTGAGCTGGTAATAGAGTGAGCTGGTAATGCAGTGAGCTGGTAATAGAGTGAGCTGGTAATGCAGTGTGTTGGTAATAGAGTGAGCTGGTAATAGAGTGAGCTGATAATGGAGTGAGCTGGTAATAGAGTGAGCTGGTAAAGCAGTAAGCTGGTAATGCAGTGAGCTGGTAATAGAGTGAGCTGGTAATGCAGTGAGCTGGTAATAGAGTGAGCTGGTAATAGAGTGAGCTGATAATGGAGTGAGCTGGTAATAGAGTGAGCTGGTAAAGCAGTAAGCTGGTAATGCAGTGAGCTGGTAATAGAGTGAGCTGGGAACGGAGTGAGCTGGGAACGGAGTGAGCTGGTAATGGAGTTAGCTGGGAACAGAGTGAGCTGGTAATGGAGTGAGCTGGTAATGGAGTGAGCTGGGAACAGAGTGAGCTGGTAATGGAGTGAGCTGGGAGCATAGTGAGCTGGTAATGGAGAGATCTGGGAACAGAGTGAGCTGGTAATGGAGTGAGCTGGGAACGGAGTGAGCTGGGAACAGAGTGAGCTGGCAATGGAGTGAGCTGGTAATGGATTGAGCTGGTAATGGAGTGAGCTGGGAACAGAGTGAGCTGGTAATGGAGTGAGCTGGGAACGGAGTGAGTTGGTAATGGAGTGAGCTGGTAATGGAGTGAGCTGGGAATGGAGTGAGCTTGGAATGCAGTGAGCTGGTAATGGAGTGAGCTGGTAATGGATTGAGCTGGTAATGGAGTGAGCTGGGAACAGAGTGAGCTGGTAATGGAGTGAGCTGGGAACAGAGTGAGTTGGTAATGGAGTGAGCTGGTAATGGAGTGGGCTGGGAATGGAGTGAGCTGGTAATGCAGTGAGCTGGTAATGGAGTGAGCTGGTAATGGAGTGAGCTGGTAATGGAGTGAGCTGGGAATGGAGTGAGCTGGTAATGGAGTGAGCTGGGAATGGAGTGAGCTTGGAATGCAGTGAGCTGGTAATGGAGTGAGCTGGTAATGGAGTGAGCTGGTAATGGAGTGAGCTGGGAACAGAGTGAGCTGGTAATGGAGTGAGCTGGGAACAGAGTGGGCTGGTAATGGAGAGAGCTGATAATACAATGAGCTGGTAATGGAGTGAGCTGATAATGGAGTGAGCTGGTAATGGAGTGAGCTAGTAATGGAGTGAGCTGGGAACTGAGTGAGCTGGGAACTGAGTGAGCTGGGAACAAAGTGAGCTGGTAATGGGGTGAGCTGGTAATGGAGTGAGCTGGTAATACAGTGAGCTGATAATGGAGTGAGCTGGTAATACAGTGAGCTGGTAATGGAGTGAGCTGGTAATGGAGTGAGCTGGGAACAGTGAGCTGGTAATGGAGTGAGCTGGTAATGCAGTGTGCTGGGAACAGAGTGAGCTGGGAACAGAGTGGGCTGGTAATGGAGTGAGCTGGTAATGCAGTGAGCTGGTAATGGAGTGAGCTGGTAATGGAGAGAGCTGATAATGGAGTGAGCTGGGAACAGAGTGAGCTGGTAATGGAGAGAGCTGATAATACAATGAGCTGGTAATGGAGTGAGCTGGTAATGGAGTGAGCTGGGAACAGCGTGAGCTGGTAATGGAGAGAGCTGATAATACAATGAGCTGGTAATGGAGTGAGCTGGTAATGGAGTGAGCTGATAATGGAGTGAGCTGGTAATGGAGAGAGCTGATAATGGAGTGAGCTGGTAATGGAGAGAGCTGATAATGGAGTGAGCTGGGAACAGAGTGAGCTGGTAATGGAGACAGCTGATAATACAGTGAGCTGGTAATGGAGTGAGCTGGTAATGGAGTGAGCTGGTAATGGAGAGAGCTGGTAATACAGTGAGCTGGTAATGGAGTGAGCTGGTAATGGAGAGAGCTGGTAATGGAGTGAGCTGGTAATACAGTGAGCTGGTAATGGAGTGAGCTGGTAATGGAGTGAGCTGGTAATGGAGTGAGCTGGGAACAGAGGGAAGACTTCTAAAATGGGAATTTGGTGAAAATGGGAACTCAGTGCCGAGTAGGAGAGAAACAGTGGGTGATGAGTACAGAAAATGTGTTTTTTTATCAAACTGAAATGTGTGCTTAGCTTTTAACTTTAATAATTGCAAGTCAGTTGGCAGTTGACTGTGAGCAGCTCACTGTGTATTTCATGAAATACTGTGTGGTTGGGAAGAGACTGACCAGTTGAAACTAGTTTGTGTCTGAAAGGTGATAAAAGGGTGATACTTGTGAGATCCCTGCTCGAGCCGAATGCATAGCAGAGTGAGCTGGTAATAAAGTGAGCTGGGAACAAAATCAGGACTTCTAAACGAGAAATCTGGTGAGAGTGGGAATTTGGTGCAGAGGGGGAAGGAGGTGCTAAGTGGATATGGAGGACCTCATAGTATCTTGGGGATATTTCAGGCAAGTATTCAGTTCCTCTGTAACATTATGGGGGTGGGCCTAAAAAGCACCCCTTTTCCTGCTCCCTGTAGTGCAGCTTTTTAAAGTATGTTCAGCGAGGCAGATACCTGACAGATCTGGGTTCTGCCCTTTGTAATTGCACCCCATTTCTGTCCCCCTGGATTGTAGAATTTTTACTTGAGGTTTTAAACAAAGTAAAACATTCAAATAATTACATATTTCACAATAACATGATTAAATTTATCCATTAAAAAAATAAATACATATGTAAAGAAATACATGTAAAATAAAGGCAACTCATTTACAGTTTTCACAGAATAACGACAAAGTTGTAGAATTCAATCTCCAAAGCAGCAGTAAAAATCCCAGAATATAATTTAATAAAAATAGAATTCAATTTGTTCAGTCACTGTAAATCAGTGGCCTTGATGTTATCTCCTACATGACATCAGCACCCTTTTGCTGTAAAACAGCTGACACTCCATGAGCAATACCACAGGTGATCTACTGGTTCTAAATAATCAGTCAGGTACAATACATACAAAATAATCTAAAAACAAGCCTGCATGTCTTTAGTATCTCTTAGCCATACAGTGTATCTATAACACTTGGTTTGAATGATCTGAGGTACCACTGGGTGGTAATTCTGCCAAAGACCAGGATATTCAGTAGGTACCTAAAGCCCTTCATTTTCATGCAGGGACCAAATTAATATTCCACTCAGAATGGGGACCAGGTGAGTGTGGTGGATACTCAGCTCACAAGCCAAAATATTGATGATAGAAAATGTATCCTTTATTTTATTTAGCCAGTTGGTTGGATAAACTATAGCCCGTAAGGATGATGAAAGTAGTATTTTACTTACTTAAAAACAAGAAAACTGATTGTGAAGTAAAAACCATAGCATGTTAGCATGATGGAGAACGAGAGAGAATAAAAACTATTGATGCCAAAAATTAAACAAATATGTACTCGGTCTGTAACTGAAGTATATTTAACTGAATTTAACTGAAAGCACAAATTTAATTTTGTACTATCTTTTATTGTGAAGATTGAAATTGTAGGCTATTTTTACCTCAGAACTAACCTAACAGTTTCAAATCACTTTTATGCATTCAAAGTCAACCAATCAGTGGTGTGCAGGATTTGATAATGTGAGGGTCAGTCAACAAATTATGACAGTAAAATGTTTATAACTTGTAAAAGCAACAATTATAATGAGATAATTACAGAAATTCAAACCTGACTAATCTAATTTTATTATCTCCGTCAATATCATCAACTTTAAGTGTATATGGGTTTCACCATTGCATCATCATTCACACTTAATACAATATATTGAATTCAATTAAAATAAAGGCCAAAGAGAGGCAACATCATTTAGCTTCTAATCACCTGAAACAGCAGAACTCAAAAATGAGAAGATTTAATTGAGATTTTAAAATTTTGAAGGATTTTGATAGGGTGAATAAGAATTGTACTATTTCCTCTGATTCAGGAGTCAGTGAAGAGGGGTCACCAATTTAAAATTATCACTAAAAGATTGAGGAGAGAAGTCTGGCGAAATTTCTTCATGCAGAGTGTTGTTGGAGCAT